>NC_056690.1:61243052-62443052 GCF_018350215.1 Panthera leo | reverse complement strand
TCTGGAATTCTGTGGCACTTACTATCTGTATTATTCATCTGAGAAACATCATCTGCTATCTATGTTGATATTTATGTTATATCATTCTGTCTCTTCATATGCATAATACCTAACGTAATAAGCATGCAGTAAATGTTAGATTCTGAAGCAGTCATAATTGTGATGGTGGTGATGGTGGTGGTGACAAACAAGAAAGGTCTCCTGACACTGTACTGAGCTACTGAGAACAGAGTAGGACCACTCCCTTCCACCATGTCAGTTGCAACAAGAGGCTGGGCTGGGTTTTGTTTGTTTGTTTTTGTTTATTTTTTTGAGAGAGAGTACTCATGTGAGCAGGGGAGGGGCAGAGGGACAGAGGATCTGAAGCGGGCTCTGTGCTGACCGCAGAGAGCCCAGTGTGGGGCTCAAACTCACAAACCATGAGATCATGACCTGAGCCTATGTCGGATGCTTAACTGACTGAACCACCCAGGTGCCCCCGGGCTGAAGTTTTTAATAGCAGCAACTGTGGTCATGCTGCCATCAAATGTTAGTATTACTGTCCATACCCGTCCTGCAAGCTGACACAGCATCATTAACCATTTCCATACATTCGAAAGGAGTCAAAAAAACATTTCTCTATTGAAAGGCTCCTGAAAGTACTAAGTCAGGGACTTAGGGGTAAATGGACCTCTGTCTGGCACTAGACCAACAGTGAATATACAAAGCAGGACTTGCAGGCTATTAGGATGATAATTGCTTATAGAATTGCTAGAGCATAGCATCTTTTCAGACAAGTCTACCTGAGAAATTCAGCTCCAGTACACCCGAGGAGTGACTGAAATAAATTAGGAGATGGAAAAGATTCAGAACTCCATCAAGCTTAGACGAGTCAGAGGAAGTGAATCAGATAAATACATTAACACACACACACAGTGACGGATGAGGCAGATGACATTTTATGCTCCTTTAAACTGACTGATGAAGATCAGACAAATTAGAAATAGCTGTGGACAAGTTCAAGAATGTCTTTCTAGTATATACTGAAAAGGAATCTTTTTCTTCCCAGTTTTATTGAGAAATAATTGACATGCATCACTGTATAAGTTTAAGGCATACAGCATGATGGTTTGATTTACATATATTGTGAAATGACTATCACAGTATGTTCCGCTAACATCCATCTTCTCATATAGATACAATAAAAAGAAAAAAGAAGAAAAGAATAAGGGAAAAAAATCTCTCCTTGTGGTGAGAACTCTTAGGATTTACTCTCTTAACAACTTTTGTATATATTATACCACAGTGTTAGCTGTAGTCATCATGTTGTACACTATATCCCTAATGTTTATTTATTTTATAACTGTAAGTTTGTATCTTTTGACCACTTTCCTCCAATCTCTCCTCCCCCCACTCCCTGTCTCTAGTTACTATAAATGTGATCTCTTCTATGAGTTTGTTTGTTTTATAGATTTTACATATAAGTGAGATCATACTTATCTTGCATATTTATCTTTCTGTTTCTGCCTTATTTCATTTAGCATAATGTCTTCAAAGTCCATCCAGGTTGTCATAAATGATAGAATTTCCTTGTTCTTATGGCTGAATAATATTCCATTTTGTGTGTGTGTGTGTGTGTGTGTGTGTGTGTAGACACACACACACACACACACATATACCATACACCATAACTTCTTTATCCATTCATCTATTAAAAACACTTAGACAGTTTTCATGTTTTTGTGATTGTAAATAATGCTACTGTGAATATGGGAATGCAGATATATTTTTGAGTTAGTATTTTCATCACCTTTAGATATATTCCAGAAAGTGAAATTGCTGGATCGTGTGATAGTTCATATCATTTGTAATTTTTTGAGGTTCCTTCATACTGTTTTTATAGTGGCTGTACCAGTTTACATGCCACCAATAGTGCACATAGGTTTCTATTTTTCCATCTCTTTGTCAGCATTTGTTATCTCTTGTCTTTTTGATGATGGCCATTTTAACAGGCATGAGCTGATATCTCATTGTGGTTTTAATTTGCATTTCCCTAATGACTAGTGAGGTGTTGAACATTATTTAATGTACCCATTGGCCTTCTATATATCTTTGTAGGAGAAATGTCTGTTCGAATTCTTTACCCATTTCTTAATTAGGTTATTTGTTTTTTGTTTGTTTGTTTCTTTGTTATTGATTTTATGATGTCTTTATATATTTTGGATATTAACCCATAATCAGATATATAGTTGGAAATATTTTGAAAAGAAATCATAAGGAGCAGAAATGTGAAATAGCCCTGGAAAATGGAAAGTAGGGTAATGGAAAGAATATTCCAAGAGTCCTATCTCTTTGCTCAACTTCTATAAACTTTGAGAAGTCAATTTTAAATTTAATGTCTTAAAATATAAATTTTATTTTTAAAGGATATCAGAGCAACAAAAAAAGTAATGTTAGAAACTAAGACCATTTTTATGTAACTTGAACTTTAAAGATACTAGGACCTTATGGATAGTTTCCTATTCTTAGCCTAATCCTGGAATATGAAGCTACTAATTTAAACCGTAATTCAGATCATGGATACCATCACATAGTTACTGACTTTTACCATCTCTGTATTTAATCTGTGTTTTTAGGGTAGCTAAAGATTATTAGATGTCAATATTTGCAGAAAAACAAAATTATATATTACTCAGAGTTAATTATATTTAGGTCATAGAGGTCTTCTGATTCTAAGTTAAGTTTTTGCAAGACTTTCTTTTTCTTGTATGTAGTCATAGCTGAGTATATATGTTTCCAATATATGTTTGTTCTATCTTAACCTGGAAGTTTCCAAAGTGGAGAAATGAAATGTGTTAGCCAACAAGGGAAGAAGTGGACTTGAAATATATGGCTGATGGAAGTATACATTTTGAAAGTGTATTAATTTTGGGAAACTAATGACAAAGTAAGTTAACCTCAAAGTGGAGAATAAAAATGCAAACATCAAAGGTTGTTGACATTTTCTTCTTCCTAAGTTGTTATGCTCTGATGGTTAAGCCCTTCACATTGCTTAGTCATAATGAACTTCACCCTTATGGATGGTCAGATGAAGCCTAGTCATTAGCTGATGAACATGCAGTTGCTACATGTCTAAACAATTACGTGGGAAAGTGAACTTTAGCATCAAAGTTGGACAAAAGTGGATCACAAATCATATTGAGTTGTTGAGTGCCTTATTTATATGAAAATATGAGTAGTCAGTGCATGAAATAAACAGGAACAATCACGTTTCTGCTTTCCAACCTTACCATCGCCATTTTCCAACATAAGCCCTCTGTTTAGTTAGAATGAAATCCTAAACTCATCTTCCCTAGCCATACCTTCCCTCAAAAAGGCTACCAGGGAATGCTTCAGATCATGTGATGGTGGCATTCTTTGATTCTGCATTGTTCAAATTCTTTTCTACTTTTTCCATCTGCATACATTGTTTATTTCATTCATTGGTACATTTATTTCATTTAGCACTTCATGTAAGCCATTTTATAATGTGGTAATAAACGAGGGTTGCATCTCAGCTTGACTGTCAGATTTTTGAGGGCACACATCATGCCTTTTATTTTGGATTCTGGGATTTCTGTACTAAATTTAGCACATTGATATACAGAAGAAATACTTATTTAATGATATTTCATCTGATTATTTTTGTGACGTTTGAAAGCTGTGATCTGAAAAAACATTTGAGTTTTGTATTCGAAAACTTTTTACTAAGGGTTTACTTTGTGAATTATAGATCCATTTGATACAGAAACTTCAACTTTATACAAAAAACAGGCTTTCAATATTTCTTAATGCAAAAGCGCATGGCATTATGTTTCACTTTTGTTTAGTAAGAAACCATAAATCAGAAAAATACAACACACTGCACTATCACTAGTTATCTGAAACAACCTTAGAGCATTCCAGAATTAAGGGAGAGTTCAACATGGCAAAGATGTGACAGATAGGGTGGTAAGTGTAGAAGGTGCTGTAGGGTGCTTAGAAGTGTTGGAGGAGCAGTGTATTGCATACAGTTTGGTGTCAATGCCACACAAAGGTAGTTGGTATCAGGGAACCTTGAGTTTTGAAACTAGAGCAGAAGGCCTGGATGCCCTTTTGGGCAGCAGATCTGTGATAGCCTGCAGTGGAGGTCAGGCCCAGATTCATATTATATTAAGATTACCATTGGGGCGCCTGGGTGGCTCAGTCGGTTAAGCGTCCGACTTCAGCTCAGGTCACGATCTCGCGGTCCGTGAGTTCGAGCCCCGCATCGGGCTCTGGGCTGATGGCTCAGAGCCTGGAGCCTGCTTCCGATTCTGTGTCTCCCTCTCTCTTTGCCCCTCCCCCATTCATGCTCTGTCTCTCTCTGTCTCAAAAATAAATAAACTTTAAAAAAATTTAAAAAAAAAGATTACCATTATCTGTGGAGATTTGGGGTTCATTTTCATAATTGAGGTGTATGGCCATGTCACTATTAGTCATGAATTCACATAGGTACAAAGTCCATCCACGTAGACTATTAGGACTCATGACTAGTATTATATATCTTGGAAAGAACTATTATTTTTAAAAATGTGGTTTATTCTCAGATCATCCAAGAAGGTTGACTACTGAAGATTATTTTGATGTTTTCTCCATCACAGTTGGGAGAAAAGGAATAGATCTTTCTAGGTGGGAAAACTGCTAAAATGAAAAAGAAACTAGTATCCCAAATGCATTTAATGCTTAATTTTAAAAGTGGAGAGATAATGAATTAAACAACACGGAAAGGAATAAAAAAATCCCCTGCATTTAATATCCATTAGTAAATAAATAAATAAAACAGATGGATAGATAGATAGATAGATCCCCATTGCTTTTCTAATTAAAAGCTAATTTTGATATACATAAATCCCTCTCATTCCTCTTTAGGGCAGGAAGAGTGTGAAGAAAATTTAAGATATTGACCAACAAAGGAAGATGTGACAGCTGGCTTGGAAATAAATCAATTAAGGCTTCAGAATTATTTAGCCAATGGCACCTGCCCTAAACCGCCTCAGTCCTTTGGACGTCAAAGTAGAAGATTGGGAGAAATAGTTGTAGCAACTTGCTGTAGGAATTTTCTTTCATTGGTCGTTCAGAAAATACATGGTGTCACTATGTAAAATTAACGATTATAAAGTATTTGAAAAAACGGGAAAGTACAGGAGAGATTTGAGACCCAGTAAACCTGCTTCATTGACCCATGAATCGGAATCTGGACTTGGGAAAATCTGCAGAGTATAAATGTGACTTTGTTCAAATGCCATATTGAAAATTTGGAGATTCATCAACTGGGGAGGTCATTAGATACTCCCTTTATTGGACTGTTCTCTTTTCAGCATGCACTAGATAACCAGTTTTACAGAATAGAGATGTTTGGTCATATTGTTGAAATACAGGCCTGGGGACAGGAGCTATAGCTTACCTACTGACCACCAGGATTGGTAATTGCTTCCAGAGGGGTCTGTTCTTCTCCAGTGAGTTGAAAGGCAACAATGCCATTACTCATCAACTACTTGTGTTCAAAGGTGAGAGGAAACCAAGCTCTCCAGACCAGTGTTCAATGTTTTCATGACAAATGAACCCCCTTATATGGAAGTGATTTGGTGGGTAGGATACAAGGTGTAAATCAAAGCTGCCCCCAACCTAGACTCCTTAGTGATAAAAGCCTAAAGGGCCATTTCGACATCATAGCACTGCTTGCCAGATATTGTATAGCATTGCATAATGTCTCAGCCTGGATGCTACCAAATGCCAGCTGATAACGCTATGTAAGAGAGGTGATGGCTAAACAATCCAAGACAGGGATCAGGAAACTTCAGGTTTCAAACATCCAGTTTCCTAAATTGCTTATCTGGTATCAATACATCAAAGATAAAGCTACTTGTGATGCATTCATTTATTCATTCATCCCCTTCTTCATTTAGGCCAGTGGCTTTGCTTCACTGGAATTCACACTGCTGAATTTAAGAAGCCATAATTTTAAGTCAACAGAATAATAGAAATAAAAGAATTGACTGTAAATGTCTGTTATTCCAGTCACCCTTCTTTTCTTTATTTACTCACAGTTTGATCTTTGGGTTAATCTATCTTTCTTTCTTTCTTTCTTTCTTTCTTTTTTTTGAGTTTATTTATTTATTTTGAGAGAGAGAGTGAGAGAGAGCAAGTGCTCGAACAAGCAGGGTAGGGGCAGAGAGAGGAAGAGAGAGAATCCCAAGCAGGCTCTATTTTTTCAACACAGTGCCCAACATGGGGCTCAAACTCAGAGAACTGTGAGATCATGACCTGAGCCAAAATCTAGAGTTGGTTGCTTAATGAGCTGAACCACCCAGGTGCCCTGTTCTTTGAGATCACGTGTATTTAAGATGTAGAGATTTATTGTTGAGTGGGAATGTTTTTTAATTGGTGATAGGTTACACAACTTCACTGCTTTATTTGTCTCACCATTCTTTTTCTTATTTCACAAGCAGCTGGTTTTCTGGTAGCATGTAGAAACATCTAAGGGGTGGTGGCAGTCAAAGAGGAAAGATTGTTACCTGCACCACTGAAACAGAAACATAATTTTTGAGTGTTCTGAGTGTCATAATACAAAATGGTATATTTCAGCTGACACTTTAAGTTGTATTTTTTTTTCTCAATAAATTTTCAGAATCTGTTGGAAGCAACTAAGGTCACCTCATTACAAGTAGTGCCAGTCCACACATGTTCCAATGTTGGCCAGAACATTTGTTTTAAGAGGGTGCATACCCCTCTTAATATCTTCCTGTTTCTTCTGAGAAAATCAGAGTGACACAGATACACATCCTGTTTTCAGCTGCCTCCCTGAGATGGGTGCAGCCCAGTTAATTAGACAATTAAGTGCTACTTCCTCTCTCTGTCTCTCTCCTCCCCATTTCTCTCTTCCTCTCTGCCTCTTCTGTGGTTGGTGTATGGTACCTATATAAATTTTCATAGAAATGACAAGTGCCATAAATAACTGCTTCTCTGTGGAAACGGGTGTCTGGATACTTTTCTGTCCTATCCATACAACTTCATAAAGCTATCTGAGGGAGGCTTTCAAATCCCTCCTGTTTTATTGCATGCTGCATCCATCTTACATCGATAAGTGATGACAAATAGGATAAAAAATCTCCCAAATGTTTCAACAGAAAAATCAAACAATTATTTGTCTTGGCTTCACTGTTTTTGATATCCGGAATGTGACATGAACCTTGCTTGTCGACTTTTCATTTCAGATTTGTTTTTGTTAACTCTTAACACCATTGTTTTATTTCTGTCTTACTCTATTTGGCCATACACTTTCTGCTTGAATTCAAACCGTTTGTCAAATGTGATAATGGGGCAGAAAGACGCAGCATGAGAAGTTAGCCTTCTTGTCTTTCAACATTTTCCCCTGGATGTAACTTTCCTAATATTAATGCAACTGTACATTTCACTCACAAATTCCCAAGCCCTTCAGAAAGGGCAAGGGTATCTTCATCATGAGCACATCATCTTATTCTGTGGTTCCAGTAATCTTCTTTTTATGGGCTCAGGCTCATTCTGAAGCTGCAGAACTGGAAAAAAAAAAAGCTTGGCCACCTTATTTTTTAGAGGAGACTTACTCATATTCCATTTGTGACTTTTACTGCTAAACCTAGAGAGTCCCAGAATGAGCCTGGACCTTGTTTCAGATGCCTTTCAGGTATCAGGCTATGTCGCTTTGCATCTCTCAAACTGTATCCCTTTTGGCATTGTTACTTCCAGCATCTCTCTCCCTGGCATTGTCACCAACCACCTTCATCCTTTCTTTTTTTTTCCCGATTTTTTTTAAAAGTCAAAATTTCTTTAAAGAGTGTGGATTGTCCAGAAGTTCAAGGACAAAGCCAGGGTGTCCGAGGTTTCAGGCCCTTCCTGTGTCTGTGGCAGACACCCTCTTTGGCCTTGTGCAGGTCATTCCAGTTCTCTCCACTTCTGCTTTCCCATCTGTTAAAAAGTGGATAATAATATTTGCCTCGCTGGGGTGTATTTATGCTTAATTACTGTAATTGCTTGTAAACAATTTGCTATCCTGGGATAAAACATATGACTGAAGAACAAAAATTAGAGGAGACCATTTAATATCTCTTTATATATTTTAAAAATTTATTACATGATTGCCTTTTCCCCAGCAGTTTATTTCAACAGTGTGCATAACAGCCTCTCAAGGCAAAGGATAATGTGATAACATGAAGAAACACCTTGTTCTGGAAGTCAGGTTTCTTTGCTAGTTCCAAGCCCTAAATTGCTGTGTGATATTCAAGTTTCTCTTGGATCTAGACACTCATTTCATAAGGGATAGTTACACCTGCCCAATTTATCTTACCAAAGATGTGAAGAGTATTGCATGCAAAAGCTGAAGCACCTATAGAAGCACTTTCACCCAGCCATTTAATAGCAAGATGAAGCCTAGGACTAATGCATTAAGGAGAAAACAGAATGTTGGGTATATGTCATATATTTTATACAGATGTGTATATGTGTGTGTGTGTGTATAATATATATATATGTATATATATGTATATATAAATTTCCCTAAGAGCACAGTGCCCAACACATGTAAGCCCCAGTAAAAATTACCTGTTATTATTGTTTCCAGGTCACTCAGAAGATTCCATATATGTCATGGGATCCAATGATACTGTAAGTTGTAGGGTTTGGTTGCCTTGAATCTGCCTCCACTACTCACGTAGCACTACCTCTACGTGGAAAGAGCAACACATACAGTGTTGTTAACAGATGCTGAGAGTCCCATATGGACCTCTGATATCTCACCTATTTACCTTGAATTTTTCAGGAAACTCCACTATTAGAGGTTTACTCCTTTCTGTCTTCTCACAAAGGGAAATTAATCCTTAAAAAGTCCATTGAAGTCACTATTGACTTTCAGATTCTTAATTCCAAGAAGCAGCAATGGTCTGTGATGAGTGAAGATCTCTACAGAAAATTCTGGGGAAGGATGAGAGAATGAAGATCCCAAAGGAGAGATGGAAATGGAGTGGGATTGGGAGGGATATTGTAATGTAAAAAGAATAGAGTATGGTAAAGTAGGTAAGAGAGATCTGCAGGGAAAAGTCAATTCTAAACTGAAACCTGTGATAGTAGGTAAGTAGGTAGGTAGGTAGGTAGGTAGATAGAAAGACAGAAAGATGGATGCAAGCATCTTTCATTGTATACTTTTCTTACTAGAGTCGATAGGGTTTAATTCAGTTTGTCAATCAGTTTGATATAAGATGTCTGAGAGTATGGCAGGTGGTGGTTTGGGAAACAAATTGCTTTATGCTCATTAAAGCCCATTTGTATATAGGAATCCTTAACTCAGGGATTGTATATAGATAGAGACCCCACAATGGAAAGTGCATACATATTCCAAATCCTAAAAGTTCTCTTTCTAAGCTCTCAGAGTGGGGAATTAGACAATATTGGGCCCAGGAATCCTCTAGAACTATTCCAGTAAAGCCACCTACATCCAGTTTTAGGTTTATAATTGAAGTAATGCACTGATGTAAGGCTTTTGGCTTCTAGAGATGGCTTCCTTACTGAGTGAGTTTGTGCTGGCTGAAAGAGCTCTGTCCCTGTGTCTTGCAGGAAATTCATGGACCAAGAGAGGAATGTATCATACACATGGATATGTAGAGTTTGTGCTTGCAGGTGTTCAGAGTGCCCTATTGCCTATATTTGACTTATGGACATGGGTTAGCATGAAGACAGTGTGAGTACAGCCCAGATAAAGCCAATAGGGATAAGATGAGCAAATATGAGTGGAGTTCATCTCCTATGCCTATTATGTGTTTTATTGTATGACTTGAGAGCTCCTGGATAGGCTCAGACAAAACCAAGTTATCGATTCTTCCGTGCCCCTTCATGATTTTGCATGCTCTTTTCTGAGACCATTATCTAAAATACTGTCTGCAATTAATCTTCAAGGCAGCGTGTAATCAGCCAAAGGCTACAAGACTAGGGTTTCAAACAGTCCCAAATGCTGATATTTGGGACCTATGATAGGGGAGACTTGGTAGAGAGTTCCCTAAATGGTCAAGCTTCCTTGGGCAGAGTAGATTATTATGCATGATGAGTTGGGACATGAAAACATGAGGACGTAGGATATGAGTGAATATATTTCTTTATAATGTATCTGTCCGTGGACGCGGGGGAAGGAGGAGGGGGACTGGAAGGTGAAAGCGTCCAGATGCTGGCGCGCAGTAAAGCATTCCTGGCTGTTAGTTCCAGTAGGTCATTACTGCATTAATTTGGTGTTTAATTAAATGCCTGTGCAACAGACCATTTATTTGTTATCTAATATTAGCTTTGGTTCTTATCAATTAAATGCTAGCTGAGGGCTTGATTCACTTACATTTTATGTCCCCTTATACTCTTTTCAGAAACAACAGCCAAACCCAACAAGGCCTCACTGTGCCCGAAAAGATTTATACACCCAGATTTCAGTGTGGGGAATACAATATGCTGTTGTTATTAGGTGAGAGTAAGGGAAATAAAAAGAAGATGTCATTTCATTTCAAGGAAGCAATTACCTAAATACATGGGCTGTGGTCTCCCTTTCCTCTCCCCCTGCCCTCTGAACAGCTGGAGGTGTTAAGGGCAAGGGGGAGGCTGGAAGGGGCGTATATTACCCAGCCTGTGTTGACATGTTTCCTCCCCCACCCCCGTTTTACCTTCCCCTGTGCTGATGGCAAAGGCTGCTGGCTTTCCCCTCGCGAAATTTCTCCTTCCCTTGTGTATACCTGAGCTTTTAAGTGAGACTTGTAGCACTGTTATGAAATGCATGAATGCTAAGGGTTTGTGTACTTACCATCAAGTCAGTCAAGGTTCACTTCAACTGAAATATCATTTCAGGCAAAAGGAGAGCAGAAAGGCTGGGAAAGGTGAGAGAGAGGATTTCCGTGGCACAGTGGAAATGCTGGGAATATGACCTAAGCCAGTGTTTGCTACGTCAGGCATTTGCATATCACTGTTGACATTCTTCCTATGCTTACTGCCACATACCACCTGTGTATCACTTACTTAAATTTTTCTTGAAACCTATCTATTCTTTTTAAGTTAGAAGCTAATTTTTATTTTATTTTATTTTATTTTTTTAACGTTTTTTTTATTTTTGAGACAGAGAGAGACAGAGCATGAATGGGGGAGGGTCAGAGAGAGGGAGACACAGAATCTGAAACAGTCTCCACGCTCTGAGCTGTCAGCACAGAGCCCAACGTGGGGCTCGAACTCATGGACCGCGAGATCATGACCTGAGCTGAAGTCAGCCGCTTAACTGACTGAGCCACCCAGGCTCCCCTAGAAGCTAATTTTTAAAAGAAAATTTAATTTCACTATCTCAAATACATGACTGGCATTACTTTTCATGAGTGGGAAATAGGTCTGAAAATAAATATAACTACACATATTATTAATTTATGGGAATATACTATTACCTGTGAAAGACTCTGAGCCTTCAAGCTTCAAATCATGTCCTTTGCTGAAAAGGAGAAAAGCAAGTATTAGAGAAGTGTTAAAGATGTACAATTCCAGACTGAGAATTTATCCTTGGTGTCATCATAGGGATGAAAAGAGAATTGGAAAGGGAATAACTGTCTCACTATGTGATTCAATTTTATTTGCCAAACTTGTGTACCACCTAAAATTATCTGTGGCTTTTTTCAATTGGGGAAACACTGCTCTAAGTCACCAGAGTTCTGTTGTAAACTTATCAGAAGTTCTAGGAAAAGCTCAGGAATGATTTGGGATGTAGTAACTGCAGGGATCAATAGGACACTTTGGAAACCAATGGTTTCCCCTGTTTCAGGGAGCAGGTCCAGCACGGTGATATTGTAGGGCGGATCTTCCAAGGGCTCCATTTGTTCCTGTGGAAGCCTCAGCTGCAGCCCCTCTGTGCTTTGTTTTCCTATTCCCTGACTGCTTGCCCCATCAGAGGTATAGCACCACACACATCATCTCTCCTTTATGGCCACCCCTTAGCTTTCAGTGCCTTGCATGATGTTCCATTTAAAACTCATTTCTTTTAGGGCCCTTCCTGTGAATAGTTATCCAGTATCTTTAGTATCAGTAGCGTATCAAACCATAATTAGTTGTAAGTTGTATCATTTACACCTGGATGAGAGCATGTGTGATAGCAACCAGTGTATTCTGAAGAAGGGGAATGCTTCAAGCATATAGAAGTGTGGAAGGTGCAGGCATGGTGGGACATGCCTGCTCCCAGTGAAGGCCATGCAGGAATCCATGCCACTCTTACCCGTCTGCCCCTGCAGGGTAAGCCTTCTAAGGCTCTCTGTGCATAGATCCCTAATGGGTCTTTCATCAGGTTTTGTTTCTCTCTCATGGCCTAACCCATTCTATGGCACATTGTTCTTAAGGTACAAATGAAATGTGAGTTTTCTTCCAGTCATTCTGGTGATGGCCTCCAGTTTCTGTATCACATGACAAAGCTTGACTTCAAGGGGCTGGGAGGATTAGAAGTAGGACCTGAGATCAGGTCCCCGGGTCTCATTTAGGCTAAATAAGTGCTAATTAGAACAACTCTTCTGTAGGTTTGGGGAGAAAACTAGATACCAAATGAATATGGCAACAGTTTATAATTCAAGCATGACATTCACTTTGGAGAGATTTAAAAGAAATTAAAAGCTTTCCCAAAAGGTAGGAGAAACACAACTTTGGTGTGGACAGGCAGATGACATGTAAAATTTAGGACAGATTGGCAGGCAGCATCAGGAGAGCATTTCTCAGTTACCAGAGCCCTGGTCCTTGAACTGGAGGTTCATATGGCCACTCCTGGGAATGAGAGGGATTGTCCAGAAGCTGCAGTCCTAAAGGGTTTAGAGGAATGGGTAAATGATCAAGGCCAGGGTCCAGTGATCAGACTGAAGTATAAGATTTGATAGCAAAAATCAAACAAGGTTAGAATTGTCACTAGATACTGGAACAGGATTGTCTATCGGGAGGGGCAGTGATGGGGGAGTGAAGAGAATGTCAACATTGAGACTAGACATGTCCCACACCAACCCCTCCCACTCCTGTTAACATGGATATGTCATTATGGTCTTAGGAGGTAGTGAGAACCTTTATTTAAGGGAACTATGACCAAAAGAGAGGCATATTGTAAAAGAGGAGAGGGAGGGATAACAGCATGTAGAAGCGGATGGTAGATTAGTTAGGGTCCAAACTTGAGGAGTATACTCTAAGAAAGGGCAGCAGGAAAGAACAGGCTGAGCGAGTCTACTGCCAGCAACTTGCCCTCCTTCCCCACAATACATGGATCAGATGATTCCCAATTGATGTGTTTTGTCTCCCTTTCTCTTATTATCAAACACTTTCTCCTTCTGTTCTTGTTCTTTCTCCATTTGGAGAGTCGTATTATAGCTAAATCATAGCCATTCACTGTTCTTTTTTGCTGCTTCACATTAAAACATTTACCTTTCTTTGTATACCTTTTCCATGAGTACCCAGCACTGACTCACTGACTTTGTTATCTATCCTTTTAAGTAAAATGTTTTTAATGTTTATTTATTTTTGAGACAGAGAGAGAGAGAGCTAGCAGGGAGGGGTGGAAAGAGAGGGAGACACAGAATCTGAAGCAGTCTCCAGGCTCCTAGCTGTCAGCACAGTGACCAACATGGGCTTGAACTCACAAACCATGAGACCATGACCTGAGCCAAAGTCAGATGTTTACCATGTAAGTGCCACATAGGTGCCCCTTTATTACCTATCCTTAGTTGCACCCCGCAGCCTGGCCATTTCTAACTTCAGGGAATATGGAAAGCATGATCTCCACACAAGTTAAAATGGGCATAATTGTACCAGTTCTGTCATCTAACAGGCTGCTCTAAAGATCCAGTGAGGGGCACCTGGGTGACTCAGTTGGTTAAGCTTCTAACTCTTGACTTTGGCTCAGGTCATGATTTCACAGTTCATGCGCTAAAGCCCTGCTTTGGGCTCTGTGCTGATAGCAGAGCCTACTTAGGATTCTCCCTCTCTGTCTTCCTCTCCCCTGCTCACACTCTCTCTGTCTCTCTCAAAAGAAATTAAAAACAAAACAAAACAAAACAAAAGTAAAGATCCAGTGAAATACAGGTGGGAAAGATCCATAAAATTGACAGTGCTTTATAATTCCTGGAATGTTCCTCCCTTGGACTCCTTTAGTTCATTGTCAGGTGCCTTTATTTTGCTCTGCATATGTAGGCCTAACTGTGGACTTGGTTTGCTCTGGCCCAGAGGGGGTGTTCTGGCTGCTCTGGAAGGAAGCTCTTTCCTCCTGGAACTGTTGACAGGGCCTCAGCTGCAGTGGTGGTAGCAGGTGGCGCTCTGATAATGTCAGCTCCAGTTGAGGTACAGGAAAACAGAGCAGCTGAAGAACGAAATCTGAGAGATAACAGGAAATGAAAAATGAGGCAAAATTATATCTTCTGTTCCCTCATAAAGGATCCTGTGACAAATGGAATCACAGGCATCACACAAACTGCCTTGCTGAGCTACCGAAGGCCCAAGCTATCTTGACGGCAAATATCCGTCCTCTGGTTATCTGTGGGAAAATAATAAGCAAATTGTGTATGAGAAAGAGGGAGAAAGAGGGGAGACGGAAGAAGGAAAGAGAGAGGGAGATTTGCAGTTAATCACCAAATATAGCTACTATCTACAGAATGAAAAAATGGCCACCAACGCCTCTATGGTGAAATTTAAATATTTAAATGAGGTCTGCAGTAATGCTGAAGTAGTGCTACTAACACATGGCAGCATTTGCTAAGTTGGTTTTTCTGGGTGAAATACAGATCACAAGAGTGTGAATTCAACCATAAGTGGCCATACAAACACACTTTTGTTTTCTGATGTCCGTTGTCAAGGCATTCTTAATGAAAGAGGCCAACGTTTAGCCTTTTGAGTAATAATGTGAACATATACTTCATTCACACATTTTATAGTTAGCACTAGGTTTGAAAGTCATCTTTTGCATCCACATAATACAAATATAAATGCATAAATGTGCATCCAACAAAAAATAATCTCTTTGGCTTTCAATTTATTTGAAAGTAAATCATGATGCAATTGTGTGCCTGACAGATGCTAGATGTTTAATAAATATTTGTTAAATAAATTAGTGAACATACTCTTGGAAGGGCATGGTACCAAAGTAAATTCAGTTTGCCCCTTGCTATATTTGTATCCAGAAAAATCAAGTCAAAATGAATATTTAGAATTTTGAAAGAGAAACAATTTATAGAATGTGATCATGTACAGTCAGGGCTATTCTTGAGGGAGGTGGAGGGGGAAATGGAGGAATCCATTTGCCCCTTTGCCCGGAGTGGGGGTTAGTTATCATATTTCTTCAAGCACCATTTAGTAAACTGCTTACCCAGCTGAATGCGAACCTGAATCACCATAGAGGAATTTGGGTTATGGAATACTTCCAAAATAGCCTAGGTGATGCATTGATTTGCTCTACCACATAGGAGAACATATCTGGGTCTCTGCAGAGATAACTTCACCTGAGCTCTGTGAAGCAATGGAAAATGTAGCTATCCCAATTTATCGTGGTTCATTACCGACTCTCCATAATTGTCTGAATTGCAGGCCTATAAGCAGCAAAACCATTGGAGGGGCTGGAAAAATAGACTGTAACAATTTGGTGTATAGACTCTTTAGGTTGAATCAAATTCTGACAGTTTTGGGTAAATTTAACAGATTTGAAGAATCTTCCCTTCAGTCTAGTTAGTTCCTAATTTGTCTGTAACTGTTAAAAAAAATGGCCACAAGCCAAATGGTAGCCTCATTTTAAATTTTTAATTTTTAAAGTGTGCTTCTTTGCTTTTGAAAGTAGACCTGCAATATATTTTAAATATGCTAGTTTAGTACCTTGCATTAGACAAGATTATACCTTCATCTTATTTTTCAAGGAAAGAAAAAGTGGAAAGATTTTTCAGGAAGAAAAGGTATTAGGACAATGTGTCCAGTAGCTTATGTGGATTAGTGTAACTTTCTTGTAGGCAGATGCTTGAAAAGCTATTTGAGGCTATGTCCACTTACATAAGCAAATAGAATAATATATATTTAATTCAATGATTCAGGTAGTATCCTCTTTACCTAATAGCACAAAATTTGTCATTACAGTTTTTGGAAGCTATACCCCTTTCTTACATGTGAGTATTTGTTTAAGAGGCCCTGAGGCCTTCTCAAAGTTATTTTCGAGAAGAAACTGAACAAGCCTTCAGTGTCCTCAAAGAAATAAAGTACTGTAGGTATGTGAAGGATGGGAGTCTTTTCAGATTCTGCTTAGTATCCAAGTCTTTGCTTATTGAAGAGTAAGCTAGAACTTTTAGGTTTTATTGATTTTAGAACAATAGACTGGACATTATTTGCAGAAATTGCTCTATGATTTTGGCTTGGATTTTTCTCTTGGACACTGTCCACAAAGAGTGGTCTTCAGACGCTTGTATTAGAATCACCTGGGTATTGTCACAATGCAGGGATCTGATTCTAAACAGGTAACTATGGAGTTTGGATCTTTGGATGGAAGGTTCACCAACCAAGACTTTAAATAAGCTCCCTAGGTGACACTTAAATATACTGGAGCTTGAGAGCTCCTTCTCCAGTAGCTTCAAAAAATCAATCTGGGTCTTGGTAGGGTCTACAATTATTTCGGACAATGTGCACAGTTTAAGAAAAGTATTACCTTATTGAGAGTCAATCTTTTGACTCTTTCGAATAGTGACCCCCCACCCCCCCAAGAAAAAGATGTCCATGTCGTCATCCCTGGAACATGTGAATAATATCTCATATGGCCAAGAATGTAATGAAGTTAAGGATCTTGAGATGACAGTATTACCTACATTATCCAGGTGGTTCCTAAATGCCATCACACATGTCCTCAGAGAGAAAGGCACAAGGAAATAACACAGACACACAGAAAAGAAAGTGATGTAAAGACAGAGTAGAGAGAGATGTGGCCATAATAAGGTAAATACCAGAAGCTGGAAGAGGAAAGAAAAGGCTTCCAATGAAAGTCACCTCTGCCAAAACTTTGATTTCAGACTCTGGAACTTGGCCTCCAGGATGCTGAGAATAAATTTCTGTTATTTTTAAGCCATCTAGTTTGTGGTACTTGGTTATGTCAGCCACGTGAAACCAATACACAACTCTTGCTACTTAAACTAAAAACAGACTTTCTCAGAACTCAGATTTCAATCAAAAGCATCATTAAGCACCTATCATGTACCAGGAATGTAGCAGGACAAGGGTATGAAGGCAAGTCTGTGGCCTCTTGAAGACACAAATTGGTTTCCTTGGATCCTGTTAGTTATCCCTACTCAGACACAGCCCTCACAAGGTGGAAGATCTGGCCTTTGTATCTAGCATGGGCCCTGATACAGTTTTAGCTGTGTGAATAAAGGAAGTCAAATTAATACTTAATTTCACATATTTTAAACTATAATAAGTAAGAGGAGGAGACACAAATTAATATACTACAGTAGTCAAAGGTTTGGTTCTGGGTTTAGACTATTTTTGAATTCTAGAGCCTCTGCTTATAAGTTATATTGTCCTTGAGTAAGTTACTTCACATCTCTATGCCTTAATATGCTCATATAATGCATTACTATAGGCTTGTTAAAAGTATTAATATTATTCATTTAAAATATTTATTTGGGTATTTGTGGCACAGTACACACTATGCTAATATTTTTATGTGGTAGTGGGGGAAGGCTTCAAAGGAGGTTATGGTTACAGCTTGACGGATGAAAAGAGGCGGCCTTATAAAAGGCTACATCTAGTTGAGGGCATGGCAGATGTGGAGAGCTTACATGGGGAAGAGTTTAATATGCTGGAAAAATTGAAGAAGGGCTCAGAGGACAAAGCTCTTTAAGAAAGTGGACAGTAGCATGAAATGGAGCTGGAGCAGTAATAAGGGTGGTGTGGGCCATGGGAGGGTGTTTGCAGTGGGGAATTATTAAACGTTTTGAGTTGATGAGTATGACATGATTTTAGCTAATGTATATATATATTATATATATATACATAGCTATATGTATATATATATATATATATATATATATATATATATATATATAAGCTTTGCTAATATATAAATCACTTTGACTTTGCTTTTAGATGGAGAAAAGAGGACAAGAAAGGAATGGGAGAGATCTGTAATGAGGTTCTTGCAGTAGCTGAAGGAGAAGTGATGGTATCTAGGATTAGGTTGTTGGTTGTAGGAATGGGACAGTTTCAGGTAGTTGGGGTATAGTGTGATGGTAGAAGGGATAGGACTTGCTGGTGGATCAGATATAGATTCAGAGGAAGGGAGCAAAGAAGAATGGTTCTCTCTGGTTTCTGGCTTCGGAAAATGTGGGGATGGTGATGCCATTTACTGAAATGGGGAGCCTGAGCAAAAAACAGGTTTTAAGATAAAACCAAGAATTCTGTTATGGACATGTTAAGGAGGCAGCTGGGTATATGAGTGTGAATCTCAGGGAAGTCCATACCAAGAATATGAAGTTGAGGAAGTATCAAGATATAAATGTCAGTTAAAACTATTGGAATAAAGTAAGAGACTCTAGGAAAAAAGGGAAGAGAGGGTGAAACCCGAAAGGACCTCTAACATTCATCTCTCAGGAAGAGGACTATGAGCCTATAAAAAATACTGAGACAGAGAAGACAAGGAGAAAGGAAGAAAATAAGGAGGGGATGGTGTCCTGGAGGTGAAGAGAAGAAGGAACGAACACAGGAGGAAGGATCTGGGTTCATTGCTATTGAAATATAGAGCGATTTCAATGGAATGATGGGAGGGCAACCAGACTGGAGCAGGTTGTTCTATGAAAAGGATGAGGAAGTACAGAGAGTATGTCAGACAATTCTGTTAACAGATTGGCTATGAAGGAAAGCGAAGAAATTGTACTATAGCTGGTGGAAAACTATAAGGTCATGGGAAGCTGTTTTTAATTTATTTAATTTATTTTTTTATTTTAAGATGTAAGAGGCATCATGTTTATGTGCTAATGTGAACAATTTGGTGAAAAGAATGAGTTCGATGATGTAGGAGAGAAAAGGGACAGCTGAGAATGGAAATCTCTTGAGAAGGTGAGGGGATTTGTGGTGCAGAGCACATATGGATAGTTGCCTTGACAGAGAGACAGAAGGAAAAGTGGGGAGAAGGATATTTACAGTCAGTTAAGGGATTTGGACAGGCACATGTAGAAGAAACTCCATACTGGTGGCTCCTGATTTGCTCAGTAAAGGAGAGGATAAGATTATCCGCTGAAAGTGGTGAGGAGACATAGGAAAGAAGTACAAAGTAGTCTTTGATGAGAATGAAAACATGAGCATTGGGGAGAAATGCAGAGATATTGTCAGGTCAGGCTGGAAGTCTGTTTGAAGTTGGTTGCAGTGAATTTATTTGTAAGTGACTTGTTATCCAAGTTATGTGATCTATGAGCATAAATAAGACCATTAGGTTCTTCCAGGATTGGAGTTGGGAGGAAAATGTGAAAGAGGAAAAAGAAGTAATAGAGTTGAAGATGTTTGCAAGGAGGTAAGCATGATAAGGAACCATGAAATTAATGAAAGTTAGGAGGCAGATAGGATGGAAAGAAAGCAAGCCAAGAGATTAGACAACTAAATAAAAACAGATTCATTGTTTTTGAGGGACACTGTAGCAAGTGAGCTAGTTGGGCAAGATATTACAGCTGGAAGAGGATGGGATGTTCCAATAAGTGATTTAGAAGATTGCTGCCATTTTTGTTAATGACAAAGTCCAGGGACAGACCATGAAAGTGTGTGGTTGAGAAGTAAAGAGAAAGGAAACTGGAGATGAGGGGTCAAGGATATGACAACAGGAATTGGATGGGTGTTCCCAAAGGGTATTACAGCTTTAGTAATATTGGGATTGAGAGGAAGACCATTGTCTGGGTATTAAGGTCATTCATGAATGAGGGGCAATGGCCAGGAGAGTGTAGGAGCAGTAATGGGGGGGCAAAAGGGCTGTGTGGCTGGATGTGATAACCCATTATAAGAAGAGGAACATTAGTTACCTACTGTGGAATTCATTTCTCACACCTCTCCCCTCCTGACTGTGAGGTATGGGGTATATAGGAATAAATACCCTTCTTCTGTGAAGGTTAAGGGTATACGAGTTCTTGGTTCCTAGAGGCACTGGAAGTGATCTTGGTAAGATAGTCTTGTAGAATGTACACATAGGTTGGGAAAAAGGCAAAGTGGATCATGGGCTTCAGGTTCTCTTTGGTCTAGTCAGTTGGAAAAGTAGTGGATGCTGCCCTGGAAGTGAGGGTGACATTAGTTTTTCATTGTTTTTGTTAATTGACTTCTAAGTAAATGTTATAAATTTATATTTATAAAATAAAATCACACCACTTTTACTTTTTGGGGTTCAATAGAAGACTGTGAACAAAAGTTCCCCTGCTAAAACAAACAAAAAAATTTGAAGCCATTGGATTAAGTTATTGTTATAGTCATCTTAGGGGACAGAAAGAACTGTCATTGCTATAGCCATCTTCGGGGACAGAAAGGACGGATATATATACTGCACTTATACTTAAAATGCAAACTCAAGGTGAAATTCAGTTGCAATGGGTCCCCATGAGAAGTCTGATTTATTTTCTTGTTTCTGGAATTTGTTTTTTTTAATTCAAATTTAAATCTTTATAGCAGGTGAGAAGAACTTTCTATATGAGAAGAATAAACATTGCTTGATAGTTAGCCTTCTGACACAAGAGATTAAACAGTACGGCATCAGCATCGTTTTACCATGATAACTTGGAGTGTGCCTAAACAGTTTGAAATTCTTAAACAAAAGGTTATACCCATGGTGGAGGTAATGTTTTCCCTATAGTCATGTTGACTTTTGTAGTAAGGGCATACCAGAAACTGCCTAGCACAGAGGCTAAGAGGACTGGTTCTGCCACTCACAAGCACAGTGGCTTTAGCAAAATCTTTTTAGGTTTTTGAGCCTTAAACTTTTCATCTGCAAGATGTGGATTGTAATAATAGCTATCTCATCATGTTCCTTAGTGCATTGAATGAAATAATCTGTAGAAATGATTTCGCCCGGTTCATGGTACATGAGTGCTCAATCAACGTTGTTTAGGATTATTACCATGTGTATAGCTTAGCGGCTACTGAGCACTTATTTGTGTCTGAATTTGAATCCTGGTTCAGCCTCTAAATATCTGACAGGTCTAGGGGAAGTACTTGTACTCTCTAAGCCTCAGTACCTGTATCATAAGGCTGTTGTCATTCTAAAGTGACAGTCCATAGAGCAATAAGAATAGTCTTGCAGAAAGTCTGGTCAGGCACAGAAAATCATTTTTTATGGCTACCTTCCTCCACCATCATACAAATGGCTGTTATCACACAGGTGCATCTCTGATCAGTGAGGGGATATTGGAGGTGTGTAGGAGTAGAGACAGTTAGGGTTGTGTGCAATCTTAATGTTCTTTGTTTCTGCCCCTACATTTATTAGAGTAGGATTTCACAGACTGCTCCAGAAATATCCTGGCCAGAGCCCTTCTCCCACCACCACTTCCTGACCTTTCCTTTAATTATCTGGTTCCCAATTCATGAGGTCCACATCCAAGTATAGAGCTTGAATCTGTAGACATTTTTCAGAAAAATATCTGATTATCCTGCCCCCATCTTTCTCTTCATTCATTCAGAGTCAACCCATACCTTAAGGTTGAATGGAGTTAGTCACATCAGAGAGGAAAGGGGGTGGGTTCTGGGCAGAGGGAACATTCTGAATAAAGTAAAGAGATGAGAATGGGCACATTTCATTTGAAAAATGAAAGGGATTTCAGAAGGTTGAGTTTCACATGGGAAGTGTAACAAAGGTCTAATACTAGTCTGAGGAGGCTGGCTAGGGACAAATTTTATAGGACCTTGTAAACCTTACAGAGATTTTTGTACTTTATTCTAAGGTTGACAGGAGACCCCTCCAATTTCTTCCATAAACATCACAGGGAAATGTGAGAATTAATTGTCCTAGGTGTTGCTTGATACTCTTGTTTTTTTAAGAAAGGAGGCTCAAAAAACTGAAATAGAATTTTGACTTATTTACAAAACTATCCTTCTCTGCTTTCCTCTATCTTCCCCCTTTTCTCTATTTCCCCCTCTCCATCCTCTTTTCTTCTTTCTTCCATCTTCCGTTCCACTTCCTTTCCCTTCCGCCTGCTTCTCTCTCTCTCTCTCTCTCTCTCTGTCTCATTTCTTTCTTTCTCCTGCATCTCGTCAACCCTTCTTTGGTTTCATTATTTTCCATCGCCAGCCCCTAAGTAAGCAACCTCTCCTGCTTCCATGGGGAATGTGAGCGGCTGCTCTCTGCCTTCCCCGGGGCCTCAGTGTCCATCCCTCCTTCCTGCTGACTGAAGTCTGTGTTTTATCGGCCCTGCTATTCTTGGCAAAGAGGCCAATAAAATGGAGATAACAAGTCCCAAATCCCAGTCTGCAGGGAAGCTTTGCCTTGTCAATGAGAGATTAAAAAATAATGGCTGGGGCCTCGGCAATGCTGGCTGCAGCCAACTTTAAAAAGTCCAGATCAGACCATCTGGGCTTTTCTTCTTTATTTTTAAGGCTTTTTTTTTTTTTTTTTTTTGACTCTAATCCTCCATAAGGCCTTGAATTTCCCTCATTAAGTTTTATGGTTTGGAAATGAAAAGGAAAAAGTAGGTACATGGTTCTTGACTCCTGAATTTAATCATCTAAGAGTCCCCTTTGAGGTCATCAGATTAACAATTAGATTGCACTTTGTCAAAAGCAAATAGAGTGGTTATGTCCTAGAGTTCAAAACCTGTGAGAGCTTCCTGTTTCCCAATTCCCTTCCAGGGGCTAGACAGAGGATTCTGCACCCGCTGGCCACTTTTCCCACTGTGAATTTAAATGTCTCCAGAGCACCAGGTCTCAGAATTAGCATTTTCTATGTAACTGCTTACTCTCTGGATGGGTGAATGCCATTTCCTTTTAAAAGTGCCAGAGTCCCTCACTATTATGCAAGTGCTTAGAGGAGGGCAAAGCCCAGAACACATTTCCCCCAGCATTTCTACTTCTTTCCTGAATTCTGAAAGTTACAGGCTCTGAAAAGAGATGGTTGTATTCTTTAATGACTATAAATGAATCCTGCTGACATGATATCAGGAGGAAATAAGGATGGGTGAAAGGAATATATTTTCTCATTTGGGGATGGGGATTTTAAAGTCTATTTCTTCACATTGATCAAAAATCCTGATACACAATACCTTATCCCCTTTCATGTCCCATGTCCCTCTCTTCTGGAATTCAGCATTCTAATACACCATGCCCTCTCTTTCCTTGCAAGCACACAGACACATATATCTACAGAAACCAGGTGAAAAACAGGAATGAGGAAGGAAGGTGGAGTTAGGCAGTATAAGGGAGAAGTGGGGACTGTGGACAATAGGATATTCCAGGCTTGGCTGGTAAGTTGCCACCGCCTGTCAGCTCCACCATAACCAGGCAAGATGGTAGACCCCACCGTGAATCCAGAGCTTCCAGTGTTTTCAAGAGAGGCTCAAAATCTTGGTTAGTATATGAAGTCCCCCAGTGTTTAAATAGTGGCTCATTTTTAATTTTTTAACATCACGAAGTCCAAGCCAAACAAAACATACTTGTAGGTGAGATCTATGGACTGCCATTTTGTGACCTTTGATCTAGAGCAAATTTTATTTATAACCATTTGATCACAAAACTGTCTATATTGTTATTCAAATATCTCAAATTTTCTCTCTCATTTCTAAGTTCCTTTAACACTGGAAATGTGTTTTTCTTAAACTATCTGGACCATCTTTTGTAGGGTTGAACCTAGGATTGATTCTGTTAAAGACAAAGCAAAACAGGGGCACCTGGGTGGCTCAATGTTAGACTCTTGATTTCGCCTCAGGTCATGGTCATGAGATTGGATCCGCTTCAGCCCTGCTTCAAGCCCCGCATTGTTGGGCTCTGCACTTGGCATGGAGCCTGCTTAGGCTTCTGTATCTCTCCCTCTCCCCCTGCCCCTCCCCAACTAGCACACGGTCTCTCTCTCTCTCTCAAAAAGATAAAAATTGGTAAAAAAAAATAGTAGAAACCACAGTGAGTCGCAGAATTAAATGCTTGGAATACACTATTAAGTGATCTTTGTGTGGTATATTGGACAGAAAGATGGTGGGAATATGTCATTCTCTTCCTCTGTGGGCTTTGGAAATCCCACTCCCTCATTATTATAAAGCCAACTGTTGCCTTCTTAAAGAGACATTCCTCTGAGTATAACTTTGATTTCTTATCTTGTGGCTCTTCATGATACTATGGTACATCTGACACTGTTGTTCCATATGGCAGTACTTCCACAGAGCAGTAGCCATTGTAATCTTCTAGAAACCTGTGTCACTGAAGGCTCATCTTGTCAGGCGTGAGATGGAGCATAGGAAGCTATGTCTTGAAAAAAACTCTCCAGGTAGTTTTTTTTTTTTTTAATTAATTAATTAATTAATTTTTTTTACATTTATTTTTGAGAAACAGAGTGAGCCACAGTATGAGCGGGGAGGGGCAGAGAGAGAAAGAGACACAGGATCCGAAGCAGGCTCCAGGCTCTGAGCTGTCAGCACAGACCCTGATGTGGGGCTCGAACCCATGAACCATGAGATCGTGACCTAAGCCAAAGTCAGACGCTCAACCAACTGAGCCACCCAGGTGCAACCCCCTTTGTAAAAAAAAATTTTTTTTTTTTTACATTCCAGGTCGTTTTGATGTACTTCTGATGAGGTGAAAGACAACTTCCATAGCGTCCACACCATAGTTTCATGCTCTCTTGTGGAGAAGCATTGTGGGTTTTGGGCTTATGATAATCAGAAATTAGCTACTTAAAGGATGTGGTCCCCTTAGTTCTCCCAAAGCAATAACATACAAGATGAAATTCCTAGTGTGGCTTTATCTCCCTCCATTTCCTGCTTCCACTCCTAACTTTTAAACCCTATTATATACATTTATATGCAATAGCACAGAACCCAGTAATTCAAATGACAAACAAGAAAAGACAACATGGACTACTTGTATGTGTTTGTATGTGTGTACTTTGGATTTTTTTTTTTTTTTTTTTTTTTGGTGGGAGGGTGTTCAGTTACTTAAAAGAGTCCTCTGAATAGTAGCAAATATATGCATTTTAAATCATTCAGTAGGAAGTTAGAATTCCCTATTCTCCCCACCTGTTTGAGACCAATTTATAGTTTCCAGCCTGGCCCAGCCCTGTTCTACTGCCTATTCCAGGTAACATTAATTTCTGTCTCTTGATTTTCTATAGTTCACGTAGGTTTTATCCCTCATTCTGCTTTGTATCATTAGCTATGCCAACTACTTTGCAAATCATCTGGGGCACATTGGATGTCTTATAAATCACTGGGCTGTCTCTCTTTCTCTGTCCCTCTGTGCTTAACAAAGTCTTCCGTGCTCTGCAGATACTCATTTGGTGGATGTTTCCATGTGATTTTTGTCTTCCCTTGGAAACATGTAGAGATAGCCCATGGTTTCTCACAGATGCTCATTAAGTACTGTGAATAGATAACCTCAGGCCGTTGGGAAGTGGAGATGGGTGGAATTTTTCGTGTCCTTTATTCAGAGGTGTGGGGTCAATGATACCACCATCACATGCAGTACTGCTGTTGGAACTGAGATCTCCCAACTTTCCCTTCCATGATCTTTACCTATAGCTGGAGGTAAAAACACTGGCTGTAGTGTCAGATGACTCCAACATCTTCCTACCTTGAACATGTTACATATCTGCTCTGTGCCTCAGTTCCCTCTTCTGTAAAACGTGGGCTGAAAATATTTTTCTAGAATTTCAGGGAAGGTCAAATGAGTAGATGCATAGTAAGTATGTGGCACAGGGCCTGGCATTTAGTAAGCATCTAGTTAGTACAGTTATTATAATTTTACCAGACTGTGTGTTAGCCAAACCCTCAGCCCCTGAAGTTTCCCCCTTCCTTTATCATTATCTCTCCTCCATCCTGTGTTCCATTTCAATGCAGTGCATTGCCTTCCCTGGCAATTGCAAAGCCTGAAATGATATGTTCTGCATGGTACAACTGATTACCCCAGAGAGAGAGGGAGTCAGATTTCAGGCATCAGAAGGACTTACCACAAAAGTTAGATGCCCTGAGATAAGTGGCTGATAATCAGAGGGAAAGCTTCAGGGAAGAAATGCCCTTGTTAAAACATGGTGTAGTCAGTTAAGCATCTGACTCAGTCTCTGCTCAGGTCATGATCCATGTTCAGAGATTGAGCCCCGAATTGGGCTCTGTGCTGACCTGCTTGGGATTCTCTCTCTCCCTTTTTGCCCCTTCCCTGTTCATGCTCTCCCTCTCTCTCAAAATAAACTTAAAACAAAACAAAACAAAACCCATCAGATCAAGGGGATGGAAACACAATATCCAAGAAAGACACTGGTCAAGTTGGGAAGTCAGGTCAAACTGAAGGGAAGTGTGTACCAGGTTGTGTCATAGGTCAGGATCGCAGATGGAAGAGCTGTGTGGACCCAGCAGCTTTCATCTAATGCCTGGGGAGTCTCAGAGGGATCAGATTCATGGTTTGTGGTCTGGTTCCACCCAACCTGGTTAGCTGGCCACAGAGAAACCTGCTTATGTTGTAGAGACTTGTTCAGTGACTGTTAACTGGTCATATAATGGGCTCAAAAGTTAAACATTTACATTGCATGAAAATACAGTTTGGACTATCTCTCATGATATAAAAGGCTCTGCAAGGTAGGCCTTGCTCATCTCATGTCATGCTCTTTTTTATAGACTGCCCTCTGGTAGGGTGAATCACCACTCAGTTATGGAGCACACCAGCCCCATTGCTACCTCACAGCCTTGACATGTGTTTCTCTCTGCTGGAACTCACCTCTCTCTATGACATCTTTGGTCTTTAATAAACCTCTAAAGTAAGTTAAACCCCTTACCTGCTTTTGCCAGATCACTGCTTTCAACATTTTCCTTTTTTCCATTAGGCAGATTGTACCCCAATTTATATATTTCTCCCCTCCTTCCTTCCCTCCCTCCCTCCCTCCCTTTCTTTTCCTGTTACCACATTGGAATAGAAGCTCTATGACCACAAGTGTAGGATCTGTCTTATTCACCATTTTATCCCCAGGGTCCAGCCTGGCAATTGGTGCTCAATTTTTAATGAAAGAATAAATGAATGAATAATTTGCTTTTCTTTTATTAACACCCGGGAAATATAAGCGCTGTATCAGTTGGGAAGGTACAGAGGAACCATTCTGCTCTCAAATTATAACTGCTTTTGTTTATGCTTCTTGCTAGCCTGTCTATGATGCACAAGGACAGCTAGCTGAGAATACCACTTTGTTTAAGGGAACATATCCAAGCAAGGCAGAATACAAAGGGTCTTTCTTTAAAAAAAAAAAAAAAAAAAAGTCAGTCTAAGAATAAAATAATTATTTTGGAGGAAATGGCAGCAAATTATCTAGATTTTCAACTTAAATTCCCCAGTTCCCTGAAGATCTTTTTCCCTTTGCTAATGGATTAACTCTAATGGCCCACCATAATGCGATAGCAGCAAGCTTGTTGGGTGGTAAATATCCAACCTTCGTTTCTAAAAACACCGGGGGAAGGAAATCATGCTCTGAAATGGAGCCAGCAGTTACACTTGCCAGGCTAAGAGTTACAAGGGCCGTCAGGCCTCCTGCTTTAGGGCACAAGTTGGTCACCAGCTGGGCTCAGAAGAGATTGCTCCAAACCCCCTGCCCTGACATTGCACAATTAAGTGCATTTCAGTAAGGACTTTTGCCTTTTTTTCATACCATTCCACACTGGCTACTCTCAGAGGCGAGATCCTGGGCTGGATGGACCATTGGTCTGGCTCCACTGGGGCAATTCCTGTGCTTTGATGGTCTTAAACAACCTTGCTGAGAGATAAATGGGATTCTAAGAGGATTTTGAGATAAATTCCCACAGCTATGAAGATAAAAAACATTTGACTCCAGTTTTGATGTAGGCAGCAGCCTCAAATATTTAAAGTCATTTGCTTCATTTATTTTCTCAACTGTCTCCACACGTGCTAAAGGACACAACTGCTCTGCCTAGAGTCATTTCTCTACTTAGTCCTCAGAGATTCTTCACTAGGGCTTCTGCAAGCTGATGCATCTGTAGAAGTGACCATAGGTGAATTTCCTTCTTTTGGATGCTTATTGTATCCTTGACTCTGTTCTCTCTTCCAAATTGTACTGTGTATTTAAGCTCAGATTATCTCTATCAACACATGATTTTCAGTATGTGCTGTTTAATATGAAAACTATGATGGAAAACCAGCTTTTTACTAAGTGATTTTTGTTAGGCATTTGAGGCCTAGATGATACCACATTTTTAAGACAAATCATAAAAGGTAATCAGTTCTGGTTAAGCTTGCTTTGAGATCCTTGGTTAATTAATTCAACCCCCAAATGGGTTACCTATTAGGTGCTGATGTTGTTGGTGACTGCTGTTACAGAGATGAGGTGACACTATAGTGTCAGAAGGGAGTCATCCACTCCTAGGTTTAAACCCAAGAGAAATGAAGACATATATTCATGCGCAAATGTTCATATCTGCATTATGTAGAATAGCAGTCCCCCATAAAAGGAAATGACCACTTGTCCACCCACTGATGAATGGATAAACAAAATGTGATATATCCATGCAATGGAATACTATTTGGCAAGGAAAGGAAATTACGTACTGATACATGCTACCACATGATGAAACTTGAAAACATTATGCTAAGTGAAAAAAGTCAGATGCAAAAAGCACATATTGTATGATTCTATTTATATGGAATGTCCAGAGTAGTCAAATCTACAATCTGTGATAGGGACAAAAATAAGGTTAGTGGTTGTCTGGGGTTGCTGGAAGGAGGAATGGGGAACGACTGCTAGTGGGCTTCTTTTGGAGGAGGGGTGGTATGAAATCAGATTGTGGTGATGCTTGTACAACTTTGTGAATATACTAAAAACCACTGAATTGTACACTTTAAAAGGGTGAATTTTATGGTATGTGAATTATATCTCAATAAAAATGTTATAAACAATAAGATACTCAGTAAGCAAGGAAATAGATAACAGAAACATTAGGTAGTATAATAAGCTCCATTTAACCAGATGGAAAATGACCTTAAAGGGGGATGCAGTTTTAGATTAGGGGGTCAGGGAAGGCCTCTCTAAATGAAGAAAAGGGTCCTGTTTTGTGAAAGTTCTGGGGGAGGTCCATTACAGAAAGAAGGAACATGTGTAGTATGTTTGAAGCCTGCAAGAAGGCTATTGTGGAAGGAGCAGATGAACAGGGGAGAGAATAATTCAAAATCAGTTCAGAGATCTTGGCAGAGACTACTCCTGGTAGAGCCTTGCAGTACATGGCATGTAGTGTTTATTTTATTTTGATGGGAAACCACTGGTGAGTTTTAAGCAATGGTGGGATATGATCTTATTTATGTTTTTAAGGAGACAGCCATTTCTGTGATGTAGAGCATGCTTACAAAAGCAGAGTCTAGGTAGGCGTCTTTGCAGTATTCTGCATGATGAGTGAGGTAGCTTAGACCATGCTGGGAGCAGGGAAAACAGATGTGGTCAGCTCTAGAAATGTCCAGAGGTGGAGCTGTCAGGACTGAAATAGATTCATGATTCAGAAAGCTTTTATTAGTTGTAACAGAAAGCTAAACACATATTCACAAAGACATGTACAAGATTTCATAGCAGCACTATTACTGATGGCCCCAAATGAGAAACTCCCCAGATGTTCAGCAACAGTACCATGGCTAAATACATTATAGGGTATTCACATAGTGGAATATTATACCAGAAGTGTTAAGGGAAAGAAGTGTTACCAGACTTCATTCAGTATTATCCCCTGTATACAAAGCTTGAAAAGGCTGAAATAATGTACAGCATTAGAAGTCCAGAACAGTGGTTGCTCTTGCCAGGGTTGGTGACAGGATAGGGCACAAAGGGGAGCTTCTAGGGCTATTGGTAATGTTCTATCATTTTTGGGGTGTGCTAATTACCTGGGTTCTGTTTTTGAAAGTTTATCAAGCTGTACACTTGATTTTTCACTTTTGTGTATGTATTTTGTACATCAATAAAAAGTTAAATAATGGGCCTAAATTGTCAAGTGAATATTTAATAAATTTAAATAAAAGCACAAATTTTCATGTGAATATTTATTAAAGATTTATGGACGGTTCTGATTCTAGACTCACAAAGTGCTTGGAGTTTAGCTGTTTTGAATCTATAGCATGTGGAAAGTATTTGAGAGTTCTGGTTAACTAAATGATTGGTATGATAATATAACATGATTACCAATAATAAGTGTGTACAGTTTTGGCTCCATTAACAATGGAATGTTATGCCTTGTGGCATTGTTTGTACATCTCCGTAGCCATCATGATCATCTTCTTGGTACATAGATTCCTAGGTGTAGGGACTTTCTTGTCCCTACATTTTTATTTTATAAAGGATTCTTGATTTGGGAGTGGAGCTTTAAATGGTTTAAAACCTTTATTTGTTAATCCATTTATTCATTCATTTATTTCCTTCTTTCTTTATTTAATAAATGATTAATAATAAATGAGTCTAGAATATGCAAACACTGTGTTGGTGCTATGGACACAAAGATGATTAAGACATTGCCCTATGTCTTTTTTTTAAATATTTTTTTAATGTTTTATTTATTTTTGAGACAGAGAGAGACAAAGCATGAGCAGGGGAGAGGCAGAGAGAGAGGGAGACACAGAATCCGAAGTAGGCTCCAGGCTCTGAGCTGTCAGCAGAGCCCGACACGGGGCTCAAACTCATGAACTGTGAGATCGTGACCTGAGCTGAAGTTGGACGCTCTACCGACTGAGCCAACCAGGTGCCCCTGTCCTAAATCTTAAGGCAGTTCTATATTAATAGGGGTGAGACAGGTTAAGTGGATGACGATAGCATACAGTGGTGAAAAGCAATGAAGTTTGGTGTTCACAAAGTAATGGTATTTAATGATTAGGGCCCTACATCCTCTATAATTCTAGTATTTTATATTTGACCTATTCCTGTTTTGGGGAGTTGGGCCAATGATTATTCCTCCCATTTTATAGATGGGAGACTTTTAGACAAAAAGTAAAGAATTTATCCAAGGTCACCAAACACAGGTGATGGTTGTTCTCAAGGCTTTTGTCTTATAGTCCTTGCTCTTCTCTGGAGACCAGGAAGCCTACCCAGTAACCCTGAGTACATTGTTATTTCCTTGGAAACAAGTACACAAAAACTCCCTATTGATTGTTTTATCAGTTTCTAGCAGATAAGAATTGGTGCTGACAGTAATTCAAAGTATTAGCTCTTTGTGAGGCAATTTATTGTGCTTGTGACAAGGCAGTGCTTAGGGGACCTAGAGATTCACTGGGTTTTATTGTAAACCCTTGGAGTCAATGCAGTATGCTGTTCTTTAGTGGAGGCAGATTAGGGCTGTAAGCATTATAAACTACTGCACTCACTCTAAGCATGGTTTGGGATTCCAATTCCACTCATCAGTAAGCAAAGCAGGAGACAGATTATGAGTAAGGTTGACAATAGTTCTGGGTTTTAAGTCTGTTTGGGCCTGGGGGACTATATCTTAAGAATAGTACTTCTTCTCTTACTAGAGTCTTAGTGACCTTTTAATTTTTATCTTTAAGTAAAATATTTCTCAGACTCTTCCTTAGTTGAAAAAAAATCTCTGATCCAAGTTAAAGTATGAAACAGAATCATACCAGTGGTACTCTGGTAAAGTGCAGGTGAGGTAGGAGATCAGAGGTCTCATAGGAGATTAGAGATCATATACTTTGTGCCATTAGCCACCTTTCAAATTAGCATCTCATTAAATCCTTTATGTATATCATCTCATTTAATCCATTTCTGGCTTTAGCTGTGAGGGCACAAGTGGGTGCCTCAACCAGACTGGGTTTAGGGCACACTCACTGCTCTTAACTCCATTGCCTTCTGTGTCTCCCTTTGAGGCAGAGGGGAAGGTCAGGGCATCATTCCACAGGCCTCTCTCTGACTGAGCTCATCTTGTCACTGAGCACATTTTGTCATGGCCACTGTAAGTTGTACTGGACTCTGATGGGGAATCTCCCTCCAGAACCTCAAACATAGGGCAGTGCTGACTTCAGCATCATTCTTCTGGAACCATGCAACTCACTTTTTCCCTCGGGAGGACCCCAGGGACTCTGAGTTGAGCACATAGTCTGCCCAGTGACTCTTCCTCTTCCTTTTTCAGGGAGCTGTCCTTTCTATGCCACTTTTCATAAGGCTCTGTCTCTAGACTCCTGGCCCTGCTCTGTTGAATGAAAGCCAAAACAACTTAGGAATTCCTGTCAGAACGAATTTCCTAACTTAGGCCTTTCCACTGTATCTGAGGGAGCCGCCTTTATCCCCCATCACCCTGTGCTCCACAGACAACACCTCACTTTCCTGCTGCCTCAATAACTTGGACAGTGATTCTCAAACTTTAGACTAAAACAGTGACTTTGAGGTCTGTTATATGTGCTGACATCAGGGTGTCTCTATAGAGTTTAGCTTGGTAGGTCTGAATTGGGGCCCTCCATATCACACAACCAGGTGATTCTTGTGTATGATTTTAGGGTTATGTTTCCAGAAACACTGTTAGGCCTTGGAGAGCCACTGCCATCACATCTGTGAGAAGATCTCCCTGTTTTTTGGGAATTTTTATTGACTAATGTTCTTGACCTAAAAAATACAGATAGGGGTGCCTCTGTGGCTCATTTGGTTAAGTGTCCAACTCCTGATTTCGGCTCAGGTCAAAATCTCAGGGTCGTGGGATCGAGCCCTGCATTCGGCTTTGTGCTGAGTATGGAACCTGCTTCAGATTCTCTCTCTCGTCTCTCTCTCCCTCTCTCCCTCTGCCCCTCTCCCACTTGTGCTCTCTCTCTCTCTCTAAAATAAAATAAATAAAATATTTTTAAAAATACAAATAAACACTTTATTTTATTTAAGGAGAAAGAACAAACTCTGTAAGTGAATGTACACAACACTACTAGGCTTTCCATTTCAGATTTAGTGCTTAGATTAGGGAGTCAAGATGACTTGATAAAATTAAGTAATTTTCAGTGTCCTCTCTTCACTTTGGTGCTATGAAGATTAATTTCATATTGCGGAGCAATCTCCAGCCACTTCATTGAGAATCTACACAATAACATTTGACGTTTGTGGCTTACCTGTCCAAAGAGAGAGGCATCATCAGCATCACTGTACAAATCAGAACACAGAACAGGTTATAACTCTGCTTACCTGGAGGAGGTTCCTTCCTTATCAGAGCCTAAACCTCCTTTGACCACTTCATCCAAGTAGGATGTAGACCGCATCCAGCACCTCACCTGGCAACTTGTTTAAATATGTTGACTTGAATTTTTAAGTAAGAAATATGAATCCAATTCAGCTTTCTTTTCTTCAGCCAAATAAGCATGCTGGATAGTTCAAGCTTACTCTATGAAGTATGATAATCATCACTATTAAGAAGAAAATGACATTTCTTAATTTTGTTGACATGTCTTTGCTTCATCAAAATACAGTAATAATGACTTTGGAGTAAAAATCTAAAAGCTGAGTGTGTTGGGGTCTCATTCGAATCCTCATTGTCATGTTCAAGGAAGCTCCCAGAAGAAGCGCTTGGTTAGAGTGACTCGCTCTGCTAATAACAGAGGGGGCTCAAAATTGCAACCTTAGATTGGAATTTACCCTGTGCTCACACTGTATGTTCTATTGCCAGAAGTTGGAAAGGCTAAAATTACCATAAGCTTAATGGGAACCATTTAATCCATTTCATTTCTTGCAGATAGAATATCTTGAAACCATCTAAGAGATCCACAGGAAATTTCCATTGCAAAGCAGAGAGAGTCCTCTAGGTAAGGAACCAGTGTTTGTTAAAGTTTGGGTGCAGGACCAGGTGTATCTTATCATTCTGTTCCTTTGCCAAATCACCCGCATTTCAATAAATATCAAAGTAGTGTTGTAAGTGCATTTGATGAGGAGTTAGGCCTAGGAGTAGTCTATTCCCTGCCACTTAGGAAGTATGACCTTGAGAAAAAAGCATCTACACTTTAACTCTTGTTTAGAGCATCAGCATTTAAGAGCATTAAGTTTTGATTCAATAGAACTAGATTGAAGCCAATTTCTGCCACTCACTGCCTGTGTGATCTTGAGAAAGTAGCTCAAATATTTAAAGCTGCAGTTCCCTCGTCCATCTGAGCATCCTTGTAGTGCTGTTGAAATAATTGAAATAGCTAATATGTAAAATGTGCCCTGAAGAGTGCATGACATAGAGGAATTTTCAGCAGAGGTTGCTAGTAAAAGCTATTTCAGACATTATTTCCTGCTTTGTAAATGTGGAATAATAAATCCCCCTTGCTTAGTTTCTTTTTTTGGTTTATATAAATAAGCAGTTATGTAAATAGATGGGTTTTAGAAACTGTAAAGTGCTGCATCATTTCAGTTTTTTTTTCTTAGTATTAGTATTGAGGCTGCTAGGCAGAAGTAGCTTTGTTACAGATGCTGTGGGGCACCCAAAAAGAGATGTGTATTAACTGTTCAGTGACACTGGGGCCCAAGGCAAGACTATATTGAATGCCCAGGAAACAATGGCAAAGGAACATATGACATGAGAGTGACATACATGTGAATGCCACCACTGCTGAAGGAATTCACAGTGGTCCAAGGGGTGATAAGAATGAAGTTCCTGGGATGGAGAAAAGGGATAAGGGGAGCGCTCAAGACAAACAGGGGCCATGGCAAATTACTTGCACTTTCTATAGAGACTGCTGGTACAGATGCCCCTAGCCTATCCTGAGGTCCTACCAGCAAAATTGTGGCAACACTATAGGATGGTTTTCCTTCTTTCTAACTTTCAGTTACCGTGCTCATTCCCTTCTATTCAGAGTTTATCTCTTTTTGCTTGCCCAGCCCCCCTGAATCCTCTTAATTCAAGGTTTAGAGGAAGTTACTGATATCTTAGCAGGGATTAGTTCAGTGTTTCTGGAAGCATTTGCAATTTAAGAGTTTCTCTCTAGGTAAAAAAATTTCAAGAACTGAATTGATTATGTTAACATTTTAGGAGACAATGACAACCAGCCTGGAATACTTTACTAATGATGTTTAAACCATAGGTATCCAGCGAGGAATGTGCTATTTATGCCAAGGCCCAGCTTTCCTTGAAGTGAAGGGAAAATGAAAATAGGAAGCTTTAGCACTAGGTAGGACTTTGCTTTGGGGCCTTTTCTTATTACTGATCAATAAATAAGGTCAAAGTTACTTGGTTTAAAAAAAAAAAAAGCTCTCATGTAAATTCCAGTAAGCCTTTAGCCATGTGACTCACTGCATTCTCCCTCATTCAGAATTCATTTTCTTCCATACCTATATTTGATTTCAATTAAAAAAAAAAGACAGCTTGCTTAATCTTTCCCACAAACTGATACGGTGTATACCTGAGTGAACGGGACAATTTTCCTTATAAATTATGTATAAAGTCCTCAACTGCCGCCTCTCTCTTAGAGACTCAAAAGAAAATTCAATTTCTCTTAGCTTATTTTTTCATGGTTCTTGGGATATTCATTTCAGATTTTCCACTCATTTTTATAAATGTCTTATTTATTCAAGCTCTTCATAGAGGAAAGTAATGCTGTGCATTGCTGATTTTATTACTCTGGACAGGTTACAATATCTTCTTCGAAGTTAGCACACTAATTGATTTTAAAGTTTCTGTAAATATTGAGAGATCTTGCCACACGCTTATGAGGGGGACGTGTGGCATAGTGGGAGGTGCTCTGTCCCATTGAGCAGTGGGGCATTGTGATTCTAATCTGTCCTCCATCCATTCCTTACCCTGGAAATGTCTCTGGGCTTCAAGTATCTTCATCTACAAAAGGGCAATGCCTTAACTGCCCTAAGACAACACAAAAAAGGCCACTAGAACAAAAGAACTCAATGTCTGTTTCACTCCTATAACATAGGGTTTATTCTAGAAAATCCTTCTGTGGTTCCTCTGGAAGTCTTTTGGGTGTCTTTCATGATTGTGCTCATAGCTTCTATTCACAGACATAGCTTTAGTGAGAATCTTCAGCCACAAAAGTCAGAGATGAGAAAGGTAGCAAACTGATATCTTTTGCCATGGTGACAAAATGTCCTTCAGCCATGGTTTCAGGTCATAGGATACTCTAAGGCCAGCCTGGAGGAGGGACTCCAGGGTGGTGGGAAGGACTGTGTAATGAATATGAGGAGCCATAGGCCAGTATTTCCTGGCCTGTATTTAACTTAGTTTGTGGCCATAGCTGACTTTGCTTTCGTTTCCCTCATTTGAAGTATCTTTTTGTTTTATATTTTCTTCTATGACCAAGCTCCTTTAAAAAATGCACACAGGAATCCAGTTTTAATTTAATTTAATTTTTTACTTTTTAAAATCAGGGCCTTTTCTTGCCTTTCTTTGCAGTGTATATTTTTTTCCTTTCTTTCCTTTGTTTTTTAAATTTATGAAGTAGATTTTTATATGCTGCTATTGTTTAGTTCCCTAGTTCCTCTGAAAAGCATTTCCTGACCCAAACATTTGTCTTGGCTGACCTCTATTACTTGCTTTAGGACTTTTACACTCTTAACTGCACAGCTGCATAGACACAATCCCACTGGAAATGCTGTGCTCCATTCCTGTATGCTTTCCTGGTCTAGAGGTTCCAGAAAACCTGGCTGATCATTTCACCAAGCTAGCCTGGCTATGGACCCCCTTGCCTCCCCTCTACATTCCTGAAAAAATAAATAGGTATAAAGTAGTAGACAAGTTATGGCCATGGAAGTTTTGAGTAATAGGCCCTTTCCTATTTTAATTATTTAAGTCCAATAAGAAATAAGATGTATCTCTTCATAGAGAATCTAGTAACCTTGGGACCACAGAAACTTGTCACATTAATACACTGATTTGCAAACATATCAAGTCAAGAAAGTAAAAGAGAGAAGTCTCAGGAGTGTAATACTAGAGATGAGACTTAAGAACCAATAAGAGAAATATATAAGAGAAAAGATGGAGAAAAAGTTCTAAACCAATCTAAACAAATTTGAAATGAATTTATTTTTTCTTTGAAGTGTCAAAGAAGTTTGAATACCTGTTCAGCATGACATTAATAGCTTTGCTTCATTTCATGATTGCTTTTGCCTCTTCATGCTAAACAACTCATAATTGTCTTAGTTTGTTGGCTATAGGGCCTTTGTACACTGTGTAAAGTAGAAGAAGACGTAGGGCCAACCTTTCTCCATAGCCATGCTGTGGGGGAGAGAGAGAGAGAGAGAGAGAGAGAGAGAGAGAGAGAGAGAGACTGACTGTGGTGCTGTGCACATGACCCATATTCCCTGGGACACAGCCCCCACATGGGAAATAAGAGGAAGTTGAATGGGCAGGGAGCCATTCTCTGTAGTCCTTTGAGCTCTCCTGTTCTCTTATTCTTTTAACAACTTGTGTTCACTGTTTAGAGAAATTCTACAATTGTATTCCTTAGATTCAGAAATACTTTTCTACTCTGAGTCGGCAAATATAAACATAGTCGTAAAGAGGAAACAGGTTATTCTCTTTCCTGTGAATCAAGGGTGAGAAGAAACAATTTGAGGTCCAGTATGGGGACAGTTAGTTAAGTCATATTTAGGGAAGATTTTCCTGGCAGGATTCCATGGTGTAAAATAAGGTTTTAAAAACAGAGCTGGAAAACAACGAGAATATATATGGTTCATCCGCCTGGGATATTTGAGATACAGATCTACTGAAGGTAGAAGGGTGGAGGAGACAGGCATCCAGGTGAAGAGCTAACCACTCACAAGCCCAAGTCCAAGCAGAAGCAAAAGCAAAAACAAAAGTCAACTTCTGAAATACGTCACGTTTTGAGGATGGGGCCATGCCTTCCGTTTTAGAGGTTCTACAACTTTTCTTTCAGGTGTTGACATGCACATAGTAAGTATTTTTAAAATAATTTGTTAAATTTTAATTTATTACTGGAAACAACCAATGATGAATTATATCACATTAAACGTAAATGAATCCAGTGAGACATGTCATTGGTATTTGAGTCTATGGATAGATCCCCCTTTCACATCAGATAGGGCCTTCTTCTGTCGGGCCCTTGTTGGAAGTCTCTAGCTTTAACACTCTCAGGCCATTTCCTCAAGTTTCAGCTCCTGTAGCATCTCTGATGAATGCATTTTGACTAGGGCAGGAGGCTCAGCAGCGTAATGGCTCTAACATTTCTCTGCTGCCTTTTAAGTCATAGCTCGGTGGTCTTGCCCTTTCCTATTTCATGGATTTGCTTTCTCCATTTGTTCTTAGTTGATTAGGAAATTGCTGAACACAGAACTTCTGCCTGTCCATAAATATCACCCAAGTTACACAGCATGGGGAGAGAGCTGCTATTTGTTTGGTTCACCGACTTTGGGACTTTTTGCAAATTAAAGGATTTGAAAGGATCTAATATGGCCATATCATCAGATAAATCTTTGGGGTCATGTTCTCCCCTTGGGGTTTTCATTTAAGTTAGTGTAATAGAAGGTATACTCGGGCATCCAAAGACAGGAATTAGTCTGCCGTGAGTAACCAGATGCCACTGTGTGGGGGATGAGCCTCATTTTTGAGTGGGCAGCTTTGCTTTGTATTTCAGGATTTCAAATTGTTATGCTCTACTGTGCAACATGGTTTCACTTCCTAGAGGAGTTTAGAAAAGGAATTGCTGTTTTTATTGGCACTCTGTCACGTGTTTTCCTTACTGAAAGATAGTGGGCTTTTGAGATGTAGCTGGATTTCGCGGTGATATTTGGAATGGATGAAATTTAGTAAGTTTAATGAAAAATTTGTTGCATGCTGTCTGTGTAGTCTCAGGTCTGTATTAGGTTTTTTGAAGCTGGGAAAAGCTTCGTTTTGAAAGGAAGTTAAAATTTAGTTAGAGACAAAATCATACATACAGGAAACCACAAAGAAGGCAGAAGTATCCACAGAAGTGCTTATCTATGTGGTCACAGATGGAAGGGATCACAGAAACCCAAGAAGCTCCATGATTAGGCTGGGAAAGTGGCCCCTAAGGAATTAGTCATATTTTACACATTTCCAGCTGATTGATGGACCATATATTATAGGAAAATAACATTATCCAAAACTCTGCAAGCTGTTTCTAATTGCAGCCTTGCAACAAGAACCGTTTGAAGTTCCTCAGAAGTTTTATCTCATTTACAAAGCCTTTGTCTTGAAAAATCCAAACAACTTAGCTCTCTCCCCTTCCTAAGAATATCTTAATATTTGTTTTCATGCATTTAGGTTTTTGTTTCAGTAAGATAATCTGTGTAAAGCATCTTAGAAGAGTGCTTGGCATACCAATTTTTTGTAGCCTTCACTGTTATAATTTACTAATTTCTACATGTACATTATTGATTGTGGTATTATTTTTGTGTTGATCGAGACCTGTTTATTTTGTTTCTATTTGAAGGAACAGTACTTTACTAGTTATAAGAAAGTATACACACAAAAAAGACAAAAAGTGCACCCCCCCCACTCCCTCTGTCATGAAGGAGCTTCACAGAAAAGGAAAAATTAAGGATGTGAAACATTTGAAAGATGAGTAGTTAACTGTTGCACAGTGCACAGTGCTCTTGGAAATAGAGTGCACAGTGTTCTTGGAAACGACAGAAAAGAGCAAAAGCTATTAGATTAGAGAATGAAAGATTTAGGACTTGAGCTGGACTTAGGACTTGAGCTGGACTTTTAAATGTTGGCAGACTTTACAGAGGCAGAAAGGATGTGGCATGTGACTCCAGGTTTTAGAAGAGCAGCTGGATTTGCCAAGAATATTTGTTAAGCATTCAGAAGGCACATTTGTAGGCATCACGAAAAGAAAAACAACGGCGGGGGGCGGGGCAAGAAAAGGAACTGACATTTACTATTTCATTTTAATTCTCACAATTAAGAGTTGGGGTGGAAGTATTCCTGTTTTACAGAAGAGATAACTGGGGCTCACAAAAAATAATGGCAGAGTTGGTTTCAAGCCTGAATTCTTATGACTTTGAAATCTGGTCTATTTTGTCCCTTCATGCTGCCTTCCACACCCTGAGAATAAAAATAAAATGTGCTCTCAGATTCTGAGAACCCCACATTCATTCGACAGTGGGAAAAAAGATGCAGACCTGGAAAATTACCACACAAGGCAACCCATTGTGGTCAGAATAGGAAGTTAGACAGATTCATGTGCTCAGGGTCATCAAAAAAGGTGGGAATTGGGTTGGGCAGTAGGGAGATGGAGCTTAGATGACTTAGGGCTGAACTAGATTTTGACAGATTTTATATCAGCCTGAAATGGTGGCCAACACAGGAATTTATGAACTTTAGTAATCTGAGTGTCCTGTACAAAACAGCAGGTCTTGTCTGCTGCTCCTGGCCTTGCAGGTATGTTTCTTATTTAGAACCCAAACAAATAAGTTCGGGGTTGTGTGGGACAAGGTGGTGTACTTAGAAAAAAATGCACATGCCCAGAAAACAGAAGCTCGAGAGCCTGTTTATCAGCCCTAATCAGGTCTGGGAGAGGAGGGGATTGCTGTAATGGAAATAAGTAGAATAGGCAGTTTTATGCCCTAAGTATTTATATCATCTATTAAAGATATTGCTATAGTCCCTTTTCAGTGATTTGCTGGGCAGTTAAATCCAGACTTCAGTTCAGTTTAACACCCTGAAGTGGTTGTTTTACATAATTTATGTCACCAGGATTCTTTTTGAACTACAATCTGACCTTCACAGCGTGAGGAAGAAGCTGCAATCTGAGGCCCACCTTCGTCCAGCAGGACCCCTATAGGAAGATCATCAGGCTTGGTTTCTTCATATCAGACATTATCCCTAAGCCTAGGGGCTGTGGGGCTGTAAAGGTAGATTTATTTTTGAGTATTGAACTTGGTTGTGTGTTAATCCGTTAGCATCCATCACCAGAGAGCTTTCTGTGTGTATATGTCTTGTCTTTACAATGAGGCTATGAACTTCACAAAGGTGGGCACCACATCTTATGTCAGATCAACTAGGTTAGTTTTTGTGTTCATCAGGTCCTCCTCAAGGTTTGCTTGGCTCATCCATGTAAACAGAGGAGGTGTGAGAAGTGGTAGGAAGAGGAAATGTTATAGTATCCGTGCTCATATTTTCCTTTATAATGAATCTATTTTCCAGTCACTATATACCGCATTCTCTTTTTCTCCCCCAAAATGCTTACCATACTCCTCTCTCACTATATAACTTTGTTACTGGGTTTGAGCTACTAAAACAGAATGCCATAGATGGAGTGGCTTATAAACAGTAAGAATTTATTTCTCCCATTTCTGGAGGCTGGGAAGTCCAAAATCCAGGTGCCAGAAAATTTGGTGTCTGGTGAAGTTCTGCTTCCTGGTTCCTAGATGGCCATCTTCTTGCTGTGTCCTCACCTGGTGGAAGAGCAAAGGAGGTTTCTAGTGTCTTTTATAAGGGTGCTAATTCTGTTCATAAGGGCTCCACTCTCGTGACCTAATCACCCCCCCCCCCAAAGTCCCACACTGAAATACCATCACATTGGGGATGAGATTTCAACATTTTGGGGAAATGCAAACATCAAGTCTAGGGCATAAATTTATTCATATATTATTTATACATTTCCCTAGCTTTCCACTTCTTCTCTCTGCCTATTCAAATTTCTTTCAGTTGATTGAGCTGCATGGATATGTGTGTTTGCATCTTCCCAGTACCCCTTTTTCCATGAGTTAACTACCTCTTCCCTATCCCATAGGTTATGAGGAGACTGTCAGTCATGTTGCCTCACTCACTCTGAGCCTCAGGAATGGGTGGTTGGGCAGGCTTTGCTGCCCCAGTCCTCTGTCCACAGTACTCTGTCCACAAGGTGAGCTCACAGACAGGCAGAGCCAGTAGGCATCCCACTGAGAGTCAAGATAGGTGCGCACTGGAGAGGAAAGGTTTCTGTGCCTCTGGGGTCACAAATGGAAAGGACTATATGTGCTCAGAGCTCAGAGTGGCCTTCTTTCTGCCATAGAAAAAGAGCTTCCAGGGGCGCATGGGTGGCTCAGTTGGTTAGGCGTCCGACTTCAGCTCAGGTCATGATCTCATGGTTGGTGAGTTTGAGCCCCGCGCCGGGCTCTGTGCTGATAACTTGGAGCCTGGAGCCTGCTCTGGATTTTGTGTCTCCCTCTCTCTCTACCCCTTCTCTGTTCTCTCTCTCTCTGTCTCTCAAAAATAAATAATAAACATTAAAAAAAAAAAACAAACGAAAAAGAGCTGCCAGAGAAAGGCAAGAAACTTGGAGGAATGAGTGCTGAGATGGTGGAGATGGAGAGTATGAGAGTGTGACAAAAAATGAGGACATTATTTGACCATCTGGATCCAGATATGCATGAAACCAGCACTGTTCCTGGAGTTTTGGTCCACCAATACCTGTTTTCAGTTGGATTTCTGTCATCTGAGACTAAAAGATTCCTTACCATTTCCTTACCAGAAGGACAGTGTTAAATTTCATCTACCTCCTCCTGATGGGCTGCCTTCTCTGGTGGACTGCCCAGCTTATAAGGTTCCCTTTCTTTGCCTTGCTATTTTAATGTGGTTCTTTCTGTTTGTACTGAATCTGTTTGATGTTTTCTATAAAATCCTATTGTTCTGGGATGGTGTTTCCTCGACTGCTTCTCTTCAGCCTGGTGCCTGGGATGGAGCAGGATGGTACAATAGGTGTTCAATAAAGAGATGGGTTTTTCCTAAAAATGAGGCCTAGGAAGAGTTACTACTACTTCTAGAGAGTGAGGCTTTGCCAGCTCTAGAGAGTTTCTATGACCCGACAACATTAAAACCCAAAATGTGGGATTGATGTGTCTTTTCTTTTTCGTTTACATCACCAACACACAGTCAACAGGAAGGGGGATATTGCAATCTTTTGAGAGCATTTAACGGCCCCAGAAATACAGTCAAAACTATTCGTATAATTTACAAGAATTTTTTTCAGTATCATCTAGATTCGTTTTTATGTAATACAGATTTGCTTTTTGGCACATTTTATTCACCGGAGCTCACCATCACCACTCACTCCTCCATGCCGTCATATGTTTCAGTGATTTGTCTGAAGATTTACTGTTTCAGAGTGCCATTGAATATTTATGTGAATTAGCAGTAATTGCCAGAAATTTATTAAGTCGTATATTGATTAATGCAAGAATAAAGAAGTAAGACAGTAAGACAGTATTCATCGTAGTGAAGAAAGTGGGCTCTAAGTGAAAGAAACTAGACACAAAAGGCCACTTTTTATGAAAAGGCCATTTTTATGAAATTTCCAGAATTGGCAATTCCACAGAGACAGAATGACGATTGGTGTTTGCCAGGGCCTGTAGGTGGGGAGTGGTAGCTAATGGGTATGAGGTATTTGAGGGGTGATGAAATATTTTAAGATTGATTGTGGTGATATTTGCATAACTCTATGAATATACTAAAAACCACTGAATTATACATGTTACACAAAGTGTATGGTATGTGTTAGTTTGCTAGGGTACTGTAACAAAGTAACACAGACTGGTTGGCTTAAATAAAAGAAATTTATTTTCTCACAGTACTGGAAGTTACAAGTGCAAGATCACAGGTTTCGACAGGATTGGTTCTTCCTAAGGACCACGAGGAGAGGATCTGTTCTAGGCCTTTCTCCTTGGCTTGTCGATAGACATCTTCTTTCTGTGTTTTTCTGGATACTCTTTCCTCTGTACCCACCTGTGTCCAAATTCCCTCTGTATATAAGGACATAGGTCATACAGGATTAGGGCCCACTCTGATAGCTGTATTTTAACTTAATCACCTCTGTAAAGGTCCTGTAGTTAAATATGATTATGTTGTGAAGTACTAGGAGTTAGAGCTTCAACATATGAATTTTGGAGGAGAACAGAATCCCATAAGAGCATATGAATTATATCTCAGTAAAGCTCAGAAGGAAGGAAGGAAGGAAGGAAGGAAGGAAGGAAACAAGCTATGGAGTAAGGCTTCTTGGGTTTCAAATCCTGATTCTTTTAATGACTAGTGATTTTGAGCATGCTACCAAGATTCTCTAAGCTTTGTTTTCTATATTTGTAAAATGATAATAATAACCCTTAAATCATAGGGTTATTAGGAAGATTAAATAAGTTAATACATAAAAATGCTTGGAGTATTGCTCAGCACATAGGGAGCAGAGCATTCAGTGTAAGTTAGATGCAATTACTGTAGGTAAGGGTGAAGATAAATTGAGATTATTTTCTGGAGGAAACATGAAAAGGGAAATCATGACTAGGACATGGATATGCGTCCCTCCTGATGGTCATAAATTGCTTCTTATGGAGGCCATTTTTTTCTTCTTGTTCTTGTTGTTCTTGTTGTTGTTGTTGTTGTTGTTGTTGTTGTTGTTCTTCTTCTTCTTCTCCTTCTCCTTCTCCTCCTCCTCCTCCTCCTCCTCCTCCTCCTCCTCCTCCCCCTCACTCCCCTCCTCCTCCTCCTTCTAAGTTTATTTATTTATTTTTGAGAGAGACAGAGACAGCATGAGTGGGAGTGGGGCAAGGAGAGAGAGGGAGAGAGAGAATCGCAAGCAGGCGTCAAGCTGCCAGTGCAGAGTCCAATGCGGGGCTCAAACCAACGAAGCTGCAAGATCATAACCTGAGCCGAAACCAAGAGTTGGATGCTTAACTGACTGAGCTACCCAAACGCCCCAGGGAGGCCATTTCTCTAAACACATTTACAAAGGTTTGAAAGCAGTATCTTCTTGGGGCGCCTGGGTGGCTCAGTCGGTTAGGCATCCAGCTTCGGATCAGGTCATGATCTCACGGTCCATGAGTTCAAGCCCCGCGTCAGGCTCTGGGCTGACAGCTCAGAGCCTAGAGCCTGTTTCAGATTCTGTGTCTCCCTCTCTCTCTGCCCCTCCCCTGTTCATGCTCTGTCTCTCTCTGTCTCAAAAATAAATAAAGGTTAAAAAAATGTTTTAAAAAAAGAAAGCAATGTCTTCTAAGGCCAATCTAGGGGTGGCATGCTTTGGGGACTATCCATTCATTTATTTATTGTGTACCTATAGACTAAAGACTGAATTAGTGACATTTTACATGCTTCACATTTATGAGGAGAGATATCGTGCTATTAGTTTTGCTTATTACTGTCTTTTCAGAATGTACTTTCTTAAGATTTCAATGAAATGCTGAAATTGTGTGCTGTCTTCTTTTGTTATGGAGAATATGCACAGGAGGGACAGTTTGTAGTTTTCTGCTAGGATATGTTTCTCAATCAACATTTAGAAGTTCTTTTCTGATTCATGATCAACTGTTGTGTTTTCACATTGAGGCCCCCACCCCCCTTCTTTCCCAAAGAAGAGCTATAAGGATTAACAGGCATCTTTGAAATATAAAAAAGCCTCAAGGCAGCCCATTTGAGTGTATATTGATCACTTCCTTTCTCTGACCCCCAAGGTTACATAGTCCTCCCTTTCTTTGTTCCAGAACCCATGACATCTTGGTTCCTCTTACAGATGCTCTAGGCCCTCCTCACCTCACAATAACCACCTGAATGCAGCTTAAAGGCTGAAATTTATTTCTCCTCATTTTCATATATCTTTCCCAAAAGCTTACTGCAGAAATCTGCCCTTCCTTCCTTCCCTCTTTTTTTTTTTTTTACCTATTTTTATGTTCTAAATACACTGTTATTTCCTTTTTAAAATTATTCTCAAGGCAGTTTTCACACACTAAAAACAATTTTTAAGCTTATTTATTAATTTTGAGAGAAAGAGAGAGAGAGAGAGTTAGTGAGCGTGCTCAAGCAGGTGAAGGGCAGAGAGAAGGAGAGAGAGAGAGAATCCCAAGCAGGCTCCATACTGTCAGTGCAGAGCCTGACGTGGGTCTTAAACTCACACACTGTGACCATGACCTGAGCCGAAATTAAGAGTCAGATGCTTAACCAACTGAGCTACTCAGGTACCCCAAGCAAAAATTTTAAAGTTATGAAGATATATGTGGTGTGACTCCATGTACCCTAAGATTTTGTTTACAGAGAATGTCTGTTTGATATTTATACTGCTTTGTGTTACTCCAAACCCATTTTAATTGTGTTATATTTTCATTCATTAGTAAATATTAATGGAGAATCTAGTGCTTTGCTAGATATTAGTAGAGGGAGTAAAACACTGTCCCAATCCTTAGGGAGCATACAATCGAGTAAGGAAAATAAGAGAAATACGTGTAATACGTAATATAAAGCAGATGTGAGAGGTGCCATAAATGAGATATATACACATTTCTTTGGAACAAAAGAGAAAACCTTACCTTGTACACAAGAATAAAAGCATATTATGGACTGATCCATCCAATTGTACTCCTCTAAAAATCACTCCTACATTTCCTCTAATTTCCTATTATCTGGAGCATCATCATGGAAGTAATAGGGATGTTAAACTAAACTGTAGGTCTAATGAGAATAGAGATGAAATTATTCTTTGGAGTGAAATAAATAAACTAAAATAAACCTGTCTCCTGTAAGAGAATGCCCCAGCAGGTAGCTTACTAATGAAAACAATGATTTCCAAGGGGTTGTGCATTTCAAAAGTTTTGGCAAAGTGCTCGTTTCTCAGAGGCTTTTCATCCGAAGAAGCAAATAGTATGATTAGATGACTTCAGCCTTGCCTTCACCATCTGAAATTGAAGGAAGTGATGAGGACAGTTTCCCACTTCCTTCCATACCCCTTCCCAAAAGTGGAAACTTGGTTGGTTCAGAGTGTGGCACGAGCTTGACATAACTAATTGGGGCAAATAATCAGCACAAGGCATGGGAAATTAACCACCAAAGTCTCATTAGCATTAATGGGAATTGCACAGCTAATTCCCTTCCCATTGTGCACAATATTTACTTCATAATGTTTATCCTGACATTCCACAACTTCCAGCAGGAAGCAATGATTTACAGGCATGGGGCTGAAAATTCTGTTGAGACCCCTGTCAGATTCTTCCCACCCTTACTCCTAGACTCTGAGGATGACCTCTGGGTGTCCTCATTGGCTTGCAGCACCCTATATACTTATTGCCCTCCTACCCCTTCCTTTCCCACCCCACAGGTTGACACTACAGAAATACCTATAGTTTGTCTTGATATTTTTTTCCAGAAATCAAAGAATTCCAAATTTAAGATATGAGCAGTCTAGAAGGATTGGCTTGGCTAGAATATATGAAAAGCCACCTGCTGGTATCCTTTCTGTCCTTTGCTTTCTGTTTTTCATATACCATTCCACTGTGGTCAGAATCTCTTACAGCTACAGCCTTTCTAGATAACATCAGATTATCTGTATATATTATTGCAATGGTGTTCAGGGGATTCACGGAATCATATTATCCAGATCTTCCATTTCTTTAACTTCTTTCCCCCAAAGTGGAAAGATTTTAGATTTCTTTAATTCCATTTACCCCCTCCTATCTGAGAGTCTCTTGTGTACGTGCATGTTTGGACCATGCCGTATAGTTTACGCTAACACTGTGATCTATGGTGAACTTTTGGTGTGCCTGGGATTTGGCGCCATACTGAATTAGTTTGACCTCTGAGGGAGCTAGCTAGAGACTGAGCAGCTAAGGTTAGTCATGCAGGCATGGAATGCCTACCTAAATAAAAACCCTGGACACATAGACTAAAGAAGCCAAAAAATAAAAGGAGTACCTCCAGTATTATTCCAGTTATATGAATTTCAAAATACAAATGAAACCAAATTGTAGTATTCAGGTGAAAACAACAATTACAAAAATGTAATTACATTTAAATCAGGATAGTGATTACTGGAGGCACAGGATGGAGGGATTGACCTAGGTGGTCATTACATATTCGTTTAATAATAAGCCATTGATTATTGATCAAACTTGTGTACTTATTTGTAGGTTTATTTTACAATAAAGATTAAAATGTGTACAGTGAAATACATGGGTACATACACCTCTCCCTTTCTGGTTATTTTCTGATGACAGTTTTATGAAATAGTTCTTATCACCATGTTAATTTCTCAAACAAGGTATACACCATTAGAGAAAACTGTCACCGTCTTTCTCCATGTTTTTCTGTAAGTCCTTATGTGTGACAATGGTGGTAGAGATAATTTAACATGTAAAAATGATCATCTTTTTAAAATTACAGTTAAATCAGTGGATGGAAACAAAATATAAATAATTTTGATTCAGTTTTGGCAAAGCTAGTAACATATCAAGTTTGGAGTCTCCCCTGCCTGGTAGGGGTGTTTGCCAGAAGTATTTGACACTTCACTCTGCCTTGACTGAAGGAATCCTGCCTCTGTGATGATATGCTACTTACCCCGATTCCTCTTAAAGATTAGTAGAGAGAAATTTGCTGGTGAGAGCTCTGCCAGAAGCATTTATTCTGAAATTGTAATATGAGTAACTATGTCAACACACTGGAAACTTGGACTGGAAAAGGCTCTTCTTATTAAAAACTCAGACTTCCAAACCTTGCTTGGGGGTTATCTAATGAAAAGTGTGGCCTTTCACCTGTCGGACCTTTGCTGGAATCTCCAGAGGGGTTTACTGAGAGAACACACCATGGGCAATGCTGCCTTATTTAGTAGAGCATCAGAATAATAACAGTAATAATATTTATGCCCCGGTCTCGTAAATTGTCTTTTCTAAAACACACCACAGGCATTCTAAATTCACTATCTCATCACTCCTCCTTTGGGCCCTTCAAGGCAAAATGGCTTGTTTACCTCATATTTACATAAAAGTAATGAGCGAGTGTGTCCCATCAGCCTGTGTAACAGTTTTAACCTTCACTTGCTGGCCTGTGTCACATAGTCTTTTCAGATAACTGGTAGCTCATCTCTGAACAGTCCTTCAACACAAAAGTGTTATTAAATGCCTTTTAAAAACAAAACAAAACAAAAAGGTAAAAATGCTGCTACCCTAGGTTTTGCAAATGAAAGTGTAGCGAGCAAATTAGTTACCTACACATGAATGAAAACCTTTTTTTTTTTTTGTTCAAATACTTTCCAAATAGTCTAGGACTATGTGCTTCCCCTATCCAGTTCCTAGTGGTGACAATAATTAGGTTTCTGACCTTAGGTTGAGGATCTTTCAGGGACAGGCACTTAAGCTTCATTTAACCCAATTTGATTTCATCAGGACAGTGCCGAACATTAGATTTTATGCCCACAACCTGTAGATAGCAGTGGAGAAGGATCAGAGGGTGAGTTCAGTGTATAAAAATCCCGCTTTTCATTGTCTTTCTCTATCAGACTGAGTTGGAAAAATCTAGTCTCAGTATTTGAGGCAATCTAAGACTCAACCGCATCCCTGTCCTCCCTTCAAAGACCCTTCTTCAGCTTCTTGCTCTCACGTGGCGCCTGCCTCCTTTGTCCGCATGAGGATACACGCTGCTTTATGAGCCACTAAAAGGATCAAAGTGACCCTGGGCTCACAGAAGATTTATATCATTCATGCACACATTTAATAAAAGCTGGAATTTCATAGTTCTTGGCTATTCTAGATTAACTATTGCATTCAGATATGTTTGGTCTTAATGGAATAAAAAGAAGAAAATGCTGATGTTAACCCTTACATAGACTAGTTTCTACTAGTTGGTCTAAATTCAGACGATTTGTTATTTTCCATGACCTATATGAAGGATTATTGTTCATTCTTCACCATCTCACATTTTTTTAATATATATTGTACTGATTTCTTTATTTAAAGTGTGTGATGTTTAACATTTAAAAATTAGAACTCTTGTTTATGGTGTATTAGAATCCAAGATTTGGAAACACGTATCTTAAAACTAGAGGAAGAAACTTGTTCAACTTTAAACAAATGCTTGTGTTGTACTTACTTCATCGGAGACTGTGTTATCAGTATTAGCTTTGACCTCACTATGAAAGTGATACATGATCACAGAGATGTGATTAGTTATCTAGGGGCAAGGCTGTCCTCACACCTACCTTCCTGGGATTTTTCTAGTAACATCTGAACTGAAAACATCTCAGATGATCAGAGTATCACAGAGCCCAAACATGATTTTAGAAAGGGGAGAACCAGTCTCTTTTCAGTCACTTTATTAAAATCGACAGTGGTCTACTTACTAATTACTAATTCTTCCTGCACTCAGAAGTGAATCTACGTGCAGCCCTCAGGTGCCAAGCTCATTGGGCCAAATTCCTTCTCTAAATCTCTTTTCTGTTGTTTCCTGTGTCTTTTGAGTGAGTGAATATGCAGATCTGGGGCAGAACTTGGCCTCTATCAGCAGCTCTTGTAAAGGGATCAGATCAGCCTGCCTGTGAGGCTCTCTAATTGGAGGTTTATGGTAATGCAATTGTTCCCCACCGGCAAGGCAACTCTCAGCACTCCAAGCATTCAGGAAGAGAGAAAGCCAGGTTGATGGACAGGCAGTCCCAGTCCAACCTTGCCTATGTTGGAATGACCCCACATCGTCCCATCTGGCGACCCCAGAGCTCCAAATTGGTGTCTGTTGCCATGAGCACTGCTGTTAAGATGCTGCCAACTCATAGACATTGTTATCTTCTTGGAGTTTTGGACTCAAGACCTCTCTTCAGATAACAAGGGTAGAAAGAAAGGAAAAGGTGGGTCCTCCTTAGCAGGACCCCTGCTAAGGATATAGCCTTTCTTTGAAATTACATGGAGTGTAAGTATGGGAGGAATTACTCAGACTTAAGGAGAAAGTGAGAACTGGAAATGTCCAGGCACGTGGAAGGATTGATTCATGTCAGGGTATTTATCTCACTTTTGCCACTAGGCATCTATCAACCAGTTTACTGAGGGGCTTAACTTAGTGGAATTTCAAACATGAAATAGCTTTTATTGCTCCAAATACTATTTTCAACATTTGCTGTCTCAATGCCCTTCCAGCTGGGTACCAGATCCCAAAACTTCATGATCACTTTAAATGATTAAAATTAATTTAGTCCAGTTTAAATCCCATCTGCTCGCCTTTCCCCACCTTCTCACAGCATAGACTTGAATTATCTCTGAGAGACTTCTGGTGAGATGGAAAACATGCTCTCTAGTTTCTGTACTTGCCCAGCTCTGAGTCTATCTTTCTTCTGAGATCTTCTTCTGAATTCGGCCACATAATCAGAGGTGTGGAAACAGCAGTGGTCTCTAGTATGTTCTGTGTCTATAAGAGTTTGTTGTCCTCTCCAGGCTTGTATGTAAGCCATATGCACCATCTGTAAACCATAGACACCATATACCATCTGTGTATATGGTTTACACTGAGAAGAGTCCAGTTTCACCCTGTGCCTTCATATCATTGAGTGACCCTATCACAGTATATTGGCTCATTTTCCCTTTCATCTGACAGTGGTCCAAGACCCCAACACCACTTTTGCTGCATCATATCTTCCCCTAACCCCTGGCTCTCTTGGTGGCCCCACTGCTCCCATAGCATTTATTAAACTTTTTCCCCCTTTAGTTTCAGTCCCATAACACACTGAGGAATTCTTTTGAATATTCCACAGGCAAATGGAAATTGGAATGGTACCCTCTACCTCCATTTCCTTCTTCCTGTCTTCAGTCTTCTCTAGAGCAAAAAGAAGAGTCACAGACACATGTTCACATATGCCCTCAGACTCCAGGGCTAATATGTGAGGCTCTTCCAAAAACTTATTCTCAGAACACCTGGGTGACTCAGTCGGTTGAGCGCTCGACTCTGCTCAGGTCATGATCTCACAGTTTGTGAGTTCTAGCCCCACGTCGGGCTCTGTGCTGATGGCTTGGAGCCTGGAGCCTGCTTCGGATTATGTGTCTCCCTCTCTCTGCCCCTCACCTGCTCACACTCTGTCGGTCTCTCTCAAAAATAAATAAACATTTAAAAAAATTAAAAAAAAAAAAACCTTATTCTCCAGGTAGACCCATCCACTCTGCCTTTTAGCTATGCCATAATGGTCCTAAAGAGTCTCATCAATTTGGGACCGAAAGTGCATACTTCCTTTCTTGGTTGTACCCCATTCTCTCTGGACTCCCTAGAATTGGCTTTTTTGAGAGGAACCATCCTTCCAGGTTTAAACTGAAACATATATTTTATCAAATAAATGTGGTAACTGTCTTCAGAAGAGTGTTTCTAAAAGGGTAGTCCAGGGTGCAGTCTGTGTTGGAATTCCTTAATGGCCCTGAAAAATGCAGATTCCTGGACCATTTTCCAGATTTATCAAATCAGAATCTTTGTGTAGTGCCCAGGAATCTCCATTTTTAACAAGTCTTACACTAGGAATGTTTACACCATAGAAGTTACAACATTAGGGTACCAATACATGTTTTCCTTGACAGCATGAGACATTGATTCTTATCCCTCACAATGCATTAGAATCATCCATAGGACATTTAAAGTACACTTACCTGACATCAGGGAAGATACCAAAGCAAATAGTGATTTTTGTCTTTTTCAAACCTTACTTATAATTTTTTTATTACTTATTCTCTCCTATATTTCAGTGATTTTTGACTGTGGCTTATCTCTCTTAAACTTCAATCTTAGAATTCTTATAAGGCTTTCTCTTATTCATTTGACCATAAATTGTGGAACTTAATGAGAAATTAACTGACATGCATTGAGTGTGTTTCACTGTCTATGTAATTATCAACTAAGAATGAAAATTTAATTTAATTTTCCCCTTTTGCTTTACAAGATGAGCAGGAAGCACTTTGAATTCTTGATTTCTGGGGCTTCCTTCCCCCAGGTTGCAGTTACCAATGTCTTGAACTAGAGGGTAACAACCTACTATTATTTCTGTTCTGGTTATCTAGCCTAATGATTGAATTAATCCTGTTCCTTAGTGGGTGTTGGGGTAGTATGTTATGGTATTTTTGACATTTAATGGAAGAATGCTAAATATTTGGAAATGGACAGGACAATCTTGCAAAATAAAAAAAAAAATTGTCCTATGTCCTATCTAACTTTCAGATGTTCCATTGATTCAAACAAAACAAAACAAAAAGCTAAAAGCCTACCTAGTGTCTAGAACCACCGCAATTTTAACTATAAAAGCTAAGTGGTTTTTTTTTTTATGCGCATAGAAATTTTTATTATTAGGTTTCCCTAGTGAACCTTGTTTTCTTAATCTTACAAACTCTTCTTTAATTGGAATGTTTATATCATTTATATTTAATGTAATTACGTATATATTGGGATTTAAGTCTACAAACTTATTTTTTGCTTTCTATATTCTTGGCGTGTTTTTTCGTGCTTTCTTTTTTTTAACCTCTTGTAAAAATGAGTAAGAGTTTATGTATTACCTTATTAAATTCTAGTATAAATTAGTATTCTTTCATTCCTGAGACAACGCAGGGACCTTAGAATATTTTACCCCAAATACACTTCTCTCACAAGGAACAACAAATGTTGGCGAGGATGTGGAGAAAAAGGAACCCTCATGCAGTATTGGTGGGAATGCAACTGGTGCAACCTTTGTGGAAAACAGTATGGAGGCTCCTCAAAACATTAAAAACAGAACTACCCTACAATCCAGTAATTGCACTACTGAGTATTTACCCAAAGAATACAAAAGCACTAATTTGAAAAGATATATACACCCTTATGTTTATTGGAACATTACTTATAATAGCCAGATTATGGAAGCAGCCGAATGTCCAGTGATAGACAAATAGATAAAGAAGTTGTGCTGTGTGTGTATGTGTATGTGTATGTGTATACAGAGAGGAGGTAGGTGGGGGGGGGGGTGCATGAAATAGGTACAGGGGATTAAGAGTACATTTATCATGAGCACTGAGTAATATGTAGAATTACTGAATCACTATATTGTACACCTGAAACTAATTTAACACTGTATGTTAACTATACTGGAATTAAATCTAAAAACTTAATAACTTTAAAAAAAATAACAAATACACTCCTTTTATTTTTTCCATTATTGTCATATAATTTAAAATTTCCCAAAGTATAGTATTTTATACCTGTATCTATGTCATCTATATTTTATCTCTTTCTCTCTCTGTCAACTTACCCATATATTTACCCTGTCCAATGTTCTTAATTTCTTCTAAGGTGAATCATTTTCCTTCTGCTTCCCATATTTCATTTACAGTGAGTATGCAAGTGACAAATTGTATCAATTATTGATTCTTTGAAAATGTATTTACTTGGCCTTTACTTTTGAGGCATTAATTTTTCTTCACTGGATATAGAATTCTAGATTGTCAGATATTTTCTTTCACTACTTTGAAGATATCAGTCATCTCATTGGCTTTTGGCTATTGTTTCATTTCATTTTTTTTCTCTTTCCCTTCTTTCTCTCCTGTCTCCTTTCCTCCCTCCTTTCCTTCCTTCCTTCCTTCCTTCCTTCCTTCCTTCCTTCCTTCTCTCTCTTTCTTCCTCCCTTCCTTACTCTCTTTCTGAGAGGTCAGTTGTTGTTCCTATGAAGGTAATAGGTCCTTTTCGTTTATATGCTTTTCAGATTTTTCTTTTTCTTTTTGTTTTTTAGCAGTGTACTATGATTTCTATAAGTGTTATTTTTATTAGTGTTGTTTTATCCTTTTTGAGGTTTGTAATAACTCATGAACTTTGACTATAAACTTGATGCTTGTAGTAATTCTTTTAGTTTCAGTTTTGGAAAATTCTCAGCTATTATCTCTTCAAATACTGCTTCTGTCCATTTTATCTTCTGTTCTTTCTTGGATTTCAGTTGCAAGCATGTAGCCCTATCACTGTATCTTGTATGCTCTGTTTTTTATTTTCCATTTCTTTAAGATTATTTATTTATTTTGAGGAGGGGGGACATATGAGTAGGGAGGGGCAGAGAGAGAGGAAGAGAGAGAATCCTAAGCAGGCTTCATGCTTTAAGCATGGAGCCGACATGGGGCTTGATTTTATGAACCGTGAGATCATGATCTGAGCAGAAATGAAGAGTCAGATGCTTAACTGACTGACCCACCCAGGTGCCCCTGTATTTTCCAGTTTTAAATCTCTCTTGACTTGGGGCACCTGGGTGGCTCCGTCGGTTGAACGTCCGACTTCAGCTCAGGTCATGATCTCATGATCCGTGAGTTCGAGCCCCGTGTTGGGCTCTGTGCTGACAGCTCGGAGCCTGGAGCCTGCTTCAGATTCTGTGTCTCCCTCTCTCTCTGACCCTCCCCCATTCATGCTCTCTCTCTGTCTCAAAAATAAATAAACATTAAAAAAAAAAATCTCTCTTGACTTGAGTCAGGATTTTTTTTTTTTTTTTTTGGAGTTATCTTTCAGTTCTCTACATCTCTATTCAGCCAGTGTAATCTTTGGTTAAACCCATTCTTTGAGTTATTAATTTCAGAGTGTTACATATTTTCTTGTTTTTACTGTAAGTATTTTGATTTAATTTCATTTCACAGTTTTATTTTTTGCCAACGTTATCAATTTTGTCTTTTAATTCCTGGAATATAACAATAATAAATAATTTAAGGTCCTTTTTGGATGACTCTCTTGATTCCCTATGAATCTGTTCCTATTTTCTTTTTCTCTTGGCTTTCTCTTGGTGGCCATGTCTTATCTTCTGTATACCTGGTCATTTTTTGTTGAATGACAAAAATTATATATGAAAAAGGGTAGATTAAGGTGAGGCTCTGGTTTATGTTATTTGGGGAGGTAGTGGTGGTGGAGGTGGCTGTGGTGACAGGCAGCTAGAATACTCTGTGCTAGATATCCTAGATTGACTTTTATCAGTCAAAGCTTATGCTAATTGAAATCTGAATTTCAGTCTCTGATAAGGTTAAGCTATTTCTGATTCATTTATATTCCTATGGTGCTCTCCTTTGACATCCCAACAGCAAGTTTATGGTGTTTGTACAGGGCTCCTGATCTTTGAGAAGATTATCACTCCAATTTCTGCCACTTAGTTATATGAGTTTATTGAAAGCTCTGCTTGGTTTCTCAGCTTCTCAGCCTCTTCTTTCTAAATTGGCAATTAACTTAAGGAGGAAAGTGGCCCCAGATGCTGGAGTCATTCCCTGAACTTCCTTCCTCTCTTGGATCTTGGCTCATAATTTGACACTGACACAGTAACTCTCTATGCCATCTAACTGATAGTTTTCAATTTTTCCTAGTTATTTTCAGCAGTAGAGTTTTTTCTAAAACAAATCTAGGCTGCCATTACCAGAAGCAGACTAAAACCAAAATGTTTTTAATGATTTTTAATATATCCGGAATTTTCCACAAACATAATCTGCACATTCTGAGGGAACAGTCCCAAGACTACCCTCCTGTCTCCACTTCAGACAGCAGCCACAAGTTCAGGTTTTCAGGACCACCCTCATTTCAGACTGGTTGGCTCTAAATTCTGGGGTCCCCACAGACTCCTTAGGTTTAATAATTTAATGGAACAACTCACAGAACTCCATAAAGTGATATACATATGATTATAATTTTATTGTAGCAAAAGGATACACATTAGAACCAGCCATAAAAGGAAATGCATACATAGGGTAAAGTCTGGGAGGGTTTCAGATGCAAAGCTTCTATGCTTTTAACATGTATTACCCTCTTGGCATTGATGTGTGACAATATGCACAAAATATTGCTGAGCCTGGAAAGCTCATTTGAATTTCAGTATCCAGAGTTTTTTATTGGGGTTTTATCATGTAGTCCATGATTTGTTGAATCATTGACTATGTAATTGAACTCAGTCTTCACCCACTGTCCTTTGCCCAGAGGTCTAGCTGATATCCTGTAGTTCAATTCTCTAATCATATGGTTGGTCTTTCTGGGTTGGCCTTTCCCTATCCTAGATCATCTTATTAACATAAACTATCAGGAATGTCCTTGGGGCCCCACCATGAATAACAAAATCATTTAGGAAATTTCCTAATCATTTAGGAAATTCCAAGGGTTTAGAGGTAGAACTGGAAACAAAAAGACCAGCTCTCTGAGGGCTGAGAAACAATTTTTTTATTACACAGAGGAATATTGGGGAAATTGAGGGAGGATTTCACTGTGTTTTCTACAGAATGTTACTATAACTATACTACTGACTAAAATTATGCTTGAAGTATATCAGCCTACATTTGTGGTTATTAAGTCATAATGGTTCTTTGTGGTGATATGATCACTGGACTCTTCTGTTGCATTGTTTGGTGAAATCATATTACAGCATTGACATATGGAAGCATTATTTTATCATACGGTATTTTTCCTTTTTTTAAAAGTATGTTTCCTTTTATTTTTTCCTATATAAATTTATATTTATCATATAAATAAGGCATGATATATTTCTTTTTTTAATTAATGAATAAGTAGACTATGAATTTTAATCAGGATAATTAATTACCAAGTATTTATTATAAAATAGTTGCTACCAGCTGCAATAGCCCCTAAACAAGAAAGTCAGCCTGTCCTTTTGAAGCTTTGAAGCCCTCTCTAGTTAGGAGAGTCCTAGATGACATCTTCTTTCAGTATAAGATTGTTTCATCTCCATTCAAAATCTGTTGTTTAGTGTAGCCACCTTCATTAATTCTCTTAGCTAGATCTAGCTAAGAGTAGATCTAGCTAGCATCTAGCATCTAGCATCTAGATGTAGCTTCTACATCAGCACTTGCTGCTTTACCTTGTACTTTCTGTTAGGAGATGGCTTTTTTTCTAATTTTTTTTTAAAGAATTTTTTTTAATGTTTTATTTATTTTTGAGACAGAGAGAGACAGAGCACGAACGGGGGAGGGTCAAAGAGAGAGGGAGACACAGAATCTGAAGCAGGCTCCAGGTCTGAGCTGTCAGCACAGAGCCTGACGCAGGGTTCGAACTCACGGACTGTGAGATCATGACCTGAGCCGAAGTCAGACGCTCAACCGACTGAGCCACCCAGGCGCCCCTCTAATTTTTTTTTAAATCTTGTGTACTAACCTCTGCTAACTTTACACTCTTCTTCTGCAGCTTCTTCCCCTCTCTCAGCCTTCATAGAATTAAAGAGAAGGCCTTACTCCGGATAGGGTTTTGGTTTAAGGGAATGTCGTGGCTGGTTTGATCTTCCCTCCAGAACACTGAAACTTTCTTCCTATCAGTAATAAGGTTGTTTCACTTTCCTATCACCTGTGTGGTCACTGGAGTAGCACTTTTAATTTTCTTCAAGAACTTTTCTTTTGCATTCACAACTTGGGTAACTGTTGGGCACAGGACACCTAGCTTTTGGCCTGTCTCAGCTTTTGACATGCCTTCCTCACTAAGCTTCATCAATTTCTAGCTTTTGACTTAAAGGGAGAAACATGTGACTCTTCCTCCATCTGAACACTTAGAGGTCATTGTAAGGTTATTAACTGGTCTAATTTCAATAATGTCATGTCTCAGAGAATAGGGAGGCCTGAAGGGAGAGAGAGAGATGAGGGGACTGTCAGTCAGTGGAGCAGTTCAAACATACACATATCAATTAAGTTTGCTGTCTTAACATGAGCATGGTTCGTGGTGTCCCCTACAATTATGGTAGTAACACTTAGATCACTGATCACAGGCCACCATCACAAATAACGAAAACTTTTGAAATAATGTGAGGATTACCAAAATGTGACACAGAGACACGAAGTGAGCAAATACTGTTGGGAAAATGGCACCCACAGACTTGCTAGTTGCAGGGTTGCCACAAACCTTCCGTCTGTAAAAACAAACAAACAAGCAAAAATCCCACAATATCCACAAAGCACAATGAGGCAAAGCACAATAAAACAAGATATGCCTATATTACTTAAAAAGAAAAAGGTGGGGAGATGATGATCTGGGATTGATTTCTTAACTATAATCTAGGAGAAGTGGAGATACTTATATTTGGGGTAAATGAGAAAAAAAGGAGGGAGGGAAATGTAGGCAATGTGGACAGAAACTATCCCTGATGCCAGGAGAGAAAACGAATCTGAAGAGAAAGCTTATACATTTATGAGGTTTTCTAGATGTCACACCTGGGCAAGCAATGCTGTATAAAATATTAAGCAGCTCTAATGCTGACTGAGAAAATTTATGGAGTCCGAAGTACCTGTCTTAAATCACATCCGCTCCTTACCTCTGTTTCTCACTCTTTAACCAAGTTGCTCTGAGGGCTTACGTTGTGCCTCTTTATTTCTTTGGATTTTGTACAAAGACTAAACTTTCAAGAAAAGAGGAACCCCAGGGGTAGAGTATTAAACATAGAGAAGGTTATTTCTATAAGAAGCTGGGACGCTGTTGGCTGGAGCTGTTTATTTTGGATGCTGAGCTTGTTATCATATGCAACAAATGGTACTTTGTTTCTTCATTCCCTCCCATTCTATTCTTTCATTTATTCTTTTGGCAATTATTTATCCCGCAACTTCTGATTTACATGTCATGCACTGGAAACCGTAAGGGATGAAAAGTTGTATGAAATCTAGTCTCCATCCTTCACAATCTTGCACTGAATTGGGGGAAAAATAAATCTTGCAGCAAATCTTGAAAATAAATTTTGTTTATATAAATAGCTAATATATCAAGTTATGCGATAGGTGCTTATTTAATTGAATTAAAGAATCATTAGTGAGAAGAGAGAATTATGTCTTATTCATGACTTCTTTTATTCATTTGTCTTCTAATTTCAGGAAAAAGTAAATTTATTGAGCAACTATTATGTATCAACCTTTGCTTAGGCAGTGAGGTCTGGTGATTTCCAGCAATTTTTATTCTAGTGGAAAACACTGTAGATAATGAACAACATAATTTCAGATATTATATTTTGAAGGATATATAGGTTCTGAAGGAATGAAACCATTCTGAAGGAATGAGATTTGAGAGTGATTAGGAGGGGAATCATTTTACTTGAGACAGTCAAGGAATGCTTCTCCCAGGAGATAACATTTGAATTGAAACTTGAGCCAAGTGACATAGCCAGCATGCATGTTCTTTAGGGAGAACATTCCAGCAAGAAGGGAGAGCACCCATAAAGAAGCTTCTCAGGCAGCAATAAACTTGGTAGGTGAAGGAGTGAGGGAGAAGAAGAGTGGTGGTATGTTAGGCTGGTTCACTGCAGAGGGAGGCAGAGCCTGATCATGTAGGGTCTTGTAGACCAGAGGAAGGAGTTTGGGTTTGATTCTAAATGCAGTGGGAAGTTGGTAAAGGAATTTAAGAAGAAGAATGCAGGACTGGATTTACGTTTTAAAATGGTCATTCTGCCAGCAGTGTGGACAGTGATTTGTAAGAAACAAAGAAAAGAATCAGATTAGTAGTTAGTGAGAGATATTGGTTGTTTGGACAGAAATGGCTCTTGTGGAGTGGGAAGATTCCATGCATACTCTAGAGTAAGGGAGAGCTTGCAGGATTTGGTGCAGTTGTACAGCTGAAGGATAGAGAGGAGGGAGGAGGCAACACAACACGACCCTGCTGGCTTGAACAACTCGGTGGTTGGAGGGGCTGTTTAATGAGTCAGGGAAAACTGAAGGAGTTTATTTGCAGAGAGGATACATTTTGAGATGTATGTGAGATATTCAATAAGAACTACTAGGTAGGGAGCTTGGTGTATGTGCTTGAAATTTGTCAAAAAAGTCTGATGTGAGATTTCAAAAACTTCTATGGCATAAGCGTATTGATAGTATTTAAAATCATGACAGCCAAGCCCTCTTTAGGAAGAAAGAATAAAAAAAAAAAAAAAGCTCAGAGAGAATGCATGGAGGAGACTATCTCCTGCATGTAAAGGAACCAAGAAGTTGCAGTGAGCTAGGAGAAAAACTAGGAAGGAAGCTTCACGGAAACTAAGACGAAAAGAGTATTATCCTATTGTATCCCTACCCATTGGGTTTAGTACTTTGAATCCTCTATAGACCCTTAGCTCCTTTATTCCTTTTGCTAAATGTCGGTAGATCAAAATAGCAACGTTTCATGGTGAACATTTGGTAAGCATCTTTCCAATATTCCAGGCAGAAATATGGGGCACTGGGGCATGGCAGCCATAGAAGAGAGTGTAAGTGACCTGACAGGGAGATTTGCCTGTCTGGTCTTGGGGAGTACCTATGGGCCCCAGGATCCATATATTAATGATTATTAAACTGCTCTCTGTTATACTGCACTTCTAGAACTATTCTCCACTTTCTCTCTGCCCCAGGGGACTGAGCTGCGTGGACTTCATCAGTGGGCTTGCTTGCTCATGGCTTCTGGTTTGGTTCAGACAACGTGGAACTATAGTAGGAGATGAGACAGTGGGTTTGGGAATTTTATTCACCCAGTCCCCTCTGTGGTATCATGTGAGTCTTATTTCACTTCTGTAGTAGAATTCACAGGTCCATTCAAGGAAGCTGTCTGTACATCTCTCTCCTTCCAGTCCTGTCAGCTGCTCCTGCCCTCATCACTTCCAGCCTTAGAACAGCAACAGGGCTATTGCTAGCACTGGTGTTCCATTGGTTTCTCTATATCTTGTCTTTACTTTTGAAAATTGTTTTTCTGTGAGATTTTCATCAGTTTACCCTGATATAAATGTGCCATCTATTTCTTATTTGACACCAAATGATACAGAAATTGTGATCCAGTTGGAGTAATAATCAAATTTAACCAAGCTTGTGTCATAGATTCCAAGTGACATAGGAATTCAGAGAAGAGAAAGGTAGGTAAGAGTGAGAAAGATAGGGAGGTCAGGAAAAGAAGGCATATGTAGAAGATGAGACGAAACTGGACCCTGCAGAATAGTTGGTGAAGGGCGGGTATTAAACATCTATGGGCAAAGTGATCCAAATTTTAGGCAAGAAGAGAAATATGAGCAAGATCGCCAGGTGGATGTAAGTGCGCTGTTTTTAAGAAGTGGAGTTTTAGATCCACTCAAGGTAAAATTTGTAACCTGGCCTTGACTCATCCTTGTCAGACTGTACACTCTGTGTCCAAGTGTAGTAAAATAAAACATGTATTTAGCCTTTGTTCCTGGTCCTGGCACAGAGTTCCTAAGAGCCTAAGAATGTTCTAAAATACAAACTGTCTTCTTTGTTATTCATAAAGAGTCCTTTTCACCATGCCAGAGTTTCTGCTATAGGTGACTCAGGGTGGGGCCCGAGTAATCACATGCAAAGCATTTTCCTGAATTCTGTCACTAGCCAATTGTAGAATCTGAGGAGGGAGTCATGGGAACCCTTGAGTTTGTAGTCAGCTGGTCTGAAGTATGGGCACCTGGGACCCCACTTGTGGCTGGCATCTGACGTGGGAGTAGTTTTACAGGATGACCATTTTAAGTTGTGGAATCTGCTGCAGACTCTAGCTAGATAGTGTCAGAATTGAACTGAATTGTTGGACACCCAGTTGGTGTCAGAGAATTGGTTGTTGGTATTGGGAAAAAAAAAATCAAGACAAGCCAATCACAATTTCTTTCACTTTACATCAAAGTACTCTGGATTCAAAACAGCCACCGGGTTGTGAGGTTTGCTCCTACCTCTTCCCATCAGCTCTCAGTAGCAAATCCATTTTCAGAGTCAGCAACATGGCTCAACCTGCGGTGCTCCATTCAGGCCAGTTGTGGTGTGACTGTCCCCTGGACACCCCACAAGGAAGGGACATAACTGCCTTATGGGCTTAGTCACTCCACAGTGCAGGAATCCACTCATTGACAGGAAGCTTAATGAGGATAAACACAGCCAGTGTTTTCTTTCTCCTTTCCTTCTGTCTTTCTTTGTAAACTGGAAGAACTTTAGCTAATGCTCCATAAAAACTGGCTTAATATACAGTTATTACAAAGCTTCAGATTTTTGACAGATTAAGTGCTATTAAATCACCTTACTGTGAAGGCACTAAAAGGTCACAAGATGAATTAGTTCAGGCCATCTTCTCTCAGTCTTCAGCAACCAGCTCCATTCAGACCTGCCTTCCCCCACCAAGAAAAAGAAAGAAGAATAAAAGAAAAAGGAACTGGAAATTATGACCCTCTAAATGTCTTCAGGATGGGAGGCTATGAAGAATGGCACTGCCTTGTCATGGGAGGCAGATGGGTTTTTATCAGCTTGGAGGGCAATTTTCTACTTTATTTTTCTCCCCCTTTGGTTGACTGTGATCCATAATGTTGCATTTTGCCCTTTAGGAAGAATTTTCCAGTTGACAGACTTGAGAGCCGTATCCTATCCCAGTGCTTGGGAAGGAAGGAGAAGGGCCTTCAGCCAGACTCAGTATTTTTAATAATACAGTAACAACTGTTTCTTTAGAATTTCTTTCCTTTCTCTGGTTGTGCTAGGAGAACTAAACCTTAAATTTATTTAGCAGATTGCTGCTCTCATAAATGCAGTTTTGAAGGTTCTGATAAAAAATAAGGCAATGCATCCTATACATTCAAGATTACTGTTAAGGAGGAAGCGTATGGAATACTGTTACTGAAGCGTGGCAGGACCAATCCAGGATTACTAACAGCCATAGTAGTTGTTGTAATTTGAAAAGAGTAGCAGTGTTTATTTTTCTGCTTTTTTACTCGCCTGAATAACCCATTTACAGAAAACCTTAGACACGAAAGAATAAAAGTCAGTTTGAGAAAATAGGAACATTATTTCCTACAATGGCAAATTTGGTAGTAATTTTTTTTTCTGCACAGGTAAAAATGACACACAATTCTAGGTTGGATCTTTGTGCTTAACTACCCCAGCCCTGTCTCTCAGTAGTCGATATCTTGTGTGGCTCTGGGCAGGAGCTCTGTTAACACCTAGGGTCTTGGTCTAATAGCTTAGCTACAGCTGCATTAAACCAGTCCTGGGGGCCCCTAAGCATACTTGGATCATATGTATATACTATTTCATATTGATCTGCTTCTCTTCCAGTTAACTTTTCATCCAGATCTTACTAGGGAAATCATAGACTCGCTCTTGACCTCATTTGAGCATACATACACATAGACTCAAACTCACCCAAACATAAACATTAGTTCTTGCTTCCTGTGTCTCCTTGTTCTCTCTTTAATCTTAAAGCTTCAGAAAACTTGCTAACTGAAAAGAGTTTTGACAAAACTTGGAGTGGGGTGGGTGGCATAGTAACATTATATGGCGTTAGGTGTAGATTTTTGGTAAGTTTAAACTACATTAGAGAGAAAGTACAGGGTCCTGGATGATAGGTTATTTTGAAACAAAAGGAAATGAAACAAACATTTTACTCACTCTCCTCATCCTGTGTTAGCTGTCTCCTCATTTGTGTCTTAGGTGCTCTCATTTAATGAAATGCAGAGAAATCCCACGATTATCCACAGTCATTTGGTATCAGTTTCTGAACCCACGTTTCTCTGACTCTAAAGGCCACACTTTGCACAGCACTACTCACTCTCAGCCTCTTTAGACTTTATTCACTTACTAAATTAGCATTTTTACTTTCCTATAATGTGGCAGAGATTATGACAGCTGATCCCATTGAATCCTCATAAGCACACAATAACCATATGAGTTGGGCTGCAGACTGCCTCCCATGGTGGTTGCACTACCCACATTTTACAGATGAAAGAGCCATGATCCTAAGAGGGTCACAATTGGGAAGCAGTGGATATAGGCCCAGGTTCACATCTTCCAACTCTTTTTTTTTTTAATTTTTTAATGTTTATTTATTTTAGAGAGAGAGAGTGAGAGCACATGATTTCTTTGTTATTCTGGATATTGTATCAATGAAATAACAGATGAGATTATCTGAGAGTTTCTCCTCAAAGAAAGTCCCAGTGAACAACTATCCCTGATGGTAGCTGTGGCTATAAGCAGTATCACTTTTCTTCAGAGTGCTGGTTTACATGGTTTATTAAGAGAAGTTCAAGAGGTGTAATTGTAATTAACTCTTTCACTTACTTTGAATGAAAATGATCTAATGGGATCTAATATACTTAACAGTTCTGAGCAAAGCTTCAGGTATTTGAGAGCCATCAGAAAACTGGAGAGAAGATTAAGCAAGAATACAGATGGCTGAAAAAGTATATGCACCATTATGGCTCAGTATGAAGCTCAACTTCATTGCTGTCAGTAGGCAGATCTTTTTAAACCCGTTTTTTGACCTTGGATATAATCTGAGAAGTAGCATCTCTAGAACACTCACATTCCTCAGGACTCACCGCTGTTGCTGGGACTGAGGGAGGCTCGGTACTTGGATTTTGTCTGCTTGGTGCTGATGCTTCTGCCCAGGTTCCACTCTTGGTGGGAGTATGTATCACCATCCTCCTTTATTACCATCCCACCAAGGCTCTCATTCAGGAAAAGATAGATGAGGGCTTGCTCTATTGGGCTCCGTACCCTGGATAACACACTCTACCAGAATGCAGGTGGCCTGCTCTACCCATGCAAGCCTTTCTTCTTCTAGTTCTTCTATTCTATCAGAAATGCCCTATCCCAGCTCTCCTCTTGCTAATTCCAATCGATCCTCTAACTCGACCCATATGCTCATTCCAGGAGCCTCACCTATGTGTTCTGTTTCCTGCTTCCTTCCTTCCCAACTGAACTTCTTTGTGTACACATGTCAGTCTTTTGACCCCATCTCTAATACTTGGTCTCTGTTTATTGAACGGGTGAATAGATCATTTCAGTTATTTATAGGTAGCATTTGCAGTATGGAAGGTTGTAATACATTTGAGTTCTGGCTGGTTAGCTTTGTAACTCTTGAGAACTCATGCTATCCCCCATGCGAAGAATGAGCTTTCAACTGAGAAGACACTTTTTTATATTCCCACATTCACAGCCTTCCTTACACTTCCTTTATATCTCCTTTCCCTCAAATATTAGTCCAAATCTAAATTCTTCTACAAACTTTATTCAGTCTGTTCTTCCTTCAGAATCTTACATCCTCATATTCAGGGTTACTTGGTGGGCAGTCACATATAATATTGTATTTATGATGATTAGTTAAAGTGTTCTGACTTTTCATTTGTGGTATAAATAACTGTGTGGTAATTGGTTCTAAACCATAAACTTACGGTAGTTTTCTGATGATCACAGGCACACACAATAAATGCTTATTCTTGCTGTTAAATTCTACTTTTATCTTTGATATCCACTTGGTACTCCTTCTATTTTAGTTTTCTTCAGGAGATGATAATACCTATCCGTTTCTATATATGCCCTCTTTCTCGGGTTGAGGGTTAGTCTATGCATCTCCCTCCCATTGTGCACAGTTTGGTGTCCTGCCCACAGTAGATGCTCAAAAAATACTTGCTAATGAACTTATCTTCATGGATTTTTGTTTTGAGCATGAAACAACATAATGCTATGAAAGCGATTTTCAACCAAAAAAGTGAAATGTAAATGTAAGGGATTAATGCTGTGATTCAATGAACCCAGTCCCAGGCAGGCATGTGATTTGATGGTGATGATTTAAATCCCGTAGGTCAATATGCAACAAATCCTTCTCAGATTCACTTCCTTTTAAAAGGCACAATATTATACAGGTTTATAATCTCACGTTTCCTAGTTTTAAAAAAAGTACATTTCTAGCTGAATGTGTGTCACGCTCTGGGGCCCTACACATCTAAATATTTAACAGGATTGCTTTATATGCCCTTATGCCGATGTTGCCGATATGTGATTTGGCTTTTGCCCAGTGGGTCCCTGGGCTTTTCATCATCCAGTGCATATATTGGCTGCAGAGTGCCTGGGCAGCAAGAATAGTGGGGTTGCTGAGGCATCGAATGCAATCAGAATGTTATTTAGAAAAGCTGGCTTGGCAGCCAAGCCTTGCACACATCTTTTATTACACTGTATCTTTGTGACATATTATTTCTGCTTCACAAGGTCACCTGACCCTGAATGGGACCTGTGGTCCATTGATAACACGGCTGGATGACGGCTGTGGCATGAGTTAGGACTGGACACAGACAAGGATGCATCTCTAAAAGTCCCAGCCTGCCTTGGCTGAGTTCTCACATTTCTCTAGTACTCCTTAGCTCTTCTCTTTCCCGGTTATTGGTGTGGGAGGAGAGTTAGAATGGGCAGACAGTGGTTTAATCAAGACCTTCTTTTCAGAATAGGAGAGGTGGGGGTGAGGTGGAAATTGTAAGGAGAAGGTAAAATTCATCACTTCCTACATATGAATTTCAGTCCTAAGATGAGAATCCATGTCCCAGCATCTGGAACAAGACTTCTTTCCCTGGGTCTTTCTCTTTGTCTTCATATGTCTGGTTCTTACCACTGGCCAGCTCTCTGCCACAAGCTCAGAATTCTACTAAGAAACATTTATCTATTCTTAGGTTTGATCTCCATCTAAGCAGAGAATGATTTGATCTTTGACTAGTTTGCCAACTGCTATTTATTCAGTATCTATTGTGTACCAGGCACCGTTTCAGTTGCTAAGGAGGCAACATTAAATAAGACAGAGGTGGCCCTTTCCCTCATGGAATTTATGTTCTAGTGGGGACAAACAGACATCAGCAAGTGAGTAAATAAATAATAAACTTTCAGTAATGATACATACTATGATGGAAACATAATAAGGTGGATTGATTTAATTTATATTGAGGGTGGTGGAGGAGGACCTCTCTGAGGAAGTGATATTAAACTGAGATCTGAGTGACAAGGTACCAGCAGTGCAAAGGTCCTGGGAAAGATTGACTTAGAAAATGCTGTGAGACATGGGTAAGGCTTTTTTGAGAACAGGCTGAAGTCCATGTTTGTGGAATGCAGTGGCCATGGGGGGGTCGAGTCAAAGGAGTGGGCACCATCAGACCCCACACTTGTGGGTTACTAAGGAGTAAGGGTTTTATTTCATATAAATGGAAAGTTGCTGAAGGATTTTATACAGGGAGATGGCATGTTTTGACTTATAAAAAAGAAGTCACTCATTTATTTCTGTTTCTTAATGGCACACATATATTTATCTATACACAATATAGTTTTACTTTTGAACTTTTATGAATGGAATTGCATTCTATGAATTTTTTAGTGTCTTGCTACTTTTGTTTAAAGTTATGTTTGTGAGAAGAAAGAGGGAGAGGTTATTCTATGTGTCAGGGTAATAGTTATCTTTACTGGGAAAGGAAAGGGTCACATGGGAGCCTTTGAGGTGCTAGAAAATACCTATTTCTTAACCCATGTAGTTATTATACTGGCGTTTGTTTTGTATATAAGTGTTAAATGGTATGACTAAGTGTATAAATATTTCTGAATGTATTTTGAAAAGAACTATCATTAACACCACATTTAGTAAGATTTCCATCAAAGTCTAAGCATAAAGTTAGACACAGGGGTGCCTGGGTGGCTCAGTGGGTTAAGCATCCGACTTCAGCTCAGGTCATGATCTCGTGGTCCATGAGTTTGAGCCCCGCATCATGCTCTGTGCTGACAGCTTAGAGCCTGGAGCCTGCCTCAGATTTTGTGTCTCCCTGCTCCTCCCTGTCTCATGCTCTGTCTCTCTCTGTCTCTCAAAAATAAATAAACGTTAAAAAAAAGTTAGAGACAATTTCCTGGGAAAGATTAATTATCTTTCCTCTCACAATGGACTTCTCAGAGTGGGAAAGAAGGAATGTAGAGGAAAGATGGTGTCTTCCTGGGTAGCAGATGTGCACAGAATGTGGGTGTGGTATAGGAGAAAGGGCTGCAATAATGCTGGGAAGTTAGGAGAATGTTTATAGCCTTAGCTCACTCACCAGCTTGTCCTGTGCCTCGAGCAAGTCACATCTTCCCTCTGAACTTAGTGTCAGCATATATGAATGGAGAGATGATCTGTTACATTGCTTGGCACATGGTAGCTAATTTATCCATATTTGTCTATTGGAATACTTTGATTGTAATAGACCCTAACACTCAACTCCTCAGGACATCTCCAGCCTTCAGATTCTTTTACTCTGCAGCCTAGGCTGGAGAACCGTACTCTCATAGCATTTTGCGTTTCCACTTCAAGGTTAGAAGTGATCACAGTGTGACCTGACAGTCAATTGTGTACACATGGGCAGAATCCCACGATCTAGCACAGCTATGAGATCATGCTCAACAAATGATTTTTAACTCGAGGCCTCTCTTGTTTCAAAGGTATGGATTCTATAAGGTGAGTTCAGCTGAGATAAGGGTCAATATTATTGATGTATTTTTATTCTAATACATAGATTCAACATGATTTAGAGTCAGATAGAACTGAGTTCAGATCCTGGCTCCAGTTGGTAGCTGAGCAATTCGGATCAATTCACCTCTCAGTTTATATTTTCTGTATTTCCTCAGGTAAAAAACTGGAACACCAGCACTCTTCTTGTAATGTTGTGGCAGTCATTGTGTGCAGTGCAGTGCACAACGCCCAGTGAGCCCTGAGTCCACATGAGCCTCCTCCCTGATCTGTTCCACAGGTCTCCCGAAATCAAACCAGGAGTTTTAAGTTGAACAGGCCAAACATCTCCACTGGCAGGTCATTTTCATCATCAGCATCTTGGTGATAAATCAAAATGTCATTTGCACTTTGGTATGGGATACACAGAGAGGGTCAGTGCATAAGAAGAATATGATATACCTTTCCTTTCAGAAAGAAATGTGTTGTTTCACTAGGTGACAATATTATGCTCCTTTTGTAGCACTGAGCTGAAGTGCAGCAGTATTTTTTTTTTCAAAAATATATTTTCATGACCAAGTGGGTGCATTCTGTCAGGCAGGGCAGCTGCTGACAGGTAGGCAAGGAAAAGAGAGGAATTATGCAGACATTTGGCAGTGTAAATGTTAGAACAACTCAACTGTATGTGTGTTCAGGAGAGTTCAGTAGCTTGGGTGAATGCAACTCTAAGAAATAAAATGACAGCTTCCCTTAACCATTATGCTAATGGACAGGATGGGAGGGGCATCTCTGTGAGAGCAGGCACTTGGGAGACAAGACTTCTGGGCTCACATCCCACTCCCAACAACATCTCCCACTGTGATCCTGGGCAAGTTGCTGAACTCCACTGTATTTTAGTTCTATTTCTCCAACTACAAACCCAAGCTAATAATAGTTACCTCCGCTGCAGGGGTGGTACAAAGATTAATGAATTAATGAGCAGAGCGTGCTGTAGAAAGAAGGTAGGCTGTAGAAATGTGATCATTTCCACAAATCTCTGATTTGCACAGGGTTTGTCACAGCAGCTTTTCTGAATGTTATGCTCATTCCCCTCTTCTTCATTGATAATGAACGCGTACATCCCATTTCTGCTCCTGTGAGATATGGATGCTCTTGTCCAGGAAGTGATGAGCTCTTCCATGGCCCCCACGCCTGGGTGCAGTGTGAAAATGATAAGAAGAGAGAGCCTGAGTCACAGAATGACGGAAATTGGAGAAAGATATAAGAGATGAAGGAGACTTAGCTTTAAAATAAATAAATAGTTTAACCACCTTCACAATTTTGCAGTTTTATCTGAGAGAACAATAAGCAGTGATGAGTGGGAATGTTTTTACAAAATGAGCATCACAATGCAGAGAACATGAAATAAATTAAGTCTCATTTTCAGATTTATTCCTGATGTATAATACCAAGAAGCAGAATGTTGTTATATGCACTAGGGTGTGGGGCAGATAGTTCCCCTACTTCAGTGCTTTGCATGGCTTTCTGCCCCTAGCAAGGTTAGAGTTAAGAAAAAAGAAAGAAAAAAAAGGAAGGCAACTAATATCAGCTGTAGAGAAAATCATCAGACATTCTAGTCTTAGGCCTGGGAAAACAACCCTGAGTCAAGCAACTAACAAACAAAAGTCCTGTTTTCAGACCAGGGTATGAAAAAATTCTGGCGGTTGGGAAATGAAAAATAAGTATTCCATTACACATATAATTCCATTCATTGATCTTCATCTTGGAAAGTAAAGTTTTGAACATTTTAAAGACTTTTTAAAGACAAAGAAACTGAGGTTCATAGTCTTCATAATGATCTTGCTTTTCATAATGAAGAGCTAAATTGGTGAGCTGGAGTTTGAACCCACGTCTCAATCATGCCAATACCTGTTTTTCACCTGCCTTTAACCAACTGTCTGCAGAGAATAGGGCTGGTAGCTTCAGATGAAAGGACTTACCTTACAGATGTTATATGTATCTGTTGTAAATGCATCCAAGCATCTGGACGTTTATCTAACCATCCTCCAAGTATTTGACAGGCACCATCAATGCACTCTGATTACTGCTAATTTACAGAGTTGAGCCATCATAAAGAAGAATACACCCCTTTCCTGAGTCTAGCAGGCAGGACCCAGATTGCAAAGGCAAAGGGTCACCAAGAGCATCCCACCCTGGAAGAACTGGGCTCTTATCCTAGAGTAGTGGCTGCTTGAACTTTGCTGGGTGCAATGTCTCTGGGACCTGAGACTTTGATCCCTGCCAGAAGAGAGTTCCTGTTCAACCCAGCTCCATCTGGAGTAGAGATGCTAAGATAATATTGAAGGAAAGGTATAAAATATATATACTCTAGTGAGTCTCTGTTACCATTTCCTTATCAAAAACATGAGCAATAAAAGAAATTTCAGTCTGGCAGATAAAAGAGAAAGCTAAAGGAATTTAGTTTACTCATACTCTAGCTAGAAAACCATTCTGGTCACATTCACACTAATCCATTGATCCCCCACTATTAAGCGGATTGAACACACTAGCTCTGCTGCTATTTGCAAATGGGCCTAGGAATAGGAAACCCCAAAAGGTAACATAAAGGTAACGTGATTTTTATGCCCATGTCCCAGTTTTTTTTCATAGACAAACTTTGTATGGTTTACTGACACTCTTTCCTGTGTCATTTACGATCATCACTGTGGTATTTGAGCATTGTAGAATAAGGGGAATAAAATCTTTCACCTTCATGTATTTAGGCCTAAATAAAGATCAGGAGATCCAAACAGCCCTTATTGCCTAAAATGATGAATGCAGACAACTTAATAAAATTCCTTCTACATAAACCTTACATTAGATACCAGTGTACAACACTCTTTTCTGTCTTGAACTCTCAGCACTTTCTGACTGTTCTACTTACCTGACACAGGACCATGACCACTCTTTATGATTTGTATCTTTCTTTGGTGCCGTCTTAGCTCCAGCTGCTGTTAACAAAACACAATAAAATGGGTGGCTTAAAAACAACAGAAGTTTATGCCTCCTAGTTCTAGAGGCTAGAAGTCTGAGATAAGGGTGCCAACATGGCCAGGTTTTGGTGAGGGCCCTTTTCTGGAAGGCATACTGCCAATTTCTTTTATCCTCACATGGCAGAAAGAGAATTAGCTCTCTTTCTGGCCTCTTCTCTTATGGGTGCTAATCCTATACATGAGGGCTTCATCCTCATGACCTAATCACTTCCCAAAGGCCCACTCCAAATACCATCACTCTGGGGATTAGATTTAAACATATGAATTTGGCTGGGGAGGCTGGTGCACAAACATTCAGACTGTAACAGTTCCTATTTAAAGTTTGAATCTTTATTCAATTTTAGCACTGTAATACAATTTGTTATTTATTAATACCTTAGATCCTAAAGCAAACTATATAGACTTTATGTCAAAGACTGCATCTTATGTATCTTTGTTCCCCTTCACTCCCCTGTATACTGTGTGCCTTGAATATTGAAGATGCTTCAAACATTTAGTTATTAACTCACAGAGCTAATTAATCTGCCTGATGCCGAGGCCTGGCATCATGTGAAATTCTGATACCAATATAGTTTGTCTTTGGTGTTCTTTCATCTTGCTCTCAAGTGTCAATATTTATTTACATAATTCTTCCAACATAATTCTTGTTGCCAAGGTGCTATGACCAGGTTGGAACTGTGGGCTGTTATGAAAGCAATCCTGATCACCATCTTAGCATGTTTCTTATCAAAAGTTATGCATGATCTACTCATTCATCTATTTATCCATTAATCTATTCTTTTGTTTATAGAAAGTTTAGTAGCTAATACTATGTGCTGGGCAGGTGCTAACCAGCTGGTCTAGCCTGATACTGGGGATTCAGTGGTTGTAAAAAAAAAGAACAATTGCTGCCCTAGTGGAGCTTATGTTCCAGTAGCAGAGGTTGACACTAATTATGGAAAATATCCACAAATAAGACCATTTCAGATAGAAGGAGCAAAATAAGATAAGACACTGGAGAGGTCACAAAAAATCTAGGTAGATGACACTTAAGATGAGACATGGAATGCAAAATGTGTGCCATGCAAAGATCTGGAGGGAAATCATCACCTAAATCTCAGAATTTTTGGGGAAAAAGGCAGGTGTAGTCAAAAGTATAATTGAGGAAGGGGTGTTTCATTGGAGATGAGTTTGTCTAAGCCGTCAGGAAGCAGAGCATGTGAACCTTGCAGGAGGTGGCCAGGAGTCTTTATAATATGGGCCAGAGAGGGCCAATAGAAAGGGTTAAGCAAAGGGATGAGGTGATTAGATTTATAGCTTTAAAAGATGTTTCTGCCTGTTGTTTCCATAAGGTCATTTTTCCTAAACTGCATTATAAGAAGTGATAGGTAAATAGAAAATTCACTTTACAGAAATGTTCTTTAAGGCCAAATTCGTTAACCTATTTTTTTTTTTTTTTTTTACAAAAAGTCAGAAAATACTATCAAAGAAAACATTTAGCAAGCTCACAATAGCCTATGTTACAACTCTGTGCATCTGGAATACGTGTCTATATTCTGTGCATGTATAACTTTTTAAGTTTGCTGTTTGACTTTGAGCACATCACAAACTCTCTGGGCCTTAAAAATGAGGAAGTTTGAGTGAAATGGTTTCTAAGCTCTCTTTCAGCTCTAATATTTTATGACCATGAAATTAGTGCATTAGAAACTGATTAAAATCTAAGAAGCTATAAAATAATCTTTCTCTTCAATCTTGTCAGTGAAATGAATCAGAGATATTACCACTATTCATGATGATCAACATGTGTGCAGCATTTTATAGTCTGCTAAAGATACACCCATTGTGCCCTTTGGAATCACATAATACTGAGAAGTAGGTATTATTATTATTATTTCTATTTGTCAAGTGAAAAAATTGATGTTCAGAAGAATTTTTTTTTATTGTGAAGAAGATAAACAGCTAGCTAGTGGAAGAACCAAGGACAGAATCAGAAATTTACTGTTTAGACAAACCAAGAAAATTGTGCTTTATGTTTCCAGGGTATATTTTGATAGCTATATAGGCTCATCTAATTCTGCTTCCTTAGCACACAATCATTTCTGGTTTCTTTCTTTGCTTACTTACTAACAGCCATACAGAGGGACCTTAAGGTTAGAAATTCTGACCTTTCTTACAGTTCAGAATATATGAAATCATGAAATAAGGATCACTTTGTTAAACCCACACTATTGGTCAAAGTCTAATATACATGCTATCTGTAGTTACTGCTAACAAAAGTCATTGATGAAATTACTTCAATAATTTGCCATATTTTTTACTGTTTTCTCAGTAGAGGGATAACTGTCAAGGAAAGAGATGCATATGTATTTTTTTTGAAGTTTTCTTTTGCTTGAGGGGCCTCCTGGCCCTATCCTGCTCTTGTACACACACACACACACACACACACACACACACACCTCCACCAGAACAATTTCAGACTTTGTAAGTCCACGTGATGACAGAGGCCTGCCACTCTCTTCTCTGTGACAGAGTCACTGCCAGTTGATATTGAAATTTTTTACATATTTTCCTTATCACCCCTCCTTCTTCCAAATATGCTGTTTAAATTTGACTGCATTTTTTAGCTGCTTTTTGAGTGTTGTGTGCTAACTACTCCAGAAATGCAAAAGTTTTTATCATATAGATCATATATATTATTATATGTGATGGATCCAAACTCAGAAATTAAGCTTAAAAGGACATAAAATTATCCAAGGATTGAGTCCAAATTATATTAGAATCTCCCAGAAGAGTTTGGCAGTAGAAATATTTCAAAGATAAACCTGTTGAAATGGCTTACTTTTGACAGGTCTTTCTGTAAGTTCAGCAGTTTCTTCCCTTCCCCCTCTCCCTCTTCTTCCTTCATGTCAGACTGGGCCATGTTTGAAATTCCTGAGCCCACCATGTGCCTGCTGTCTTTATATATACACTCATCTCTCCTGAGGAAAGATTTCAACTTCATGGCAAAACTGAAGAAAGCATGTCAGAATGCTGTCGGAGAGAGAACCTTCTTTTCTACAACTGTTTTTGGATGCCAGCCAGAATTTCCCTTTCTGGCTTTTACTCTTGACACTATCTCCCCACGGAGTAGAAGGGATATTTTAGCAACTGGCAGGTTTTAACAGTGCCCCTCAATGCCAGCATGGGCAGTCCAGAATTCAGAGCACTGACTCTGTCTTCATGTCGATATTAAATAAGCATGCCGTTTAAAGACAACGCTGGGCAACTTTTCTTTTGAGGCTATCTGGGGAGATTTTTTTTTATTTTATTTTATAAAGGGTTTTATATAAGACATCAAATAGTTATGAGGAACGTGGCTGTGCTTTTTATAACACAAGAAAGGTTAAGAGCAGAAATTTTTATAGACACTGTAAGAACTTTCAAGGGACTAAAAGGCTCAGTGGACTCTGTAGACAGATTTCACCTTCAGGAAGAGGATTCAAGTTCACCTGAGGAATCAACAAGTTAGTTACAAGAATTGGGATCTCTGGCTAAGTCCCAGTTGTTGATGGGGCTTCTCCCTCTGAAATCTGCTTTGCAATTAATTGAAAGAGGATAGTTTCATGTGAAAAGATTTTGTAACAGCACGGCATACAGGATGTTGGTGTCTGGGAATGGTCAAGTGGTATGATTTAGACTCTGAATTTGCTGGAAAGAGAAGTGTTATTTTATTTTGGTGTTCCTCAGTGCCCCCCAACAAAAGGTAACTGCTGTGTGTGTGTGTGTGTGTGTGTGTGTGTGCACGCGCAGATAGATGTTTCTTTGGAGAAGAATTTTTCTCCAGATCATTTTTTACCCTCCTTCAGGTTGGAGACTCTCTGTGTTGCACTGTGGGCCACATGTAGTGGATAAATACTAGATAGGTGAAATTCTCTGAGGCAGGCAGAAGAGCTAGGTGTAAAAACAACCACCTCTAAGAGAAAGAATGGGTTGGGAGTAAAGATGGAGTAGAAGTGAAAAACAGAGAAGGAAAGTAAGAAGTGTCACATGAGAATAAAGATTGAGATCATTAAAATCAAATTGTATACAGTTACTGGAATGTCTGTTTCAACAAGGACACATTTTCAGAAATTGAGAGTTATATGCTAACAATATATCTTAAATTCAGCCTTCTGTTCAGAACTCAATTATAAGGAATGTTTAGACTTTGGCCAAATAAGTGGCCTGTGATTTGGGCCAGGATACAAGCAAAGAATTAGTTGTACTAAACTAAACTGAAATTATTGCTTATTCTATCCTATAAGATCTATTTAGTGAGAGCCACCACTGCCTCTGAACTACAGGTCCAGGAGGCTGATAAAATTTCTCTTTTACTACGCTTCACAAAGACATTCAGACTGGAAGTCAGATGACTTGGGTTGCTTTCTGTGAGGAGGAGAGCTCATGGAGAAGAGAAATTTCCTGCACAAGAATGAAAGAGCCTCAGCACCCGGGCTGTTCCACAGCTTTGTCTGTGCCAGTGGTATTTTCCAATCCCAAGTATTTACCTTCTCTGCTTTTCAAAAGCTCTTCAAGGACTTAGACAAATTTTATTTTTATCATGGTCATACCCCACTAATTCCAGCTCATTGATTTCTCCCTCCTCAGGTTCTTTATATTTGTATCTATGGGTAATCTATTCTTGGGTTATGTACTGTAGTAACTTTTTTCATTTGAACCAGAAATACAGAGTACAGTGTGACTTGATATTGTACTTTGGCTCCAGAAATAGAGATCTCATTAGTTTTGTTCATGGGCACATCACTCTTTTGCCCCATATTAAACATGTTATCTACTCATATTTAGGATTTTTAAAATTAGTTATAACTTAATGATAAAAATGATATGTGATTATCTTAAAACCCTTGAAAAATACAAAAATAAATATAGGAAAAATAAAAATAATTTACAACTCTATTTTCCAGAGAAAACTATGTTAAAAAATTAATAATTTCAAGCTTTTTTTTCTATAATGTGTTTGTCTGTATTTCTATGTGTGTATGTGTATATGTATATATATGGATGTACATATATAATAAATATATATCATAGAGCCATACATATGCATATATTTTTAATAATATCTAACCTATATATCTCATTATTAAAATATAAACATATTTTGACAGAAATAATTTTATCTGTATACATTAATTTGTATCTCATTTTTATTCAGAATTACATCAAATATTTGTAGACTAAATTTTCCTATTTATTATACATCAGAAACATATCATTAAATATTATTCTAGGACGCCTGGGTGGCTCAGTCGGTTAAGCGTCCGACTTCAGCTCAGGTCACGATCTCGCGGTCTGTGAGTTCGAGCCCCGCGTCGGGCTCTGGGCTGATGGCTCAGAGCCTGGAGCCTGCTTCCAGTTCTGTGTCTCCCTCTCTCTCTGCCCCTCCCCCGTTCATACTCTGTCTCTCTCTGTCCCAAAAATAAATAAACGTTAAAAAAAAAAGTTTAAAAAAAAATATTATTCTAAAAGAATGTTTACTTTTTATTTTAATTTTATTTTATTAATTTTTATTTAATATAACTAATTTTCTTCTCATTAGCACATAGAATCCTCCTACTTTTTGTCTTTTGCTGGTACATATTATACCATAATAAACAATCCTATAGATGAATTTCACATGAGTGGTGTCTTTTGAATTGTTTCGTTTTATTATGACTGGTTAAGTTTGAATATTATAATTCAGTTTTCAGTTTATTTGAATTCTGCCAGGCTATTGTCCATTCGTGACTTTCATCTACTTTTCTGTCATTTTTTTTGAAATGTCTATACATGTGTTTAACTCATTATTCTTATTTTTACTATCAATTTGTAAAAACACATTTATATTAAGTATTTTCTTTTTTGTCATGTGTTTTTAATTTGGTTTATGATGTTTGTTGAATTTCAGAACTGTTCTATTTTTGACACAAACAACCTGATTGTTTCTCATGCCACCAAATGGCTTTCTTCCATAAGTTCTATGCTTACAAAAATACTCTTGATATTTTCTTCTACCTTTCTATTGTCTTGTTAAAGAGAAAAGCATTTACATTTTGATGTAACTATACTTTTTCTAATTCACCTTCTTATTAGTAGTTATAAAATAAAATAATCCATTCTTTTACCAGTGATTTGCTATGCTTTTTAAATTTTCCTTCAGTTATGGCTATTATTGTTTTTGTAAATTTTTCTGGGGGAAATCTTTCTCAGCCAAAATATTTGTCAACTGAAGGCATGACTGTAGTTATTGGTCTCACTCTGTCAACTTGAGCTGTGGCCACATCTTTCAGAGTCTGCAGGTAGGCTTCTGGTGCATGTTCCCACTCTTGCTTCATTACTCTGGAGGGCAAATTGTCACCCAAAGCTCTTTGACCTTTCCCACTGCTTGACTCATAGTCTGAGATAGTTGCTACTTATCTTTGAAAGTTTTCCTTGGTCTTTTCTGGCCCCCTCCACTCCTCAGTAGGCTGATTAGTCTGGATCCTTTATTTATGAACCAAGAAGACCAGTAAGGAGAAGAATAGCTTTTTTTCTGATGTCTTGACACACATCCATTCTAGCTCTTTTTTGTGGGGTATGGTACAGAGTTGTGCTGTCTAGCATTTAGCTTCATGTGGCTATTGAGAACTTGAAATGTGGCTAGTCTGAATTGAGATGAGCTTTAGGTATAAAATACACACTGGATTTATCAAAAAAATATAAAATATCTCATTAATACATTTTATATAGATTATATCCTGAAGTGATAACATTTTGTATATATGGAGTACTATAGACTGAATGTTTGTGACCACCCCTTCAAATTCATATGTTGAAACCTAATCCCCAATGTGAACACTTTCAGAAGTGGGTTTTGGGAAGGTAATTAGGTCATGAAAGTGAGACTTTCCTAAATGAGGTTAGTACCCATATCAAAGAGACCCAAGAGGTGCCTGGGTGGCTCAGTCAGTTAAGCATTCGACTCCTGATTTTAGCTCAGGTCGTGATCTCATGGTTCGGGAGTTCAAGCCCCATGTTGAGCTCTGTGCTCACAGTGTGGAGCCTCCTTGGGATTCTCTCTCTCCCCCTCTCTCTTTCTGCTCCTTCTCTGCTTGCCCGCACACATGTACCCTCTTTCTATCTCTAAATAAATAAATAAACATAAAAAAAATAAAGAGACCAAGCAGAACTTCTTCATCCCTTCTGCTTTGTGAGAACACAGAGAAAAAGATAGCCATCTGTGAACCAGGAAATAGACCCTCATCAGGCACTGAGTCTGTCAGTGGCTTGATCTAGGCCTTCCCAGCCTCCAGAACTGTGATAAATACATTTCTGTGATTTAAAAGCCACCTAGTCTATGATATTTTGTTGTAACAGTCTACATTGACTAAAATAATGAATAAAACCTTATTTTTAAATTTACCTTTACTTGTCTCTTTTTGCTTTTTTAATGTGACTACTATGAAAATTTTAAGTTACATGTGACTCACATTTGTGGATTGCATTATATTTTCACTGAACAGTATCAGGTATTTCACTATTTTCATTTTTAGTAACATGGCTGTATTCTTGCAATTAAGAGAAAATCTTTCCAGGCAGCTTGGGTGGCTTAGTTGGTTAAGTGTCCAACTCTTGATGGGAGATCGAGCCCTGCATCAGTCTCCACTCTGAGCATGGAGTCTGTTTAAGATTCTCTCTTTCCCTTTCCCTCTGCCCCCTCCCCTGTGCTCTCTCTCTTTCTCTCTCTTAAAAAAAGAAAAAAGAAAAAGAAAATCTTCCCATTTCTGGAAATAGATTGCCTACTTTTTGGTGGTATGAGTGTATGTCTTGAATCTTTATAAATTGATGCTTACAGGAGACTTTATTTCCATTGTATATGTGTTTCATAAAGCTGGTGTCTGTTACATTGGTTTATTTATTGATTTATTTTAATGTTTTTTTTTTTATTTTTGAGAGAGAGAGAGAAAGAGAGAGAGAGTGCAAGCAGGGGAGGGACAGAGAGAGAGGGAGACAGAATCTGAAGCAGGCTCCAGGCTGTGCACTGTCAGCATAGAGCCTGATGCGGGGCTCAAACTCTTGAACCGTGAGATCATAATCTGAACTGAAGTCAGACAGACACTTTAACTGACTGAGCCACCTAGGCGCCCTGTTGCATTGGTTTCAAAAAGTGTCTTTGTGATCCTGCTTCTTTGTGCCCCTAACCAGGTGCTTAGAATTGTTGCATGTGTGTGTGTGTGTGTGTGTGTGTGTGTGTGTGTGCGTGTGTGTGCACGTGCGCACGCGCACATGTGTGTGCACATTCTTTCAGCATAATTTGGCAGTGGAGAAAGGGGTGGGTGTCTTCTAATTCTTTTCAATCAGATGCCAGGTAATTGTGTAAAAATATAGATTCTTGGACATGAATTTTACTCAAAGTATGTATTCTCTCTTTCTGTATTATGAAGAAGTGGACATACCTGGTCTTTGAAGCCAGAGAGTCCTGATATCAAATATGACACCATAAGCTTTGTGGTCATTGCACACGTTACTTACTTTCTATTAGTCTTAGTTAACCTGTCTGTAATAGGGGTGATCATAACTTTATTGAAGAATTCTGTTACTCTCATTGTACCTGGCCTACACCTCTTTCCTATCTTCCTTCTCTAATTTCATGCCCTTTGACCCACTTGGTAAAAGATGAGTTCTCAGCAAACGTATAATTTGGTATGTGATACTGAGGTTTGGGGTAGGAGTTCAATGACTTTGCTGAGGAGGAGGTGTGCCCTCGTGGCTCTGCGACTAGGCCCTAATTCCAAATGCAACTCTCAGAATTGTGTGTATTTTCATGCAATAAATTATAGAAAATAACTATTCAGCATGCCAAGCTTGGCATCAGGAGTGCCTACAGCCCAAGGGTGATGTCAATCCCTTTAGGAGATATGAGGAATGGATTTGCCTTAAAGCTTCCTTCTTGAAAGAGGCCAAGAAATTTCAAAGCTTTTAATTTTCGCCAAATAGAGCAAAGTCGCCATGAGTCTCTTACATACCCTCATAAAAAAATGGAACTTCAGCAAGACATTTGATTAATTATCATAAATGTGAGACCAATAACTGCTTTAAACAGGAGCGGCAGTCTCTCTGCCAAAGGTGCAATGTGTGTGGAAAGATTGCAGGGCAGCATGTGGCCGTTTTGGAATGAGGAAATAAGGAATGATGAGTGAATGGTAAGATGTTCCGACTGGGCGGGTAACACTCCAGAAGGTCTACTGTTCATGCCTATCTGGAGCCCAGCACTTTCAGTTCTGCCAAGTTTTTCTGGGAGTCTCTGAATTGACCATTTGGGGCTATTTATTAATGTCCATCAAGTTTTAGAGTGTCAGCACAATGAAAAGAGCGTGAGGTACAAAGGAGACTTTATCTTGGATAAAGAAAAGGAATCTTGTTGATTTTTGAGCTTGAAAAATCTTCCTACTGATTAATACTTTAAAGGAGGATAAAGCTTCTAATATTGAATGGTGGTAGTGCACCAGCAGGTATTGCTGCTTTCTGGTCTTGGTATATTTATGTTCTTTCTTTCGTTACCATTGTTTATTATCTTCTTCTCTCTGTTTTAGCTCCAGGCTGTCAGGATTAAATCCTATAGCAGATGCAAAGTCTAAGGTATTTACATAGGAAGATAACTAATCTAGGTAGCCCAAGGGATGTATATACACAAGAATTTCACAGTGTGGAAGCAATAGCAGTGTTAGGAAAAAGGGGGAGCTTTTTCAGGTTAGGGCTTAAATAGGCTACAGAATAGTCCAATATAACTTTGCATTAGGTGAATTATAAAGTTTCATATATGTAATACATTCAAGGGTTTGTGGTATTTACTTACTTACATTTGCGTATGTATCCTCTTCACCAGGTCCAGTCTTTCAAATAAAGTGGTTTATGCAGTTGCCAATTGAGTATGATTTGAGGGCCACTGGTGGTGGGCTTCTTTTTCAAATGATATTTTCCACTAGTCTGGCACCGAGATCAAAAATTGTGCTTCTTTCAGAGAAGCAGCCTGCCACAGTTGAAGTAACATGAGCTTTATTTAGAGCCAGTTGGACCTGGCTGTGAATTGTGTCTGTGTCAGTAACTAGTTATGTGACTGTCAGCCTCAGTCACCTCTTCTATGAAATGGGCAAAATAACTAACCTGGCATGGTTTGAGTTTAAACAGTTCATTGATACATGAAACAGTTCATAGGTAGCATGCCTACCGTATGGTGGTAGCTCAAAAAATGGTAGTTAACAGTACTGTTCGCACCGAAGCAAACCCTCTAATTATCTTTCTAACCAACTATAAAACCAACTACAATATAATAACCAACTGACCAATATATAACTGATATAATAACCAAGTTACCAGCTGTAACTTTCGTAGTCAATAGCCCGTGGTTAACATTTAAACACGGTTTCCTACATTTTCATCCTTTCTTGCTAGCTAGCCTATAAAAGCAGAATTTTCCAGCTTTTCCTTCTATTGTTTCCCTCACAACCTAATGCACAAATCAGAATAAACACTAGGTACACATTAAATATTTTACAGGACTATTTTTGCTTGGACCTGAAGCTCTTGCTGGTCTCTGAAATTATTGTTCATGCCACTGGCAGGATGGACCGCAGCAAAGGTCTGGTTCTTCATTACCTATATTTCCACAGCTCGCCTGTCTTTGGGTAGGAAGGAGTGCTGGCTTATAATTGTCCTTTTAAGCTCATCTTGTGGCTTTGAATTTGCCCTGAACCTCTCTCTTCTCTCACTTCTTTGTAATGTAAAGTCTTTTGTATGCTTGCTAATTTGCGGTGCTCATTATGTAAGTCACCAGTTTTACTTTGTCAGTACATTTCTGCAATTTACCTAGGTACACGGTTCACCTCCTGTACACCATCAGCTGTTTCTCCCTCATCTCAGGTCTGTGTTTTTGCGTGACGATTGGCTGGTGTCTAGAAAATAGAATGCCAGCTTTTATAATATCTCTTGAAAGCAGCCCTCCCAATATGCCTCTTATCTTTTCAAATATGTAATTTAATAATATGTTTCTTCTTTTTTTATCTCTCTCACTGAAATGATACCTTTAGAACATAATTAATACCTTGCATTTGTATGGTGCTTTGAGCTCTTCAAAGAACTAGTTCATCTATTATCACACTGTGTTTTATTTTTTTTTTTTAACGTCCCAGTGAGTAGGTGGAATGGTCTATTGTTATTCTTATTCAGAGATGCAAAAGTGGAGGTAAAGAAAGGTGAAATGATTTCCCTAAGGCTATGTAGATGATTAGTGGCAGGCCTGGGACAGAAATTCTACTTTTCTGCCTGCCAGTGTCACCCTCTTTTCTTTATCTGCCTCTTGCACCCCATAACACAGTGCTCCCCCCTCAGCACTGAGATTTCATGCTGAGGCCCAGTGGTGTGGCCACAGCCACCCCAGAGTCCACTGCCTGGCCGCTTTCCTGTTGAGTTATTTCTCCATTTATCATCCTATTGTGGCACCTACGGTGGCTCTAGACTCACATGTGGGAAGAAGACCTTTTAAACCTGCCATAAATCAGCTACATTTTACCTTGCTGTTGTCTGTGGTCTTTGAAAAATCTATTTTTTAGTTAAGACATTTTTCTTAGGCAAGTAAAAGTCTCTTCTCGCTTTAATGAAAACATTAAGCTCTATTCAGTGTCATCTGATTTTTCCTATGTGATGAGGTCCATCTGCACAGTGAGTGTCTCTGCCCAACTACTGATAAGGTGCATTGACTTCCATTCCCCTCACCTGCTCCCTTAATTCTGGCCCCCACCCAGTTTCCTCTTAAAGTGTTATGTTTCTAGAAATTTATGGAATCAGTCTGCATCAGCAATAAAACACTGCATAGATTCATCAAAGCTCCCTCTGTATTTTTCTTCATCTATCTCTGTCCCATTTACCTGGAAGGAAAACAAGAGTCAACACACCGATTATGCCACCTCAATGGGAGAAAAATAACCGTATTTCTCAAGAGAAGGTCAATCTGGCAGTAAGACAAATGCCCGGGATTTTGAGCGGGTGTAGCTCCATCAGATACTCATGTCTGTCCTTGGGCAGCTCACACCTCACTCCTTAATGGTACTCAGTTTGGGCATTTGTGATATTTAAGTTCTCCAGTAACTGTAGCAGTTGTATCTAGGTTATGAATAGCAGCCTAAGGTGTGGGCAAATGCTTTTAGAGCATGCAGAGTTAATTAAGTGTGGAGACAACGGTCCAGGTGACTCAGGCCCAAATGTTGCTTTATTCTGAGATGTTCATACAACAAAAGTGGAAAGTACTCTCTTAATTCTTTGGTTACTTACCTTAATTTATCATTAAGAAAATAACAGCTCTGTGGTCTATCTTTGATGGCAACAAGGACATTCAAATTCTTCTGTTTGTTGAATGGTAGAACAAGGGTTATGTGTTTGAACACCCCTCGTATGACCAATTTTGTGCTAAGCAAGGTGAGTAGTATAGTAAATCTATTTCTACCTTGAAGGGTTACAAGCAAGTTTTGAGACAAGAGAAATGAGCAGTGTGAACAAAATTGTCTAAACCAGGGCTAGTTGGTTCAGGATCCAAGTACAGGCAGGTTGTAGAGAATGGAGATTGTGCATGACTGAAGAGACGAGACTGCTTCATAGTGGAAGTATTGTAATGTCGTCTGTGATGGATAGTAACATTTGGACAGACAGAGGGCAAGGTGGGGGGAGGCATTTTTGGCCAGATGAATGGCACGATCAAAGACATGGAAGCTGGAAGCACCGTGACATTGCAGGAGACCAGGGGGGAAAATGGCTTGTGTAGGGAAGTAGTCAGCTCCTGTGAGACCTTAAAAACCTCTAGAAATGAAGCCTCTGAGGACCTTTTCAAAGATCTTTCCTTTAACTCCCAGCGGATGACAACCAATTTTCAGAGAGCCCTATTTGAGTGCCGAACTTGGAAAATGACATTCAGCTGACATTTAACAATTTGCACACATTTTCCAAGGGCTTTTTTTTTTTTCATGTGTGAAACCAAACTGAGAGAAGACAAAGCTAAGATTGTGTGACAACACCTGATATGAGATTAAATCAGAACATTGATTCATCTACAACATTCTCCCCTTTAAGGTGTTGTGGGTTAAGATGGTCCATGGAACCTAAGAGTCCTACCAGAGAAATTACTAGGTATATTAAAAGAAAAAAAAAAGCTTTAAAATGTTTGGTGTTAGGTGATTATTTAAATGGTATGCATTTACATACAATACTAGGGCCTAAGAACCAAAAAGGAATTAGGCATCACTCTTCTTAGGACCCCAATTATAAAACTAAGAAAGCTCCCACCCATGATGGTAATGTGCTCCCCCAGGATCACAGGTTAAGATGTGTTGGAATTCTGACTTACTATTCAGTGGTGTTTCCACTGTGTGTGTGTGTGTGTGTGTGTGTGTGTGTATGTACACGCACGTGGTGCATGCATGTGTGCATGCATGCATGCTTCCATGTAGACACAAAATAACTCAAAGTAAAATACATCAAAATAACTCAAAAGAGCAGAACTTTCAAACCTCACATTTATCATGTGCTTGTAAAGGCCCACAGGGAATAGCTGCTGAGGAAGTTTGATGAAATGTTTCAAACAGTAAAGAGATAAACAATTTAAGTACTTTCAGAATGAAAAGATTTCTTCTTGACTTTTAATTACATTATATTGATGTTCCTTTGGAGACATCATTTGTTGACTGTGATTATTTCTCTTCTACTCTGTTTTATTTTCTTCTTCCTTTATTTAACCTGAAAAAAATCATTATATGCCTCCAAATCCATAATAAATGCTGATTTGACCATGCTAAGATAGCAGATAGTAACTTCCAGGCAGTTCTGATCTAGTTTACTGGTAATTGTTAAATAGTGTTTCTCCAATGTCAGTAAACTGGCTTGGAGAAAACATCGAGATTACATTTCTCCTATGTGTTAATTTATTTCACCTTAATGACAATTATTTTATTTAACATAATGATTTTTTTTTATCAGTTTCAGAGACTACAGAATGTAGTTAAGGTAAGTTAATGTAAGTTAGGGAAGGTAAGGCCAGGCAATTCAAGGGAATAAACATTGCGTAGTCTCATACTTGTTGCAAGACACTTACTAGATGCTTCTGAGTGAAGATTCAGGTAAATAAGACACATTCTGTTTCCTGGAGGAATTTCCTGCCTGGTGGGAAAGAGAGACATGACCCTGAGTAGCTTTACTAACAATCTCAAGTCTCCTTTGAGATGAAGAAACATATACTGCAAATCTGTAACCTGGAACATAGTGTCGTGGTACCCACAAAGAGGAGAATGTGATATGAGGGGACATTGGTTGCAGCTTCAAAAGAAGGATGTTCTTTAAGGCAGAATTTTAACAGTTGAAGATGTGGCAGAGGGGCATTCCAAGTGGAAATGTCTGAGCAATGTTGTAGTGTGCAAGTCCAGTTCTGGAAATGGCAATAAATTCAGTGAACTGCAAACACACAGTTTGTATTGGGTAGTTAGGCTGAGAGGGTAGGGAGTTGGAGCCATGGAGGGTCTTATATGAAAGTGTACTGATTATGGATCTTAAATTGCAGAGGGAGGGAAAAGCCCAGAAGGATGAGGGGCTGAGACAGTGGCTTAGAGTCTTGAAACACTGGCATTGGGGTCAGACCAGCTCAGACACTCTCTGAAGGGCAAGTAGCAATTTCCTTCTCATTGCGCTCCCTGTGCCTAGACTCTTGCGTGACCTCTTCCAAGACAGGACTCTTGCTTCTGGGCCAGGTGTGTTTTTTTGGATCCTTGTATCCTAGATTGAGCCTCGTTATTTAGTTCTCTCACTTACTCACTGTTTCACTCTGCTTCACTCCACGTCACACCAAGAAAGACAGAACTTTCTAAAGCTATATTATTTGTCCAAAGACTGTAGAATACATTATCTTCTTTCTTCCTTCCCTTCCTTAATCTCTCCTTCTCTTCTTTGCTGCCTTCAGTCTTTACTGAATCATGTCAATTTGTAAAACACTATAGAGTTCCCTCGAGAATTAGGGAATAAAAGCTTGGATTTAGAACACTTCAGTTCCAGTTTCAGGTCTGTCAGTAATTTACCATATAAACCTGGCTAATTCTCTTGACTTTTCGGGGATAACTTTCCATACCTATAAAATAAAGTATTTGAGCCAGATGAATTTAGGGCCCTTCTAATGATAACAATCTTTGTGACTTTATATAAGTATAGTTTTTATACCTGTGCACCCTAAAATCACTTATTGCTAGTGGCAATACTCATTGCCTTGAGAGGTCTCTACACCTCCATTGATTTAGTATCTCTTTATACTATTTCATAAATTGTTTATATATTGGCCTAGCAAAGTCTCTTCTTGTTGGGTGACAGGAAAAATCCTTTTGAGGGTACTAATAGACAAACCAATGACAGGTAAATGTGAATATAGGGAGGCATTACTTAGAACTAGGAGGAATCAAAAGGTGAACAGATTTCCAGAGCTCTGAAGGCCAAAACTAGCTGCAACACAGTGATGGAGGAGGGGAGCAAGCATGGGGCTATAAATAGGTAAATGTGGGTAGCTGAGCAGAGGGGGTACAAGGTGAAACAGTTTGATATAACTGCTGTGCATTGGTCTGTGAGCAGGACACGTCTTTTATTGTTTTTGATTTATTGAGTACTTATGAGAGTTGACGTTTCTTAAAAAGACAGATTTTGTTTGTTCAGGCTGTAGCCAAACTGATAGTACCCTGAAATAAAAGCAAAGCATGGTAAAACAATTTTTTTTTTGGTCACACTGTAGGCTATTTTTTGTTAACCTAACTGATTTCCCCTCACCCTCCTACATGCTGTAAAAGAAAGTTCAATTGAGGTATTGCAAGTTTCCTTTTATTTTTCTTTCCTAACTGACATGGCTAGAAAGCTTTAGGTTATAATCCGTAACACTTAGCCCTTGTTTTGTATGCATGTTTGTGACACAATTTGAAAAAAAGTGCCACTTAAGACTGGGATGGGCGACTGCGTTTTTCCAATCGACCTTCATGGGTTCTGAGTTTAGAGCTAAACTCGAGCCTGTCTGTGTTCCAGTCCAATTATGCCAGTGAAACGTGATTTCATTGTTCAAAAGGAAATGGCTTCTTTTTTTTTTAAAGGCCCTTAGACATCAAATAATTTCTTTAAAAAATAAATTGCAAATGAGTCAGACCAATGCAGAATTAACTCCCTGAAATATACTTGAGTTCCACAATTAAAGAGGAAAAGTTCCTCAACAAATTATGCAAAGAACTCAAGAATTATCAGTCAATAGCATTTATTGACTTCTTACTGTAGGCTGAGCCGTCATAGTATTATTGGGGGAGACAAGAGGAATAGAAGACTGTAGCATTTGATTGACCATCTAATGACCTTCATGATTAGACAAAAATAACTTCAAGTTATCACTCCACTCACCCCAAGATTCTGTCTCTTGAGAATTCTATCTGCATAGCTCTGAATAGGGAAAAGGAAGTTCTGACATGGGTAGCCCAATTCTAGATATAAGGTATATTCTTGAATCAGAATGTTCTGATTCATCTCTATAATAATCATTGGCAGGATGGGGAAACAAGAAGACTGGCTTTTCCAAGAGTGTCAGGTATCTAAAGCTCAGGAAGCCAGTGAGTGTAAAACTCGGAACCAAATTTAATCTCCTGTCCAGTGGAGCACAAGGTGCTGGATATAAAACAAAATACCAAAATATCCTAAGATGATGGCAGAGCACAACCTGGTCAAAACATTCCAGCTTGAAAAGGTTATTTCTATGCAAGGTACCTTAGTCCAATCAGGCTGTGATAACAAAATACCATAAAGGAGTGTCTTACACGAGCAGAAATTTATTTTTCACAGTTTGGAGATTAGCAAATCCAAGATCATGTTGCCAGCAGATTCAGTGTCTGGTGAGGGCTTGCTTCCTGGTTCATAGACAGTTCTCTTTGCTGTGTCCTCTCATGGTGGAAGGGTTGAGGGATCTCTCTGGGGCCTTTTTTTTATAAGGGCACTTATTCCATTCATGAGAGTTCCACACTTGTGACCTAATCACCTTTGAAAGGCCACACCTGCAATACCATCATATTAGGGATTCGATTTCAACATATAAATTTGGGGGGAACATATTCAGTCTATAGCAGAAGGGCAAGGAAAAGGAATGAAACAGAACTTCCATTAAGGATCACCTTTCTCTTACCCTTCATCTTCCAGACTAACCTGAGCTAAGGCTTATGAATGATGCTCGACTTCTAGCTCTTCATTTGAGCTACATATAAAATAATGGAAAGGCAGAATACAGCAGAAGTTAAATATAGAATAGAAGTATATCCTTGGGCCAATTTACTTAACTGACCTCTAAAAAAAAGGGAATAATGTTATTTGTCTCACATTATAGTTGGTATTATTGAATGGGTTAAATCTTGAGAAATGTCCTGAAAAGTGCCTGGCACACAATAAGCACTCAATAATACTGTTAGGAATTATTATTACTGTTGTGTCCACTGGTTAGTGTAGTTTGAAAGAAGTTGCAATTATATGTTGGATGAAGGAACTCCACTGAATGATTTCAGAGGTAAGAAGTGAATTTTCCCAGCAACACTCAAAGTTTCATCTCCTCCATATTGTCAGTACTTTAGATCATTAAAGTGGGGACAAGATCCATCAAGTCTTGATTGCAGGAAGAATTCAAAATGCAAAGTGTTTGTCATTATTGTGTATTTTAAACCATGGATGTCTTTGTCCTCAGTGTAAGATTTTGATAAAGGAATAGCAGAAGACATTAGGAGAAAGGAGGATTTGGAATGAGGGCTACATATTGGAGAAAGTTTCATGGAAATGGAGAAGCAGTTACCACTGCCAAGGCTAAAGGCAGTAACACAAACTTTGTTGACCTTGCAATTTTGCCATTGGTACGCAGAACCCAGATATGACTATTAATAACACTTACAGTAACACATAAAAAGGAAGGCTTTTATGGAATTGAAGGCTGAAAGTGTTGAAAAATAAATTGTTTCCCTCCTTTTTGTCCTTCCTTAAGTCTTCAGTTTCTAAATGTGTTTGGTAATTTTTCTTTTTATGCTGTTGTTGCTTTACATTTTGCCAGTGGTTTGTGCATGTGCTGAATATTTATAGAGAAACTCAATACACTATAGATCTTGTAAGTGCCTCGAGGGCAGGACCTGGGTTAATAAAGTCATAAAATTATTCATAACCATTCTGGGTGAGAGCCATATAGTATTACAAAACTATATGAATGTTAATAAAAGACATAGAAAAAGACCTAAATCACAGATCACTGAAGCCAAAATGGTGGCCATAGGAGGTTTTAGTGTTCAAATCAACCTGAAATCTTGTTTCACAAGATAAGATGGTTTTATGTACTAGTCAGGCTAGGTTATTCTGTGGTAGCAAAAATCCCAGTGGTGTAAAACAGCAAGGTTAACTTTTTACTCACATTAAATATCCGTTGGGGGTCAGCTGAAAATCCTGTTTCACACCATCTTTATTCTGGGACACAGGGTACTGGCAGCCCCCATTTGGAGTATTGCCAGTTGCCAGAATAGAACAAAAGAAATTGTCGTGAATCGTGCACTAGTTCTTAAAGCTTCCACCTAGAAGTGACATATCATTTCTACTCATGTTTCCTGATACAAATCCTATAGTCATGTTTAATTTAATATGGGGAAGAAAAATACAGTTCTGTTATTGGTGCTTAAATGATGGAACTTGAAAATATTTGGAGAATATCACTAGTGGCTATGACAACTGAAATCATAAATAAATATTTTATTGTTAGATTATCCATATTTATGCAGGATAAGTAAACACACATTGGTCAGATGTTAACAGCTTCATAAAGAACATTAACATAAAATGAAGAACATTAACATTTATCTACTGAATATCTACCACATGCCAGAGGAAAAATGTCCCAGCCTTGGAAGGTAAGCAAGACTTTTATATAATGAACTCTCCTAGCATATTGTCAGTTGGGCATGCTTTCACTAAAGTGGCTGAAACCAGTAAAGCTTGATTTTCTTCACATAATAAGAAGTCTGGAGATTAGCATTTGTTGGCATTAGTTTGGCAGTCAGTCATGCCATCAAGGACTCACGCACTTACAGTGTTCTTGTTCTGCCATTCTTGGCATGTTAGCCATTTGTTCTCATACTTGGTGCTTCTGGGTCACAAGATAGCCATTGAAGATCAAGGCATCCTTTTTCTGCTAAAAGCTGGAGGAAGAGAGAAGCTGCTAGTATCAGCTGCAGTTGAGTGCTGTGAGGAACATCACTTGTATGCATCTTTCCTAGCTTCTAGTGATTTGCCAATCTTTAGAGTTCCTAGGCTCTAGGAGCATCGTCTTATCTCTGCCTTCTTGTTCACATGTTCTCCCGGTATGCGTGTCTATCTCCAAATTTTTCCTTTTTTAAAGACACCAGTTGTATAGGATTAGGGTCTACCCTAATGGCCTCATTTTATTTTGATTACCTCTGTAAAGACCTTCTTTCCAAATACAGTTATGTTCTGAGGTACTGGGGGCTAGAACTTCAATCTGTAAATTTGAAGGAACACATTTCAACCCCTAACCAGAGGGAACAGCATAAGCAAAGTCTCTGAGGTGAAAAAAATAAAACCAAACCAAACCAAGCACCTACTTTATATAAAATTATCATCTACTTTATATTATAATACATGGGGTGAATAAGAAAGGCAGGCATAACTACCAAAGGGTCTTGAAAACTGAGTAGATTAGTGAGTGTACCTAGTGAGCGCAGTAAGCAGTAGAAACCTGTACAGGGGAAAAGACTGGGAGAAGAAGGAGGAAAATTAGAGGGATTAGGCATGTGGGAGGTGTTTAGGTAGATGTGCAATGATGAGAGCCTAGAGCAGTATTAATAGAAAGGAAATTAAGGAGCATCAATTGGCATGAGAGGCATTTACAAAGCACAAAAGCTAGGATTTAGTGATAGGTTGCATACACTGGAAAAATGGAGAAAGATAAAAAACGACATTGAGAAAACATACCTGACTTTAACCATGTTTAACCATGGGAATTTAGGAAAGATATGGGAGGGGAGAGATTTTCACTGTAAATTTCATATCATCTTTATTATTGCTTTAAAAAAGTTAAACAAACAAAAGTTAAACAATGTGTCCAGATATTTTTTACGTTCAGGAAACTTGAGGATTTTTTGTACACTGTTTTTGTTTTGTATTACACAAATTGAATTGAGATAATGCTGAGACATCTGAGTAGAGATACCTGATTAGAGATAAAAGACGAGGTCACAAAAGAATCATTCACAAAGAAGTGACTGATAAAGTAAAAAGAAATAAGAGCAGGATGATGGTAATTATTTAGATGCTTGAAAAATAATAGTAATTATTGAATGCTCATCAGGTGCCAGAAACTTTATATATATTGTCTCATCTAATCCTCACAATTACTCTATAAAATAGGTATATTATTTCTGCTTTACAGGTGAGAAACCTGAAGCTTTGAGACATTAAGCAATTTGCCAGGGATCATATAGTACGTAAGGGTTGGGGGAGCCAGCCTTCAAACCCATCCCTGTCAGACTTAAAAGTTTATGTGCTTCCACTCCACTCTGCTTGAGCATAATTACTTCATCTGTGGATAATGAATTCCTTTCACGGGGCAGTGTATTAGGAATCGCATAAGAAATAAAATTTAGCTGTTTTCTACAGGTGGGTGGAAATTACATTCCCTCCTCTTTATGTGACACAGGCCAGATGAGGGGCATGCAGAATATGAGATGTCTGACAGGGGGAAATTATCACCCATTAAGCTACAAAAGTTCTGCTCAAACCAAAGATGAAATTGCTCTTGAATAGCAAGAGGGACTTCTCTGGCAGACATAGTAAAGTCACTGGGCACAACCTCGAAATTCCCCACACTGGATCTGTAGATTCAGCACTTCCTTTTGAGGAAAAATCTTGCATAACACTATGCCAAAGCTATTTTGAGTAAGAATTAGCACTTTGAAAGTGGCATGTAAATTTCTCATAGCAATAAAAATACCATTGCTCTATAAAGAGAAATGGAGAGCTAGGCTAAATTTGCTACTTTTTTGGAATGGATATAGTAGGAAGAAACTGAAGGATTATTCTGTTTTGGAATCTCTATAGAATGAATGAAGTAGAAATTTGACATCATTTCAACAAATGGATCAGTGTTGACAGCAAAATTGGGAAAGAAAAGGGAGCTTAAATGCTCTATAATCATAAATTTGAGATTTGCCTAAAAATCCTTAAACAGTAATTATTTTGAATAAAAATGCTAGTCCATTCTTGACTACATTAATCAAATCACCTGATGTTTCTTTGTGATGTACATTCATATCCACTGTGCGTTGAAAGAAGATAGCCAGCCTATGTTTAACATTTGCAGGGCTGGTGAAAGAACATGAAAGGAGGCCTTCATACCACATATCCAAATATTCAAAAATTAAATAAACAAATGAAGCAGTGTGGTAAATATGCTAAAGACCAGAAACATCAGATTTGAATGTAGAATTCCGAGACTTCTTGGATTTATGCAGAATGTGATGCCACAGGGAGACTTAGCTCTGGCTCCAGTCCCTGACTATTTGCCTTTGACCTACGTTCCTTTTTGCCCATCTCCAGATCTGTTCTGTACTATAGGGAGCCTTGTGCTTGTATGTGTGGATACCTCATCTGTATATCCAAACTCTGTCATCAGCCCTGGACCATCCTGGGCCAGAAAGGAGGTGGGATTACAGCTGGCCCCAGGAGGAGAGGCCTGAGGGAGAGGCATTTAAGACCTTGGGCTTAGGGCCAATTGGACCAAAAAAATCCTGGATCCTGGTTACTCATAGGTGATGTTAGAAGGGAATTTACTAAGGTGAGAGTTAGAAACTAGGTACCTACTTTTTCTGACTCTAATGGCCCTTGGTTGATTGTCTTTAATCCCTTATGGAAAAGAACCTAATCAGAATGGTTGGTTTCCCTAGACCATTGGTGGAACAAAGTAGAAGAAAATATTATAGAAATTCACTTGAACATTCATAGAAAACAATACTCTTCAAATGTTATAGGAAAGTGGGATTTGTTTTCTGGCCATTATGATACAAAATTATCTCAGTTCTCAACCTTGAGTGTAAGGGCGCAGTGGAAATGTGTCTTTTCTCTAGTTGGACCTTTTACAAGGAAAGAAGATGGTACAGCTGCAATGCTGTTTTTGTCAAACTATATTTTATTTCTTCTCATCATGGTTTTATAAAAATTCAATAATGTGAACCAAATAATTCATTTATGCCCACATCTTCTGATTTGTCTGCCATACTCTACTCTGAAGTGAAAAACACGTCTCCAGCTTGCTTTAGCAAACACATCCTGCTGGTCCCAGGGAAGTTCTTGGAAGAGCCGAGTTTGTTGAGTCCAATCTTCTTGATTTCATCATTGTTCTGCCATTGATTTACTACATGACTTTTGGAAGATCATTCGCTTTCTGGTATCTGTCTCTTCATTTAAAAATGGGACTGTATATCTTAATTTTTCTAAGTGAGTAGAATTCTGGGTAGGTGTTAAACAAGGAGACGCTGGGGCTGAATATGTGCTACAAGAGCTCACAGGAGAGGAATTGACCCAGGTGAAGCTGAAAGGTGGTAGACTCATAGACAGTAAATTTTTATATTACTGGGTATTTGGCATATTTACTCTACTGGTCCCTTTTATTTTCTTGATAGCTATGGGCAGAGGTAAAAGATCCTTAATAACAAGTTGAACTGTGTGGCATGAGGGAAGGAAGTCACCAGAAATCTGCTGCATTAAACTGAGTGGAAGGAAGGATAGATGCTAAGAGTCCTGAGAAAATAATTTTAAGTGCCCAAGATGAGAAATCCTGTAGAGATTGAATTAATGACTCAAATGTATTTTAGTTAAAGATCATGGTGACAAATAATTTACTATTCTTTTCATCACATTTAACATTTCTGAGCCAAACAGAAGCCAGTACAGATGAACATAAAAAACGTATGTTGGAAATGTTAACATTTGGTGGAGGGAAGTGTGTTGAAAAGTTTAATCTGAAAAGTTTCAGAGTTGTCTTTAGGATGATCGACAACGTAGTTCCTGACTGTAACAACTGAGAAAGAATACTCAGTGCTTCCAAAAATAACATGAAATTGCTTTTGAAGGTCCTGTGATTTTGTTCAGTGTTGATTTGGGTCCTGTTGAATGTAGGCCAGATGGGACAAACTGATAAAAACTGAACAGCAGATGTTGGTAGATATCCTGGCAGCTGTTTGATATCCAGCCACATGAATTATCAAAATAGAAGCCTTATCTGTAGGGATTCTGACAAAAATGGAAGTATTTTGGAACAGTGTTACAACAGTAGATTCTGCCATGAAGTAGGGTTGAAGTTAAAGTTCCTTAGGGCGGAACATAGATTTATTTGGAGGGAAATTATGAAAAAAAAAAAAAAAGAATCTTACAGCTCCAATGGGATACTGAATATAACATCTGTAAGAATTGAATCTAATTTGGCTGAAGAGATATTTATACTTTCTTTTCCTAGAGTAATTTCTGGGATCTCCTATAATTTGGAGAGCTCTCTATGCAAATATTCTTGGTAATTTCTACCTCTAAAAAATTCTTAGTAACACAGTTATGATGATTAAATTAATATTTGAAAAAATGAATTTGGCATTTGCCACTATTGTTTTTGTTTTTTTTTTTTTCTTTAGAGATGTATATATTATTCACATATTTGGAAAGGCAAACCTACAGTCTTATCCAAACCACTCAATAGCTTCTCCCAAATCTGTTCCCTACTTTCTAAGATCCTCCTATGCTATGCTAACTAGATGTATTTGTATTCCCAAGCCTATCTTTGTCATTGAGCCCCTGAGCCATTGCTTATATCACCTCTCCTGTCAGGAATACTTTCATATCAATTATCCCTCATTCATATGCCACTGTCATTCAGACATATGAAAGGTATTTTTCCACAGAACATATTTGATCACTTTGGGCCAGGAGATCGTTGCTTGAATTAGACTCCTATAGGAGTGCTAGTGTGCTGGAGTCAATTGAACTGGCTTGCCAGAACCTATTTTGTGCATGTCTCCCCAACCCAGTGTTCGGTGACTTCATGTAGATAGCTTGAAATGAGCCAGTAAGGGAATATTTACTCCATGGAATTTGGCAAATTTGGTGTTTATTATATAAGACTTTGCATTGTCAGCTAGTTGTGAATCTCTGCATGCTTTACTCCCTGCATAATTATTGGGTTATTTGAGGGCAAGACTCTATCCTTAGACTTTTTGTATTTCTCAGCACACTTCATATAGTTTTCTAGAGTACTGAATATGTGCTTAATAAATACTAACTGATCAAAATACTCTCAAACTTTAAAAAGGAATGGGGATTTTTTTTCTATCAGTAGAATTAGATTAAACTTGCCTTTATATCTTCAAGAAACATGTTTTGATTTCTTAACCAAGCAACATGATCACCAATTAGCTTTTAAAATATGTATAAATAGATGAGCCAAACAATTGAACTACAAACCAGGTAAACTGTATCTACTCAAATAATAGCATTATGACAAGTCCCAAATAATAGAGTAGACACAGATAATAGAATTGGACAATAAAAAAGTTACTCCTAATTATCACTGCTAAGGAGAGGTTAATCAAAAGTATTAGGCTGGAAGAGATGCTTGAAATTAACTCCTTGATTGTCTTGAGACTGTAGATGCTCAGAATAGAGATGTGCAAAACTGAGACTAATTCTTTTACTTCTACTGAGTTTTTTCTTTCAATAATTCTACTTTAACCCTTGTGTGATCCATTACTTTGTTACTTTATAAATGCAAGGGGAATAATTTCTTTGGTCTACCAAACTCAGTGAAACCTCTTATTTTCCATTGAATCTTAGTAATACTCTCTTAATGATGTCATTAGCTGACAAAACCAAAAGCATGTTTTTCCTAAATGAATAGAAAATTATGCCAGTATAGAGTCAAGCATATCAGGTAAGAATTATGAGTCTTGAGTTCTAGCCTCTGCCACTGATAGGTATGACCACATGCTCACACACATAGGTCAATTCTGTTTATTTTCGAGGGCAATTATGATGATCAACTGATCAAATCATATCAGTTGTAAAATTACTTCAAAAAGTAAAAATACACAGTTAATATTAGAGGAAAGTTTCTCTGACTTCATAAAAGAAAGCAAGGATCTAATAATATTTATATTTTATTTTTTTATTTGTATGTTTTTAAAACAGTTAAATAATAAACCCAATACAATTGTTTTATTAAGAGTATGCCATGTGGCCATTTCATATACTAGAAAAGAAATGTGGTTACTCATTTAATACGCTTGACCTCTAGCTGGGGAGACAAAATCACTGATGCAAAACCAAGGAAAATATGATTAAATGATAAATTGTACAATACAGATTAAAAGAACTTTAGAAGTTTAAAGAAACAGAAGGTGGAGATAGCAGTGGGGGTGGGAGTACATCTCTGTAGATTAGGAGGAATGTGACTGGAACTTTAAAGTTAGTGTACATTTTTGACATGTGAGTGAATGACCAATGCAAAAGAAGAAACAAAAATTTTAACTTTCTCTGATGAATCCTTTATCAAGGGACTTAGATTTAAAATAAAACTTTTTTTTTTTTTTAATTTACACCTGCTTTGGTGAAGGCACTATGGTCTTCAAATAATCCTAAATGAGCATCTAAAGCCATTTGTGACTTATACCTTTCTCAATGTCTAGTCTTCAAGCTGTGTCAGAGTGAAATAAATAAATGGTAGAAGAAGTAGTCTTTGCCTTTAGTTAATTTCTTGGCTAAAATGATGCCATCAAAAACTTGGTAAAACAACCTGGCTCATCCTGAAATTTCAGAGGCCGCCAAAGCAAACCAAGATAGACAAAACAAAGGGCACATCAACATAATGTACATATTGTGGGGATTCTTGAAGGTCAGAGCATGATCTTTACTTCTTAGTGACATATAATGCCAATATTTGTCAGATCTTACTGAAGACTAAAGCTCAGGCAAAGAAAAAAATGCATTGCATGACATTTGTTTTCTGTCCTATAACATTAAATATCCTATTGTTATAAACAACCAGCTTTGATGATTAAATGGTTGGGGATATTGGGGTTTTTTTTCCCTATGAAATACTATTCTGACACATTTATAATGCATTACAAGCATCAGCCCAAAATTCTAAATTATAATGAATCTTCTTTCAGATTACACCATAAAAAATTAAACATGTATATTATAGATTTTTAAAAAAATATTGTATGGCACATAATCTGAAAGTAGGTCGTATTCCCTTTGTTTGGGAAGATGTTTTCTGTAGATTTTCCAAGTGGAACTCTGAGTTGTACTGGACAGTTTTTCCTGGTAAGAATGGAGTGGGCCATGATTATTTGTGAGAATATGGTGCTAGACCTGGGGCCAGCAGGGGCAATCTAGTAGTCAAATATCCATATTCTGGAACCAGATTAAGACGGGTTTATTTCTAGCTGGTTGTCTATCTTAAAAAAAAAAAATCCAAACTTGTGGACGAAATTGGATCATGAATCTATAGGCAGTGAACCAATTCTGGAACCAGATTAAGACTTGGGTTTATTTCTAGCAGGTTGTCTATATTAAAAAAAAAAAATCCAAACTGTGGACAAAATTGGATCATGAATCTATAGGCAGTGAACCAATTCTGGAACCAGATTAAGACTTGGGTTTATTTCTAGCTGGTTGTCTATATTAAAAAAAAAAAAAAGAAATTCAAACTTATGGATGAAATTGGATCATGAATCTATAGGCAGTGAACTAATTCAGTCAGGAAGTTTTGTGGTTTTAGGTGTCCATCCATTTGTTAACAAAATCTTGACTATAAATTAGGAATGCTGCAGATAAATTAATACATGTTGGGAGGGACTGACAAAATATGACCATAGACAGTAAACAGTATATGGTCAGTAACCATGAGAGCATCCAGGCTCAGAATAGTGAATGAAAATTGTCTTCCTAATGCTCTCTTCCATGTAGCTTCTAGGCCTCTGTGTCTCCAGCTGAACACCAAGAACTAAATATCACTTGTAGACTACTGCCAGGAGCAGGGTTAGTGCTGAGAGTATAATCTACTTTCTCAGCAGAGCAAACTGTATTCACATAGCACCCACTGTGCTGATAATCTGGTGAAAGGGAGGGCCTGAAGGGCATCGAACACAAAAGTGAAATATTTTAAATCACTCCCTGAACATAAAAGCATATTGCTCTCTGCATTTGAATAAAAATAAGAGATTAGCCTAAATATTTTAAAACTGCAAGGATACCAACTCTTAGTATAAAATAGACAATCCAGTAAGATATTTTGTGTTTATCCTTTGACTTTTCATATTTCCCTCTCCACCACTGCTTATTCCTGAGACTCACCATATACCTCAGTTTGGGGAGGAGGGGGGAGAATCCCTTAATCAGCTGGACTTTATTTTGGTGTAAGTTTATATGGTCAGGTTCTTTTCCCAGAGCCTGAATTGCAATCAGCTGCCATCAGTTGCCAGTAATAAAATTGTTTATATGTGAACAAATGCACACTCTGTCATAAGAGAATACTTCAGTTCCATATTCTCGGTAAGTTGGTTAGATGTATGGATGTTTATATCTCCTTCAATTTTTTTTTTTAATGCTTAGGATCTGCCTTATGACCACCATCCTGGCCCATGTGGTCTCTCAAGAGTAGGTAAACCTCTTGTAAAGGAGAGGCAGTTTCCAATATGTCTCAAAACAACCAAGGCCTAGGAAGGAAGAGAAAGGAAAGTCAAGGCAAATTAAAAAGAGTCTTCAAGGAGAAAATGAATCACAAAGAAAAGAATGTTTTGCTTCTTAACTTGTCCTACCAAGAGTCCCATCAACTAGATTGGCCTAATTTTAGGACCTTGAAGAGTATCAGAGTTCTTTCCACCAGGAAGTATAGCTGATATAAGTGACCATGGCACTTCCTAGAGGGAAGACTGTGTGGTTTACAAGTTTTCAACCTGGAAAACAGTTGAAAAATTTTCAAGTACACATCAGTCTTTACCATAATTTAATAAGTGATTTAAAACAATTTATGTAAGGAACTTAGACTCTACTTCCTCAGCACAATTCTCCTTCCCTCCTGAGTGCAGGCTGCTGGGGTGTCACTTCCAAATTCTTATGCATGAGTAGTCTCACCATATTCAGTAATATATTCCTCTTATGAGAAAGTAATCAAGTACAATATAACTGATGACTTTCCTGATTCAGTAATCAGTAATTTGTGATCAATTTTACCTGATGGTGACAGCCTGGTGTATAAGTTAGTGCTAATGTATATTACTGCATTTCATTTCTGTAGAGCCTGTCAGCCGAGTAGAGGAGGGGGACTGGGATAAAGAACTCCTCCCCCTCCATCCATAAGTGGCATACCGCTGGCCTCCTGGTGTTATTAAAGGAAAATTGGAAAAGTTTCCAGAAGATTAAGCAGAAAGCTTACAACTTGCACAAGACTCTCAATTTTCCAGTGGCTCTGACAGAAGGATAAATCTTCAGCTGTTTTAACTAAAATGTAAGCAAACCCAATGTCTAACTACAGTAAACAAAATTTATTATGATTCGGACGTGGCAGTGGTGTTTACATCTAGGTTGACAAAATTGCCAATGTGTGAGACCCTTAGTTAAGAAAAATGTAGCAGGCTGTTTCTTATCCATCAGGCAAAGGAAAGGGGAATTTTTTTGAGAGCTGTGGACATACAAAGTGACTTTGAACTGTACACTGTGATTACATGTGCCTGTGAAACCTGGTCCAGTTTTAAAACTAAGTGAAGTAAATGCCTGACTATATAGTGTGAATTTCATCCATCTCTGCTCTAAAATAAATTCTCATGGTATATAACTAATGTATTGTTCCTCTTATTGGTTCTGAAATTATTATCTTGGTGGGGTTTACTAAGCAGGATAGTTACATGTATCCTTCTGTCACCAGATGAAAGACCTTGAGGTGATTAGTAAAAGGATATGTTGAGGAGGGAAGTTAAAACACCACTACCACCTAGAATTCCAGGTTGTCTGGACCATGCTGCTGTGCAGTGTGAGGCTTTGAAAACCCAAGGAGTTTAGCATGGAGAGGGGCAGAGGTTGATTAGGAAGGCCTTCTGTTTACTTCACATTTTGACTGATCTTTCCATGACTATTTGATCGAATTTAAAAGCATGTTGGGTGCACCAAAGTAGCAGAATTTAAGCTTGGGGTTTGATAACATTCATTACGCATTGCTCTTGCACCACGGCAGCATAGGTCTTCTGGCCATGTAGACATTTCTGTTGTAGGGCTGTGCCTACTTGAGCAAAGGGTTGACTGGAGGATCTGACAGTTCTTCTGTACAGCTCAGAGATGATTTTGTGGAGAATATAAAGCCTACCTTCTCTCCTGTAAAAACCTTAGCTTTCTGCTGATAATACATGAAATCTTTTCAATGCTAAGTTTAAATTTATAATTAGAAGAAAAAATTAAAATTTCACTTGAGAACTGTACCACAGTAATTTCAAATAATATTGAAGTCTCTTTTTCTAATATCCAAAACTTTGCCGAGAAGCATTGGAGGGCAGATCTTTAGGAGTTTGGAAAGAGAAAGAAAATATAGAGAAGTGGGGTGGAAGAAAGAAAATGGAGAATAGATATTTCATTTTTCTCACCAGACCATGGACTGAGACTATTGGCAAATGGTGTATAAGTTCCTCAGATTTATCTTTCTTTGGGTTGGGATCCAGATACCCAGGAGCAAAATGTTTGTTTCCAGATGGAACTCTACCCAGGCCTGTATCCAAACTTTCAGCCCCCAAAAAACATTTCCTGTCTTAGGTTGGAAAGAGATAATGTTTATAGACAACCAAAAGAAATCCTACCATATACATTTAAAAGTATATTGTTACACCAAAGGGAATATAAGAACGTGTTCAACTTGTACCACACAAGTACAAATTCCCAAGCATGTTTCATAGTTCTAAGAATTCAGTCACAGATTAGGTCTGGTGTTTTCCATTCACTTGAGAACTTCCTGTTACTTTAATGTTTGCATTACTATAATTTAAGTTGTGTACATTCTGTATTACCATAACCATATATATACCAGTGTTGGGAATGTACACATACTTGTCCTAAAGTCTAATAACGGCTCGATCAGGAGCATAATTTCACTAGAATTTATTTAGCTGTTGTAAGTCTCAGTGAAGTCTCCTATTTTTAATTTGGAATAATAAATTTCTTTCATCCTATTCTAGATTTGTTTTCTTAAAAAAGTATCTTACTCCATGTGTTTTTGCATTATTTCTCTCATTTTCACTAAGTCACGAACTCTAACAAATGAATTATCTAAATAAACATTGTGTGTTGCGTATGATTTGTTGTGGTCTTTGTATAAACTCACATTTAATGTTTTTCTTTTCTTTTCTTTTCCTTTCTTTTCTTTTCTTTTCTTTTCTTTTCTTTTCTTTTCTTTTCTTTTCTTTTTCTCTTTTTTCTCCTCTTTTCTTTTCCTCCTCTCTTTGAGCATACCAGTCTATCTGAGTTGCTCTTTCTGTCGAGGATTGCAATTCACATCATTTATCATTTACTTACTTTCATAGGCTACAGACTCATTGTTCTGATTGCTACAATTACTTTTCAATATTTTATGTAGTAGTTATTCCAGGGTTGCAATTTCATTTTATTATGGAAATAAAATTTGCCCATTCAAATACCTTTAAAAAATTAATGATTTTAGCTTGTTCCCTTTGACTCCTGTCTTTTTTTCCTCTCTCAATATCAAGGTTTATTGTTTTACCTCCATATTCACCGTTTATGAAGCTTACTTACTGACATTTTAGTTAACTTAAATTTTATGAAATCTTAGATTTCATGTTCTAAAATGAAGCAGTTTTACCATATTGACCTGTTTGCAGTTATTCACACTGTTTACCTCTTCTAATGATTTACCTAGAATATGTTACCTATCTGGAGTCTTTGGCTTAAGTGCACAAGATTTAAAATTAACAACACTTTAAATACATGTACCAAATTCCCTCAACTTAAGGTAGCATGAATCATAAAACACACATTGATTTGATAACTTTTTGAGTAAACACATAAGCACACACACATAACAGTTTGTGTATAAACAGTCATATACCAAATATATTAATATTTACATAGAAAATATTTTTATCTACATAATTTCATTATCCCAATCAAGCTCTAAGCATTCTTCACATTTAGATTCTAAATATTTTCTGAAGCACCTTTAGCCAATAGCAATTATATATCAATATGACATGTTGATTTTCAAAACCAAACTTAAAATCTTAACCTTATTATTATATTTTAAGACCTATCAAATCATTTAATCCACATTTACTATATACCATATTAAAATTCTTACTTTCAGTTTTCTCTAATTATAATAATATTGCTTGAAGTTAAATAGCTGCTCTTAAATATCAACCGAGTTTATGATTGATAGAGAGTTGGTGCCTCAGGGATAGTTCTTTAAACTATTTTGTCAGTCATACTAACCTTTCCCAAGTCTGAAAAATCTCAATGTGAGCCATGTGATTTGGCAATTTCCATTGCCTAGAGTTGAACAGTCATGTGATATGCAATAGTTTTTCATTTTTAGTATTACATCAGTATACAGTTCAATAAAATGTATTATAAACAACTTCATGTAACACAGCTATTATACAGCTAATGTAAGGGACTCACCGTATTTTCAACGTTAAAACAAAGCTTGCACAATGTTTTTATATGTTCTGTATGTTGTAAAATAATATGTAGGTGCGGGGCATCTGGGGGACTTAGTTGGTTAAACATCCCACTTCAGCTTGGGTCATGATCTTATGGTTGGTAGGTTCCAGCCCCGTATTGGGCTCTGTGCTGACAGCTCGGAGCCTGGAGCCTACTTTGGATTCTGTGCCTCCCTCTCTCTGCCCCTCGCCTGTTCATACTCAGTCTCTCTCTCTCTCTCTCTCTCTCTGTCTGTCTCAAAAATAAATAAACATTAAAAATATAAATAAATGAATGAATGAATGAATAAGAAATGTGTAGCTGCTATGATTATGTAATTAGATAGGCCACGCTAAAACTCTGAGATAGTTATCTAACTAACCCGAGTTCTAACTTATTTTTTTAGAAGTATAATAGGGAGAGTCAGGCCCATTCTACCAGGTATAAATGAAAACATGGAATGTATTCTGAGCATGGTGCATGATATAAAGTAAGTGCTCACTAAATGATAAATTTGAAAGAATAATAATAATGATGCCAAAAATAATAATTAACACTTATAAATACCAGAGATTTGTTTATCTTTTCAAGGCATATTAGCTTTCAATGTAATGGTGTATCTCTACTATAGCTTTTTAAGTTATTCAGGGGAAGAACTGACATCTTCCGCTGACTAAAGCAGAAACTGTCACTAACAGAATTACTGACTTACCCATAGCCTCAGGGCTGTGACTAGATCCCATCTCTCTGGCTGAGCTTTACACTGCCCTGTTGTCTCTCTGGTTAGGAAGTGATATGTGAAAGGAGAGCCCTCAGGACCCTAATGACATTAGTAAAAACCAAATAATGTTCCCTGTGTTCTTACCAGAGGGGAAACATGGGCTGTTTAGAAATATTTTATGCAATTTGAGCTGGAACCCTCAAGGAGAGACTCAAACTCATGGCAATTTTTGGTACTTTTAATGTTGATGGGGCAGGTAAAATTGGTATGCATAATGGAGTTTAGCATATCTGGCCAGGAGCTGGAGAAACTGAAGGAGGATGCAGGAGAATGTGGAACAATTGAAGGCCCATCTGCTACCCACATGAAGACGGGAGGTAGAAAATGACACAGGTATGAGTTACAAAGTGGTTGCTGCTCTACTTTCATGCTGAAAATATGGTGGGGAGTGGTTGTTGAGGGGGTGTCTTTAGGCCCACCTCAACTGGAAACATACAATGAAAAAGGTTATGGTAGTTCAGCCCAGCCAAGCTGACACATTACAAAGCTACCGTGGGTGGTTATAGAAAAAAGATGGATATTTGGGGTGCCTGGGTGGCTGAGTTAGTTAAGTGTCTAACTCTTGATTTCAGCTCATGTCATGGTTTCGTGGTTCATGAGACTGAGCTCTGTGTGAGCCTTTATACTGACAGTGGAGAGCCTGCTTGGGATTCTCTTTCTCTCCACCCCTCCCTCACAGGCATGCACTCTCTCTCTCTCTCTTAAAATAAATAAACTTTAAAATAAAGAGGAAAATATGGATATTCATAAAATGCCCAGATATAAGCATGGCTAAAAATGCAATGGCAAGGCAGGAAAATTATGTACCCAGACAAGAGAATGTTGCATGTGCTGAACTTAGTTCTTCTCTGATTCATTCTGTTATTAATTCAACAATGCTTTCTTAGGCATCTACTCCATGTAAGGCACTTTACTATGTAGAAGTTATAAATATATAATTAATTAGGCCATAATTAATTCATTCAACAAATATTTGAATGATGTCTATATTCTGACATTGTGTGGTGTGGGGAACAGTGGGACAAGGTACAGTTTTTGTCCCTTAGCGTACATTATATCATATGGTGTTCACCTGAGCTATATGACACTATTATCTTTATTTTCCAGGTTAGAATACTGAAGCCTTGGAATGATTCAGTAACTTGCCTTAAACCATCCAGCTGGTAAGTGGTAGTTGTCCGAACTTGAACCCAGTTCTGTCCAAGACCAAAGCTATTGCTCTCCATATTTATGTGATACTGCCTCCTTATTGTCATTTATGAACATTTCTGCCTTATTCTCTAAACTCTAAACTCCTTTGAGGCTAATGCGTATGTCACATTTATCGTTTTCTACTCTTTCCCTAGTGCCTATTGCCATAGTACAATATGTATATATCAAATCAGCTTCTTCTGTAGTACAACCATGAGCCATTAATCCATTGGGAACTTTATTCCACAACATTTTTACAAGTATTTCCTGAGCCCCTCCTATATGCCAGGCCCTATTATAGGTTCTGGTAGACATTATTTATGTAAGGAAGAACTCTTGTCAAAGAAGGTGAAGAAATACTGGAGTGAACAAAGTTACAAGTTTTTTTTTAGATTTCTTTTTAACCCCATGATTTCTTACAGACTTTAATATGTTAGTAAACATTTGAGATTCTTTAAAAGGGACACAGTACAAGATTTTTTCAACTTCTCTGATCAAAATTCACTTTCCGTTCTTTGAATACACTCTGAATTGCCAACGCCACTCTAAAGGTATAATTTCCAGAATTTTTCACAGCATCTACATCTAAAGTACCTGGCAGAGAGTGTGGTGGGACTTCTGAAAATGGAATAGATGCCTATATGATTCACTTTGATTCACATCCCTGACCCTGGTCCTCATGCCTGACTCTGGGAAGAGTTTTTGTTCATAAAATTATACCTCCCCTTCCAGGTTCCAACACTCTAATAATACCTCAGATACTTAGTCTTTTCGTCAGTTGTCAAATAATCTCTTTACTGATAAAGATAGAGGTAACACTTCCCACAAAATGAAATGTTTGTTAAGATCCAAACTAATGTACCTGTATTTTTTTTTTTTTTAATTTTAGTGTTTATTTATTTTTGAAAGAGAGAGAGACAGAGTATGAGTGGGGGTGGGGGAGCAGGGCACACACACACACACACACACACACACACACACACACAGAATCCAAAGCAGACTGCAGGCCCTGAGCTGCCAGCACAGAGCCTGACACGGGGCTCAAACCCACGGACTGTGAGATCATGACCTGAGCTGAAGTAGGACGCTTAACCAACCGAGCCACCCAGATGCCCTATACCTGTATTTTTTTAAAGTTTATTTATTTATTTTGAGAGAAAGAGCGAGAGAGTGGAGGAGGGGCAGAGAGAGGGGGCGAGAGAGGATCCTAAGCAGCCTCTGTGCTGTCAGCACAGAGCCCATCATGGAGCTTAATCTCACAAACTGTGAGATCATGACCTGAGCCAAAACCAAGAGTCAGATGCTTAACCGACCGAGCCACCCTGGTGCCCCAAGCTAATATACCTTTAATCAGCTTACTGTACTTTAATAAATGTTGTTGCAATCTGTAGGTGAATTCCACTTTAGTATCACATAGGTAGCTACTTACATGCAAGGCAAGTCTTGCAATACAACCCATTGGACATTGAACATGAGACAGCACGCTATAGATGGTCCAGCATGATCCCTGTACAGCTGCTAAAAATATTGAGAGAATGTTTTCAACTGTTGACAAACCAGAAGCATCAGAGCTCATGATTAAGAGAAGTGTTTGAAGCCATACCAATAAAACCCTAACCTCTTACTAGGTGTGTGACTTTGGCAAGATTTATGACCTCTCTAAGCCAAATTAAGTAAAATAATATTTATGAAGTATATATGTGCAAAAATGGCCCTTTTTCCAAGACCAAATTATGGTGATAACCAAGGCAAAAGTAAAGTAAGAGATTCAGTTTGAGCCTCTAGAAGCACATTTTTCTTTCATGTGTACTTCATACAAATTGAGCAAGACAGCAGCGTATTTTTTCTCAATAGACATTGAGATGGAATCCTCATTGTCTCAGTGATTTGCTCCCTTAATCCTCCTGTATGATATATGTGACATACATAATGTAATTATCCCCATTTGGCAGGTAAAGAGGCAGAGGCTGAGGGACTAGTTTATGATGACACAACTAGTAAGTAGGAGAACCACTATCGAAAACCAAGTTTTTTTCCCTCCACCAAGGGGACATGCTTTGTATTTTCCTCCCATTCTCTCCTCATTAACTAACTTTAGTGACTCACTTCTCTTTCTTTATCTGTTTCGTTGTTGTTGTTGTTGTTATCTGTTGTTGTTGTTGTTGTTGTTGTTAGAGAACAAGAGTCCATGGGATGATTTCTCTAGTGTCCCTTTCAGCTCTAATTCTTTTTGAAGAGAAGTGTAATTCCCTTTGGTCACAGCATCTCCTGTGAGGCTGAAAAATATATTTATATCATCTTTCCATTCACTCTCCCCATTTTTATTATTATTATTATTATTACTATTATTATTATTATTTGTATATGCCTAGGCCTCCTGGGTCCAGCATCACTGTCTTCCTGTCAACTTTTCAAGTAAAGTAATGCCTTTCATTACATTTTGGATGCCACACCAGTTTAATCCCATTGATAGAGGGCTATGCAATCAAGCTGACAGTTGGATGATGATTTGAATCGTCCCTGACTCATTACTTTGTGAAGGATTTGGCATGCCAATCAATGGGGAATGATGTGCCGTGCCTTGAAGAATGACAGTAATCCATTTTCCACCAATTGACGTGATGAGTCCTTGACAGAATCACAAGTTATGGGGCCAAAGCCAAACATGATTTGGCACATGCCTCCCAGCACTGCCATTTTGCAGCCCCTTAGGGTATTTATCAAAGCAGTAGCCTTCTTATCTTCTGCTGTTATCAGCCACACGTTCTCAGGAGGCGGTCAGACTTTAATAGGCTTTTGCAGGTGAGTAATGGGGCAACTTACTTGACCTCCCTTGGTGAACTTACCCAAAGTGTGTCTGTAAAGAAATAAATTGGACCTCCTAATTACTCCCACCCATGCTGACACACCTAAAATTATACATCTGAGTGAGAGCTGTCTTTCAAAAGTAGTCATTTTGGGAGTAGATACATATATTCTAATGAGGCTGTCAGCATTCACAACGCATTTGGAATTTCTCTTTTGAACTAGCATTCAAGTCCCAGTACTTCCAAACAATTCATTTTTGAGATCAGAATTGCATCTCCAGCTTGATCATCTTCCATGTTAATCTAATTTGCCTTTTGCCTATTTCCCAAGACAATTCATTCATTAGGGTATCCATAAGAAGTACTTTTGGCTCCAAATTAAAATCCAAAATGAGTTTAAGAATTATTTTCAGTAAAATCTGACCATTGTCCATGTTCCTAAGGTGGTTCATCTGAAAGCTTTGATATGACAGATTTTAATATATAAATTCCTATATATTTTTTAAATATTAGTTATTCATTTCTGATATAGGATATTAAGCACCATCAAATTACGTAAATGATTTGTGAGCTACACTCTTCTTCCATCTTATTGCCTTGTTTGCACAATACTTCTGGAGCTTATTACCCTATCATGAATGATCAAATCCATAAGTATTTCCCCCATATTTTCTTTAAAAAAATTGACAGCTGGTTCTATACAGTACTGATAAAAGATGTGAATGTTGCCTTTTGGGGATGTATTGACTTGCCCAATGGATAAAGACTCCCCATAAAAGAAAGCTGGGATTCACTATAAAAAAAATAACAGAGTCCCTGACCAAGTAGCTTAAAGAGGAGCTTAAAGAGAAGCTCACTATTTCTCAAACTTTGTTCATGTATACTGGGCTTTCAATTAGTATTTTGGTGACCTACTTTTACATGTGAACAAATGGTCTGAGACCACTTGACATTTGAAAAAAATGAATTTTATTAGCTAAAATTGTATTTAGCATATCTGTATAATCCCATTAACCCTATCATCTGTAGTATTTTTTTCATGTGATGTCTTTGTCAGGTTTTGATATGCAGAGCAATACTTCCAAACTCACTTCTCTCATTCCTTATATTTGTAATATTTTATTTTCTGTCACTTTTTCCCCTGAATATTCTGGTCATAAGTTAAATGATTTTATTGATCTCAAAAAAGTTTGGTTTCATTTATTTATTTCTTATTTTTCTACTCTGTTGCTTTTCACTCTGATCTTTATTATGTTCTTTCTTTTCCATAATCATCTGTTTAATTTGCTCTTTCTGCTTTCTTAAAGTGAAAACTGATATCATTGAGATGAGACCTTTCTTCTTTTCTCATATAGGTATTTAGTGCTATAAATTTCCTCCTAAGTACTGCTTTAGTGGCATCCCACTAATTCTAATGCTTTTTCATTTTCATTCAATTTAAAATACTTTCTAATTTCCCTTTTAATTTCTTCTTTGATGCATGGGCTATTTAGAGGTATGTTATTTAGTTTTCAGATATTTCAAAAGATTTTCCAGACCTCTTTCTGTTATTTAATCCTAATTTAATTCCATTTTAGCCATCCCAGAGTATTTTGTATCTTGGTGAATGCCCCATGTACACTTGTTTAAAAAAATGCCCATTCTTTTGTTGTTCAATACAGCAATATATAAATGTCAGTTGATCAACTGGATTAATTATGTAGTTTATGTCTTCTTTATTCTATTTATTTCCTGACCACTTGTTCTACCATTGTAACAGAAAGGTTTTGAAAGTTTTGATTTTATGCATGGCTTTTTAGATTTCTCCTTGCAGTTGTATCAGTTTTTGCTTCATGTATTTTGAAGCTGTCTTCTTGGGTACATAAATACTTAGGATTGCTATGTTTTTCTGATGACTTGATCCCTTTATAGTAAAATGGCCATCTGTAGCTCAGGTAACATTCTTTTTTTATGAAATCTACTTTGTCTGATATTAAGATAGACACTCGTTTTCATTTGGTTAGTGTTAGCATGGTATATCTTTTACCATTTTGTTTACTTTTAACCTATTTTCCATCTTTTATTTGGAATGAACTTCATATAAGCAGCATGTAGATAGATGCCTCTTCCACTTTTTATCTGATCTTATAATCCCTGACTTTAGGTTTTACAACATTTACATGTAATATGATTGTTGATCTCAAACCTTGCTTTTTGTTTTAAATTTTTCTCCTCTGTTTTTTGTCCTCTCTTTCCTCTATCTACTTTTTTCCTCACTAATTGATTATTTTATTATGATCTTATTTATTTCTTTTGTTGGTTTATTATCTACTCTTTGTTATTTTGGTAGTTGCAGTAGAGTTTACACAGTTTTAATTTATCACAGTCTATCTTCAAATGATATTGTACTAATTTGCATATAGTATAAGAATGTTACAGTAGTATACTTGTTTTTCTCTTGTTTTTTTTTTGTGTTCTATGGTCATGCATTTTAATTTATGTTATAAACCTCTCTGTTTTAATGCCATGGTTGTGCCTTTTACTTTATAATTCTTTTTAAGTAAGAAATTATCTTATAATTACATTTTTTTTTAAATTAAGAAAAAACTCTTACATATTTACCCACAAAATTATTTCTAGTGTTACTCATTTCTATGTGTAGATTCATATTTCTGTCTGATATAATTTTCCTTCTACTCTAGGAGGTCCTTTAACTTTTCTTGTAATAAAGTTCTGTTGGTGATAAATTCAGCTTTTATGTACCTCAAAAAGTCTTCCTTTAGCCTTTGTTTTTGAAAGATACTTTTGCTGGGTATAATTCTTCACGGAAATAGTGAAGAAATTGCATCTGTGAAATAAGGGTAGGATGTTAAAAAGAGACAATAAAGCCAGTTACTGGAAGTTAATACAAGAGCAGAAACTTTCACACATTATAGAGAGGTTGGAAGGTTAACTTGAAGACATTTCCCAGAAAGATCTAAATGCCAGGAGAATACAACATAACAAAAAAAATAAGAAAATTGGAGTGTCAGTCGAAGGGATTTGTAATTTTACTAATTGGAATTGCAGAAAGAGAGAAAAGAAGAAATTGAAGAGGAGAAATTATCAAAGATCTTGTTTCTCTTTAGATTGAATGGGTCCACTGAGTACTCATTGCAGTATATGAAAAAGCGCCCATACATGCTGAAGATCCAGAGGCCTCCAGATACAGGAAAAAAAGACTTTTCATATAAAGGCTCACAAATCAGAATGGTGGTAGACAAACATTCACTCTGGAAGCTAAAAGACAAGAGAATAATGCCTTTAAAATGTTGTACCTAGCCAAATTGTCAGCCTGGGGTGAGCATAGATTAAAGCAGGAGTCAGCAGTTTGTTTTTGTTTTTGGTAAAGGACCAGGTAATAAATATTTTAGGCTTACAGACCAAACAATCTTAGTTGCAATTACCCAACTCTGTAATTTTAACAGGACAGTAGACAATAAGTAAACAAATGGATGTGGCTATTTTCCAATAAAAGTTATTTACATGTATGATAGAGTTTTAAGAGTTTTAGCCCACATGTCATAGACCCCTGGGAATAAAAACATGTTCAGATAAGCAGCATCATGGGGAAGAAATCTTGATTTTTTGTTCTTTTTCCAAAAATGTATTATACAAACATACACACCAAAATTAGAGTTGATACCAATAGAGAAGAAGAGATATTGGAAATAGAGGATCCAGTATAGGAGAGAAACAGAATTCCAAAGAGATATTGCAACAGCCTGGAGGACAGTCACTTCAGACTAGAGCAGGAAGATGGAAAGCCCTAGGAGGGTTGTATACAAATAAGAAATGAAACTAATAAAATACCTGATATGTTTAAATATATTGAGACAAGATTTCAATTTCTGTTGAAGAGTTCAGGGTGAATTAGTAATAAGTACATAGAATACTAAGCAACTGAAAATAACCAGGTAAATATTAACTCCTGTGAAGTTCTACAAGAAAGGAAATCTAATCATATACTAAGTGGGTTCAACTGTGAGTAATATTTATATAGTCATAATTATATAAACACTGAACAATACTTCAACTAAAAATTGTGACACACAATGGGGAGACAGAGAAAAGAAGTGTGTGTGTATTTCTGAGTCTGTGGGGAAATGATGAAGAGAACCAGATTCTCATCTTCCATAGTAGGTATTCAACAGATAGTAGTAACATCTGAAAGGAAAAAATAGAATTAGAAAGTTATTTAGCTAGATAGAGGGGCAAGCTCAGGAAAATATAAAAGAATTCAAAGTAATTATTTCTAGAAGTGGGAATTTAGAGTGCAAGTAGGTGAGGCTAACTACTGTGATTTTTCTTATGGATTTTGAGAAACTGTTGCCTATTAACCTTTATAAATATGTATTCCTATACAAATAAAAAGTAAAATAAGTGGCTAAACTTCCATGGAAGAAAAGAACATGAAACTATGGAATGGATAATTGCCTTTAAGAGAATGAATATATTAATTTGTAAATTATTATTCTTAAAAACGAAAACCATAATATTGATAATACTAACATTTTTGAGTATGTACTAAGAGATTCTGCTAAGTATCTTATAGGTACCATACTTTAAAAGAAAAATTGTTGATAAGTAAACAGAATCTTAGAGAAGGTAAATAAAGAAGAGTTTTGGAGAGGACACATGACCACAAAAAGTGGAAGCAAGGTTCAAACAAGGCCTCTCCAGTCCCATAGTGGGTACCTCAGCCTATGAGCTAATGGCCTTTTTTTAGTGGCATTCAATTTTAGTTATTCATTAAAATTTTTCCATCGTCTTAAAACCAGTTTCTCTGTCCCTTCTCTATGATAATAGTTCTATAAAATAATTCTGCCAACTTGATCACATTTCTCTCATTCCTGGTTTAATTTGTGCCACTTTCTTGCAACTTTTCCCTGGAAATTTGGCTTGAATATCTTGTTTTCACTTGGAGTGTTTGAAAAGTTTGCTAGAAATAAATGCAAGCTATGGCTAAGCAAAGACATTCAATTTTCCTTTTTCAATATAAGAAGAGCATGAAGACTTATGAGGACTAAGGAAGATGTGTTTCTTGGGGTTGAGTATGGGGAGGGCCATGAACAGGACAAGAGAGAAATCAGTATGAAGAAAGACACAGAGAGGGGAAAAGGAGACAAAAATAGCAGACACACACATGCACACATACAGACACAGGAAAAGGAAAAGGAGAGGTAGAGTTTCAGAAACAAAGGGATGAAAGGGGGACCAAGTAGTTGTAGCAATTTAATGACTGATGGATTTCAGATAATTTACTGAAAACAGGTCTAAGTATAGGTACTATTAGCAATGTTACTACATGATGAAATAAGGAAAATAATTCTGTGGGTTTATTTTTTTTCCTGATTTGGAGTTAACTATACAACTTTGTCTTTGCCTAATGGTGGACACAGGACTACACACTGTGCTGAGTGCACATCTTGAAATGTTCTGCAAAGAAAATATAGGCTTGCCCTCCCTTGTGTCATTTAAATATTATAAAATTCTCATGAATAAGAGAAATTGGGAATGACAGAAGAATCTACTAAAATCTTTGCATAGCCAGTTAACCAGACAAAGATCTGTCACTTGTCAAATTTTAGAGATTTATTAGTTCTTTTTTTCACATCTCTCCCCCTCCTCCCTAAGGTCTGAATGTAAAGGCTCATCTGGCACTAGAATCTTCAAGGACAGGAGCTGCATACTTCCATCCCTTTATTAAAAAATCCTGGTGTTATATTTTTAACTGAATTTCATATACTAGGGATGGGACAGTCAGACCCTTTTATTGCTTTGCTGATCTCTTGCATTATATCCTCTCTGCAAAAAGGCTCCTGTGGCTTAAACCCCTCTTCTTTCAACTCTTTAGATCCAGCATCAGAGACAACTCAAGATGTCTGATTTTATATAAAAGATAATAAATGGGTACAAATAATTGCAAGATTATAAACCAATCAGGGTTTTAAGGTATATTGGGCATGGGTATATTACCAAGGTTTCATATAATCAGCATGTGGTTGGAATCATGAAATATTTAGCCTATTGAGGATTCAAATATTATGTTTTTGTTGCCACTAAGGTTTTAGAAGGTAACCAATAATTTTGTAAAAATAGTAGCTGCAGGCTACATAAATATGCCTAGTGTCATCATATACTTACACATAATCTGTCCAAGTCTCCACTTTTGATTCTGTAAACCCACTTTAATCACATCATTCATTTGCTTAAACTTCCTTTGTTTCTGGAAGTTAGGTAAAACTTCCAAGATTCTGTCATCTCATCTACCTTTTAGTCATTTCCTTCTTCTTTCCATTAACCTTCCCCTTTCAGGTAAACTAGCATGCTTGCCACTCATCTTCCAGATCTAAGAATTTAAAACAATATCAAAAACAACCACCAAAAAAATGGACACAAATAACCTTTATAAAGCTTCTTTACATTTTTGTGTGTTTAAGCTACCATGGCTTTCCATATGGTTGCATGCCCTGACCACAGCTTGGTCCACGGTGTCACCTGACTCATAACTAAATCCTCTGTAAGTTGGATATAAGGAAGTGTCATGATCTGTGAAGTGGCTTATAGCAGGGTTATAAGGACCCATGTTTAGATTCTGAAAGAGTAAGAAGGAGTCTTAAGGATTTCTACCTCCCATGGTGGAGCCAAAGTGCCTCTCCTTCCTGACATTAGCACTCTGTCCCACAGCACTGAGTATATCCCACAATAAATCTTCCCCTGTTTTACCTCCTACATCAGTTATTTTCTAGTCCACTTATTTGATACTAATCATGTATCAGCTTTGGACAAGTTTTCCACTATATTTGTTAAATCTTTATTCTTATTTGTATTTCCTATGGGTTTAATTTCAATTTCTCAACTGTATTTTAAACACCTTGAGGGTCTAGGCTCTGTTGATTAGATGGCATTTTGTGAAGCATCTGTTTTGATTTCATCTACCTTTTGATGAGGCTAAAAGCAAACATTAAATTACTGGGAGGAGAGGTTTATGTTAGAAGGTGGCCAGGGATTGGAATGCAGGCTTGCCAATTTCTGAGATGATATGAGGTTCAAGAATGGTATGAGGGATGGTGGCAGGGTTTAGGAATGGAATGGGATTCAGATGCGAGACAAGGGTTATGAGTACATATCAATTGCATGGTTAATTATGTAATTGGGATGTTTTACTTTCATTATTTGGCTATTTAGGTGGAATGCATAAATATGGTGCCAGTCACAATGTCCAGCTTTGGAACATGCCCTAAACCTTTTGAACTCCCCCAAATAACAACTAGTTTCTCTAAAACCATGTATCACATAGAATATTAACTAACTGTAGGGCCTTCTAGAGGAGGCAATTCTTCTATCATACTCTTAGTTAAGGATTCATTACCTTGAAATACATTTGTATTCGACTTTAATGGTGTAATTGCTCAGCTGTAGTTAATGCATTTCAGAATCATTCATATACTGTTCTTAAACTATAAAGTTGGGTGCAAAGGTTACAGTAAATGTGGGAATAATTAAGAAAACCCTAATGGAAAAATATCCCTAAGTCATTAACACATCTGAGAATGGTGCAACTATGTGTACATAATGAGAACATTGTGCCTGTCCACTGCACATGCAGGTCGGTAGGTGCATTCCTGGCTCCCTCTTGTTCTCTTAAGGAACTGTTTCATTTGTTTCTGAGCATTTATGTATGAGTCCATTTTAATTCTCTCCACCTTCTGGGAGAAATACCCGCTGCGAGGTCAGTCCAAATAAAAATTGTCTTACTGGAGGATGGAGGCATAGCTTTGTTGCATTTGATGTTAGCGGAGTCTAGCATATGGAGAATTTGTCTTTAGGAGATATAATATTGCTCAGGTTATAGCTGCTATTGCTTGTAGAAACTGCCTGAATTAGAGATCTTTTGAGATTCAGCATGTAGGGGACTTTTAGTGGATTTTAAAAATCATTAGTTTTACTAGTGCCCTGTAGATTTATGGCCTCTTTGTGTACATTGGGAAAACATGCCTTCCTTCTATGAGCGCATGGCTGAGAGAGTGGGTTAAGTCGTTCTGAGAATAAAAACGTGCACCTTCCTTCTGATGGTTGCCTCCTTAACTCAAGTTACACAGCTTGGTGAGCCACTCACAACCACTCACCCTCTTGGCTACACCCTTGTGTGACACACAAACTCTACAACCATATATGGAGGCCCTGTCTGGTCAGTGCAACATTATAGTCATTAATCACAGAACACTGGTAATTTGTCATTGTATAAAACATAGGCAACTTAATTTATATAAATATTTGTATGTTGTTCAGCCAATTAAATATGTTTTTATTTTTGTTTTTGTTGTTGTTAATGCATACTCCCAATCTTCTAGAAATACTCGTACCAAGGTTATAATTACTGGCTCCAGCAGGTAGGATAGAATATTTTGGAACCAAGCTGCCTTCAGTGATTCAATGGGGAAATATCAGAACCAACCTAAAAGGAAGTAAAAAAAAATATGGATCTTTTTTTTAAATAATTTTTTAAATGTTTATTTATTTTTGAGAGAGAGACACACACAGCACAAGCGGGGGAGGGGCAGAGAGAGAGGGAGACACAGAATCCAAAGCAGGCTTCAGGCTCCTAGCTGTCAGGACAGAGCCTGATGTGGGGCCTGGACCCACAAACTGTGAGATCATAACCTGAGCCAAAGTTGGATGCTTAACCGACCGAGCCACCTAAGCGCCTCAAAATAAGCAACTTTAAAGAAAAATGGGTTTATACCAATCATTAAGTAGTATTAGAAATTGGAGGCATAGTTGTAAAACACGTCTGCTTAATACCTACTGTGCATTCTCTACTTTGAAAGAAATCAATTCCTGTAAGAGCAAACACAACTCTTTCGGTGTACTTCATCATGTAAGTTCAACCAGTGGTTTCCCCATATTCTAGCAACCACTTATTTATCAGCGAGTGCTAAAGGAACTTTTGAGTGACTACTTAGTATTGAGCAGTAGGACTATCCAAAAGTAGTAGAAAATGGGTCCCTTTCCTTGATGAATTTATATCTTTTTGGATCCATGACAAAACAGTATAAGTCTTATTGTAATTAAGAGTGATATAGTGTATCTTATTCTTGATCTAATTGATAGAAATTGGGGGCATCAAACTCATTTATTAGACACCCAAATATGCTTGTTTAATTGTTTAATTTATGTTTACTATTGCTAGGTGCTGAAGATAGAGAGCTGCCTTGTCCCATGATTTTCTTTCTGGAATAGAACAGCAGCAAAAGACCAGATCATCTGGCCCATGCTTCCTCAGTTCTGACAATAGTGATTCTCTCAGAGACCAGTGCAGGTGAGGAGTGGCTAACAAAAGTGAGAGTAAGAAGGGAAGTTATTTCTTCAGGGTGTGTGTATGTGTGTGTGTGTGTGTGTGTGTGTGTGTGTGTGTGCATACAAGGTACATATAGTAAGAATATTAGACTTTTAGAGCTGGAAGGTGCCTTAGTAACTGTCCTATCTTATACTGTCATTTTAGAGATAAGGGCACAAAGACTTGGAATGGCTAAGTGATTTGGCCAAGGTCACACATTTTAGGCATCAGCTCATGGAAACTACAGTTACTTTTGGTAAAGCACAACTCAGCAGTGTTCCACACGGCTGGAACTCTGCACCAAACTTTTCTTTTTCCTTTTCCAGTATCATCATAATCTGCCACTCTTTACTGTGGTGCCTGAGGAAGAAGCGAGGGAGTCTTAAAAACCATCCAGCTCTCCAGATTCAATTGGCAGGTTAATCGAAAACAATTTTTTTATAGCACAATAAAGGACCTGGGAACAGTGGAACATTAATATTTGTTTCCCAAAGAGTGGACCCTGAGAGAATAAAGCTGAATGCAGTTGAATTATGGTACCCATAGTGTGGGGGATGCATTTTGCATTGCTTCATTTTACACTGCCATTAATCAGGCAGCAGAGAGCAAAGGCTGCCTCACCAACTGCTGCCAGAGCACCCCGAGAGAGATGTCACCCCCAGTCCTGGGGAAGGGCAGTCAGCTTTCCTAAGTATCGTATGTGATTACAATATAGTTTTCATGATGCATTCTTAATAAAACAAAAGGTGGCCCTCTGACAAAAAATATCATCTGGTTTTTATAATGTAAAATACAGCAATTTTATCAACATTAACACTGATTGGCTGCCATTAGCCCCTTGCCTTCTAATAAAATTTATGATACCTTTCAGGAGCCCAATTTGATAGAAAGTGAAGTGATTGCACCCTGCTTAGATATCTCTCTGGCATCTATTCCAACAATAATGCGGTAATTTTATGCATGGAATAGCACAATTGGCATAAATAGTTATAATACTGAGTGCTGTCTAAGGAAACTGGCTGGTGGAAAATTAGAAAGCGCTTCACACTTTTGAAACAGGTAATTAGGATTTTTCTTCGTGCTCATACAAGGCAGACTGGAGTTTCATTTTATATTTCATGTTTCATTAAAATATAGGTGTGAAAAATAAATGTTGAATTTAAAACTGCATATATTATGAAATTAAAGGTATAGTACATGGTAGAGGGTGCAAAGTGTGCAATGAGACTTTGGGATGTTCTATTTAGTTGCAGGGGGAGTATGTTTTTAAAACATTTTGGACAGGTAGTATAGCCTTGTTTCAAGTATGTTACTTTGGAAAGGATTGATTTAGAAATAAGTTGCATTCAATCTCCAAATCTTTAGCCCAAGAAACAGTGTGCTGCCTTGATTTAAACTCTAACTGAGGATGATCTCCTTCATTTAATTGGCAGGTGAGGGTAGACTTTGGGTCACGTAGGATTGGCTGAGCGGCTTTGAACTTTGCATTGGGCTCAACAGTTCTCTGTCTATTCCACATTTCCATCCTGACCTTGGCTGCTCATTCAGACCTGAGCCAACCCCCAGTGGAACCTTTCTGATTCTCTTGAACTGTGCTGTGATTTTGGGAGGCGGGCAAAGGGCTGTAATGGCACCATTGTATTAACCTCCACTTATGACCCAGCCAAGGGCAGGCTTTTAAGTTTTCCCAGCTGTGTCATTAAATTTGTTGCTCTGGCCCCACTGACATGACACCATCACAATCCCAGCCACAGACTAATGACCGCATTTGTGAGGGCAGCATGTTATAGAAGAGAGTACACAGGGCTAAGAGTTGAGAAAACTGGGCTTCTTTCTTGTTTTCCCATAACTACTCATGTGGAATTAGGAAGGACATTGAACTGTTATATGCCTCAGTTTCCTCATCTGTGAAATGGGAATTGTACCCTCATTATGTTTCTTAGAAGCTTGTTGTGAGAATACAGATTGCAAAACTTGTTGAAAAGGAGCTAAAGCCAAATACAACATTCCACATATACGCCATGTCTTGCTATATTCTAATGAAAAAGCTCATGCAAAATGAAAATGGTATTGCTCTTGTATAATACAAAGTATTTGTTCTTAGAGTGTTTGGAGATATGAAAGGAAGCTGTGTCTGTGATTTAGAAGGATATTAAAAAATGCTCTTATAATTTAAGATGCATAAGAAACATACCATAGAAAGAGCAACAGCATTTATCGTGCCTAAGTAAAATTGCAAGGTTCCTGGCGGTTACTCTAGTTTTCAATAGAAAATCATAAAATAGGGAATAAATTCAGCATTGCTAATAATCTCACTGTAAATTCTGTTCATTACTCCTATCATATCTTCTAGTGATTGCAAAGTAAAGCTGTGGCCTGCTAATGTAATAATATATTCACATTCTCAAGCAATTCTAAAAAAAAATATCTAGTCCACCAGAACAGTGATCATGCAAAAGAAATTGGGAACAAATGCTATTTTCATTAACCTTTACCAGTGACACTAAGTTCTAGACAGAGTCACTTCATGTTGTAGTTATTGTTCATACATAATTAAGAAAACTTAAGTTTTAATTTTTAAGACAAAGATTTTTAAGATCTTTTACAGAACCACTGGAACTTAACATGTTCCTCTTTACTTTATCTTCCATTCTTCCAATAATATTATCTTTCTAATTCTCAAAGCTGATTATATTCTTTTTTCCAGGTTGTGGGGGGAATTTTTGCTCCCCAGGAGAGAATGTCATGGGAGAAACATGTCAGCCTTCTTCTTTTTTTTTTTTTTTTAGAGTGTGTGCTCCTGGGGGAGGGACAGAAGAGAGAGAGGGAGAGAGAGAGAGAGAGAGAGAGAGAGAGAGAGAATCTTAAGCAGATTCAATTCCATACCAGGCTTGATCCCAGACTCTGGGATCATGACCTGAGTCCAAACTGAGAGTTGGACACTCAACCTACTGAGCCACTCAGGTGCCCCCACCCTTTTTTCTCCACATCCTCTCACTTATTCCTCCCTGAAGGAGGAAGGGGGGATGGTTCAATAATTGAGACTGAGAAAAGAGCCTGTGTCTCTGCTTTTCTTCTTCCCAGTTTTAGATCTGTGTGACTGAAGAATGGGCATAGTCTTAGCAGCTTCTCTTTTTCTGTAGTGAGAAACTTAGAGTGGAATTATTACATTTTGGTTCTCTACAGTGTCTATAACATTGAGAACTCGGCACATAGTTAGTGCTTAATCAATGTTTGTTAAACAAATAAATGACTAAACACACCAGGATCTATGGCAGTGATCCTGGGTAAGTGTATCAAACTTGAAGATACAAATTCTCTCTGGGGTGGTTTGTCTTGAGATCTGGACTAGGAGGGAAAGTATGAGGAGGCCTGATTATAGTCATCCATCTGAGCCACATTTTCAGGTTCAGTTTAGTCACATATAGAGACTTGCTCATCAGCTTGACTTGTGTCTTTTTTTTTTTTCAATTTCATTCAAAACTGGAAGAGAGGGCTGTAATATACTTTATTTCCACACACCAACTTTCATTCTCTACTTGAAACTAATTCCAATTTGTTTAATACATAATGTTCAAATATGTTAGAATAACTAATGAGAACTTTCATAAGTTCACATAATTATTCTATAGGAAGAACAGTGGAGCCAGAGTGGATAATAACAGAGACTCAACCCAGGATAACCTAATGAATAGGTACTTATGAGTAAGACTAAGAAATACAGACAGATTAGGGTTGATATGTATTTCAGCAAAACACACATAGTAAAAAAATTGTTGATCAAAAATATTTATATGATACAGGAAAATATTGACATATGCTAATAATATATGCTATTCTTATATCTTTTAATAGACTGCACCCTTTATCAAATCTAGACATCATTATATCTGACATATTTCTCAGTTTAGGATTGACTGAGTTTAAGCTCAGACACGTGGGAGCCTTTCGACATATTTGTATCCCTAATGTGAACTTTGGCTCCAGCCATGAAAAAATATACTGTTATAATTCCATTAAAATGGTGCAAACTGTGCGTTTTGAAGGAACAGACTCATGCCATTGGGAATTGCTCTTTAGATATCTCAAATCCAGGAAGGAAGTTGCTGAAAACTCTCTAAGGTAAAAAGTTAAGGAACATAAGAATTTACAAAAAGGAGCCTGTTTTATTTCATCTAGATGTAGTTATCACAGTGATTCGCTTTGAAATTAGCAGTGTGTCTTAGGGTTTGAAAGAAGAGAAATTGATCAGTAGAGAAAGGCCACAGAAAAGAATCAAATTCTTGGTTACATAAGTTTTAAAACTAGCAACGTATGGATTTTGCTTTGAGTCACTTTTGCCAAAAACAGAATTCTCCAAATGTAAGACTGAAGAGCTAAAAAGAAACAGGTTTTAGTCTGAAAAAATTCATTTATTCATTAGTTGATTTATTTAACAAATTCTTATTGGAAGGAAGAGTGGGGTCATAAGAAGAATAGAGGCTGTGATATGAGACAGACTTACTTAGGTTTGGGCTTTTGCTTTGTTAATGTTTCATTTGACAAACCATTTACCCTTTTCAGGACTCAGTTTCCGTATTTTGCAAGCCAAGGGTAATGATGTTTTTATGAAGATTTTTTCATGTTTTTGTGAATACTAAATAATATATAAAGAATCAACTGCAGCATACACAGAAAATGATTCCTTTTTATTTCCTTTCCTCACTTAGCTCTTCCCCATCTCTATTCTAAGTGTTGTGGAAGAAAAGATGACCCAGATATTTCATTGCCCTCAAGAGCTGGCAGTTTTGTGGGGGAACAACGTAATATAAAAGCAAAACCGCTCACCAATGTGCTGTGTGCTATGTACAGGATCCTGTATGAAAGTTGAGCTCTTTCTGGAGCTTCCAAAGAAGGCTTCATAGAAGAGGTGTTGCAGAAGCAAGGGAGTCTGAGAGAGAGAGGGGCAGGGGAGGAATGCTGAGGCCAAGAAACGATAGGTGGGTTAATGAACTAGAACATAAGGTGTTCATGGAAGAGTGGTAGGAGGTCTAGCTGAGCAGATAGACTGGAGCCAAGCGGTGTGACCTAGAGGGCCATGTGAGAAGCTGGGAGTTTTCCTCTGTGGGTGATGGGGATTCACACAAGCCTTTAAGCAGAGGTTAGCCAGATCAGTCTCATTTCAGAAAGATCACTCTTGTGACCATGTTCAAAGTAGAATAAAACCTGATTAGTAATCAGTTAAATTAGTACAAGATATTTCCTTAACAAAATAAGTGCAGATAAGGAAAGACAGATTCCAAAAGCATTTAAAAGGTATAAGAGAGAGCTGTATGAAATTGGTAAAGTTATGAGGAGACACACCAAATACACTCTTTGCCAAAGCAAAAACATAAGTTTTGAGGACTGGATCTAGCTAGTAGAAGCCATTGACATTGCATTTCAGTGCTTTACCTCCCAAGAATTACCAACAACACAAGAGAGATAGACATACTTCTATGATGGATGCTTCTAGTGCTAAAGGTGAAGCTTTGGCATTCTTCGTAGCTTCATAGATGACCTCTGTGTGAAATGCAATCAGACAAATACTAGTAAGTTAAAAAAGGGGTTTTATGACTGTTTTCAGGCAATATATGGTAACCACAGATCCAAACATTTCTGTGTTAGAGAAAATAGAGTTTGCACATGATTTGCTTTCTTCTCCTAATGTAGTTAAATCTATACTGGTGTCTGGTTAATTTTTTTTGACTCAGTTATGTCTTGTTGGTAATATTCAGAGTATGCTGCTTGACACAAATACATTTACATCCATAGTTGAGATCGCTCTCCCCGCATGAGTTGATCTCCCTTCCCCCACCTTGCTTCTCCCTTCCTTGATCCTTCACCCTGGATGATTGGCCCTCCCCTCCTCTCTGCTGCACTGTCTGGAAATTGATTGAAAGATGCACTCAGTATACCAAGAAGACTCTGAAATATTAGCTATCCAGAGCACTCTTCTTTTCACCCTCAGAACAACTTCTGGTTGTTATTTTCTATAATCTTCAATGTTAAACTCATGACTTTTTTTAAAATATCAGAATTCAACATCCTGGAAGTACTAATGAGATATGCAAATACTGTTATTTAATGTTGCACTTCACTTAATCTTCTCTCCTTATCAAAATAATTTTTGTAGCATTGCCATCTTTAGTGGCTGATGCCTTTTATGGTCTCCAGGTGCATAAGCTTTGCCCCAGAACCAAGTAAATGGAATGCTATTTCAGATAATATTAGAGTGTTTCTAACTATGGGATCAGAAGTAATCAGAAGAAGCCCTTAATGCTTTTAGAAGCACTGTCCTCCTTTAGTTTAAAGTTCTGAACATAATGTGAAGAACTGAGATAGGAAAGTAGATGTGGTTTCTGCCCTCAAGAGTCTTTACCATTTAAATGGGATGAAAGATCCATGTATTTGTGAAGCACCTATGTCACAATATACAATGTCTGATAAGCTGCCAGATTATGTGGATATATGCTAAGTAAAATTATATAGAGTAAAAATAAATTTCAAAAAATCATATAACACAGAAATGTTACACTAAAACTTGCAAAACAAAACTGTTCAGAGATGAAACATTCATTCATTCATACATTGTGAAAAAAAAATTTGCTACCAGGTGACAGATACTGTTTTATGCACTGGGATAAAGTGGTGAATAAAGTAGGGCTTTTAAGGGCTTTTAAGCCCCTGACCTAATGATGTTTTTAGACTAGATGGAATACATTGAACAAATAAGTATGTAATATTTTTGGAGAAAGAAGCAAATCAAGAATGATACTTAGGTTTGGAATTAATTGAATTATGAGATCATTTATGAAGATGAGGTATAACCAAATTTAAAGAGTATGAGGTCATGAAAAGAGGCCTCAAGAGTTCTGAATTCAGCAGAGGTTAGCCAGATCAGTCTCATTTCAGAAAGATCACTTGATATTGAGTTTGATGCTTATTAATCAATCAATTCTAGGCCTGAAAGGAAAATCCTGGGCTGGAGATATAAATGTGTTAGTGGACAGATGATTCTCAAAGCCATAGACAGATGGATGTTCTAAAGGAGAGAGTGATTGTTGAGAAGAAAAGAGAGAGAAGTCTAATCCCAGGTTTGGAAGATGAGGACAAAACAACCAAGACGACTGAGAAAGCAACCAGTGAGGTAAGTGGAAAATCAGGAAGGCGATGTGTTCCTGAAGCCAAGTGAATAAAGTGTTTTAAGGATGAGAGAGTGATTAACTGTGTCAAATCTGCGCCAGAGTAGAAGAAGATTAGAATTGAGAGATGACTAATGATTCAATAACATGGAAGTTTTTGATGACTTGACATGAAGAGTGTCATTGAGTGACTGGATGAAAGTTTGGTTGGAATGGCTTCAAGATTGAATAATATTTAAGGAAATGGAAAGAATGAATATAAAGAACTTTATACATGAGTTTTACTGCAAAGGGGAAGAGAGACATGTGAATGTAGGGCCAAGGAAGTTGAAAAAACGAGGGATATAACAACCAGTATATAGAGATAAGAAAATTATAGTAGAGATATTGGTTCAGTAAAGAGGGAGAAGTAAAATTGCAGGAGAAAATCCCTTTGAATATTTTGGAGAAGATAGGATCCAGCACACAAGGGGAATATTTGGCCTTCAAGGTAGGCAAAGAAAATTTCATTCAGAAGCAGAGGAAAAGCATTGTAAAATGAGAGTACATGTATGCTGGTTGACTTTAGTGATGGGAGATATGGATATTGTTCTCTTATTTCTTTTTTTCTTTTTAACTAAAATGAAAGATGAAGCCATCAACATGGTGAGGAACATGAGTGTTAAAAGGTTAAGAAGAAAGGAAAAATGGTGAACGTGTTCTAGAAGAAATCTATAGAGTGTAGGAACTAGGGAAATATAGAAAGACTACAGTGACATTCTGAGAACTTTCAGGAGATGGAAGGTTAGCAACTTAAAGTGAAACTAATCAGAATTACCATGTTTTGTTGTGCTGTTTCCCCAGCCTACATTCCATAGTTTCAGTGCACAAGTGGGATAGATGAAGAAATTAAGTTTCACCAAGAAGAGAGAAGGCAGAGAAGATGAAGGTGTATGTAAGGGAATAAGTGATTGACCCTGGCATCTAAGCTGGGGAAGGAAGGAAGAGAAGACACAAGATGGGTCTTGGAAAATGAAAAAGTGACAGGCTACACATTGGAAAATAGTGTTGATGAATTGTTGGCTTGGAGGGAGTGGCATAAAAGTATTGGGGATTCATGAAGTAAGCATATAGTTGAAATGTTGGAGGGGATGAAGTGACTGATAGGGCAGATTCTAGGGTGAGATAAAAGAGGAGGCTTCACTGAGTTGAGAAATTCATATGGTCAGTATAATCGTATTATTGGGTATAATCGTATAATGGGTATTATTTGGAAAGGCAGATGTGAATAAACATGTGAACAAACTGATTAAGCCAAAGTATTCATTTGAAGGGGAATTAAGAATGAGGCAATTAAATGTGACCTTGATACCTGAGTAGTAACACTGGTGTAAAAATAATCATCATTCAGTTCCCAATCTCTTATTAAAACATAAAAACATCTGACATCAGAAAGAAATACAAATTCCTTGAAATATATTCTAAAGAATTTCTCTGTTTTCTCCTGTGATTTCCCAGTCTAATATAATTTGTAAAACACAGAAAGCATCTCGTTTGCTATATGTTATTGTAAGTAAATCCGTGTTCGTTTCTAGTGATGTTGTCTTATTTTTGAAGTCCTATGACCACTGCAAAATCATAAATAAAAATAATTATGTGGCATTTAGAAAGATGCAGATAAGCACTTCCTGAATTTAAAAGAAAAATATGTACAAATCAGCAGTGATTTAAAATGCTTTAGGAATTAGCAAGAAAGATGTCACATTGTATACCTAAGTATTTCCTTAAAATATATTTTAAGTGTTGAGATTTAGCTATATTATTGGACAGTTCTTACTTAAGAAAGTATTTCATACAAAACCAGCTATCTTTCTTTCTTTTATATATTCCCATTTTAAAACCTTGTCTTTATGCCATAAGACCCCAATCATACACTTTTCTCTCTTTTACTTGCTGGTGTGGCAGTGGAAGAACTCTAGAGTGTCAACCTTGTGCTCATGAAGTATAAGCTGAGGACAAGTAAAGTCAACCAGATCTGGAATGTCTATTTGCCAGAGGCTCCTGATGACTTTTTACTCCAGACCAGTCATGAGCACCTTGCCATACAAATAACATATGCTGGAGATAAAACAATATTCATTAAGTTAAAAAAATTAGCTGATTCAATTAATAAATCAAACTACTCCAATAAGGTATTTTTATATATAATTTTCTACTTAAGTTAATTTTAGTTGTTTGGGAAACCATAATGAGCCTGAAAGAGCTAGTTTGGCCGCCGGGGTAAATACTTAATTAGGCTGTCCTGCCAGGTGCCTTCTGAGCAGTCTTACTCTAGTAAATTGCATTGAGACAGGCTCCACTGATCTCAAAGGTGATGGAGGCCCAAGTGATGACAGTTGATTATCTTGGTCTACATTCTGAAAACTTCTTGAGTTTGCACAATTAGACTAGCCTACTCATGAAATTAGACCCCCCAGGAGCTTCTCTTCTTAAATGAAGGGGCATCGTATTTCAAGGAATGGAGATGTTCCTGAAACCAGATCCTTAGCCATCTGTTCAGTTCCTGGTTATAAACAGAATTTTAAGGCAATTTTTAATTGCACTGAACATATACACTTCAACTTATCTATCAAAAAGCTAGCTTTTTGTTTGTTTACTCAGAAGTGCTTAAGAAAATGGGAGGGAGAGGTAATTTTTTTAAACACATTCAATGTACCAGCCACTCATTGGTAGTTTTCATACATTATCTCATTTAAGAATCTCTTCATATTTAATTTGCCCAGGAAATAAATAGAAATAATGGTTCTAATCTGCTTCTCCATTCACTGCAGAACTTACTGTTTTGATAGCAAATAAGACAAAAATTGACTAGAGAACAAAAGCAGGTTGCTGACCATCTGAGTGGTACTTGTTGAGTTATTTCTTCATATAGAATTATCAGTCCTGGGCTAGGAGATGACCCCAGCACTTCCAGGAGAAGTCACATCAATTTGTTAGCAAAAGGAATAAAGCCAGAGCAAAGCTGATGATATGGCATTATTTAGCTTCATAGAAAATTTCAGTGTATTGTGGTTGGGACAGCGTGGCCAAAGCAGGTATTTGAGGTCATCTCCCTCCTTGGTGTCCACAGATAAGTTTCTAATGAACTTGAGACAATAAAAGATCCCTGTTGTTCACCCTGGTTGCTCTCGTTCAGATAGTAGGATAATGTTTACCTCCCATTGCAAGTGTGTAGAAAATGCTAGAGGTTATTTTTTCCCTCCATGGGATGAGACATCTCAAACCAATTTGAAATATTTATTAATAAGCTAATAGTGTATATCATTTTAAGTTCATTGTTTCAGTATTTTTCCATTCATTTAAAATAAAAATCTTATTTCAAGTTCTCTTAATTATGCTGCTAAGAATATATCATTTTTTGAGCAAGAGACAGTATTAAATTTTTAACAGTCTTTTTAGGGTTATAATTTTGGATATGGGTAAGTTATTTAATTTCTTGTGAGTTTGTTCACCTTAAAAAATAATAATAATGCTCAGGCCATATTAATCTGGGCAAATTTCAAGTTAAATAAGGTTCTAGGAAGTTCCTTGCCTTTGATGGTTTTGCATACAGGTTGGGGAGAAAACAATAACAAACAAAACAATTAGAAAACCGAAGAGGAGAATTATAATCTAGTGCCAATTTGTGTCATACTGAGGATAATTAGGCTGGGAGAATACAGGTGGGAGGGATTAATGTCAATTGAGTAACCAGCTATAGTTTCACAGAGGGTGTGAAATTAAAGTGGGCTTTGCCAGATGGAGCTAGTGTAGATTGACGTGGAGAACATAAGAGGACTATAAATTTAGAGGTAACAGTATAAGCAGAGATGCAGGGTTGGGAAGGAGCATGGTAATGTTAATAATGACATTCACACTGCCATTAAGCAATATGGCTGAGACAACACTGAGACCAGAATACTCCGTTGATCATAGTTCTAAATGTTCCCTGTGTACTTTATAAGATACTTAAAAAAATAACAAGGAGATGGTGTCCAAAACAGTGGTAAGACTGGAGTCCAATAATCCTGGGCTTATGTTTCAGCTCTCCCACTTACTAGCTGAGTTATCTTGGCCAAAGCATTTAAATATCTCTGTGTCAGTTTACTTATTTCTAGAACGGCAATAGTAATGTGCCGTTCTCATAGGGATTTTGTGGAGAGTGAAAAAAGAATGTGAGGAATAGTGCTTGCTATGAAGGGAATCCATGAGTGGTTGCTAGTATTATGATTGCCATTGCTGTTATAATTTTTAGTAGTAGCTAAGATTTACAGTAAGATTAGATTGATTTTAAGTGGCATGGGATATGCTTACATGGATACAATCTCAAAAACAAGGTCGAAAACTTATATCTAAGGTGCCATATACCCCTATTTACCTGAGGTCATCTCCATTTACACCTGTGGTCCTGACATAAATATCAAAAGTGCTTTTTTCCACTCTCAGATATGTCCTGGTCTGGCCAATAAATTATACAGTCATATCTCCTGTAACCAGTGCACGGCAATAAAAAGCAGTGTAGCTCTTTGAACAGGGGGAATGAGGGGATGGAAGCAGTGTTTTAGGAAGATTTCTGTGGTCATGGCATCCAAGAGGCTTGGAAAGGGTGCAAGGCAGGCAAAAAAAAGCAAGGTAAGTGCTATTAGTGGTAGCACCCTAGACTCAGATAACAAGGATAGTGACAGGAGGGTTCAAGATATGTCCTAGGAGCAAAAGCAGGGCCCAGGAGGAAAAGGACACTTCTTCCTTTTTAAACTGACTTCTGACCCCTGATGTCTGATCCCTGACCCCTCACATTTGTCACCTAGCTCACAAACCCTTCCCCGGAAAACTCCAGCATATGATCACAATTTTTTGAAGGAAACCTTATGATCAGGGGGGCAACTCTAGTCAATCCTGATAAAGAGGGGTCGTAGCTTCCAGTCAAGGCAAGTGGCCTAAACAATTCTCAGAACTACATAAGAAGTAACTCTTCTGCATTGATTCACCAGCTTTCATGGGTATATGGTAATTGTCTCCTGTCCAAACTGCTCTGAACAGTTACACTGAATGACCTAGTGTTGTATTCCCAACTTGGGTTTGTCCTATTTGATATTTCAGACCATGCCACTGTCAGAGTAGACTTCTCTAGTGGATGTGGGGCAGTTTAATTGAGACTAAAAAAATCCACTTATTATATAAAAGAACAAAGGTAGAAGGATGAGGGATTCTGGTGGCCTGAGAGCTCTTTCTTAACTGAGAACAGTGTTGAATGATAGTAGGGAAGTAAATATGGACTGGACAGAGCTGAATTCTCTGCACAATTTAGGTGAAGGCAATGAGGACTGACTCCAGTAGGATGGAGACCAGAGACCAGAGCCTGGGCACTCTGTTGGGAAGGACAGACAGAAGAAGACCTGGAGAGGAACTTTAGAGAATATAAATCTATGTTCTGGGTGTCTGTGTGGTTATGTGCTATGAGGTGTGCACTGTAAACCCTTTCTCCATCTCCCAAAGATAATCACTAGAACATAAAACATTCTGCATTGCTGTCTAATGTTTTCAGAGCCTGGGCAATTTTTCTGGACACTGGGGGGAGGAGCTGGGTCTTGTGGCTAAGTTAGGATGGTGAGCACATAGGGTGAGTCTGTTCAGATCAGGTGACAGGCTTGAAGCTACCAGACTGAGATGAAATCTGAACGAGAAGAAAATTGGAAGCAAAAAATGATGGTTTGGGAATCTTTTGTTCTCAGACTTTTGACCAATCAAGTCTGAAGGAGAACCATAACATCCGAATAAGGTCTTTCTTCTGTGGGGGTGTTTTCTAGAAAGCCCCAAACTAATTAAGTTTATAAACTTTTAAGTGCTGAAGAGGAGCTCTTAATTTAAAGAAAATCTAAAGTGAACCCTCTGGTAAAGCATGGAATCCTTTTGTAATGCAAATAACCCCTCCCCTGTGCTATTATATTATCTTGTAAGTTTCTGAGTTGGGAAAATGCTGGGCCCACCTGTACTCCATTCATAGCATACTGAGAAAGCAGAGCATAATAGATGGTGAGCCCTAGGAATATTTCAACCCTAGCAGCATGGTTCACTGTTGTCTATGACATGTTATTAAATTATTGATACCCAGCCAGGCTTTGGGACACAGGCTTTGTTGTTCTGAGCTAACAAAGCCACCTGAGAGAAAGCCATAATGAGAGAGCAGGGACTTAACTATGATGGGGTAAGGCTTCTGGGCCTCCCGTAACAGGAATCCTGCCTGAAACAGGAGAGGGCTACAAATTATTTGGACTGACCACTCTTGCAAAAAGGAAGAGAAAATAGGTGCATTAATGAAATTCTTACAACAGATGGCAAACTGTCCTTGGATCCTCTGGTGGGGGAAAAGGGGAAAAAAAACTTTCAAAGAATATTTTATATGAGTATATCACACAGAATCCACTTACTCCGAGGACTCACAGAAAGCTATCTAAGAGACATTCAGTTAAATTATTTAACAGAAGATGACAGAAAAGAATTAGAGAAAGAAATTTTCCCATCTCAAGTTAAAACAACAATCCACTCTCTATCCACGGGTAAATCTCTGGGTCCAGATGGTTGCCCAACAGAATTTTAGCAAACATTTGGAGAGATAATAAGGCCTGTAACAGTAGATAATTACTCACTTATATATGGCTCAGTGCCCCCTCATCTACATTAGTTTCTATAGCAGGTTTTTTGCCAAAAGAAAGGAAGCAGACCCCTGCTCTATTTTTCCATTTGTAATTTTCTCTTGCATCACTCTGTGCAGATGCCAGGAACCATCCTTTTTATTTCACTGTCCTTATGAAGACCTTTGAGCACAATGGGAGGTGAGGAGACATTAAATATTACTGAAATGGGATATGAAAACAGCCACTAGGAATTCCTCCAGGAAAATAGGTAAAGGTCCAGTTTAGTTGTCAAGAAACATCATCCAATTAATGTATGTTTAGGGAAAGGGACTCCATTTACCCTTCTTCTTAACACCTCCACCACTCATTTTCCCAAGAGGAGCAGTAAACATTGGCATCTCAGGAGCATGTAGTATTGAATGTCCACCCCAGAGCATGCAGAGCAAAGGTCACGGACATTTTCGACAGCAACTAGTTCATAGCCATTTTGCCAGGGGCTTAATGGAGGCTGATGAGTTTAGCTACAATCTGTGCTCTAAGGCTGAGAAGCAAGGGTGAGGCTCCAAACTGCAGGCTTCGCTGACCAGACGGGCTATAAATGTCTCTACAAATTATAGATGCTTCTGGGAGACCATAATCCTTAGCTCTTATAGATGTTTTTTCCTCTCTACAAAGCATTTTACATGAGCAAACTAATTAGTCCTTTCACCAACCCAGTGGTTTCAGAAAAAGTGATTTTCCCATTTTATAGATAGAGAAACTGAGTGCCAAGTGTCTTCTTGCCTTTTAGCTGCCAACACTTTGAAGATGAGACAAATTTGAAACATGAGTCATTTCAACTTCAGTCGATCTGCCAGTTTTCTGTTAACTAGATTGTGACATCTGTGTCCAGAAAGCACACTAATGTTTGGTGATTAATGTGCTGGTAATCGTTATCATTTATTGAGTGCCTATTAATATGTACTGTGCTGTACGTATGTTAGATTGCTCAGTCTTCATCATCCTGTAGAACATTGAGTCTTACTCTTGCATGTGTTTTAGAAAGCACCTGAGGAGACCTTAAAAAATCTGATGTCTGCTTCCCAGATCAATAAAATCAGAATCTTTGAGAGCAGACTTCAGTATTGTTTAAAGCTCCCCAGGTGATTTCAATATGCAACTGAAGTTGAGAACATTTTGGATAAGAAAGCTAGAAGAGATATAGAGAAACAGAATATCTAGAGTTAACAATATGATGGTGGTTTCTTTTGTTTTCAGTGAAAAAGATTTGAGTTATAGGATGAGTAGAAGGGGCTAGTAGAGAAGAAACATAATGGAAACAGAAGAGAATGGGTCATTAATGGGGCAATTTCCAGAGGAAATCAGAGAATGAGGATTAGCCACTTTCACCTTTATGTCTCTTATGTACTTGTAGATTTGTACTGTAGTATCTATTACCTTAAATTTTTTGTTTACATGGCTGGCTTCTTTCCAGACTATACATTGTTTGAGTCATGGTTCTGTGTCCAGAACCTTGAGTAATGTCTGAGATACAACAGTCTCTCAGATGCTGCATAAACAAAAGAGTGAATTTGGGTAATTTAAAAATCTTCTCTTCATGGAAGAGACTCTCCCAACTCTCACACAGTACTTGAAACACCATTAATCACCCTTTTAGAGTAAATTTCTGATAACCTGAGTTAACAATTGGTTGCAAGGACATTACAATGACCCATGCTACCTTCAGCCATTTGTGCCTCTGCATAAATTGTTTGGACTGATTAGCCTATCTGTCACCAATAGGAACCAAAGAGAATATGAATCTAAACAGGCTGTCACCATTTGGTGTGTTTAAACACAATAAAGAGTACATCCCAAAGCACTGGAGTGTGTTTCAGCCCTCTGGGAGGCAACAGGATAGCCAAGCCAAATGTGTGTGTATGTATTGGGGTGGTCGTCAGAGAATTCAACTGCACTCAAACCCTTGGTGTCTCAAAGGCTGTCTTGGAGCCAAATTTAGAAGCTACACATCATGCTATCACTTAGCACTGTTTGTGCTCCTCAGTTTTCTGCACATGTGCTCCTCAGGAAATTGATGACTAGAAGACATCACTTTTCATTCACATGGACTGATTCATCCCAGAGGGAACATTATTTGGTGATTTGTGAAAAATTCTGTGAATGCAGAAAAGCACCCCATTCAGTGCTCCAGTTCACACTGTAGCCAGCAGGGACCTTCATCATGGTATCCCTCAAAGCTCAATCCTGCTACCTGTAGGATACAGGACAAGGCTATCTTGCTCTGGCCCTCCACTGGAAATTGCACCATCTTGCCCATATATTCTGTAGTGCCTTGCGTTGACCCTAATCCAAACTCATTTTTTTTTCTCTTTGGAATGTCTGTTTTATGATGAGTACACTTCATATTCTTTCAACTCCTTACCTTAATCGTAAAACATTTTCACTTCCAAAATCACTATTTAAAAATGACTGCTCTTGGGGTGCCTGGGTGGCTCAGTCGGTTGAGTGTCCGACTTCAGCCCAGGTCATGATCTCGCAGTTCGTGAGTTCGAGCCCCGAGTCTGGCTCTGTGCTGACAGCTCAGAGCCTGGAGCCTGCTTCAGATTCTGTGTCCCCCTCTCTCTCCGCCCCACCCCTGCTTGTGCTCTGTCTCTCTCTTTCTTTCAAAAATGAATAAACATTTTAAAAAAATGACTGCTCTTTAGGGGTGCCTGGATGGCTCAGTCAGTGGGGCATCCAACTTTGGTTCAGGTCATTTGGATCAGGTTCATGAGTTCGAGCCCCGCATCTGGCTCTGTGCTGGCAGCTCAGAGCCTAGAGCCTGCTTCAGATTTTGTATCTCCCTCCCTCTCTGCCCCTCCCCCATTCTCATTCCCTCTTTCAAAAACAAACATTTAAACATTAAAAAAAAAATTACTGCTCTATAGCCTTAAGTTCCTATCTATCCAGCTTGCTCTAATGTGAAGGTTCAGACTTCTATTATTTGACCCCTATTTAATTTATTTTGCTATCCATAAGCTTTTAACCTGCTTTCATCCTTCTTTTATCCAGCTTTGATTGTTTGACCTGCCATTACAATTAAACATTGTACAAATGGTAAATTATGTTTCTCTTCTGTCCTTTATTGCTCTCATCTGGGACAACGTCAACTCTTGGATAAAACTATTTCCAGGAAATACCATGTTTTGTTGGGGAAAAATCACATAACAGAATAATGTAATTCCATTGTGAATTAATGATTGTCAGTCTCAACTGAATCTCAGTAATATTACTATCCAAAAATTCTATTTTGTTTATCTGGTCAGTTTTCTATCCAACTTTTACAATGTCTATTTCAAACCTATTTTATTTTCATTAATCTTCTGGGTCTCCCCTTCTGCCCCTGCCCATTCTCAGCAGATGATTGTATTTCTCATGTAACAAGGAAAAATGAAACCGTAAGATGGGAGCTTCTTTGCCTTTTCATCTCCACATCTATCTATACTCATTCTTTTCTCTCTATAACTTGTTAAGAAAAGGAAGTATCCATCTTCTTATATGTCAATTCTTTCCTGCATATTTGGGAACATTATATTCTTGGCCATACATTCCCTCTGTTGAAACCTCTACCAGTTCCTTTTATAGGATCATTCCAATTAGCTGTTAAGGTTTGGTCTCTCATAAATAAAAATTTACTTTTGGCTTTAGTTTCAGCCTCCACTACTAACTACCCTATACCTTGCCTTAAAACTATTTCTGTTCTTACCTTAAACTAAAATGTTAAAGGGATTTTAATGTTTCGATATCTGTATTTTCCATGGACTCTTGAAGAGCTCATTTTGATCAGGCTTGCATCAAAATCTCTACTACTTCACTAAATGCCCTGGTCATCAAAGTCTACCATGTCCCCAAATAAATTTAACATTCTTTGTTTCCTTTTTTTTTCTCAACTTCTCAGTAAAATCAAACATTTCTTACTTCCTACCCTAGAAATTATCCTTTAGTGACATCAACACCATACTTTTTACTGTGTACTCTCACTTCTCTGGAAAATTCCTTCTGAGTTTTGCCTTAAGTATTGTCATTCTTTAGTGTTTGGTCTTAAGTACTCTCCCTTTTATTAACCTTATGATCTACTCTTTCCCCAGGCAATTAGATTTAATTGTAGAGCCTTTTCATATGTTCATGCATGACTGAAATTTGAATCCCTACCCTAGGTTTTTTCTCTGTACTTTACCCATATGTTCAACTGACTAAGTGACATTTCCAAAGGTATATTTCATAGATGCCTCACCATCTTGTGTAAAATTGAATCCATGATGTCCTATTGCTAATATGCTCATCTTCTGTGATTTTATTTTCCTGTACAGACTATTTTTGTTACTGCATTGACTGGAAACTCCAATAAAATGAGTAGAAGCAGTGGTAATGGACATTCCTAACCTATCCCTGACTTTAATTGGAATGCCCCTAAAATACCACCATTAAATATGATGATAGTAATCCATAGCTGATGCTACTAGTTCCTTATGCAATATTCATGAATTAGTAAGATTACCATCTTACTAATAGGTAATCTCTTTTAAAAAGAGCAGCAGTATGTCTAGAACAAAAACAATTTTTTTTTGATTTTCAAACTTTATTGCAGTTAAAAATACAGTTCTGAATAATGACATGTAAATTGAGTGTTTCCAGGAAAGGTTTTAGCAGTCTTGGCATAGGCACTGTCCCCTCCCCCTTTTACTTCCTTCTTCCTGCTAAGAATGCAGATCTGATGCCCATAAGACTTACAGCCTTTTTGCCATCAAAGAATATGTGGCAGAAATCTAGAAAGATCTGGAGACCCTGATGTCATTCTTATATTACCATACTGTCCTTCCTATACTGCTACTTCTCAGACTTCTTATAGTTGCAACAAATGAAAAGTTTATTTAAACCATTTCTGATAGAATTTTGGTTAATCTCAGCTAAAAACAAACCTAATTTATATGTATTTGTGGTAGAGTAATAGCATCCCAAAGATGTCCACATACTAATCCCCATAGTCTGTGAATATGTTACACACATGGCATGGGGAAATTAAATTGCAAATGGAATTAGTATTACTAACTTTAAACTGATTTTAAAAGAGGCAGATAATCTAGATTAATCACATGAGCCTAATGTAACTATGAGGATCCTTAAAAGTTGAAGAGGAAGATAGAAGAGAGAAAGTCAAAGTGATGGAATGTGAGATGTGAGAACGACTCCAGCCATTGCTAGTTTTTAAAGTCACTAATTGGCCATAAACCAAGGAATGTGGGCAGCTTCTAGAACTTGGAAAAGGTAGGGAAGTAGTTCCTCTCCTAGAACCTCCAGAAGGAATGCAGTCCTGCTGACATCTTGATTTTAACCCAGTAAGACCTGTGTCAAGTTTCTAACCTACTAAACTATAAGATAATAAAGATGTATGGTTTAAAGCCATTAAATTTGTCAAAATTTGTTACAGCAGCACTAGAAAAGCAATATAGTACTCTTATTTTTTTTTAATTTTTTTAAAAAGCTTATTTATTTATTTTGAGAGAGAGAGGGAGACAGAAAGGGAGAGGGAGAGAGAGAATCCCAAGCAGGCTCAGTGCTGTCAGCACAGTGCCTGACTTGGGACTTGAACCCACGAACTGTGAGATCATGACCTGAGCTGAGATCAAGAGTTAGACACTTAACCAACTGAGCCAGGCACCCCTAATATGCTACTTTTTATGAACTTGAGGAAGGTTCCTGCTATTTTTGTTGGCTAAAAGTTTTATCATGAATGAATCTAAAATTTAACCAACTGTTGTTCTGGCTATATTGAAAAATAAGTATGATGAAAATATCTTACTTTTCATTTCCTCTTTTAAGTGTTAATATGCTGGATTACTTTAGGATTACTTTAATAAATGTTTCAATTTAAATGGTGACTACATATCTTGATAAGCACTGAGTAATGTATAGAATTGTTGAATCATTATGCTGTACACCTGAAATTCATATAACACTGTATGTTAATTATACTTCAGTTAAAAAAAATAAATCTGTCAACAAAACTAGAAGCCTACAGAAAGCGAGAAGATATTTGCAAATGACATATCTGATAAAGGGCTAGTGTCTAAAATCTATAAAGAACCTATCAAGCTCAACACCCAAAAAGCAAATAACCCAGTTAAAAAATGGGCAGAAGACATGAATAGACACTTTTCCAAAGAAGACATCTAGATGGCTAACAGATACATCAAAGAATGCCCAACATCACTCATCATCAGGGAAATACAAATCAAAACCACTGAGATACTACCTTGCACTTGTCAGAATGGCTAAAATTAACAACACAAGAAACAACAGGTATTGGTGAAAATGTGGAGAACAATGCACTTGTTGGTGGGAATGCAAACTGGTGCAGCCACTCTGGAGAACAGTAAGGAGATTCCTTAAGAAACTAAAAATAGATCTACCCTATGATCCAGCAATTACACTATTAGGTATTTAACTAAAGGATACAAAAGTACAGATTCAGAGGGGTACATGGAACCCAATGTTTATAGCAGCGTTATCAACAATAGCTAAACCGTGGAGAGAGCCCAAATGTTCATCAGCTAATGAATGGATAAAGATGTGGGATGTGTGTGTGTGTGTGTGTGTGTGTGTGTGTGTGTGTGTGTGTGTAATGGAATATTACTAGCCATCAAAAAAGAGTGAAATCTTACTATTTGCAATGATGGGATAGAGCTAGAATGTATTATGCTAAGTGAAATAATCAGTGAAAGACAAACACCGTATGATTTCACTCATGTGGAATGTAAGAAACAAAATAGATGAATATATAGGAAGGGGGAGAAAAAGAGAAGAGAGGGAAACAAACCACAAAAGACTTAATGATAGAAAACAAACTATGGGTTTATTGGGGAGGTGGCTGGGAGATGAACTAAATGGGTGATGGGTACTAAGGAGGGCACTTGTAATGAGCACTGGGTTTTTTATGTAAGTGGTGAATCACTAAATTCTACTCCTGAAACCAATGCTGCATTGTATTTTAACTAACTAAAATTTAAATAAATAAAAAAAGAAAATAAAGTTTTAATTTTAAGCCTTTGGATTAGTTTTCTGCATTCTCAATTTTAGGTCACTGTAGAGACACTTATTAAACCTGTTTGTAATTTCTGTTTTCTTATTAAGCTAATACTCATGAAGAAAAATAAGTTTGGTTGTTAAGAATGTATTTGATGGTAATTCTTTTTTTTTTTCTTTCCAAGTTTTTATTTAAATTCTAGTTAGTTAACATGCATACACTTGTTGGTAATTCTAGGGCTAGAGGTTGTTATAACCTATGGTCCATTCCAGGGAGTGAGTTCAAATACCAAGAATTGTGAATGTTTTGTTCTAGTCTCCTTTGGCAAATAGAGATTTTCCCATTTCCACCCTATGAAAGGATAAAATAGTCTTAACTACTCTTATTAAATATAAATATTTAATTTGATAAAAAAAAACAAGGAGCAGTAAAGTGTATAGAAAATAAAAAAGTAGATTCTTACCTTGAGGAAGAAAAATCTGCATAGAATAATTTGAAAATCTTTTAAATGCTGCCTTTCTATGCCCTTATCTCTTATGTCTTTGGACCAAAACCTTCTCAATTAGATTCCAGATTAGGGACTTTATATAATCAATTGGTCTCCTTGGAATGTTTCAAACTAAGGCAGTTCACAAAGTCATAACTCCACATGCACCATTTCCTGAGATGTTGCCTAGGAGTACTGGGCATCTAGAGCTAAGTGATGCCTTTGATTCTGTACCTAGACCACTAGTTTTCTTGTTGCTTCTGTACCTTACACACCGTGTTTTCATTGGACTTATCATCATAAGAAAGTGCTCCTTACCTGTAACAACTCCTTTACCTTATGGAAAAATCTGCCTGGGGCTCCAGGAAGACAAACTCTATGTACATAATTTTTAAAACTTTTTAAGTGAGCTATATAACTACAATATCATCATGATGTATACCCTGGATGCAGTCTACATGAATAGTAATTTGCTGAATATAATGTTGCATATAGGGGGAAATTACTATGGTGCCAAAGTTGACAGTTTAGCTTTTCAGATTTTTTGTTCTAAATAAACAAAAATATGTATTTTGTATTTATTTCAAAATAATAGAAGTATGGCCTTCATCTACTATACTTTTTTCATTAAACTAATATTTCTTTGCTCTAGAGTCCATAAAAACTAATACATGAAGATGATACTGAAATTGGTTTGCTAACACTCTATTTAGGAATTTGTCAATATATTCATCAATATAGTTGGTCTATACTTATCTTTTCTTATATTCACCACTCTGGTTTTAGTATTAAGATTAAATTAGTCTTGAAAAATGACTTAGTCACACTTAAACTTAGTCACATATTTTAGTCTTGGAGAAATTCTGAAGATCAGATTTTTTTTTATAAGGAATTTGGCAAAATTTGGCTATATATATATTTGGAACTTGTTTCTTTTTAACAGAGTTTTATTGGAAGTTACATTTTTCTTTTTCTTTCTTTTTTTAATCCTCATCACCTATTTAACCCAGTCCTCCACCCCTCTTCCCTCTGGTAACCATCTATTTGTTCTCTGTAATCAAGATCTGTTTCTTGTTATCTCTCTCTCTCTCTCTTTCTTATTTTATTCCCTTTCCTTATTTGTTTGTTTTGTTTCTTAAATTCCACATGAGTGAAATCAAATGGTATTTGTCTTTCTCTGATTGACTTATTTCACTTAGCATAATACTCTCTAACTCCATCCATTCATTGCAAATAACAAGATTTCATTCTTATGTCTGAATAATATTTCATTGTGTATATATACCACATCTTCTTTATTTGTTCATCAATCTATGGACACTTGGGCCACTTCCATATCTTGGCTATTATAAATAATGCTGCTATAAACATAGGGGTGCATATATCCCTTTCAATTAGTATTTTTGTATTCCTTGGGTATATATCCAGTAATGCAATTGCTGGATCATAAGTTAGTTAAATTTTTAACTTTTTGAGGAAACTCCATGCTGTTTTCCACACTGGCTGAACCAGTTTGCATTCCCATCAGCAGTGCATGAGTGTACCTTTTCTTTACTAAAGAAAGAAATTACTAAATTACTTACTAAAGAAATCCTCACTAAAACTTGTTGTTTCTTGTGTTTTTTATTTTAGCCATTCTGATATATGTGAGATGATATCCCATTACAGTTTTGATTTGCATTTCCCTGATGATAAGGGATGATGAGCATCTTTTCATGTGTCTGTTGGCCATCTGTATGTCTTGGAAAAATGTCTGTTCTTGTCCTCTGCCCATTTTTAATTGGATTATTTATTATTTGGGTGTTGAGTTTTATAAGTGTTTTATGTATTTTGGATACTAACCCTTTATTGAATTTGTCATTATCTTCTCCCATTCTGTAGGTTGCCTTTTAGTTTTGTTGATTGTATCCTTTACAGTACAAAAGATATTTATTTTGATGTAGATACTAACTCTTTATTGGATATGTCACTTGCAAATATCTTCTCCCATTTTGTAGGTTTCCTTTTAGGTTTGTTGATTCTTTCCTTCACTGTGCAGAAACTTTTTATTTTGATGTAGTCCCAATAGTTTATTTTTGCTTTTGTTTCCCTTGTCTCAAGAGACATATCTGGAAAAACGTTGCTATATCTGATGTCAAAGAAGTTACTGCCTGTGTTTTTTTCTAGTATTTTTATGATTTCAGGTTTCACATTGAGGTTTTCAGTTCATTTTGAATTTATTTTTGTGTATGGTGAAAGAAAGTGGTCCAGTTTCATTCCTCTGCATGTTGCTGTCCCATTTTCCCGACACCATTTGTTAAAGAGGTTTTTTTTTCCATTGTATATTCGTTCCTCTGTCTAAGATTAATTCACCATATAACTGTGGGATTTTCTATTCTGTTCCATTGATCTATGTGTCTGTTTTTTGTGCCAGTACCATACTATTTTGATTATTACAGCTTTATAATATAACTTGAAGTCCAGAATTATGATGCCTCCAGCTTTGCTTTTCTCTGTGAAAATTGGTTTGGCTATTTGGAGTCTTTTGTGGTTCCATACAAATTTTAGGATCATTTGCTCTATTTATGTGAAAAATGCTGTTGGTATTCTGACAGAGATTGCTTTAAATGTGAATTTACATTTTTAAATGGTTATTTTTTGTTTAGATATTATTTTAAAAAATTATTTTTATCTTAATTATGTATTAATATAATTTTTTCATATTACTCTATTGATTTTTAAAATCTTTATGTCCACTTTTTTCCCATTTTTAATCCCAATGTTATAAACATATTCCTTTTCTCTCTTTCTCTTCTCTCTTTTTTACATTCTTCTTTCGTTTTTCTCATGTCCTGCTTGATATTTGGCTACAAATTGCTTTTCAATTTCATTATTTTTTCTGTTATTTTCTTTAATTTGCTCCTTTTATTATTTTCTTGCTATTCTTTTTCTTTTCCTAAATTATCACCTCAAATGCTAAACATACCATGAGTCCTATGTTAGTTGTCACTCCCAAATTTGGTTACAGCGTATCTTCATTATCATTCAGTTCTAAATATTTTATAATTTCCATTGCAGGAATTCTCTCTTTCACACATGTTATTTTGGAATGCATTTTTAAATACACACACACCCACACAAATGCAGATGCATCTGGAGTTGATTTATTGTATATGGAGTAAGATGGGAAATCCAAGAGCATTTTATCCCAGTGTAGTCACTTTTTAAAAATGTCATTTAATAAGTAATGCCATGTATGTCTACTGGTATGCCAGGCCAACCTTTGTCCTATATAAAATGAGTTTATTTGGGCGCTGTTTTATTCCTTTTGCTAGTTTGTCTCTGCTTATGCCAGAAGCTTATGGATTTAATTCCTTTGGTTTGCAATAACAATTGATGTTGGGTAGGACTAGTCTCCTCTCCTCACTTCTCTTCTTAAGACTCTTGACTATTTTCACCTCCTTTTCCCCCATATATATGTTTCATAAATATTTTTGAATGTTTACCAAACATTCAAAGAAATAATTCACAACTTTACAATATTCATCCTTTTTTGAACACAGTATCTTTTCATTATTTAATGACTCCAAACAGATAAAATATTATAGTTTTCTTGGTACAGGTTTTCTTATCTTTTGTTAGATTTATTCCTACTTGATTTTATTTTATGATATTGTCTTCTTTTCAGTTGTATTTTCTGGTGTATGTAAATGTAATTGACTCTTGTTTTGTTACCTTATTACCCAGTCTTCTTGTTCAACTCTGCTGTGATTCTAAAATTGATTCATAGTTTCTTTAAATTCTTTTATATGAAGTCTCATATCATTTACAATAATAAGATTTTTATTTTTCCTTCCAAAACTTCAAGCTTTTTTCTTCGAATGCAGAATCTAAGATCCCTAATACAAGGTCAAGGAGTTAAATTGATGAAGGTGGGTGTTTCATCTCATTTCCTTATTCTAACATTTCCTGTTTATAGTAATGCTTACTGTATACACGTGCACACATACACACACACTTTTTCATATTAGGGAATTTTCTTCTCTTCCTAGTTCTCTGGAAACTTTTAATGTGAATTTATATTTAACTTTATTTAATGTCTTATGGAATCTATTGAAGCAATTATATGGATATTATCTTTAATATATAATTGTGCATTTCTGGAATAAACTCAAATTGGTCATAATATACTATGTTTTCTATGTGATAGTGGATTCAATTGGATAATATTTTGTTTAGGATTTTTGCATCTGGATTCATGACTTAAAAGGTTTTGCTGTTTTCCTTGTTATAAAATTTTAGTCTCATTTTCTGTTTCTCTGTACTGTAATGAATTTTTCAATTTTTTCCCAACTCTGTAGGCATTATTGTGATTATGACTTATTTTGAGTTTGCAGTACTAATGCAATATTTGTTTTTAAGATTTAATTTTTAAGTCAACTCTACACCCAGTGTAGGGCTTGAACCCACAACCTCAATATCCAGAGCCACACACTCCACCAACCGAGCCAGCCACCCAGGCATCCCACTACTGCAGTATTTTATATTAATGGAAATATTTTGATCAAACAAGATTTTTTAGTTATTTTCATTTTAGATTCATGTTACATGTTCTATCCACATCCATTTGTTTTATTTCTGTCCATTTTTTTCATAATCTCTTCTTTTAAAATAATGAAAGATGTGTCATCAGTTACATCCTTAAGCATCTGAAACATCATCATCTTAAATTTTGTAATTGACTCTCTTGGAACTTTAATTTTATATGGAGAAATAACCCTTGTAGTAGATCTGTTTATTTGTTTACTTACTTTACTTACTTAGATTTTTTTTAAATGTGCTTTAACTTTGAGTTATAGGTGTATTTTTTGTGGAGGCTTTTTTTTTTCTTCTCTCCTCTTCTTTTTGCTCCTCTGGTGGTTTTGCTACAACTCCAAATAGCCTTGCAGACCAGGTTCCATCATAAATGCACGATGGATTCCTGTGCCAGTATTAAAGGCCCTGCAAATCCAGCCACAGAGCCAGAGAATATCTTGGCTCAGTTCCTGGTATAGAGCTTTTCTGCACATTGTTTGAGAGCCGTAATTCAAGTTTAATTTTTATTTATTTTTAAATTAATATACAGCAAATTTCACTGTTTTTAGTATGCAATTCATGATTTTGACAAATGCATGGAATCTTCCTGCTGCCTTTTTAAAAAATAAAGTTTATTTTATAACAGTCTTATATTCACAGAAAAATTGAACAGAAGGGGCAAAATTTCCCACATACTCTCTGCCTCCAGACATACATAGCCTCCCCCGTTATCAGCATCTCTCACCAGAGTCGTATTTGTTACAGTCGATGAACCTACACTGACACATCATTATCACCTGGAGTCCATAGTTTACATTAGGGTCCACTTTTAGTGTTGTACATTCTGTGGGTTCTAGACAAATTATAATGACATTTATCTAGCATTATGGTATCAGAGTCGTTTTATTACTCTAGAAATCCTCTGGCCTCAATCTGTTCATTTGTCCCTCCCCTCAGCCCCTGGAACCACTGATCTTTTTACTATTTTATTTTGCATTTTCCAGAATGTCAAATAGTTAGAATCACAGTATGTAGCCTTTCAGATTAGCTTCTTTCACTTCATAATACACATTTCAGTTTTTCATGTGTTTTTATGGCTTGATAACTTATTTTCTTCTAGCACTGAATAATATTCCATTGTCTAAATGTACCACAATTTATTTATCCATTTATCTACTAGATGACATTTTAGTTGCTTCCAAGTTGGTTTTTTTTTTTTTTTTTTTTAATTTTTAAATTTATTTGGGAGAGAGACAGAGACAGAGTATGAATGGGGAAGGGGCATAGGGAGAGGGAGACACAGAATCCGAAGCAGGCTCCAGGCTCCGACTGTCAGCATAGAGCCCTATGCAGGGCTGGAACTCACGAACCATGAGATCATGACCTGAGCTGGAAGTCAGACGCTTAACCGACTGAGCCATCCAGGTGCCCCAGTTGCTTCCAAGTTTTGACAATTATGAATAAAGTTGCTATAAACATGTGTGTTCAAGTTTTTGTGTGAACTGAAGTTTGCACCTTCTTTGGGTAAATACCATGTGCTATTGCTGGATCATATGGTAAGAGTATGTTTAGTGTTATAAGAAGCTGCCAAACCGTCATCTATACTGTCTATGACACTTTGCCTTCCCATCAGCAATGTATGAGAGTGCCTGTTGCCTCACATCCTTGTCAACATTTGGTGCTATCAGTGTTCTGGATTTTGTCTGTTCTAATAGGTATGTAGTCGTCGTATGTCAGTGTTGTATTAGTTTGTATTTCTCTGATGACATGATGTGGAGCATCTTTTCATGCGCTTATTTGCCATCTGTATATGTTCTTTGGGGAAGTGTCTGTTAAGGTCGTGGCCCCCTTTTTAATTGAGTTGTTTGTTTTCTTATTGTTGAATTTAAGACTCTTTTTGTATTTTTGGGATAATAGTCCTTTCTCAGATTCGTCTTTTGCAAATATTTTCTCCCAGTCTGTGACTTGTCTTTTCATTCTCTTGACAGTTTCTCTTGCAGAGCAGAATGTTTCAGTTTAATGAAACTTATCAATTCTCTTACAGATGGTACCCTTGGTGTTGCATCTAAACAGTCATCACCAAATCCAAGGTCATCTAGGTTTTCTATGTCATCTTCTGAAATTTTGTAGTTTTGTGTTTAGTATTTATTTATTTATTTATTTATTTATTTAAAAATTTTTTTTTTTTAACATTTATTTATTTTTGAGACAGAGAGAGACAGAGCATGAACGGGGGAGGGTCAGAGAGAGGGAGACACAGAATCTGAAACAGGCTCCAGGCTCTGAGCTGTCAGCACAGAGCCTGACGCGGGGCTTGAACTCACGGACCGCGAGATCATGACCTGAGCCGAAGTCGGCCGCTTAACCGACTGAGCCACCCAGGCGCCCCTGTGTTTAGTATTTAGATCTGTGGTCCATTTTGAGTTAAGTTTTGTAAAGAGTGTAAGGACACTCTTTCATGTAATTTTTGGCCAATGGATGCCAATTTTCTCCAGCACCATTTGTTGAAAACTGTTTTTCTCCATTGCATTGCTTTTGCTCCTTTGTGAAAGATCAGTTGATTATATTTATGTGGGCATATTTCTGGACTCTCTTCTGTTCTACTGATCTATTTGTTTCTTGTTTTACCAATGCTTGCTGTCTTTTTATGTCAAATCCTCCACCCACTCATGTGGGACCATTCATCCCTGTAGTTTTACCTTTTACAGAATGCCATATAAATGAAACCATAAAGGATGCAGTCTTTTGAATCTAAATTCTTTCTTCACTTAGCTTCATACATTTTGATATGATAGATGTTATAGCATGTATCCATATTTTCTTTATTGCTGAATAGTATTCCATTGTATGAATGGGCCAGTTTATTTACTCATTTCTTAGTTGAGGGCCATTTGGATTGTTTCCACTTTGGGGCGATTACCTATAAAGCTTCTATAAACATTTGCTATAAATGAGTATGCAGGTTTTCATTTCACTAGATATAAAGCAGGTATAATAGTCAACAATTTTTGTTTGTGTTGTTTTGTTTTGTTTGCTGTTTTTTTTTCATAGCTTATTTATACTAATAGTTGGGTTCCCTCCTGTGCTTTCAAACAGAGAGCCTAAATCAGTTACCTTTCTGAAAAAAAGGGTAGTTTGTCTTCTTTGCCTCAGAAAAGCAGAATTTCTAGCCACCACTATCTTTATTTGGGGTGGGAAGACTTATCACTTTAACCTCTCTCTTCATTTGGTGTTTCTATTCCATTTTTGGTCCATGAAAATATTTATTTTTTCCTAAGTTACATGTTTTTTTGTTTTCTCATTATATGTTTTGTCTATAATTACTATGTGGCAAAGCAGAGGGGGTGATCAGAATACAAACTCACAGAACCATCTGGAACCGGAAGCACCTGGAATTCCCAGAAGGTCCTGCCTGTGCTCATGGCACCATCACCCATCTAGCTGAGTGAATCAGAGAACTGAGAGTTATTTTTGATTATTTCCTTTGCCCTCAGCTTCTATATGCAGTCGAGCACAAAATTTCATTGGTTATTACCTTGTAATTTCTTCTCGAATTATTATACTCTTTTTCATCTGCAGCCTCCATTTTGGTCTAAGCTCTGGTCATCTCTCACTAGGCTTCTCTTTCCACCTAACCTCTCTTCACAATGAAGCCTGAAATATCTTCTGTAGCTACATATATAATCAAATCATTCTCTTGCTTTAAATATTCTGTGGCTTCCACTAACCTTAGTTTATAAAGAGATAAAGCCTGGGGCTCAGCCTGTTGCCTACTGCTTTAACCTCTTGATGAGCTCCTTCCTCTATAAGTTCTATTCATACCCATCTCCTTTAGTCAGTGCTCTGTAGAAGGCATGCTCATCTCACTTCAAGGTGTTCACAAGTGTTAGTCTTCTGCTTGAATGCTTTTTTTCTCTCTTTTCAAACTCCCTTTCATATGTAATTTCTACTAGAACTTAGTAAGAAGACTTCAAGGAAGCCTTCCCTGACTTCCCTAACTTCTTCAGGTCCTGATTACAAACTCCTATTATACTTTGTATTTACAATAATTCTTTACTCTGATGTCTATCTTGTTTCTTTTGTGTATGACTAGTGTTATGTTCTGACAACACTAAGTTTTCACTGAATACCTTGTGTAAATGAATAAGTAGCTACAAAAATATGTTTCAGAGGAGTCATTTAAATGATACCATTTGAAGTACCAAGTACGTCCGTATCTTTGGGTACCTCACCTGCTGATGTCTGAAAGTGTATCAATCTTCATTACTTTTGATTAGCCATTGCCCTGTCTAGACTCCACACTTTAAAAGGCAATTCCTTCTTGGGACACCTGCGTGGCTTAGTCGGTTGAGCGTCCAACTTTGGCTTGATCATGATCTCATGGTTCATGGGTTCGAGCCCTGCGTCGGGCTCTGTGCTGACAGCTCGGAACCTGGAGCCTGCTTCAGATTCTGTGTCTCCCTCTGTCTCTGCCCCTTCCCTGCTCGTGCTTTGTCTCTATCTCTCAAAAATAAATAAACATTAAAAAAAAGGCAATTCCTTCTTGTAATACTAATGCATGATGTCCTTAACTCCTTAGTGTACTGAAGTTACCAGATTTCTTTCATTCCTGAGGGACAGACTGTCAGATGACATAGATAACATTAAGGGAATTTTCCAAGTTAAGTTCCTACACAACTGGTTTGGTCAGGTAAAAGTGAAAGGATATGGCCTAGCTCTTTCCCAGAGTATATACATAATAAATACATGAGGTAGTTTTTATTGTGGTGGCTTCATTCACACCCTAGTAGTGTACGGTCTAGTTGAATTGATTGACAATGGTGTCTAGGCTTCAACAATGAGGTTGCTGATTCAGAGTGAGTTAATCTCATCGATGTAAATACTTTTAAAGAGCCTAGAATATTTTCTTTGACACACTCTTGCAGTTGAGTCAGATATTTGGCATCTATAACCCCAACAACTTGGCTCATAACTTGGTAGAGAAATCCATCTAGCTAGCTGGAGGCCTTCTGAATAATAAGTGAGACTTTTTCACAGCATGTAAATTGTAGAACAAATACCACACCATCGGTTTATAATGACTTTTTAATTTTTATTTATTTTTACAGTAGGCAGATATTGGGACAAGGGACTTCTGAAAGTGTTTATAACACTTTAAAGGAGAAGATTTTCCTTTCTTTCTGGGAGTCATGGAATCTTGTGACAAGGAAGAATGGTGGGTGGATTTTATTAATAGCTAACATTAATTGAGTATATAGAATATGTGCTAGGTGCTAAAATAGCTCTTTATATTGTATTATTGTATTTAATCTCCAATCTGTTAACTAGTTGCTGTTGCTATCTCTAATTCTTTTTTGAGGAAAATAATGATTTACTTCACTGGGTCTATTTCAAAGAATGGAAAAATTATACTTATCTTTATTTGTGAAAGAAAATAAGTCAGTATAATTACTCTTGAAGGAAATAAATTTTACTAAGGGTAAAATCTAGAAGTAGTTGTATGGAATATTCTTCATTATATCAATGATTTAATAAGTATCTGTTACTCTAGATCTCAGGGCAAAATTTAAATGGTTGTAGAAACTTAGTTTCTTGAGGTGAATGAGATTAGGTTTTTGGGGCAGTAGAGTTCTAACATCATTGGGGCAGCCAAGTTGTCATTTAGACCATACCTCACTGCACTTTTTGCTTTCATGTTCTTCATACTATCATGGAAAGGAATGGGATACCTATAGTGTTTCATGTTCTGAGCAAGACTTTCAAGTCATAAGCTCCAAGTACTTTGGTAACTTCTTGAGATGCCTGTATTTAATGCAGAAAATTTTGAAGAGAAGTTCCCATTGGATTATGTAACAATGCAGATCAATGGTACTCATTTTTAGACTCTTGGGTAAAATCCAAACTGAGTAAAGTTGGTTTTGCCACGGATAATATCCATCATATAAATGTTGCACAACATTGTACTTGTAATTCAATTTCAAATGACCATGGAAATAATTTTTGGTATACAAATGAAGTCTTATGTAATACCATGGGAAGGTGTAAGAATATTTTTGTAAGACCTCTTATGTACCCAAAATAGAAGGCTGGGGCTAATACAGAAAATTTTTGATTCATTGAGCCACCTCTGGAAAGTTAGAAAATGCTATGAGCCAGAACAGATATGATGTGGGCTTTCCCAAGGCCCTATTACTTCTCCTTTATAGATGAAGAAACTGTATCCCAGGAAGGTTAAATGACTTGTCCAAAGTCAACTTGCCAAGTCAGGTTTGAAGCCCCCCAGAGTGATCTTCTACCTAGATGCAGACCAAAGTTCCAAGGAACTTGATATACAGCCAGTCTCAGATGATTATAATGTGGCTGGCTGCCAGAATTATGCTTGCTGTGAGAGAAATTACTGTAGGGAAAGAACATAGTAAACACAGCTACAGATATGGGTCATGTGCATGCACTGAGAAAAAAGGAATCAAAGTGGCATAAGAACTTGGGGTTAAACATTTGCTCTTCTGAATTTGACTACCTGCTCAAGAGCATGGGTGAGGGAGTCAGGGTTCTGGGGTTGGGGTTCTGGGGTTGGGTTCAATGTGGAGGAAATTAAAACCTATCTTTACTCATTAGGAAAAAATACCTAAAGGACTAGAAAAGAAATTTATATTTTTAAGAATGGAAGAAAATATACTTAATCAGAATTTAACCCATGAACTAAACTCATGTCTCTGTGGCATGAGCTCAGGGATCATAGTAGGTCATTGTGAATCCCTCACTGTTTCCAGTACTATGTGCCTGAAAACTTGCTTTTCAAGCTTCATTCCTTTAGTTTTATGCTCTAATCCCTGTCAAAATGCAAATTCTTTTTCAGAAACTTTTCATATAAAACAAATGATTTGACTTTTTTTTTTTAATGGCAGCACATCTGAAAAATATGCCACATTCCAATCAGCAACTGTGGGTTCACTATGGCAGTGATTGTCAAATGTTCCCACAACTTCTGAGTACAGAGGGTATTTGAATTTTAGGAGAAGTTGATGGGAAGAAAATAGGAAACCACACTGTTAAGAATTCACTAAATGTGAATTTATGCAAGGGAAAGAAGGGCAATGGTGGGCACCTGGAGCAGAAGGGAAAGGAGAAGGTAGAAAGCTTAGCAACAAGCTGTTATGGCTTGACAGTTTACCAATGATGGGTCTTCCAGATACAGTGATGGAACACTTCACAGGTTTACCTACTAGCATCTCTTGTCATCGAATGCACACCAAGTCCAACTGACATATCACTCACAGGTGCTAAGTATTGCTATTACTAGATAGGCTGGTAGGTGAGAAAGAGGATAGACTTTGGAGGAAAACTTAGACTCTCATATCTTCATCATCATGGGTTGGCTGAACAATCTGAGGTATATTTATGAACCTCTTTGAGAATCTTTCCACTATAGCATGTTGCCTATGGATAACAACATTTATGTTGTGACAATTAAGGGAGTTTGGCTCTGCAGGATGCTTAGCAAAGTACCTGCAGGGAGTTATGCACTAGAGTTTATACCCACCAGTTCCCTTCCTGGTTTCATGATTGCTTCACCTCTCCTTACATCTCTCCTGTGCTGCACCCTGGTTTTCTAAAGGTATCCCATTGAGGACTGCACATCTGAGACCATGCTTTACACATTGGCTAAGCTTTCTGTCATCATACTTTCTTCCCTCAAGAAAGGTCCTGGGTAAGTACATTCACACCAACATACTGATAATTAAAGACCTAGTTAATATTATTTTCTGAAACATAGCTGAATTTTAATGAAAGGGAACAAATTAAGAGTTTCAGTTTTAATAGTGAGAGAGAGAGAATGAGGCATCAATATCTGATTGATTGATTGATGTTGAGTCTCGGTGTTTAACTCTCCAATTTTGACCTCCATAATTTTAGACCAGAAGGCTGGCTTCAGCTTGGGTTGTAGAACACTTAGGGAAAGATTTTAGATGCAGAAGAGCTGAGGGTTAAGTATAAGGTGCTTGACAGTCGTGCATTTAGAAGTCAGGAGATGGGCAAGAAGTTTGAAAAAGAGTAGCCATCAAGGTTGAGGGCATACCAGGATATTGATCCAACAGGGTCATGCCATATCCATGTTTCTACCCGCTCAACTGGAAACTGAGCTTGGGGCTCACTAACAGAAGGGAGAGATATTGAAACTTGTTCTGTCCTCATTATAGTCAAATATATCTTTGGTTCATTTCTTTACAGTGAGTCACCTGCTCAATCTGTCCTTAGTCTTTCAGCTAGGACTTGGGATGTTTTAATTTACTTAGCTTAAGCTGGAGTCAGAAACATTGCTATATACTACTTTTGAATTTATTTTCATGTTCCATTATAACCTCATCATCCCCCTTCACAGTCTAATGGTTAAAGCTCGGGGTTTGGAGTCAAACAGGTAAGGTGTTTAATCCTGTTTTCACTACTGACTAGCTGTTTATTATTTTACCCAAAGGTGAGATTACCACTTCTCCAAATTCCCAGAAATGCATTCTTATCCTTCTCTCTTCTCCAAGACATCGGCAGTATTGCTCAGAGTTTGGTCTCTCATACAGTACTGCTGAAAGTATCTGAGGCAAACATGTGAGGTGGAGAGAAACCGGGGTCCCAGGAGGTCAGAGATTTCATAGCGTAGATTAACTGATGGCATTTTTCTGTGTTTCTAATGTCATCATGAAAAAAGAAATTTTAATCCTCTGGAAGGAGAACTAATATTACAAAAGAAACAAAGCAATCCATAGGTTGTAATTATGCTTTCTATAAAGAAGGTCCAGCCCAAAAAGCCATAGTATATTTTAATGGATGTGTCAAAGCTACTCAAGACATTAACATGAAATATCAAGAGCAAGGCCATATAAACCACTAAAAACAGTTAGCAATGGAGAAGAACTTCAGGGAAAGTGGAAGAACTTCAGGGAAAGTGGAAGCTGTCCCAAACACTTCACGCTCTATTGTGTGGAGGAGGGGAATGAAGAAGAGCATAGTTGGTACCAGTTGGTAGACAGTGGGTGAACTTTGACTCAATGGAAAAAATAGTTTTCTTTTATCCTGAGTCACTCAGTAATGGAACAGGCTACTTTTCAAGGTAAAATTGTAGAATTTTCTTGCCAGAGGAGTCTTTGAAATCACGTTAGCCCCTCTTTTCAGCTGACTTGTGAGATGACCAAGGCCATGTTCAGTTTAATGACTTTCACAGAGTCACACAGAAGGCATATAGAGTTGGAAAACATGTCTTGAGTCTGTACACCACTGTTCTTTCACTATGAAAGCTTGTTTTCCTTGTTCTGCTTCCAGTAGTCCTGAGAGAAACTCAGAGCTTCAGGAGATGAAATCTGAGCCTACCTCCTTTCATCAAAGATTTGGCTAGGAAAGCTCAAAGATGCAGGGAGAGCAGGGTGATGCTTTTACATCACAATAATATGACCTTTCTTGGTTCATCTGTAATAAAAGCAAAAAAATATGTAAGTAGGAATAATACTAATTTCTCATATATCACTTCTCAAGTAACTCCTCCACAGTAGTGAGAATAAAGTTTATCTTCTTGTCAGAAACTGGGTGAAGAATAGCTTTGACATTTATCAGAGAGAGAGCAGGCTGAGAAAATTATCGGATGCAAAAATAGATGTAGGCCTGGCAAACTTCTGTGCCATGCCCTGGGAAGAGGGAAGGAGCCCAAGGAGAGGATGGTAAAGAAGGCAGAGAGCTGCAGTGTGGAGCTGAGAGGGTGGGGGTTGGGCATGGAGGAAGTGAACATTGAGGCCACATCTATTAGCCTGGGTGCCTCCATTGGTTCCTCCAGAGACAAGCAGTAAAGTTGCTGTCTTTTTTAATGTTATAGGGAAAAAAAAGTAACTAGAGAAAGAGCATAATTCCATCACTTGCTCTAGCTTGTCACTTTGAACCTGACACAAATAGTTGAACATACAAGTTCTGAAACCTTCCTTGGAGCAAACTCCACTAGTGTTTATGAAAAAAAATATGGGGACAGTGCCTTCTGCTTGGTTAACAATGGCCATCAGATTCGGTGTGGATAGCAAGATGGCAAGGCCATGTGCCAGAGGTCAGAGCCAGAGAGATATAGTAGGGTCAGGTTACTTCTATACTTCTGCTACCCTTCCATCCCAAAGGATTGATTGAAAGCATCCAGCAGAGACAGAACAGTGGCCATCTCATGAGTAGCAGTTGAGAAAGTCTCTAAATTTAGGAGTTTAATTTTCCTATTTATGAAATCAGTAACATCACCATGGTATTGTTATATTTTAGTATTTCCTAAAATATTTATTGATTTTGACAGAGAGCATGTAAGCGAGAGGGAAGAGAGAGAGGGAAAGAGAGAGAAAATCCCAACTAGGCTCCATATTGTCAGCTCAGAGCCTGATGCGGGGCTCAATCTCATGAAGCATGAGTTCATGACCTGAGCTGAAATCAAGAGTCGGAATCTTAACTCACTGATCCACCCAGGTGCCCCTATTACATTTTAGATTACATTAGATAATGTGCAGTATTGCAATGATAAGTTAGGTCCATCTGGGTGGAGTTGTCCACATTGGAAGCAGCCAAAAGGTGAGCAGTTGTCTCCCAGGAATTGGAGGGGAGGGATTCTTGCATTGGATGGGACATGGCAATTGTGTGTGACTATGTTCTGAAAACAGAAATGTCACACATTTAAAACATCTTTTTTAAAGATGTCAGAATGAGGAAGGCAAGTTGCTATAAAAACAAGAACATAGGGTTTGGAATTTGAGGGTCTATCTTTTCATTGTGGTTTTCTCATTGTTTTTTGGGTGATCTTAGACATATTTTCCTAAATCTCAAATGATGGTAACACTTTCATCTAACTGAGGAATAAATAAGCTGGTGGGCCTGAATGTGTTTTTGCTAAATACAAAGTGATACACTACTGTTATTTAAAGCAAGGAAGGAAATTTAGAAAGCATCTGATAACTTACAATGTTATTATTATTAAAAAATTTATTCACAGGATGTGCAAAGATGGATGAATGAAGAGTAGCTCATCAATTATCTTAACCTAGACAGACTCAGCCAGGGCTGGGCAAAATATTAGATATCTATCTTCACTATATAGGTAACAGGTTAGGGAGAGAATTTTATTTTACTACTCTCCTTCCTGTAATGTAAGGCTCTGAAGTTAATACTTGTTCCAACAACTGTGACTCAAGAAGTTTGCTATGCTAGGGTCTAGGAGAAGAGATTAAGATATACTTTGGCTAGGATATCAAAATGGGGAAGAAAGCTATGTTATGGTGAGGTGCCATTTCAGACAGTTAAGAATACATGACAACCCAGTGATCCCTTGCTCTTAATTCAGTGCACGGCTCTCTGTGGCATTGGCTAGATCAGCTGCTCTTAGCCATGAACCAGAGCATCTTGGAGAGGATCAGTTACGTGCCTACTGGGTCCGTAGCATGGAAAACATGTCTACAAACTTAATAGAGAGCTTCTGCTTCTCAGGTTTGAGAGATTTCTATCACTGGTATTGTCAATGAGTAGGGCTGTTTGGGGCCATGATATTTCCTTGTCTGGGAAAAAGAACAGAAGCTTAAAAAGCAAGAACAAAAAAAACACACCAAAAATCAGCCTTGCTGAGTAGGTGCCAGGTCCAGTTGCGGGCTGTTGCAGGTGTGTTAACTGACTGGAGCTGGGCCGATTTCCTCCTGTGGTGGGGGAGCCCTCCTGCAGGGCCATGCAGCACACCACAGCTCCACTGCTCAGAAACAGGAGGTTAATTAGCTCAGTGCTTAATGAGAGCGTCTGGAGGAACTGTTGAGAAAATACTAAAAAATAAATGAGATGGAGGAATGATGGAGAAAAAGCAGAGGGCTGTGATGTGCTCTGAAATGGCTGGTAGGAGAAATAATACAACTGAGACAAATTGCCAATGACTGTGCAGTGAAGGCCTGGCCTCAATGCCACTGGAGGGGCACTCTTAGTGAACAGGCAGCACAATGATGGAGGAACTTGTGAAGGATGGCAGCTGTGGATGGTGATGTGAGTGTGTGTGTGTGTGTGTGTGTGTGTGTGTGTGTGTGTGTGTGTGTTTTGAGAGGTTAGTGTGGAAAGGGGAGAAGCTTTGTTTTCATTTTGAGGACTTGAGAATTATTAAGACTTCTAAGGCAAAGGAACAATTATGTTGTATCCCTATAATCATTTTTATTGACTTCCTGTGAAGCTGAAAATAAATATTTGTGGCATAAATGAATGAATAGAAGAGGAAATGTGTTTCCTTAAGTCTGTGCCGTGGTTTTACGGTGGTAATTTTCCAATCATGCCCAGAAAAGTCCAAAGATTCCATGGAGATACATCAGGAAACTCTATGAAATTATTGACCAAATTGTGTGGATGAGTGTATGACTCTTTGAAGAAGTACTTCAAAGCTCAGCAGGGTTTGATGTGGAACCAAAGGTCTAATTGAGTCAAACTTCAGTACGGCTATTACAGCCCAAGGTCATAGGGAGAGCTAGAACCTGAGTTAAAGATTAAGTCAGGAGCTCCTGAGTTAAACTCCCAGTGCTCTTTCCAATCCAACATGCTTGAGGCTACATAAATATCAGAAGAATGCACCAATTATACATTAGATAGTCGTAAAAAGTTGTCAGTGTCTTAGAAATTTGGGAATACTTGAGAGGGCAAAGTGAGAATATAGGCAAACTTTGAAGAAAACAAGTCTCTTGAAATGAGGATTTAGACAAAACTGAAGGAATGTGGACACAAAACAATAAATATGTACATACATAGCAATGACACAAAGAGATCTTACACTGTAAAACCCAGGTGTCTTCTTTCAGGCCACTGTTCTTTGAGGTAAACAATATTATTCCAGTTTTACAGATGAGGAAACTGAGACTCAGAGAGATGAAGTAACTTGATTGAAGTGACATTGCTAGGAAATGGTAGAGTGTGGATTCAAATTCAGGCCTGCTAAGTGCCAATGTCCTCAATCTCACTAAGTGGAATGAATGAGCATGAACTAGAGGTAATTAATATAAAGTTCCAAAACAAATGGGCAAAATAATTAGAAATTTTAATAATTATGTGCATACTAACAGATACCATGTTGACAAATGAGAACTTGTCCGTCTCTACACATAGCCTGGACCCTGAGCATGGAAAGCACCTTCTACACTAACATGACAGTGCAGTTCTTCTGTCTTTGTTAGCATGTCTTTGCTATCTCTAAGTCTTCATTAGCATGACCTAATTCTTTCAAAAGTCTCCTGCCCAGGTAAATGTTTTCATCATTCTTCACAAGAACTTCCTGATGGACTCTACTCTTCAATGGAAAACATCAACAATTTATGCCCTAAAATTCTTTGAATCCTTTGCCTCAGAGTACTTCTTTTGCTGTTTCCATCAATCTCAGACATTGTTTCATAATTCTTACTCAATCCTAATCAATCCCCTGCTTTGAAAGACCTGCCTGAAGTCAATAAATGTTGACCTTGCCTCCCCCCATAAAGACTTTGCCAAAGCAATGTGATGTTTCCAATAGGAAGCAATCAATTAATTTTTGTCTTATCAAGAGCTTGTGTTTGTAATATTTGAGGTTCCAGCTTTTGACACAAAGTGAGCTTTGAAAAGTATTCAAATACCAAGATCAGTGAGGGACCCACACTTAGAGAACCACCAAACAGAGCACACAAAAGACCCACCACTCTGCCATGAAAGTTAAGTTCAAAACTAAGGCCAAATGTTCTGTCCTGTTTACTAACCCTTCCCCAAATATAACAGTTTTCAGTCAAAGTTGAGGCCAGTGCTGTTGGGGAGGGAGAAAGAGATTGTGTTATTTGGAGGAACCAGAGGCAAGAGGCAGGAGGATGTCACAAAAGGGCCCCTTTGTTCCAGAGCTGGAAAGGTAAGAGAGTCTAACAGTATTGCAGGGTTATCATGCTGCTCGCCTGAGGCTTAGACCACCAGACTGATATATTGAGACAGAAGGATGCAAGAGTCATTTTCTGAGCAAAAGGCAAAGAGCACAGTAAGCTACCTTTCCACCCAATCATTTCATTAAAATTCTATATCAAATTGATCATGGAAGTCAAATTCCATGTCAAAAGGCATTGCTACTAATTGCTATTGATCTATCATTGGAGGCAGAGGTAGAAAACAGGAAATAACCTAGGAATGTAAGGGCATATGCTTGACTTCTATGTGATGGGTCAGGCTGTTTTTGGGAGACAGCCAATATACCACTATGTCCCTGTCATTTAGTGCTCAAGCGTCTCGATACAAGTGACATCACAAAACCTACCTGATGAGATTGCAACTGAACTTTGAATGGAGTTACAGGTAAAGTTGCCAAAATTCTTTCCCATATTAACTAGTTGGATTTATATTATTTTAACTAACTGAGCCTAATTCTAGCACATAGCAGTATTCCTAAATCCCAGTGAAATGATCTGATCATTCAAATTAGGTGGGGCTCTGCAAGTAGCTGAGTATAGTGTGAGATAAATATCAGTGGGCCTCTTTCATTGAACAGATACTTAAAAGGAGTACCAATGGGCAAAGAACCACTATAGCCACTACAAGGGGTCAAAATGTGAGTGGGAAATCAGAAAGTGGGGTAAACCTCTCTCTCTCAAAAAACGTCGGGCTCCTGGAGGGCTCAGTCAGTTAAGTGTCTCTTGATTTCAGCTCAGGTCATGATCTCATGGTTGTGAGATTTAGTCCTGCATTGGCTCCACACTGGGCATGGAGTCTGCTTGAGATTCTCTCTTTCCCTCTGTCTCTCTCCTACTCATGTGTGCTCTCTCTCTCTCTCTCAAAAAAAAAAAAAGAAAGAAAAGAAAAAGAAAGTGGGGTAAACATACAGGCAAGCCCATTTTGTACAGGAGAAAGTAGGTGAGGGAGTAGGAGGCAAGCTGTTCTGTATTAAGACTTTTTCTGAATCTGGAACTTCTGTACATTCTACAGAAAGAAAACAAAGAGTTCTCTTGCCCATAAATTCTTGTATGTGCACTCAAACCAGTAGTAGTCTCTGTCCCTCCATGTGAGTTACACCTCTGTTTGCTTTCCAGATTCTTGAAATTTGCAAGTGTTTCTTTTAAACTGGTGACACTACTCCCATTATATTTGCTGTTAGTTTTTACATTTTGTATTTTTTTTACTGCCTTAAAAAACAGTTTAGAGAGATGTTGAGAAGAGAGGAGCAAAAGGAGATGAGTATTAGTAGTGATCCATCACCTTCAGCCAGAAGACCTTGCTTACAAGAACAAATATTTTTAATTTTAATGTTCTATTTATCAATGTTTTATCTTATGTCTCATGCTTCTGGCAGTAACTTAAGGAGCTTTTAATATGGCATCATGTTTAAAGCCTTTGCCTGAATGTCCACAGGATATGCTAAGTGTTATATGAGTAATATGAAGTTCTATGAGAGTTCAGGGCAGGGAGAGATCACTTAGAAGTAGGTAGTTTTGCAGTGTTGCTTAACAGTTTTCCAGTAAGCTGCTGCTGACTCCTGAATTTTCTACGTATTGAGATATATTGTTAATGTTTCAGGATTTGGCTTGAGCACATAAAGTTCAAGAAATGTATCTATCTCTGGCCAGTGAGCCCTAAACAAAATCATTAGTGATATAAAGAGCCAGAAATGTTTCTCAGCTCTCAGACCCCCAGCAACCCCCTCCCCTTGTCAGTCATGTATTGTTTTATTCCACAGAAGTTTATTTAAAGTCTTAATGGGCCCTTTGGATTTTATACATTTCCTTCTTTGATATATAAGGAACAAATTATCTATTTAGTGTACTTATTGTTGTTATCCTCTTTCCCACACTGAGATCTTTGATTATTTTAAACTCACTTTCAAGGGACTGATGGGCTTGTCTGATTAAAAAAAATAGATACTTTATCAGTAAATGCCTTATCATAGCACCATGAGTACCTGGAAGTCTTAGTGTTTAATTGTCAGGATTCAGCACCTCGTAGGTACTCAATAAATGTTTGAAAAAAGAAAGAATGTGGTTGAGCTCACACAAATCAGAAAAGAGTTGGACAAAGAGCAGTACACATGTAAACGCTAAAGCCAAGGGTATCCCAGATAATCTGAGGTTGAAAATAATGTTTTTCTTTCTGATGCTAGAGAGAAAAAGATCTAAAGTTTCTCTAGATGTAAAATAAAGGGCATTTTTTTGCTCTTAGCTGTTAAACAATGGCATGGCTTTATTATAAAGGCTACTTTGTTTAGGTGTGGCAAAGAAAAAGAAACCCCCAGCGCCATTGCCTCGGTGCCCATCATTAATCACTTGGATGACACCAGCATGACAAAGCTTCCACTGAGGTGCCTGCCATGTATCCCTGGTCCTTGCCTCAAGGTGGTGATGGTTTGCACTCACACTGGGGGAAACACAGAGCCCCAGCCCTTTCCTTCACCCCAGCCTCCAGCAGTGCTCATAACTAGCATATGCTCTGGCTGAATGACCTGGCTTCATTCACAGCTAAATCAGTACTAAAGCAGTCTGGATGATAGATAGCAGCTTATCAATAATTGAAAAGAAAGGCTCAGAGATGTCCCATTATCTGAATAATTAATGCTCCACTTGGGCTTTGTAATTCCTTAATAAAACTGACTGATTGATTTGCTTAATTAATTCCTCCTTTGACAGGCTTATTGCTTTCTTTGGAGACAGGGATGGGCAAAAAGAAAAAAAAAGATAATTCAAGCCAAGAGAAAAGATTTAAAATCTTCATAAACTTTAACCCCCTCAGAGTATTATGAAAACAAGTTCTCCAGCAAGCCTTCTACCCCAGTCTCTGATTTGCTGTAAAAGACCCCACATCCCTGTAAACAAGACACCACTTGTCACCTGGGTGTATTTGGCTTTATAACTGATGAAACATTATGCTAAATGGTAAGGGCCCAACCACATCTGTAGTGATAAACTCAGCTCAACCTTAAACACTTTTGAATAAATCGATCTGAATGAATGTTTAAAGCCGACTTCCATTTAAAGCAATGAGCTCTGGGCAAGGCAGTGGCAGCTACCTCGATGCTGAGTGAGCTGATGGCTGTGCCTGCATGAAGCATCCCTCTGGCTTTATGCGCACCTGCTCTGACTGCAGAACAGCACCTGTCACTAAAATTTGGTCTAATCCCAACTCTGCTGCTGTCCCTCCTATGATAACTGGAGTTGACCAGAGAAGGCTCAAATCACCGCGCAAAATTAAATGAACAAATGGAAAGAAACAGGTCATATGAGGTGAGGTTGGAGGGTCGGAGATTGTGAAAAAGAAAACTGAGCAAAATAACTGAATGTAAACTAGTACATGGCAGAGGGTAGAGAATGAAGGCCATTTCCCCTAATTCTGGAACTCAATTTGTGGTTAGAAAATTGCATAATCATTCTTAGAAAAAGTTGTAAAAGAATAAAAAATATACAAGAAAAATTATTCTTGGAAGAATAAAGCAAGCCTTACTATCAGACATTCCAATGATTTTTGTCAAGTTAAGTAACAAATATACACAGCAGAAGTTTTAGTGCTGGAATCTGTTTCAGTCATCTGTAGTTTCATGACATTGATTCCTGTGGTTTTCTCAAGAACTTTGTCTTAGCTTGGGCTGCTATAATAAAATAGACTGAGCTGCTTAAACAATAGACATTTATTTTTCACAGTTCTGGAGGCTTGGAAGTCCAAAATTAAGTTGCTAGTCTATTTAGTTCCTGGTGAAGGCCCCATTCCTGGTTTGCAGAAGACTGGATGCCTTCTTGCTATATCCTCATATGCCAGCAGGAAGGATGACAGAGGAGGGGAGGGAAGGAGGGAGAGAGAGAAAGAGTGTGTGAGAGAGCACTTTGGTTTCTTTTTATGTGGCTATAAACCCATTATGAGGACCTCATGATCTCATGTAAATCCAATAATCATCTACCAAAGGTCCCACCTCCTAATACCATCATGATTTGGGGGTTAGGGCTTCAACATTTAAATTTTGAAGTGATGCAAACATTCAGTTGGTAGCAAACTTAGTTAAGGAGTGTTGGTGGTGAAGGTAGGTTGGGGTATCCTGTATGGGAACCTATTTCTGACCTGAGGCCTGAGACAAAGGAGGGTTTTCTGAACAAGGACTCAGGGTAATGGCAGTGTGTGTGGAGTAGTGATAAATCTTTTCCATCAAATTTTCATGAAAAGAGTAAATGCATAAATAAATATATTTCATGGTAAGGCACAGTGTGAGGTATCAGTGGAGGAGGGCGAAATGATCAGGCTGATCCTAAGATGACTTGAAACTCTCATCTCCCAGTCTTGACCTTTGTCACAGTGAAAGCTACACATTTACCTTGATTTTTTCAGCTTACATAACTCCATCTTTCATATACAGGGGATACATACATCTTCCAACAATGAACAAATGAGTGACTGAGAATACCATTCTGAGCACAGTTCTGAGAGTTGTGTCACTTACCATCTCAGTAAATATTCATAGCAGTCCTGGAAGATAAGCATTATTAGTTGCATTTTCCATTCAGAAATCTTAGATCAAGAGCGATCAATTGCAGAGTAGTAAAATGCAAAATGGAAACTAGGCTTGGTTCATCTTTTTTTTTTAACCCCATTTGTTTATTTTAGTCACATTGGTTTGCATCAATTCTTTAACCCTTTACTCAAGTTCTCTTTGTTCTTCTAGTCCCTTCTCTTCCATGAAGATTCCTTGATTTCACCAGTCTCCTTCAATATTTTCTCTGGAATTGCTTTTGCCCCTGTTATCAAGTATCTCCAGTTTAGCCCTAATTTCTTTTTTGTTCATAAGTTTTATTTTTATCTGTCCATATAGTATATAAACATCTTTGCTACTATAATGTCTCTGCAGATAACACAATATTTAGTGTACTAAATGTTGGTTACATAGATATCTCCACATACTGTAGGTGATGAAATGATTAATAGTAGATCTTTTATTTTTGCAAGTTAAATTTAAAATGTATTACACACGGGGTTTAGAGTTAAGATGGCAGAAAAACATGGAGACCCTGAGCTCATCTCATCCCAGAGATCAGCAACAAACCATTTTGAACACCTAGGAAATTGACCTGAGGATTAACACAACAATCTACATAACTTGAGCCACAGAACTCGGCAGGAATGCAGTGTGGAGAGGTGAACTGGGGGAGAGAAAAGCCACAGAGGGTAGGGAGCTGTTTTTGTAGAGACAGGACAGAGAAAGGGAAAGGGGAGAGTGGAGTGTACCAGGATTGTGCAAGAAAAGCACTACCCTGAAAGTAGCCGAAGAGGAAGAGAGAGAGAGTGAAAACACTCACAGGGGACTAAACAAATCTATTCCCCAAAACCACTGAGTAGAAGAAAGGAAAGGGTTTCAATACCACTGGGATTCTACAAACAGTGGAACACAGAGTCTGAACTTTCAGAGCTCAGTGCCTGGTGGTGCTCCAGTGAGGAAGCAGGGCAAATCCCCAGGTATAGACAGTGGGACCTGAGGGATCTGTGTGCCACAAGGGGAAAAGTGGTTCCCCTGCTTGGAGTGCATTTGGTAGAGGCCATATGGCCTCCCAATAGGCAAAGGTTCCAGTGGACCCCAGAGAGCAGCCACGTTTGCTGGTATTGGGACAAAGATGCCACAGTGTAGTGAAACCTGGAGCCAACTATGTGTTGTGGTTTGCCATAATCTCTGAACCTCTGCTGCTGTGTGATTGCACAAATGTTTTCTGGGGCAAGCTGACAACCAGCGATTGCTCAGAGAGGCCCTCCCTGAGAGAGTTGATGTGGGTTCAAGCCACAGGGGTCTCTGAAATGTAGGATTTTGAAACAATCCCATCTGAGATAAAACTCTGAAGGGAGGGGCCACCTGGCAGGTGGACAGCTTGGGTAGGACAGGGTAGAGGCAGAGAGTGCACAGAGGCCTGAGACAAAGGAGGGGTGCCTGATTCATCATGGGCTGGTGAGAGTGCAAAGTTCTTGTGCCAAAGACAGGGAACTGGGTGAAGCCATTTCCACCTGTCCCACGCAAGCGCATGTGTGCCACATTTATCCACCCCAATAAGCTAGGCAATGCCACCTAGTGCAGAATGGAGCCATTACACCAAGCCCCTCCTACCTGCACCCTCCAAGCACATCCTCTAGAAGACCAGCACAAGTCATTCCATCTGCTTAGTGTATGGACTATAGAAAGCTACTTTGTAGTTTCAGTTCTAGGGGAAACTGGATGTAGCTTCATCTTGGTTTTATTCTGTTTGCTAGTTCATTTATTTGTTCGTTTTCTTTGCTTCTGTTTTTGCTTAAATTGTTTTCTTTTTTTCATTTCATTTCATTTCTTTGTTTTTCTTTACTTCCTCATTCTTGGATACAGAAAGAGAAAAATTTGTCTTTATTTTTTATTTATTTTTATTTTTTTCTTCTCTTTCATTTTCTTTTTTTTTTTTTTAATATATGAAATTTATTGTCAAATTGGTTTCCATACAACACCCAGTGCTCATCCCAAAAGGTGCCCTCCTCAATACCCATCACCCACCCTACCCTCCCTCTCACCCCCCATCAATCCTCAGTTTGTTCTCAGTTTTTAACAGTCTCTTATGCTTTGGCTCTCTCCCACTCTAACCTCTTTTTTTTTTTTTTTTCCTTCCCCTCCCCCATGGGTTTCTGTTACGTTTCTCAGGATCCACATAAGAGTGAAACCATATGGTATCTGTCTTTCTCTGTATGGCTTATTTCACTTAGCATCACACTCTCCAGTTCCATCCACGTTGCTACAAAAGGCCATATTTCACTCTTTCTCATTGCCACGTAGTATTCCATTGTGTATATAAACCATAATTTCTTTATCCATTCATCAGTTGATGGACATTTAGGCTCTTTCCATAATTTGGCTATTGTTGAGAGTGCTGCTATAAACATTGGGGTACAAGTGCCCCTATGCATCAGTACTCCTCTATCCCTTGGGTAAATTCCTAGCAGTGCTATTGCTGGGTCATAGGGTAGGTCTATTTTTAGTTTTCTGAGGAACCTCCACACTGCTTTCCAGAGCGGCTGCACCAATTTGCATTCCCACCAACAGTGCAAGAGGGTTCCCATTTCTCCACATCCTCTCCAGCATCTATAGTCTCCTGATTTGTTCATTTTGGCCACTCTGACTGGCGTGAGGTGATATCTGAGTGTGGTTTTGATTTGTATTTCCCTGATGAGGAGCGACGTTGAACATCTTTTCATGTGCCTGTTGGCCATCCGGATGTCTTCTTTAGAGAAGTGTATATTCATGTTTTCTGCCCATTTCTTCACTGGGTTATTTGTTTTTCGGGTGTGGAGTTTGGTGAGCTCTTTATAGATTTTGGATAGTAGCCCTTTGTCCGATATGTCATTTGCAAATATCTTTTCCCATTCCATTGGCTGCCTTTTAGTTTTATTGGTTGTTTCCTTTGCTGTGCAGAAGCTTTTTATCTTCATAAGGTCCCAGTAATTCACTTTTGCTTTTAATTCCCTTGCCTTTGGGGATGTGTCGAGTAAGAGATTGCTACGGCTGAGGTCAGAGAGGTCTTTTCCTGCTTTCTCCTCTAAGGTTTTGATGGTTTCCTGTCTCACATTCAGGTCCTTTATCCATTTTGAGTTTATTTTTGTGAATGGTGTGAGAAAGTGGTCTAGTTTCAACCTTCTGCATGTTGCTGTCCAGTTCTCCCAGCACCATTTGTTAAAGAGACTGTCTTTTTTCCATTGGATGTTCTTTCCTGCTTTGTCAAAGATGAGTTGGCCATACGTTTGTGGGTCTAGTTCTGGGGTTTCTATTCTATTCCATTGGTCTATGTGTCTGTTTTTGTGCCAATACCATGCTGTCTTGATGATGACAGCTTTGTACTAGAGGCTAAAGTCTGGGATTGTGATGCCTCCTGCTTTGGTCTTCTTCTTCAAAATTACTTTGACTATTCGGGGCCTTTTGTGGTTCCATGTGAATTTTAGGATTGCTTGTTCTAGTTTCAAGAAGAATGCTGGTGCAATTTTGATTGGGATTGCATTGAATGTGTAGATAGCTTTGGGTAGTATTGACGTTTTGACAATATTTATTCTTCCAATCCATGAGCAGGGAATGTCTTTCCATTTCTTTATATCTTCTTCAATTACCTGCATAAATTTTCTATAGTTTTCAGCATACAGATCTTTTACATCTTTGGTTAGATTTATTCCTAGGTATTTTATGCTTCTTGGTGCAATTGTGAATGGTATCAGTTTCTTTATTTGTCTTTCTGTTGCTTCATTGTTAGTGTATAAGAATGCAACTGATTTCTGTACATTGATTTTGTATCCTGCAACTTTGCTGAATTCATGTATCAGTTCTAGCAGACTTTTGGTGGAGTCTATCGGATTTTCCATGTATAATATCATGTCATCTGCAAAAAGCGAAAGCTTGACTTCATCTTTGCCAATTTTGATGCCTTTGATTTCCTTTTGTTGTCTGATTGCTGATGCTAGAACTTCCAGCACTATGTTAAACAACAGCAGTGAGAGTGGGCATCCCTGTCGTGTTCCTGATCTCAGGGAAAAAGCTCTCAGTTTTTCCCCGTTGAGGATGATGTTAGCTGTGGGCTTTTCATAAATGGCTTTTATGATCTTTAAGTATGTTCCTTCTATCCCGACTTTCTCAAGGGGTTTTATTAAGAAAGGGTGCTGGATTTTGTCAAAGGCCTTTTCTGCATCGATTGACAGGATCATATGGTTCTTCTCTTTTTTTTTGTTAATGTGATGTATCACGTTGATTGATTTGCGAATGTTGAACCAGCCCTGCATCCCAGGAATGAATCCCACTTCATCATGGTGAATAATTCTTTTTATAGGCCATTGAATTCGATTTGCTAGTATCTTATTGAGAATTTTTCCATCCATATTCATCAGGGATATTGGCCTGTAGTTCTCTTTTTTTACTGGGTCTCTGTCTGGTTTAGGAATCAAAGTAATACTGGCTTCATGGAATGAGTCTGGAAGTTTTCCTTCCCTTTCTATATCTTGGAATAGCTTGAGAAGGATAGGTATTATCTCTGCTTTAAACGTCTGGTAGAACTCCCCTGGGAAGCCATCTGGTCTTGGACTCTTATTTGTTGGGAGATTTTTGATAACCGATTCAATTTCTTCGCTGGTTATGGGTCTGTTCAAGCTTTCTATTTCCTCCTGATTGAGTTTTGGAAGAGTGTGGGTGTTTAGGAATTTGTCCATTTCTTCCAGGTTGTCCAATTTGTTGGCATATAATTTTTCATAGTATTCCCTGATAATTGTTTGTATCTCTGAGGGATTGGTTGTAATAATTCCATTTTCATTCATGATTTTATCTATTTGGGTCATCTCCCTTTTCTTTTTGAGAAGCCTGGCTAGAGGTTTGTCAATTTTGTTTATTTTTTCAAAAAACCAACTCTTGGTTTCGTTGATCTGCTCTACCGTTTTTTTAGATTCTATATTGTTTATTTCTGCTCTGATCTTTATTATTTCTCTTCTTCTGCTGGGTTTAGGCTGCCTTTGCTGTTCTGCTTCTATTTCCTTTAGGTGTGCTGTTAGATTTTGTAGTTGGGATTTTTTCTTGTTTCTGGAGATAGGCCTGGATTGCAATGTATTTTCCTCTCAGGACTGCCTTCGATGCATCCCAAAGCATTTGGATTGTTGTATTTTCATTTTCGTTTGTTTCCATATATTTTTTAATTTCTTCTCTAATTGCCTGGTTGGCCCACTCATTCTTTAGTAGGGTGTTCTTTAACCTCCATGCTTTTGGAGGTTTTCCAGACATTTTCCTGTGGTTGATTTCAAGCTTCATAGCATTGTGGTCTGAAAGTATACATGGTATAATTTCAATTCTTGTAAACTTATGAAGGGCTGTTTTGTGACCCAGTATATGATCTATCTTGGAGAATGTTCCATGTGCACTCGAGAAGAAAGTATATTCTGTTGCTTTGGGATGAAGAGTTCTAAATATATCTGTCAAGTCCATCTGATCCAATGTATCATTCAGGGCCCTTGTTTCTTTACTGACCATGTGTCCAGATTATCTATCCATTTCTGTAAGTGGGGTGTTAAAGTCCCCTGCAATGACCACATTCTTATCAATAAGGTTGCTTATGTTTATGAGTAATTGTTTTATATATTTGGGGGCTCCAGTATTTGGCGCATAGACATTTATAATTGTTAGCTCTTCCTGATGGATAGACCCTGTAATTATTATATAATGCCCTTCTTCATCTCTTGTTACAGCCTTTAATTTAAAGTCTAGTTTGTCTGATATAAGTATGGCTACTCCAGCTTTCTTTTGGCTTCCAGCAGCATGATAAATAGTTCTCCATCCCCTCACTCTCAATCTAAAGGTGTCCTCAGATCTAAAATGAGTCTCTTGTAGATAGCAAATAGATGGGTCTTGTTTTTTTATCCATTCTGATACCCTATGTCTTTTGGTCGGCGCATTTAATCCATTTACATTCAGTGTTATTATAGAAAGATACGGGTTTAGAGTCATTGTGATGTCTGTATGTTTTATGCTTGTGGTGATGTCTCTGGTACTTTGTCTCACAGGATCCCCCTTAGGATCTCTTGTAGGGCTGGTTTCGTGGTGACAAATTCCTTCAGTTTTTGTTTGTTTGGGAAGACCTTTATCTCTCCTTCTATTCTAAATGACAGACTTGCTGGATAAAGGATTCTCGGCTGCATATTTTTTCTGTTTAGCACACTGAAGATCTCGTGCCAATCCTTTCTGGCCTGCCAAGTTTCAAAGGAGAGATCAATCACGAGTCTTATAAGTCTCCCTTTATATGTGAGGGCACGTTTATCCCTTGCTGCTTTCAGAATTTTCTCTTTATCCTTGTATTTTGCCAGTTTCACTATGATATGTCGTGCAGAAGATCGATTCAAGTTACGTCTGAAGGGAGTTCTCTGTGCCTCTTGGATTTCAATGCCTTTTTCCTTCCCCAGTTCAGGGAAGTTCTCAGCTATAATTTCTTCAAGTACACCTTCAGCACCTTTCCCTCTGTCTTCCTCCTCTGGGATACCAATTATGCGTATATTATTTCTTTTTAGTGTATCACTTAGTTCTCTAATTTTCCCCTCATACTCCTGGATTTTTTTATCTCTCTTTCTCTCAGCTTCCTCTTTTTCCATAACTTTGTTTTCTAGTTCACCTATTCTCTCCTCTGCCTCTTCAATCCGAGCTGTCGTCGTTTCCATTTTGTTTTGCATTTCGTTTAAATGCTTTTCAGCTCCTCGTGACTGTTCCTTAGTCCCTTGATCTCTGTAGCAAGAGATTCTCTGCTGTCCTCTATACTGTTTTCAAGCCCAGCGATTAATTTTATGACTATTATTCTAAATTCACTTTCTGTTATATTATTTAAATCCTTTTTGATCAGTTCATTAGCTGTTGTTATTTCTTGGAGATTCTTCTGAGGTGAATTCTTCCGTTTGGTCATTTTGGATAGTCCCTGGAGTGGTGAAGGACCTGCAGGGCACTTCCCCTGTGCTGTGGTGTATAACTGGAATTGGTGGGCGGGGCCGCAGTCCGACCTGATGTCTGCCCCCAGCCCACCGCTGGGGCCACAGTCAGACTGGTGTGTGCCTTCTCTTCCCCTCTCCTAGGGGCGGGATTCACTGTGGGGTGGCGTGGCCCGTCTGGGCTACTTGCACACTGCCAGGCTTGTGGTGCTGGGGATCTGGTGTATTAGCTGGGGTGGGTAGGCAAGGTGCACGGGGGCAGGAGGGGCAGGCTTAGCTCGCTTCTCGTTAGGTGATCCACTTCAAGAGGGCCCCTCTTCCGTGGGCCTCTCATCTGCGCTTGGCTCCAGAGACTCCGTTCTGCTAATCCTCTGGCAGTTTTCTGGGTTATTTAGGCAGGTGTAGGTGGAATCTAAGTGATCAGCAGGACGCGCGTTGAGCCCAGCGTCCTCCTATGCCACCATCTTCCCTCTCTCTGCCCTCTTTCATTTTCTTTATTTCATTTTATTCTATTTTATTATGTATGTTTTTTAATTCTTAAATTTTTTCTTACCTTTTTTTCCTTTCCTTTCCCTTTTTTTTCTTTATTCTCAAGCTTCTTTCAACAAGCAGACAGAAACACACCTAGCATCTAGTAGCTTCCTTTAATTTTTTGTTTTGTTTTTAATTTTTTAATTTTTATTTTTTACTTTATTAATTTTTCTTCCTCCAAAATGACAAAATTAAGGAATTCACTCCAAAAGAAATAAGAGGAAGAAATGATAGCCAGGGGCTTAATCAACACAGATATAAGCAAGATATATGAAGTAGAAAGTAGTTCATGATAATAAGAATACTAGCTGGTCTTGAAAAAAAAAAAGCGTTGAATCCTTTTCTGCAGAGATAAAAGAAATAAAATCTATTTAGGGAGAAATTAAAAATGCTTTGGAGATGCAAATGGAGATGCATTCTTGAACGGATTCCACAATGGCAAGGATGGATGAAGCAGAACAGTGAATCAGTGATTTAGAAGATAAAATTATGGCCAATAAGGAAGCAGGGGAAAAAAGAGGGAAACTAAGGCAAAAGAGCACGGTTCAAGACTTATAGAACTCAGTGACTTATTAAAAGGGAATAACATCTGAATCATAGGAATCCCAGAAGATGAAGAGAGAGAGAAAGGGGCAGAAGTTTTATGTGAACAAATTATAACAGGAAAATTTCCTAATCTGGGGAAGCACACAGACATCAAAATCCAAGAAGTACAGAGAACTCCCATTACATTCAACAAAAAACAACTATCACATTGGGGCGCCTGGGTGGCTCAGTTGGTTAAGCGTCCGACTTCGGCTCAGGTCATGATCTCACAGTCTGCGAGTTCGAGCCCCGCGTCGATCTCTGTGCTGACAGCTCAGAGCCTGGAGCCTGATTCAGATTCTGTGTCTCCCTCTCTCTCTGACCCTCCCCCGTTCATGCTCTGTCTCTCTCTGTCTCAGAAATAAATAAAACGTTAAAAAAAAAAAAAACAACTATCACCAAGGCATATCATAGTCAAATTCACAAAATACACAGACAAGGAAAGAATTATGAAAGCATTAAGGGGGAAAAAAAGGAAAATAGATCAGGTTCGCAGCAGACCTATCCACAAAAACTTGGCAGGCCAGAAAGGAGTGGCAGGATATATTCAGTGGCTGAGTTGGAAAAAATATGTATCCAAGAATTCTTTATGCAGCAAGGCTGTCATTCAGAATAGAAGGAGAGATAAAGAGTTTCCCAGTCAAACAAAAACTAAAGGAGTTCTTGACCACTAAACCAGCCCTGTGATAAATTTTAAGGAGATCCTTTGAGTGGAGAAAAGACAAAACAAAACAAAAAAGACCAAAAGCACAAAGACTAGAATGGACCAGAGAACATCACCAGAAATACCAAACTCAACAGGCAACACAATGGCACCAAATTCATATCTTTTAATACTCCAAATGTCAATGGACTAGACACTCCAGTCAAAAGACATAGGGTATCAGAATGTATAAAAAACAAGACCCATCTATATGTTGCTTACAAGAACCTCATTTTAGACCTAAAAACATCTGCAGATTGAAAGTAAAGGGATGGAAAACCATCTATCATACTAATGGTCGTCAAAAGAAAGCTGCTGTAGCCACACGTATATCAGACAAACTAGACTGTATCAAGAGATGAAGAAGGGCATTGTATCATAATTAAGGGGTCTATCCACCAAGATGACCTAACGATTGTAAATATTTATGCCCCCAACATGAAAACCCAAATATATAAATCTAACATATATATAAATAAAACAAAACAAACAAACAATATATATATATATTTATATATATATTATATATTTATGCAAGCATAAATAAACTCACTGATACTAATACTGTAACAGTAGGGGACTTCAGCACCCCACTTACAGCAATGGACAGATCATCTAAGCAGAAATTCAACAAGGAAACAATGGCTCTGAATGACACACTGGACCAGATGTACTTAACAGATATATTTAGAATATTTCATCCTAAAGCAGAAGAATACACATTCTTTTTGAGTACACATGGAACATTCTTCAGAATAAATCACATACTGGATGACAAATCAACCCTCAACAAGTACAAAAAGATCAAAGTCATACCTTGCATATTTTCAGACCACAACACTATGAAACTCAATCATAAGAAAAAATTTGGAAAGGTGAAGAATACTTGGGAGATTGAAGATCATCCTCCTAAAGAATGAATGGGTTAACCAAGAAATTAAAAAGACAATTAAAAAGTACATAGAAGCCAATGAAAATGAAAACATGACAGCCAAAAACCCCTGGGATGCAGCAAAGATGGTCATAAGAGGGAAGTATATAGCAATCCAGGCCTTCCTAAAGAAGAAAGAAAGGTCTTAAATACACAACCTAACCTTACCCCTAAAACAGCTGGAAACAGACCAGCAAATAAAGGCCAAAATCAGCAGAAGGAGTAGAAATCAATGATATGAAAAAAACAAAAACAAAGAAAAAAAAAAAACCCAGAAGAAACCAGGACTGGTTCTTTCAAAAAATTAACAGAATTGATAAATCCCTAGACAGATTGATCAAAAAGAAAAAGGAAAGAACCCAAATAAATAAAATCACGAATGAAAGAAGAGAGATCACAACCAACACCACAGAAATACAAACAATAAGAGAATATTATGAGCAATTATATGCCAAAAACTTGGGTAATCTGGATGAAATGGACAATTCCTAGAAACATATAAACTACCAAAACTAAAACAGGAAGAAACGGAAAATTTGAACAGACCCATAGCCAGTAAAGAAATTGAATCAGTAATCAAACATCTCCTAACAAACAAGAGTCCAGGGAAGGACGGCTTTCCAGGGAAATTCTACCAAACATTTAAAGAAGAGTTAACACCAATTCTTTTGAAGCTGTTGCAAAAAAATAGAAATTCAAGGAAAACTTCCAACTTTGTTTTACAAAGCCAACATTCCAAAGCCAGACAAAGACCCCACTAAAAAGGAGAACTACAGACCAATTTCCCTGATAAACATGGATGCAACAATTCTCAACAAGACACTAGCAACCTATCTCCAACAATACATTCAAAGAATTATTCACCATAATCAAGTGGAATTTATTCCTTGGATGCAGGGCTGATTCAATATCCACAAATCAACCAATGTGATACAATACATTAATAAAGAATGGATAAGACCCACATGGTCCTCTCAACATGCTGAAAAAGCATTTGACAAAATACAGCATCCTTTGTTTATAACAACCCTCAAGAAAGTAGAGACAGAAGATCATACTTCAAGATCATAAAGGTTATATATGAAAGACCCTCTACTAATATCCTCAATGGGGAAAAACTGAGAACTTTCCCCTTAACATCAGGAACATGACAAGGATGTTCACTCACACCACTGTTATTCAATATAGTGTTAGAAGTCCTAGCCTCAGAAATCAGACAACAAAATAAATAAAAGGCATCTAAATTGTCAAGGAGGAAGTCAAACTTTCACTTTTCGCAGACAACATGATACTCTGTAGAAAACCCAAAGACTCAACCAAAAAACTGTTAGAAATGATACATGAATTCAACAAAGTCACAGGATATAAAATCAATGTACAGAAATTGATTGCATTCCTATACACCAATAATGAAACAGCAGAAAGAGAAATCAAAGAATCAATCCCATTTACAATTGCACCAAGACCTGTAAGATACTTAGGAATAAACCTAGCCAAAGAGGTAAAAAATCTATACACTAAAAACTATAGAAAGCTTATGAAAGAAATTGAAGAAGACACAAGAAAATGGAAAAACATTCCATGCTTATGAATTCAAAGAACAAATGTTGTTAAAATGTCGATACTATCCAAAGCAACCAACATATTCAACACAATCCCTATCGAAACAACACCAGCATTCTTCACAGAGATAGAACAAACCATTCTAAAACTTGTGTGGAACCAGAAAAGACCCCAAATAGCCAAAGCAATCCTGAAAAAGAAAAGCAAAGCTGGAGGCATCACAATTCCAGACTTCAAGCTGTATTACAGAGCTGTAATCATTAAGACAGTATGGTACTGGCACAAAAACAGACACAGTAGAGAACCAAGAATAGAGAACCCATAAGTGGACCCACAAATATATAGCAAACTAATCTTTGACAAAACAGGAAAGAATATCCAATGGAAAAAAAGACAGTCTCTTCAACAAATGGTGTTGGAAAAACCGTGACATGCTGAAGAATGAACCTGGACCACTTTCTTACATCATACACAAAAATAAAATCAAACTGGATAAAAGACCTAAACATCAGACAAGAAGCCAAGCCATCAAAATCCTAGAGAAGAAAATAGGCAACAAGCTCTTTTACCTTAGCCACAGCAACTTCTTACTCAACATGTCTCCAGAGACAAGGGAAACAAAAGCAAAATTGAACTATGGGACCTCATTGAGATAAAAAAAACATGTGCACAATGAAGGAAACAACCAGAAAAACTGAAAGGCAACTGACATGATTGGATAAGACATTTGCAAATAATATATTAGTTGAAGTGTTAGAATCCAAAATCTATGAAGAACTTATCAAGTTCAACACCCAAATAAACAAATAATCCAGTGAATAAACAGGCAAAAGACATAAATAGACACTTTCCAAAGAAGACATCTGGATGGCTAACAGACACATGAAAAAATGTTCAACATCACTCATCATCAGAGAAATATAAATCAAAACCACAACGAGATACCACCTCACCTGTCAGAATGGCTAACATTAACCACCCAGGCAACAACAGATGTTGGTTAGGATGTGGAGAAAGAGGACTTTGCACTGCTAGTGGGAATGCAAACTGGTGCAGCCACTCTAGGAAACAGTATGGAGTTTCCTCAGAAAACTAAAAATAGAACTACCCTATGACCCAGCAATTGCACTACTAGGTATTTATCCAAAGGATACAGGAGTACTGATTCAAAGGGGCACATGCACCCCAATGTTTATAGCAGTGCTATTGACAATAGCCAAAGTATGGAAAGAGCCCATAAAGAAGATGTGGTTGTGTGTGTGTGTGTGTGTGCGTGTGTGTGTGTGTGTATAAAATATTCCATATATATGTATATATATGTATATGTGTGTGTGTGTATGTACAAATACATACATACACACAATGAAATATTATTCAGCGATCAGAAACAATGATATCTTGCCATTTGCAACAATGTGGATGGAACTAGAGTATATTATGCTAAGTAAAATCAGTCAGAGAAAGACAAATATATTTCACTCATGTGGAATTTAAGATACAAATCAGATGAACAAAAGGGAAGGGAAGCAAAAATAACATAAAAACAGAGAGGGAGACAAACCACAAGAGACTGTTAAATAGGAAGAACAATCTAAGGGTTTCTGGCAGGGTGTTGGGTGGGTGAGTGGCATTAAGGAGGACACTTGTTGGGATGAACACTGAGTGTTATATGTAAGTGATGAATCAAATTCACTTCTGAAATTATTACACTATATGTTAACTAACTTGGATTTAAATGATTTATAAATAAGTTAAATAAATAAATAAATAAATAAATAAATAAATAAATAAAATGTTTTACACTTTTCACAATACAACTGAGTGTGTTTTTATTGGATGTTCACTAAATGATTGGTTCTGTGTGAGATATTGCAAGAACTGTCCTTTTGGAAGGACAAGTTTCCAAATTTCCATATATACTTTTGTATACTATCTTATAGTTACTTATTGTGTACCTTTCCATTGTGACCTCTTATTCATTCTTATGACTATCTAAAAGAACATTGAGTTTCCTTACAATAGCATTCTGTTCTCAGCTAGATTGTTTGTTTAAGATTGGCTACACTCTCAGCTCTAGAAGTGGGTATGATAGAAGCCAGTCATCATGCCCCATTTCGTAAGCACACTAATCTGCTTAAAGATGGACTTTCTTCTTTTACTAGAATTTCTGGGTCACAGACTCTTCTTCTTTCCTGAATTTTTCTTACTTTTGGTGATTTTATTGCTAACAGTGCCCTGGAAAGAGCTACAGTAAAGAGGAGAAACAAGATACAACTCCTTAGCTGTACGACTGCAATTTCCCACTACATGATCTCCCTGTTTCCTTTTTGTTCCTATGCTAGTTCACCTTTCCTTCCTAAAGCTTAAAACAATCAACTCTCCCTGTACTTAAATTCATTTGGTGGTCCCATTGCCTATAGTATAATATCTAGTCTCTTCAGTGTAAGTTATCATTTCCTGTGACTTAACTCCCACAATGCCACAACTAGTTTTTCCCAACAAGGACAGAATGCTATTAGCACTGACATTTTGGACAACATTATTCTTGATTCTGTGGGACTGTTATAGGTTATTGAACATCCCTTGATGCCTAGTATTTGTTGGTACCAGTGTGGCCCAGCGCTGTGAAATCAGAACCACTGCACACATTTCCAAATTCCTCTTTGTGTTTGATATAGACCCCAGAGTGAGTAACCCTGAAACTTTGCTATTCTTGTCCAAATATGCTGAGCATCCATAGATTCTCAACTTTGTAGCTCACAGTGTAATGTTGAATACACACCATTAAATCAATTTTTGTTTGAATGAATTGAATTAATACAGCAAAAATTGACTCAAAGGTATTTTTTAACTACTCTCTTTATATTGAATTGGGCTGGACATAACTAGGGATATATATACATACATATGTATGTATATATATCCCTAATTTCAAATTACTTAAGTAACTCTTCTTAGGGGAAAAAAATCACCCATATGCAAAGTGAGTTAGTTGTACAGGAAATGATAGCATCAGACAAAAATTTAAAAGAACCCACAATTTAGTGTAGGATTTAATGTCTAATGAATTAAAAAAAAAGATGAGTTTCTGAAAAACTGTAGGTGACTATAAAAAGTCTTGAAACCTGTTGTCTTCAGATGTGTTTCCACGAAATAGAACTATAAGTCAGTCTTCCAAAGCTTTAAAACTAGCCATACACTTCTTAGTAATAACATTCTATCATGCATGCTTTTCTAGAATATACCAGTTCATTGCAAACATAGGCAGGGAGCTCCTTCCTTGGTGACATTCTGAAGATATCATATGGGACTCTTGACTGGGGTCAGTGGCTACATTCTCCACTTAACCATTCACTCTGATTGAAAAAAAAAAGTTAACTGAAATCCAATATTTATTCATGTATTCAAAAGTATTTAGTGACCTTCTATTATATGTTAGGCAATCTTGTAGGAATCAAATATGTTGGATGGAGGGAGTAAAAAACTTAGATGCGCTAGTGAGAGGTCAAGAAAAAGGGAGAGAGAGAGAATAATGTCATGCAGATGTGATCCTGAAGATAAACTTCCCAGGCAGAGGAAATTTTAGATGCACTGAAATGGGAAAGTGACTGGCAAGTTTTAGGAAGAATGTGGGGACTAGTGTGCTTAGTAATAGAGAAAAGAGGAGAGCAGAGGAGTTAAAGGTAAAGAATAACAGGAGGCTAATTCATATGGGAACTTGTAAATCATAGTACCAAGAGTAAGGCATAATAAAGGTTTACTCTAAGTGAGGAGTAGCCACTGGAAAGTTTTGCATGCCTCCTGCACCACCTATGGACAGCCAGCTTCTCTTTCCCAGTAGCTGCTCTGGACCATCCCTTGAGCCGATGAGAATACTCAGTGGTAGCATTATTTGACCTTTGAAGATTGGACCTAGCAATAAGTATGTAGAGGGCTTGGAATCTATTTTCAATTATATAATTCTGAACAAAGCTACTTAATATTTTCTTCTGAAAAGATGCCCAGTTTAGAAAATTTCAACTTTATAGCAGTTTTTGTTGTAAATATAAATGAAAGTATTAGGGGTTTAAATAGCTAAGGTAGTATCTAACTTATTCTGGATTCAATAAAATTCTACTTGAAAGAAAAGAGGAAAGAGGAAGGAAAAGACGATACTATAGCTTATGTCTAAAGAAAGTCAGTGTTTGAAGTGCAGTGTCCTGGGGTTTCTAGAACACAGGTTTTAGAGTCAACAGACCACTCCACAGTCTGGATTGCTCACTCACAATGCAGAATGATTTGGTTCAGAGTTAACCACTCTGAATGCCACTGTCTTCATCAATGAATGCTCTGTGATGATGTCCACCTTACAAGGTTGCTAGGAGGAAAAAAGAAAAAAGATATAAATCACATAAATGACATCTGACACAAAATGTATCTCTTTTTTTAAAAAAATTAAATATTTATTTTTGAGAGAGAAAGAGACAGGGTGTGAGCAGTGTGAGGGGCAGAGAAAGAGGGAGACACAGAATCTCAAGCAGGCTCCAGGCTCTGTGCTGATAGCTCAGGTGCCGATGCGGGGCTTCAACCCACGAACCGTGAGATCATGACCTGAGCTGAAGTCAGACGCTTAACCAATTGAGCCACCCAGGCGCCCCCAAAATGTACCTCTTGATAAATGATGGATATTAATATTGTAGCAAAATACCTAAATATTAGGTATTTTGTTTATGAGGAAAATATGAATGCCCACCAAAAGCAAAATGGCAAAATCCATACATTGTGGAGTAGATTAGAAAGACCAAGTCTTTCTAAAAGAAGCAGATTCTTTCCTAAGCTTGCAACCATTGTCTGTGACCTGAAAGAATATATAACCTGCAAGGAATTGGGTTAGCCATGGAGAAAAAGTGTTGACAAATAAGAACCACATGGAGATATGTTGGCAGTGTGCTTTAAGACCTGCTCAGAGGGAGAAATTTCAGATAAAGGGCTGCGGGTGTTGTGTTCCCTTTGGCAAGGCCATCCTATGGAGATGGATGCCAAAGGAGATACCTAATAGATTTATTTCATGTGTTCTGGTTCTGTTCGACAAGACCATTCCAATCTCAGACTAATGTTAATTCCATTAACTACTTTTTTTCTGAATCGAATATTTACCAATTCTTATTATTATCTTGTTTCCCACATAGACCTTCTCCCAAAAAGAAAATAATTGGCCATGTAGACTTTGCATATTTCATTTCCTATGAGTGGAATTTATTCTCCCAGTAGAAAAGTGTTGTTTACAGTAAGTGAGTAAACTGACATCCTGAGTTTATTCCTCAGTCTCACAAGTTTGGTTAGGGTGAGTATGTTTTAGATAGATACAGTCACAATGTGCTGATAGAGGCAGGTTACTGAGGCTGCAGGGATAAAGGCCACCATCTGAGCCATTGCGAGAAAGTTTACCGAGAAAATACATGCCACTCTGTGAGACACTGCCATCACCTTCCTAGAGGTCATATACACACATTCTCAATATTGTTTAGGACTACATTGTTTAAATTATTATAAATAATTTTTACATACATTTGTGTTGAGTCTCTACCATGTATCTAGAATTCTGTTGGTCAATGAGAATAGAAGATGTCCTAGATAGGGTATCTGTCTCCCAAGACTTTGAAGTCTACTAGACTACTTGTCAGCAAATACATTCAGGATACAGATGGTTATTGTACAAAACTATATGTTCAAAACTTAAAAAAAAAAAAACAGTTTTGAGGCACAAAATTGTGTGTCCTGTTCTCTGGAAGGCTCAGATTCCCATGAGCCATTCAAGTGCAAATAGTCCACTAATAAATCCAATACCAATTTTTCTTTTCTTGTTACTCAACGTTTACACATACCATATGTCTTAAATGTGTGGAACAATTATGCTTTCAAATGTCTTAAAATTTCTGAATCAATCTTGATTTCAGACAATCAGATCCCTTATTCCAACAAACTGTTAAAGTGCCCTAGAAATTATTGCTACATTTCAACAAACTGTGTCCAATTTTTTGACAGAACTAAAATGTATTTTTTTCAGACCATGATTTAATTCTGGTGCCTTAAAAAAAAAGGAAAAAAAAGTCATCTTACTCATACTACCAACCACATTGCCAGCTACCTAATAGATGCCCAAATTGACAGTGACTGGTTTGATTTTCAATATAGCATGATACTTTAAGATAAAGTCTCATTGTAGAGGTGGAAGAGTATTGGACTGTTATTGGTGTGTAACAGAATGGCCCATTCATCCCATGTTTCGTAAGAGAGGCTGCCTTGTTGTCATCTGGGCATCACCACTGCCAAATTCTAACCTTTAATCTGTACCACCAGGAAAAAGCCAGGAGCTACACTTCCCAGAACCCCCTTTTCTGTATAGCTCCAGATACAGAGGGTGGAAGAGAACACAGGCCTTGAGAAGTTATAGAAGCCAAAGCAAGTGGCTTCTTAGATCCTGTATGAGCTTCCACGCTGATGAAGTAGACTAAGACAGTGGCAGGACCTTCCTATAAACTTGGAAATTGAAGCAATTTCTCTGCCAGCCACCCACTTCACACTTCAGGCTGAAGTCATCAATGACTGTTTTGCCAACCTTGTGACCCTAGCCATCCTGACTTTCTACTCTCCCTGCTCTTCTTACATATGTGTAAGCCCTGATTTCTTTATTAATTTTTGTATCCCTCTAATTCTTAGCAAGGCTCTGATTCCATGGCCAAAACCTGACTAACTTACAGTGAGTTACCCATATGGAAGACTCAGATGCCTTTTCAGTTATTCAAATGAAGACAGCGTGGAGATTCACTTCTACCCTGATAGGTGTGCACCAACCATGCAACTTTCTCTGATGAAGTCTCCCTTTAGAAACCTTAGGAGAAGTTAATACACAAACCTTGAAGAGAACGTTCATTAGAGATTGAGACTAAGAAAACCGAAAGCAAGCCCAGGCTGGTTGGCTGTGAAATACCTGTTCCATGGATAACTTATAATGCTCCAAATACTATTTTTTCCCCAGCACTTCTGAAAGAACTAAATTGCTTAGGGCAGAACTTTTTACAGAATTAAAAATTAACTTAGATGTCAAAATAAAACCCTAGAATTTAATTTATCATAAAAGCTATATTCTCGAATAGAATCTAATGGACCAAAACAGATAAAGCAATTAAATGAGAAATGCTGTGAATTAATCTTATTTAAAGAGGCAGTCGAGATGGAATTCATATTTTTAAAGATACAATAACCACGGAAAAAAAGAGCCTTCCCAGCTCAGCTAGAGGTGCCATAATTTAAAATAATAAAGTATTATAAGTACCTAATTTATTCATTTTCTGCAGGTGCTATTTGTTAGTTTTGACATTCCCCTTAGTTTTGATTGTTGGTGACTTTCCTCTCTTTGGGGACATTTTACTCTTTTTTCCCCTGTTACTTGCTGAATTTTAGAGGTAATTGAATATGTACTATGTAAAGTGGAAGAGTATTGAAGCCCTGAAAAAAGTTCATGCTTAAGCCCAGCGTTTCTAGAATGTTCTATCAAATAACGTCTCTGCGCCTTAGTTTCTCCTGTCAAGTGGTGAGAACTTCATGCAATAATATAGTGATGAAAGCAATCTTCAGAAGACTCTGTAGCCTCCTAATTATTACTATTACTGTTATTAATAGTTACTATGTTTTATTATTTTCTTTTTTATAAGTATTATGTATAATTAAAGTATAAAACTCGATGTGATATATGTGTACATTGTGAAATGATCACTACACTCAATTAACACGTCCATCACCTCACACAGTTACCTTTTTTTTTTCCTTCTGGTGAGAGCACTTAAAATCTACCCTCTTGGTAAATTTCGAGTATACAGTATTATTAACTGCAGTTCTAGAGATCTAATGTACAGCACAGTGACTGTTCTGAGGTTTGCTGTTAGATTTCCTTTATTATTTACTTTTTGGCTATGTGAGCTGGTGGTTAGCAGCATGGGCTCAGAAGCAGACTGTCCAGGTTCTCATCTTGATTTTAGCACTTCCTATCTCTGCAATCCTGTACAAATATATTTTCCTTGTGACTTGGTTTTTCCATCTGTAAAATGGAGATAATAATACTACCTGCCTTATAGAGACTTTTGCACTGATTTTTAAAAAGCTTAGAATATTAGCTGGTACATAGTAAACATCCAATGAAAGTTGACTATTATGTTATTATTACTTTTTATAAATTTTCTTTGACTTAGTTCTAAATATATGTATAATTTGAAAAGATTATTTATAACTTGTAATTTCCTTCAAGTTAATCAAGTTCTATTTATACATTAAAAAGCAAACTAACAAAAACTCAAAGCATTAACTTAGCAGATCTAACCTTTAATATCCCCCAGTGTAAAATATAATAAACCCTAATGTTTATGAAACCTCACAGTAAATAGTCTGATTTAAAGCAATTCAAATAGTGAAACAAAGTATATTGCTTCTCTCCATTGACATAGTGGGAACACAATGTACCCTCCTTTACCTACTTCACTTCACAGGAAAGTCATGGTTAATAAGGACACAACCTCTACCCGTTGTTAGTTCTTCTTCCTCTCCCCCCACTTTTTTTTGTTCTATAGTCTCTCTCCCTCCAGAATATTTTGCATGTTGTCACCAGATTTGTCTTCCTAAAATATCCCTTCCACCATGGGACGTCCAATGTTCATACAGAGAGTCTAGTGTTACTTTGTTCAGTATCGTTCAGTTCTTCCTATTATCTCAGCATTCTACTCACCTCCAGTCACATCTACCACAGGCTCCACTATTTTGTGGATCTTCCTGCTTCTTGGATGGACATTAAGCCTTTCTCAACACTTATTCAGTCCTACCCACTTTTCAAGATGGTGCCCAAGTACTGTCAAAAGCTTTCTTTGTTTCTTTAGTGAACCGCATAAGCAATTATAAAGGGCAGACCTCTGGCTCACATAATTATATCTCCCCCAGCTATGTTTTGAGAGCCTGTGGGGGAGATTCAAAATCATATACCTAATAATACAACTTACTTATTTGTTACTGTATTGTTGTTTGATTTGTTAGGGCTGATTTTTGTGTTTTAATTGAACTCTTTTCCTTTTCTCTTTCTCCACGTCTCTTCTCACATTATGTATCTGTGGCTGATGATAATGCAGTTTTCTGTCACAACAAAACTTTTTATTTATTGAAATGAGCTCTTACGTGTTTTTACTATCAACATATATTTTCTTAATAGTTACTCCTTGGAGTCATATTAAGTTAATGGAATTTCAGAATTAACATTATGGATAAATAGCATATAGCTAAAGTCAAATTTGTTTATATAACAAGTTTGGCTCTCTAATCATTTTGCTTCTGCCAGAAAATTTAGAATAGTATTTAACAATGGACAGTGAAATAAGTACATTGATTATGGTAAGAAAGCATTGACTCCATCTCCATCCCCCCAGAAATTGCTCGAACTCTGGAAAATTCTCTGAAGGATAAAGAACTATAAGCCAGTCAGTCGTTGAAGAGATGTCTCTGAGGTAACTAAGCCCAAGGCATAATTACTTTAGCTCCTGGTCATAATGAGAAAATACTGGAACTGCCTAGAATGATGAATGCTATCTGAGAATGAATGATGGATGTTTACCTGAGAAATGAAGGAATAGGGAACATAAAGCTGTTGGTCAGATTGTCAGGCAGTGGTATCTGAGTAGACTTGTGTGCGTTGCCCAACTCTGGATTAATTAGATAATTATAGAAAAGGAGGCTTGTTGCAATGAAAATAATTACTTAAAAAAATAATCTCACAAGCTGGCTATAAATAGTGAGGTAAGAGTAAAATGAGGAAGTATAGTTAAACCTATGAAAACTTGATCAAATTAAGTAGAAACATTTATGAGGTAACAACAGTACAGAAGGTGTCTCGTTTCATTTGCAACATACTCAGATTCCTAATTATGATAGAATTCTGTTGGGTTTGCATGTGTATGGGATGGCCACTCCATTAAAACCAGATATCTAGAGGGGCACCTGGGTGGCTCAGTTGGTTAAGCATCCGACTTTGCCTCAGGTCATGATCTCACGGTCCGTGAGTTCAAGCCCCACGTCAGGCTCTGTGCTGACAGCTCAGAGCCTAGAGCCTGCTTCGGATTCTGTGTTTCCCTCTCTCTCTGACCCTCCCCATTCATGCTTTGTCTCTCTCTGTCTCAAAAATAAATAAACATAAAAAAAAATTAAAAAAAAACCCCAGATATCTAGAGTGTATGGTCATGGTGTAGTTTTTTGAGGCAGCAGTGTGGAGGAGAGGGGCAAGGCTGCGATTGAGATATCCTAGGGAGTAGCATAATGGAGGGGGATGGGCAGATTGGAGGTCTGAGTTTTTCATACATGGGGACCTAAAAGACGCAAATATAGATGGTGTATCCTATAAAATAATTCAGAACAAATGAAACAAAAAATAAATAATTATATGAAAATTAGGCTTACAGTATCCATATAACAAAAACCCCTCTTATTTTTATTTTACTGTATTTTTAAAATTTGTTTAATGTTTATTTATTTTTGAGAGAGAGAGACAGAGCGCAAGCAGGGGAGGGGCAAAGAGAGAGAGAGGGAGACACAGAGTCTGAAGCAGGCTCCAGGCTCTCAGCTGTCAGTACAGAGACTGTCATGGGGCTCGAACTCATGAACTAGGAGATCATGACCTGAGCCTGAGTCTATCTCTTAACTGACTGAGCCACCCAGGCACCCCAAAACACTGCCCTTTTAAAATTAAATATTTCCATTTTTCACTGTGGTAAAATATACATAACATAAAGTTAACTGTTTTAACCATTTTAAGTGTATAATTCAGTTGCATTTAGTCTCTTCATAATGTTGTGCAATCATCACCACCATCCAATTCCAGAACATCTTCATTGTCCCAAACAGAAACTCTAAGCCCATTAAATAAGAAGTCCCTCTTCCTGCCTTCCTCCAGTCCCTAGTAATCTTTATTTTACTTTTTATCTCTATGGATTTGCCTATTCCAGGTGCCTCATATAAGTGAAATCATGACCTATTTCTTTTCTTTTGTGCCTGGCATATTTCACTTACCATGTTTTTAATATTTTTTAATATGGTAATTCTGTGTGTAACTTGTAGAGGAATTGTCAAACTTTTTCACATGGTACCAGTACTCTAACCAACAATGGACAAGGGTTCCAATTTCTCCTCCATATCCTGGCCGAAACTTGGCTATTTTCCATTTTTCTTTACTAATATGACACCCATAATAATGGGTGTAAAGTGATAAAATGACATAATTCCTACACAGTAATATGGAAAGAGGTGTAAAGATACATTCTTCAGTGAAAAACACCAAGTTCCAAAGCAGATATAGAGCCAAAATGATCACATGATCTCTAAAGCCTTCCATAATTTGGCCTATCTCCATCCTCAGATTATCCACAGATACACATTTCTCATTAGGGAAGAGAATACAACCCATCTTTCAAAGATTTATGTCTTTACTCTGACTTATATGCTCTGTGCTCTAGCTCAGCCATGAAAAAGTTTTTTCACTCTGCCACATAGAAGTTTATGAACCACTTTTATTGATATCCTTTGCTTTCTGCAATGATGATTCTCAAAGAGGGGAATGTTCCTTTGAGTGGGAATAGCAGATGGACACAGTGGAGGTGTAGAGGAAGAATGAGAGGGTACAGAGGCTATGCATGACTTCAGAAGTACCCACGTGATGCTGGCATCCTGTCTGCACTTGAGTAGTTAATGCTGGAGTCATCATTTCCTGTAGTCAATTCAGTAATCAGGTAATCTCTGTGCTGTTTATTAATAAATGCTTATGATGTGTTTCTTTTTCGTAGGTACTTTAATAGAAGTGTATTATCTGTGCATTGGTAGAACTCACAGTCCATGAAAGCAAAGAAAGTTGAACAGCACAATATGACAACATATAATTAGGTGTTGGAATAATATAGTACAGACTGTAAGTGTTATAGGAATTATGATGAAGGAATATGAATAAGGATGTGAGGAATGCTTCAAAACAGATAAGAATTGAGTAGGACCTTGAAAGCTAGGAAAGATTTATTTATGTAGAGAAGGTAAACGTTAACCTTCTGGTGGTAATGAAAACCACGAACACAGACAAAGAAATGGTGGTATATGAAAGGGGTGCTTTTAGGACTTAGAAGATGAATTTGACAGAACTGACATAGATCTACTAGGAAGCTGTGAGAAATATATAACAGGAAATCACTTTATGAAGGTCCTTTATTATTTAAAATGCTATAGCAGTAAGTAGGACATTTTAACTGGTAGGACATAGGGGCATGTTACATTCCCCATTTGCCTAAAATAACACTATTCAAAAAGGCAGACACCTTTCCACTTTCTTTCTTGTAGGTTTAGTCAATGAAACAAATTGCCATTGGAAATAAAGATTATCTGATGAGAATAATGGAGGTAGTATTTATTCCACCTTATTTTTTTTTTATTTTTATTTTTTTTGAGGTGGGAGCTGTCCATTCTGGGAGTAAACATAAATCTTTCTCTTGCTCCCACTGAGTCACTTAAGAAAGTTTTGAATGTACACTGCCCCTAAGCGGTAAATGAAATCTTATTCCAGGATCCAAAGCTAATTGAAAATGTATATAATAATGCACTGCCTTTTCCCTTTATGAAAGAACAACCACGTTAGACACAGATTTAGAGAAACATCACTTTTCTAGAACTTCAGAAATATATTTTATGCACTCAGGAAGGGAAAGGAGAGATCCATTCTTGGGGGCCGGTGGGGAGGATGGTGATCATAAAACTATAAGATATGGCTGCCTCACTTTCTCCCTAAAGTCATTTTATTTGACAATAATATCATTTGAGGAGTGCTATTAAGAAAACACAGTTACAGAAAAACTGCTTTCTGGGAGAAGAAAAGGCCCAATGAAGACTTTCCCACAAACGGATGTGTCCTTTTACCCATACACCTCAGGTTGGTGGAAGGGGAATTGACAATGAGAATACACATCAATCAACCGTTCACCTCCAAACCTGAGACAAAAATTTGACAGCAGTCAGTACCAAGCCATAGAAATAATATTCAAGATATGTTAGAGAAAACTTTCAAACTTTATTTATTTATTACACCCCACATGTTGACATTAGATTCCCAGGCTCCTCCCTACCCTCATTCATGTCTAAATATACAGCATTGCATATATATTTGTGTGACATTATATTAACATTAAAATAAATTATAACATTAAATTATATTAAAATAAAACATTAAACATTAAAATAAATTATATTTTAAAGAGCAATCGATCATACCATGCTGCTCCTGAAATTCTTCCTACTTAAACATACATGATGTAAAACAATTTTTTTCAGGTTCCTGTCTTTAAATAATTTTTAATTTAATTTTAATTAATTTTTAAAAAAATTTTTGTTTTAATGTTGAGTCATAGAAGTCCTTTCCATATTTTAGATTTTATTCTTTTATTGGATATGTCATTTATTAGTATATCTTCCCATTCAGTAGGTTGCTTTTTAATTTTGTTAATGATTTCTTCCACTGTGCAAAAGTTTCTTATTTTGGTGTAGTCCCAAAACTTTATTTTTGGTTTTGTTTTCTTGCCTGTGGAACCTATCTAGAAAAATGTTGCTAAGACTGTCAAAGAGATTACTGCCCATGTTTTCTACTATGACATTTATGGTTTCAGGTCTCACATTTAGGTCTTTATTCTATTTTAAGTTTATTTATGTTTATAATATAAGAAAGTGGTGCAGTTTCATTCTTTTGCATGTAGTTGTCCAATTTTCCCAGTACCATTTGTTGAAGAGACTGTCTCTTCCCCATTCCAGATTCTTGCCTTCTTTGTTACAGATTAATTGATTATGTAAGTGTGGGTTTATTTCTGAGTTCTCTATTCTGTTCTATTGATCTGGACCCATACTGTTTTGATCATTATATCTTTGTGAGTAAATCTTGAAACTTGGGACTATGATACCTCCATCTTTGTTCTTCTTTTTAAAGACTGCTTTGGCTATTTAGGGTCTTTTGTGGTTCCATACAAGGTTTAGGATTATTTGTTTTAGTTCTGTGAAAAATACTATTGGTATTTTGATAGGGATTGCTTTGAATCTTCAGATGGCTTTGGGTAGTATGGACAATTTAACCATATTAATTTTTCCAGTTTTTGAGCATGGTTTATATTCCCATTTGTTTGTGTCATTGTCAATTTCTTTCATCAGTGTTTTATCATTTTCAGGGGGCAGGTCTTTCATCTCCTTGGTTAAGTTTATTCCTAGGTATTTTATTCTTTTTGGTGCCATTGTAAATGGAATTGTTTTCTTAATTTCTCCTTCTACCACTTTGTGATTAGTGTATGGGAATGCAACAAATTTCTTTGTTAATTTTGTATCCTACAATTTTACTGAATTCACTTATTACTTTTAATAGTTTTTTCAGTGGTGTCCTAAGGGTTTTCTGTGTATAATATCATCTCATCTGCGAATAGTGATACTTTTACTTCTTCCTTACCAAGTTGGATGTCTTTTCCTTCCTTTCCTTTCCTTTCCTTTCCTTTCCTTTCCTTTCCTTTCCTTTCCTTTCCTTTCCTTTCCTCTCCTCTCCTCTCCTCTCCTCTCCTCTCCTCTCCTCTCCTCTCCTCTCCTCTTCTCTTCTCTTCTTTTCTTTCTTTTCTTTTTTCTTGTCTGATTGAATTAGGCTAGGACTTGCAATACTATGTTGAATAAAAGTGGCTAGAGTAGACATCCTTATCTTGTTCCTGATTTCAAAGGAAAAGCTTTCAGTTTTTCACCATTGAGCATGATGTTAGCTGTGAATTTGCCATATATAAATGAGGTATTCACTTTAAAACCACTTTGTTGAGAGTAAAACAATTTTAAATAAAGTAAAACAGTAACAACAATAACATGTATTGTGGGAATGTTTCCAGATCAGTGAATCAGTAGATCTTGTTGTTTTAACAGCTGCCTTTTATTTCATTGTGTAGTTTGTGTCATGACATGTCTGTCCCCATCTTTTGCTATTACCAGTGCTGCAACAGATATTCTTTTGCTTATTTGTATAAATTTTTCTATCAGATAAGTGTTAGGAAAAGGGACTATGGGTAAAGATATACATTTACATATGCTGATGTGTACTGCCAGTTGACCCCCAAATAGATTTTATGAATCTACAATCTAAGAATATAAAACAGTGATTATTTTCCTATACTCTTGTCAAAACAGGTAGTTATTAAATAAAATTTGCCAATCTAACTTAATTTAATTTAACTTTTTTAGCTTTATTTTTTTTTACTGGTCTTTGTTTAATACTCAAGACTGCTCTGCCCATTTCTAGTCAAGTCCTTGGCCTGAAATGTGCTTTCCCAATTTTTAAGGTTGATTTGTAGATATTTCTCCTTAAAAAGTTTTTAGCATAGCCCTATTAAAATTCCTCACCACCCCTACCCTGATGAGCACTCTCTACCCTTTTAATATCCTTTATTTTCTTAGAAATGCCTGAAATCATGTTATTTGTCAGTTTGTCCTTTCCCATTAGAATATATGCTCCTGGAATAGGGCCTAGACTTAACTTTATGGTTTTCAAATACATAATTATCTTCCTCAATATCATTTATTGAATAATCCATCATTTCTCCTCCTATTTGAAATGCTAACTTTTTCATCAACTGAATTTTCCTGAATTCCTGAGGCTGTTTCTTAATTTACTTCTTTTTCCCACTGGTCAGATAGGTATTCTGCTACAGAACCATATTTTTCAGCTTATTGCACTTTTTAATATCTTTTGACATCTGACAGGGAAAGTCTTCCTTCATAATTTTTCTTATACAAAATATTTTTGGCAAACCTCCTTCCTGTGTCTATATTTAAAAATACATTTTGATAAAATTATTAACAAATTGATAATAGAGAAAAACACAGGATGAAGTACTCATATGTTTTCTAAAGTATAAAAAAAAGCTACAAGTATACTTTAGAATTAAATTTTCGCTTTCCAAGTTTTGGTAAGGAATAAAGATGTGGGTGGCAAAATAGAATTTATTGTGCAAAGGATAGGAAATCAAGAACATCTCAAGGATTTGTATTAAGTACAAAACATAAAAGATATAGACTAAATCATTTAGCTAATACAGTTATAAGAGTTATCTGATTTATTGGATAATTACTTTAATATTAGATACAAAGTAAAATAAGACAAAGAAAGAAAGCTTTGACAAGATACATACCTCAACAAGGAGATTCAGAATGTATATATAGAAAAGCATACAGGGAAGAGAGGAAGGAAGAAAAGAAGGAAGGGAGGAAGGAAAGAAAGAAAGAGAGGGAGGAAAGAAGAAAGAAGGAGGATGAGAGGAAAAAGAGAAGAAGTGATCCTTATGAAAATGCAGAGTCATAGAAATTTGGAAGAATTCCATGACAAATGTCATCCTTATAAAATAAAACATAAAATTTTTCATGGAATTATCTTTCTACTATAAAATAAGTAAAATTATAAAACGTAAAATGTGGACACTTTTATGCAACCCCCTCAGGCTTTACGAGACTAAGGAGACAAAATTATAAACATATTTAATAGGTATTTACCAAACTTACTATTTGTGGTTAGAATATAAAAAGCAAGAAATTGTCTGATCCCCCAAAGAGACAACTCACAATAAATAACAAATGTTTAAACAGAAAACATGCAGCTACATGAAAATTTATGAAATATTTTCTCTAAACAACACTTCAAATTTTACAGTCATAAGATTTTGAGGAAAAAGACAATAATGAAGCTAAAAATCAAAAGATTAATAATTAAGAAGGCAGAAAAAGAATGGAATTAAAGTGTTTGTTTAGCTTCTTTGAAAAACAAATAACAAAGAGAGAAACGCTTACTAACATAAGCAAAAAAAAGAACATGTATGTTCAAATTAGTAAAAGAAATAAAACAGATGCACGTATAGGTGAAATGGAAATAATATTAAGAGAAAATCATATATAATTATACTTGAATATATGGAGATTAATAATATGGACATTAATAATTTTCAGAAAATCTGATTATATTAAACTCAGGAAGAAATGGAAAATCTTAGTAGTTAAAATTTATTAAAAATATTTTTAAAATATTAAATATCTATTCTAAAAATATTACTTGACCTACCTAACTAAATGTTTCAATAAGTGAATTACTTCTTTCATTGAAAAAATAGCTTCTGTGTGTTATTAAAAGGCGAAAGTCTCATAATTTTAGGATGATAATATAACATTGACCTTAAATGAATACTAAAAAAGAAAACTATAAATGAAATTCACTTAGAAATTATGAAATTCACATATAGACACCAATTGTAAATAACCCAAGTTTAATATTAGGCAAAAAATGTTTAGTGAAATAAAATATTTCCTAAATATGATACATAATATTTGTTTCAAACCAAGGCCAAAATATACAGAATGATGGCTGCTCCCACCTCCATTAAAAAAAAAACTTTCTTTGAAATAAGAATACAATAAGAATGGAACAATAAACGTAGGATAAATAATGGAAAATTGATAACATCAATATTGGTAGATGATGTGATTGTCCATTTAGAAAATAATTTCAAAACTATTAAAAATAGCAACATAACAAAAATATGTACTACCATATTATATTATTAGAAAATATAAGGAGAGGGGTGCTTGGATGGCTCAGTTGGTTAAGTGTTCGACTCTTGGTTTCAGCTCAGCTCATGATCTCACAGTTCAGTTCCATTCATGAGTTTGAGCCCCGCATCAGGCTCTTGGGGCTCTGCCCTGCCAGTTGAAGAGCCTGAGGGCCTGCTTCGGATTTTCTCTCTCCCTTTCCCTCTCCCTCTCTCTGTTTCTCCCCCAATCGTTCATGTACTCTCTTTCTCAAAGTAAATAAATTTTAAAAAAAGGAAAGGAAATATAAGGAGAAAATAAAATTTGTTAGAATTGCTTAAAATATAAAATATAAAATACTTAGAAAGAAATGTGAATGAAGAATTCTTATCTAAGTTTTACATGAGAAACTACCAAAATTACTGAGGGGCATAGTAAACTGAGAAAATTTTTCCTGCTGGTTGGTAAGAATCAATTCAGTATTATTTATATGGGAACTCTCTATAAATTAAGTTAAATATTTGATGTAATTCTCTCCCAAATCTCAGTGGACATTGAAGAGAATGAACTTTAACAAAATAGTTTAAAAATGTATCTCAAAAAAAAATCTGACAATGCCCAAAATATTTTTGAAGAAGAATAATGACTTAAGACCATAAGGTAGTAAAATCATATAAAGGTGGGACAATTAAAACATGATATAAATAGGTGGGACAATTAAAACATGATATAAATATGAGGATAGAATTATTACTCAAGCCACCAAATCTCTTCCCTAGAACGCTCCACTTTCATCCTCTTCTTCTGCAGTCTTGACCACCTTCCAGCATCTGGGAGCATTAGAAGATGAGTACACATTATGTAATCCTTTCATTTCAAGATATTTAATCACTTCTTGTGCACTTGGATTCTGATCTAAACTTCTCTTCATGCCTCAAAGACTAAGCCATCCTGTTTGCTCAGTGCCCTGCCCTCAATGGCCTTTCTGTCAAGTGCTGGGTTGTTCCTTTGCCTTCCTGGGATCTTTGGTGCCCTTCGGTTAGCTAGAGTGCTACTTCCTAACTAATTCATTTCTGCTCATCACTAAGACTTAAACCTAAACATCAACCCCTTGAAGAATATCTCGCTCCTTGCTCTACCTGAAGTAGACATCTTTGTTACTTTCTTCCATGCTGTTTTATTTACTTTTTATCACATTCTGTATTTGTTTTCTTTGTTTACCTGTAGGTCTATCTATTCACTAGGAGTTCAGCTCCATGAGATCTAGGTATTTAGAAGGAACTAGCAAAATCTTTTAAAGGCACGGCAGGCTTTACTCTTGATTACTTCTACTGGAGAAGCTTCTGGATATAGGTGAACATCTGCTGGAGGGACATCCACACCACATAGACAGTATGCCAGAGATGATCTAGTACCCTCTTTGCTCCAGGGGGTCATCACTACTGCTCTTTGGGCAGCAGGAGAGATGGGGGTCAGTCAGTATCCATTCTTTCTGGGAAGCTCTGTTTGTTCCCCAGCTCCCTCTTTCCACCATTTTCTGACCATTTTGATTCAGGAAAATCCTTTCTTCTGACAGTTTTGAATTTCACTTGATCCCTGTGCTGCTGGAAAACAGCGTAGGTTAAGAAATTCCCCCACCCTTTTGGATTCTGGAAACAACTGAATGCAAAGAAGCAGTCTTCCTTATGACACAGATAATATGACTCCCAGATGCACCACCCCCTTTTTACCTATGACAGACACAGCCTCTCCAAATTCCCATTTCTTTATCTCATAAATGACTAGCTGAGATGTTTTGTACCCCCTGATCAATTGGAATAAAATGCTTGCTAGTCGAACTACAGTTAAAAGTCTTTCCTTCTCCCTAGATCCCTGTTTCCTTCCCCCTAGATCCTGAACTTTAGCCTACCCTCTGCCTGAGCCAGAATACAGCCCAGACTTAACTTCTCCTCCTTAGACGGGATTAGGGGCAAAATGTTCTCTGGTCTCCTGTCTCATCACACCACATCCTTCATCCCACCCCCCCCCCCCACCCCCGCCCCTGACCTCCCTTCATTTCGCCTTGTTTACTTCTCCATTTGAATGAAAAACTCTTTTGGTCTCACCTGAGAGACAAGAAATGAGAGACACCTGCAGATCCTATGGTGAGAGAATTCTCTCTACTGCAGTAGCCTTCCCTCCTAGTTGTGAGAGACTCTTTCCCTGCCTTGTGGTAACATTTTCAAAGAGAGTCTCTGTACCAAGTCTGGATTTGTTTTCTATTTGACACTCCCCTCTTCCTCCCTCATGGGCATTTGCTTCCTTTGGCCTTCTCCTTAAACCCTTTTCTTTTCTAGTTTTATTCTTTCATCATAGATTTTACCGTTCCTTAGAACCCAGATCCCAAATCATTAATGATTCATATAACAAAGGAAGGGTGGTATTCACTTCTATTCCTGCAAAGTGAAAGAAAATCTGTTGAGTCCATCTTTCTGGAATAGCAATAAGAGATAATAAAAGGAGTGTTTCTTTATTTTTGTTTTTACTAAAATACAAGTCCATATATTTACCCAAGCTTGCCTGTATCAAACGCTTTCAAAACAGACATTCCCTTTAATCCAATAATACAGGTTATAGAAGTTGTTATAAGGAAATAGTATAATATAACCAAAATTTGTTTAAAACGTGCATATATTTATAATTTTATTTCCAACACCAAAAATAATGAGAAAAACTAACAAGACTAAGATCTAACAACAACCAAAAACCCAGTACATTCACAGACTAAACCAGTCTTTAATAATTTATTTGCAAAGAATGTTTTATGGCATAAGAAAATATCTGTGATATACCAATAAGATACAAATAGATTAAGCTACAGACACTAAAATTTTAGTTTCAGAAAAATTATTATGTATGTATGACTTGTATTATATTTAGTATCTATCCATATTTTTCACATTAAGAAAAACAGACATGCCTTTTTCTACATTTTAAAATGTTTTTTGGTTTGCTTTTGCTAAACTGCTGGTAAACATGCAAAAGTTAGCTGTTTTTCCCCTACATAATCCACCCACAAAACATACCTATCTATCACCCACATACAGTCTCTTGCCTTATCTCATCTAGGAAAAGTCATTTTCTCTCCTTGCCTCTACTCCTTGCCTCTGCCTCCAAGTAGCTCCTACTGGCTGTGAGTGCAGTTGAGAAACAATGATAATGGACAATAAGAAACCATTACAGATTCTTGAAATTATATGTGGAAGGTTTTAGGTTTGTAGCCACAGAATGGAAGAGGTAGTGGCATAAAAGACCTTACTGGTCACATTTGGCTTTGTACAAATTTTAACCGATTTGGTCAATCCTAGAGTTGTTAAATCCTTTTCTTCACTGAGCAGCTGAGCCTCTGATAGCTTTACTTTTCAGAAAGATCTACCTAAACACTTCTACCTTATTCTCATACTAGTTTCAGGGTAGCTACAATCTTTTCTTATCTACTAGAAACATAATACTAAATTTGATGTATTATAAAGGTGGTATTGCAATACTAAAAAAAAAAAAGGCACAAGATACCTTGTGTCCTTTCCTTCTGAGGTTTGAATCTACTAAGGAGGCTGGCAATCTAGTAGGGAGGCTGGCACATTAATAGTAAGATAATATTAAGACAATACAATATTAAATGTCAGATGTTCTGTGGCAGTGCTGTCCAATAGAAATGTGATATAAGCCACACATATAATTTTAAATTTTCTAATAGTGACATTGAAAAAGTAAAAAGAGGGGCACTTGGGTGCTCAGTCGGTTTGATTTTGGCTCAGGTAATGATCTCACAGTTTGTGAGATTGAGCCCCACATCTGTGCTGTAAGCACAGAGCCTGCTTGGGATTCTCACTCTTCCTTGCTCTCTGCCCATCCCCCACTTGCATTCTCTCTCTGTCTCTCTCTTTCTCTCTTAAAATAAATAAATAAACTTAAAAAAACAAAGTAAAAAGAAACAAGTGAGATTAATTCTAATATATTTTATTTAACCCAGTATTTTCAAAAAATTGTCCAAAATATTACAATTTTGATATGCCATCTATATAAAAATGATTAATAAAGATATGTTACATCTTTTTTTGTGTAAGCTCTATGCCCAGTTTGGAGCTTGAACTTATGACCCCTAGATCAAGAGTCACACACTACCAACTGAGGCAGCCAGGGACCCTATTTTACATTTTTAATACCAAATTTTAAGTGTGTATTTTGCACTAGCAGCACACATTGATTTGGCACTTGATTAGCTGTAATGCAAATGCTCAATAGCAACATGTGACTAATGTATTAGAGCAAGTCTATAGTATGGTTACAACTAAACCATAATAAATAAAAGGAGTGGAAAGGGTTATTTTGAAGTTGGGATGCTGGAAAATTATCTTGGGGGACGTGGTACTTTGGCAGTGCCTTCAAGAGTGGGGTAAGGTAGTAGGAAAGACATAGAAGGAAGAGCAAGGACAAAATAGAAAGGAGATAGAAATGCAGTCTGTCCATTGTGGCTTAAATGGGCAGTTTGTAGGGTCAAGAGAGAAAGAGGAAAAGCTGGACTAGATTGTACAACTTGAATAATAAACTGGTGATTTGTGATAGAATCCATATGCAGTGTTAGTTTTTTTGAGTGTTTTCAAATTAGACCTTTAAGTGTGGTGTGTAGCCTGGACAGAAAGTGACACAAATTGGAAGCAGGAAAGCCAATGAGTGACATCCTCAGCACTGCCAGCTCATGGACTTGAGGGTCCCTTAATAGGCATTCAGAGTGAGAATGGAGGCAGCAGGTGTGGGGACATCACAGACACTGATTTGGCAGAATATGTTTTATGACAAGATAGAATTGATGGAGGAGTCCCAGATGCTCCTGGGTCAAGCAGAAGGTGAGTCTGTTCCCAAGACTACAAACACAAGCAGAGAAATAGGGTGAAGAAGAAGCTGAGAATTCTGCTTTTAAATATACTGAGTTTAAGGTATATATCCAAAGAAACCTAAGGTTTTATTTAGTAAAGCTGCAAAGGACACTAAAAAATTTTCTAGTCCAAACTTACTTGAGATGAGGAAACTTAGACCAACATGTCAGTTTGGTGGTTTGCAAAAGGAATTGAATTCTTAGTAGAAGGTCCTGTGTCCAAGTTCATGTCCATCATAATCAGAGGTGATAACACATTATATGGCTCATTATAAAAGTACATATCTAGATTGTCACACAATCAGGCCTTAGTATGAAAATCAGATCATAACATATCAGGTCTTCAAAATACTGTTGTTTATTTTGGAGAGCAGGTCACAGCTAATGAACTAACGTGTAAAACCGCTCTTCCTTCCTTCCTTCCTTCCTTCCTTCCTTCCTTCCTTCCTTCCTTCCTTTACTTCCTCCCTTTCTTCTCTTTCTTAAAGCATTGGCTTCTTTTCTAGCTTCTTCCAGCTCTTCCTCCTTGTCTAAAGCACAAACTTTTCTCTGAAGCAAAAAGTCCCTAGCAGACTCACTCTTTTTAGAGTTTCCACCAGCTGCCTATGACCTAGTTAACCACTGATTTCCAACTGAGGCAAGTTTAGTGAAAGTCCCGCAGGCCCTCTCAGAGGGAAGCTCGCATTCAGTTTGTGGTGTCTGAAGAGCTGTGAGCAGGTGCCCAGGGTCTTGGCGTCTGCCTCAGCATGGGTAATTTATGAGTCCCCAGCAAGTCAGCGAGAGGAGGAGAAAGCCCGGATAGGGGACCCTGCTAATTGGCCCTTTCAGTTCCTGGCAGGCACTACTGGTGGGAAACTCCCTGGGCTCAGACTTCTTATGTCCTTTTCAAAAGGTAGAGAGACAGCTTAGGTCGACAAATTAAAAAAGCAAACAAGTGGGAAAAGCCCCCAATTCTAGGGAGAGGATGTCAGTGGCTTCACCCAGCTGCATGGCCATCTCCTGATTACGGAGGAGCCGTGAGCCTGATACAGGCTTTTGCTTTGTGCAAGCTGAAAGAAAGAACACATTTCCTGCTATAGACAGAGGAGTCAGGCCAATTGATTTAAACTCACATGTATCTGATTTACGAATTCAGCAGCTACGTGGAGCTCAGGTGCAGCATGGCGAAGCCCAGAGAGGGTAGTCACCACGCCTCAGTTCAACTCTGGTCTGCAGTTTGGGGGTCCATACAAGGAACCAGAGCTGAAGATACTCTGGAAAAGTCGCCACAGGGAACTTTATGAAGAGGTGCAAACGCTTAAAGAGGACTGATAACACATTATTTTTCTGCCCCTATCTACTTCTAGGATCTAGCAGTACGATAATGGGAATGGCCTTTATCCTGGTTACACTGTTAATTGCCATTTTCTTGCCCACTTTCTACCAATACCCCAGTATCTACCTATGTTGTTTATTTGGCCCAGCTTATCAGTACAAAAGTGATGTTAACTGGGGCAGGGGATGTGTGAGTGGATGTCCTTGTGAAATGATTCATGCACTTTGTTTTTGTAAATAGCCTTTTGCTCAAAGAACCATTGGAGGACCAGTTAGTTTTGGTAGAAACCAAGGACTTACAGGACTAGCATTCTCTCCTGGAGTTTGAAATAGAGAATGTAAAAAAAAAAAAAACAATAAAAAAAACCCCAAAAAAACCACAAGCTCAGTTATAACAGCAGGTGAAAATACTTTAATTTCCTTCAAAGATTTTCAAACCCACATTGGCTAGTGAGAATAAGAAAAAAGATTGGATATTTGCCTTGATTGGGGTTATAAGACATATTCAGAATAAAAATTGAGTTGGACCAGAAGCTAAATACCTTTATAGAAGGGACTAGTTATTTTCTTTTTGATGGCATTATTGACAAGAAGTGCTGGATGCAGTGTGGGTGATGAGCTAAGAGCTATTAGATTTGAAAATAGTCTCTTAACTTTGTCCGACATTATGCTTATCATGTATCATTTAAAACAATTTTTTTTTTTGTATTTCTCATCTTATGTCTTCTTCACAACAAAACTGAAAATAGGGGCACCTGGGTAGCTTAGTTGGTTAAGCATCCAAATTCAGCTCAGGTCATGATCTCACAGTTTGTGAGTTCCAGCCCCGCATCAGGCTCTGTGCTGACAGCTCAGAGCCTAGAGGCTGCTTCATATTCTGTGTCTCCCTCTTCCTCTGCCCCTCCCCCACTCATGCTCACTCTCTCTCTCTCTCTCTCAAAAATAAACATTAAGAAGCCTGAAAATAATATGAATAACTATAACTATTAATAACTCTATAAGTATAATTAATTACTGTAACTCCTAATATTTATTGAGTACAGTGTACCAAGCATAATGCTAACAAATTAATACTTACTTTTTAACAGTAAAAGCCCTAAGACTAATAGGTATTAATTCAATTTAAATTTGGCCTGCTTTTGGGGAGAAGGTTTATAAATGTGTGTGAAAAACTTGGGTTCTCAACTCAAGCTTTGACTAATTTAACCAGCTGTGAGCTAGCTACTTAATATTTTTGGGCCTCAGTTTCCTCCTCATAGACAATGACTCATTCCCATGACCCATCCGAATATATAAGAAGCTTTCACATGTGCTATTCCATTTTCTCACCCCAGCTGTGTGAAGTAAGTGTCCATTTTACAGATGAAGAAACTGAGGCCTAGAGAGAATAAGAAAGTTGCTCAAGGTCACAGAGCCAGTAAATCTACATGCCTGGATTTGAATTCCAGGTTTCTGATGCCAGATGCTATGACATTTCTCCTTCATCTTGCCCCTTTAAGAGGTATCTCAAAGGTAAACAACATTAGGATTTCACCTGCATGATGTTTGGTAACCTGAATAATAATCTGCATTTTGTCAGGAACATAAATAGTGTGGAAATTTGCTTTTGAGAGCATGGCTTTGGAGTGCTCCAATGGATTGAAAACCCTAGCTCCTGTGTTTCTGGCTGAGGCCAATCTCTTAAGCCCTCAGCCTCTGTGTCAGCTTCTACATGTGGCAGTTATAGCAAGATCTCCTGCCCGGTATCATGGGGAGGATTAAATCTGAGGCCTTAAACAGGCACATGAAAAGATGCTCAATGTCGTGTCCTCATCAGGGAAATACAAATCAAAACCACACTCAGATATCACCTCACGCCAGTCAGAGTGGCCAAAATGAACAAATCAGGAGACTATAGATGCTGGTGAGGATGTGGAGAAACGGGAACCCTCTTGCACTGTTGGTGGGAATGCAAATTGGTGCAGCCACTCTGGAAAACAGTGTGGAGGTTCCTCAGAAAATTAAAAATAGACCTACGCTATGACCCAGCAGTAGCACTGCTAGGAATTTACCCAAGGGATACAGGAGTACTGATGCATAGGGGCACTTGTACCCCAATGTTTATAGCAGCACTCTCAACAATAGCCAAATTATGGAAAGAGCCTAAATGTCCATCAACTGATGAATGGATAAAGGAATTGTGGTTTATATACACAATGGAGTACTACATGGCAATGAGAAAGAATGAAATCTGGCCCTTTGTAGCAATGTGGATGGAACTGGAGAGTGTTATGCTAAGTGAAATAAGCCATACAGAGAAAGACAGACACCATATGTTGTCACTCTTATGTGGATCCTGAGAAACTTAACAGAAACCCATGGGGGAGGGGAAGGAAAAAAAAAAGAGGTTAGAGTGGGAGAGAGCCAAAGCATAAGAGACTCTTAAAAACTGAGAACAAACCGAAGGTTGATGGGGCGTGGGAGGGAGGGGAGGGGTGGTGATGGGTATTGAGGAGGGCACCTTTTGGGATGAGCACTGGGTGTTGTATGGAAACCAATTTGACAATAAATTTCTTATACTGAAAAAAAAATCTGAGGCCTTAGCTCAGTTTCTAGCATTATCAGAGCACTGGATCAACGTTAGTTATTACTGTCATGATAACACAGAAGGGCCCTAAATGCCTAGCCACGTGGAGTCTGCCTGCTTTGGAGATATGATCCAATACTCACTTCAGGCAGGGAAAAAGAGTCAGAGGAGCTACAAGGGCTGGAGTTCCATAGGAAAGAAAGTCCATTCTTTTCCTCTGGATCCTACTTGGTTTTCTACTTCTTCCCTAACTGAACACCTTTGCTTTGGAACACTTACTCCATGACCCAGCTGAGGGGAGGGGCTACTAGCAGAAGATGGAGTTTTGGGTCATGTTAAATTAAATTATGCCACTGTAGTGTCAAGAAGAAGTAAAAGAAAAAAAAATTTCCTCCAATCACATCATTTCATGCCATTAGAGAAACTGCCAACGTTTCCATAAGGTAGCTGTGGGCTTATGTACTGTCCACATATTGATGTTTTTTCTCCTAAATTATTGACTAGGTGTCTCCAGCACATTGTAAAGTGTCTACAGAGGTGCAGTGACACAGTGGGGGTCATTCTTTAAATCTTCTTAAGCCCTGGACACATTTTCCTGTCTTTGTGTATCTAGAGCTGTAATTTTAATAACAGTAAGAAGGTAGAAGAGAAAAAAAAAAAAGGCCAGACACAGCCCAAGATCAAGATTCTCTTTCTCTTGCAATCTGCTTTGGAATTTCTCAAAGTCCAAAATGCAATTAATCACTCCTGTGAGGAAATTTGGAAACGATCAATACATTTCATCATTGCTTTAATTATCCTTAAAACTGTTTGAGGGCCAAAGTTGCCTGCTTTGGGAAAATAAATAAATAAACAGAGTCTTCATTAACACTCCACTCACTCTTCCTTTCACCCAAGGTAGGGCAATGGAGAAAAGCACAATATACATAGGGAATTATTTTTCTTCTTTTCCCCTCTTCCTCCTCCTCCTTTCTCCCTTTCCCTTTCTTCTTCAATTCCCTTTCCTTCCTTCCTTTTCCTCTCCCTCTTTCCCTCTCTCCTTCCCTTCCTTGTGAGGAAATTAGAAGATAGTTTTCTTTTTTAAATTATTTTAGAGAAAGAGAGAGAGCACATACATGAGTGGGGGAGAGGGACAGAGGGGGAAAGAGAGAGAGGATACCAAGCCGGCTCCACTGCTCAGTGTGGAGCCTGATGCAGGGCTCAATCCCATGTCCCTTGGATCATGATCTGAGCCAAAATCAAGAATCAGACACTCAACCGATTAAGCCACCAGTTGCCCCCAAAGGTAGTTTTCTTAAGGGCTTTAACCAGCAGGTGACAGGGCACTAAGCACATAGACTAATTCTTGAATTTAGTGAGAGGGGAGGATGGTGGAGGTGATTAGGCAGTGGGATTAAGTTCCAGAATTTGCCAAATGCATCCTTCAGTGTATTCATGGGAAGGAGAGGTACCAAGACAAAGGCATCAGGCAGACCACAATGAGCAGATGATGCAACAATGTGCATGGAAATTTTAAAGTGTAGACCCTATACTTGGGAGCCAAGTTTTTTGTTTTCTCATTTTATAATAAACTAAAATAACACAGGTACAGCCGCCCACATACACATAAAATACATGACTTAGTTAACTTGCTATAAGACAGTACTCCTGACTCACCACCCAGGTCAAGGAATAGAACTTTGCCATCTATCCCAAGCAGATTTTCAGTGGGCTGAGTCCCAATTCAGCCTCTTCCTCCCTCCAAAAGTGATCACTTTCATACTTAGTAATTATTTCTATGCATTCATTTATGGTTTTATTACCCAAATGTGTATCTCCAGATTAGCTTAATTAGTCTTGCCTATTTTTTTTTTTAACTCAGTATGTCTTTTTTGGTCTACAAGTTCTCCCTTCATTCCTTTCTTGCCTTTATGAGTTATCTGTTGAAAATCTGGCTAGTTTGACCTGTACAGTTTCCTACAGTCTCTGTGCTGCTGAGTGCACACTCATGGTGCAGTTCAGCATGTTCTTCTGTCCTTAGGACTCCATACTAATTGGCAGCTGGATCCAGAGAATGGATCAGACTTAGGCTTGAGTCCCTTGAGTCAAGCTCCTTTGTATGTATCTACTAAAAAATAAAGTAAACACATCTAAACTGCAATATATGGCTTTGCTTTACAGTTTTATTTAACTTTGATTTGGAGATAGTGATGTTTTATGTGTTGCCTTCAACTCATTTCCTACTAAAAACAATTTTTAAAAAGCACTAATTTACTCCTTTATTCATTTCACAGATATTTTTTAAGTTCCTGTTAGATACCAGTGATACCCCCAAACATAACACAAACAACATGTTCTCATGTATTTTATTTTCAGTTGACGAGAGACAACATATAAACAAATAAATTCATAACTAAAATGTTGGGTGATGATAAGCAGATCAAAGAAAACAAAAAAAAACAAAGCAGGGCAGGGTCAGGGAGATTGAGATGGGTGTTGGAAGGGGGCTATTATTTCATATAAGATGGTCAGAGAAGACTTTTCTAATTAGGTGACATTTGAGTAGAGACCTGCTTCCAGTGAGGAAGTGAGCCAGGCTAATATTTGTGGGAAGAACATTCCAAGAGCAAAGCCCTGAGGGAGACTGTTCTTGAAGGCTTGAGGAATGGCATAGGGGCCATGGTAACCCCATGAATATTCATGGTAATGCTGTGAAAATGGGAGTGACTAGAAAGAGATGAGATCAGAACATGAAATATTTATCATCTGTTCATTCAGCAGAGCTTCATTTAGAGCTTCTGCATATCTGGATCCTAATTCCGTGTACAGTTCTAGAGAAAGGTATGGAAAAACATGTTATTAGGACTCAAGAAGAACATGTTCAGCAATCAGGAGTTTGAAGATAAATACTGATTGAGTCACTATTACATATTTCTCACTTACATGCAAATAACTACGGTTTAAGGCAGCATGCAATAGGTGTCACAGCATTAAAAGTCTTTTAGAATACACCAGAAAGTATTTTTCTGATTGTGGCAGTAAAAAAGCTTCCAAAAGGAGATAGCGGTTGAGTTGGGCCTTGAGAAGAAGTAGGATTTTTGAAGTCAGAGGTAGGAGGGGAGACTGTAAGTGGAGGAAATGCCATGAGTAAAAGTTCAAAAGCAGGAAGACAAGAGCATATTCTGAGTATGGCCAGGGGGTCCATTTGACAAGACTTGTCAAAGGAGTCATGGACTGAAAAGACAGGTTGAGGTTCAACTGTGGATGGGCTTGAATGCTATGCTAAAGAGGTATATGCTTTAGAAAGGGGAAACCTAAGAAAAAGATTTGATATAGCAAATACTTTGGTTAAAATGGATTAGGTGGGATTGGAGAAAAAAGAGGCAGTGTTTAAAAGAGGAATTCACAGAACAATACCCAGCCTAATGTATCAATCCAGAGCCGAGGGGCTAAGGACCTAATAAGGATAGAGCAAATTTAATTTAAAGGGCACACTGAAGACACACTGAGTTTCAACTAGGACTTCAGTAGTGAAGAATAGGAGAGGTGGGCATGTGCTGTAACTAAGACTTACACAACTAAGAGTTAAGTATCTGGGACTATCTATCATGATGCAGATATAGGCATACATATTTACATATGCAATGTATAGATGTATATATATTGGAAATATTTGCCAATTCCCTGCTTTTTCTTTCATTTTGCTTGCTTTCTTCCCCTTTCGAATTTAAGTGCTTTCCTTTGTCCCTAGATTCCTGAAGCTTCTTACTAGCACAATTTAATCTTATTCTGACCTTCTAGATAAGTCCTTGTAGGGTCTGGATTTTTCTGATGTTACCACAAAACACATTTCAGAACTTAATTGTCCTTAGTGTCTTTTTTTACAGCTCTGTTTTCCAAAGTGACAATTATTTATAATGAACTATATAGTGGTAATAAGTTTAATAAACAGCATTTTCTTTATATATATATACATATATATATATATATATTGCCTAGATTCACTAGAAGTTTCAGGAACTAGTGAAGATAAATAAAAGACATAAGGACATTCTGGGACTTTTCACTCTTTTTGAATCACTCAACATAGGTAACCATCCATGATACAATAATCCTGCAGGGAAACACAATAACTTGGTTAGGAAAGCAGCCCTGGAACCACATTGCTTAGATTGTAATTCTACTTATGTCTTTAGCAACTGTGATATTGGGCACGTATCCTGAGTCTCAGTTTCCTCATTCTGTAAAGTAGAATAATTATTTTAATTACATTTTTCTGTAGTAAGGATTAAACAATGTTAATATATGAAAACACTCAGAACTGAGATGGGTAAAGCAAGCATTCAACAGATATTAGCTGTTTTCTTATACAAGTAATCCTTTCACTGAATTTTATTCATCATTAAAAACCTGACCTTGGGTCCTTGGGTGGCTCAGTTGGTTAAGGGTCTGGTTGTAATCTCACAGTTCATGAGTTTTAGCCCTGCATCCGGCTCTCTGCTGTCAGTGCCCAGCCCACTCCAGATCTTCTCTCTCTCTCTCTCTCTCTCTCTCTGCCCCTCCCCCACTCTCTCTCTCTTTCAAAATTAAACATAAAAAACAAAAACAAACAAACAAAAGAAAACAAAAAACCCCACCTAGCCTTCTTCCTAACAGTAGCAAATTAAGATGCCTATGAAAAGCAACTTTCTAGGTATGGCCCTGTGTATCCTAAAACCCATAATTCACTGTGGTAGGTGTACAAAATTAACTTCAATCTTGATCTTTGATTAAATCACCAATACTGCTACCAAGTTCTGATTCTGTCATTAACAAAGTGTACAACTGGGGACCAGACATTTCACCACGTTGGACTTTAGGTTTCCCATCAATAAAATGAAGGAGTTCTATGGAAGCCCTTTAAGTTTCCTTTCAGTTTGGCCTCTGTGTTTTTTTTTTTTTTTATTGTTTTAATCTTCAGACAAAGTATAGAGGATATAGGAAAAAAAATTTAGCAAAATGACTTGCTTGTCAAATTCCTTCAGTGAAAATATAAACACACACACACACACACACACACACACACACACACACACAAGCATGCCATGGACAGTGTTCTCTTTGTTTAACACATCTGTGTTGCAGGAAGTTGAAGTTGTTTCCTGTTCTTATTGTGTCAGGTGGGACTGATTATATAAATTTCGGTACATAGACTTTCTGATCTCTTTGGCTTTTCACTTTAAGTAAATGCAGGTTGACATGAGAGAAGATTACATTTGCCATATTTCTTCTTGTATATATTCCTGGTCTGGAAGAACAACTGTAGGGTAAGAAAAATGTAGAATACATTTCTGTCCCTCAGAAACAATGCTAACAGAGCCATGAGCTAAGACATGCATAGGTATCCGTGAGACCTAAAACCAGTAATAGATAAAACCAAACTGAGAACTTATCCCCAAAACTATCTAAATAACTGCAGGAGGGAACAAATACCACCTCTTAGGTCTCTGTTAGCACTAAGACTTATGTGCTGCAAGTAATTAAGACCTCCTGGCATTCATACCCACTTCAGACATTCTTTCGAACCCAGTACTTGGCAAATCCTATCTCTACCTAACAGTAGGATGAGTTACATCAGTGAGAGGCCTCTTCCTTTAGAGCTATTTTTAAAGAATCTTAAAACTGAAAGCATGATAGAGTCGTTGACCTGCAGAAGGAGTGAGTGCCCTACTTTATGAACTTTACCAACCTCTTCAGCCCTTACATGTGAGTGTCCTATGTCCTTGCTGGTCTTTCAAACTCTACTTCTGACTCCTGGTATCCTGAAGCATCTCATTCCATAAAATCCAAAGCTACTTTTGAGAGGATTCTTCTTTATCCTTGGCTGAATTATATTTCCATGTCGCTGTCATTGATCTTAATTTCATACACCAGAATTCCACCAGAGCAAGTCAAATTTCTCTTCCATATGATAGGATTCATATATTTGAGGCAGACTAGAGTTCTTGACTTTTCTTGGCCTTAACTTGAAGAATTCCCAGCAGGCAGAGTGAAACAAAGTCTCTGCCATGTGGAGGCAGGCTAGGGGTTCGAGAGGAGACCAGCTTCAGAACGGGCTGGATACAAAGATGAATAAAGCATATCATGCAAAATGGACAATTTAATTCATGAAAATATTTGTTTATTTGCTTTTTGTTACTGCATATCCTTTATATATGTTAATTAAATAGTTTAGCCTGGTCTCAGTTTTGGTACAGAGTACTGAAAAAAAAAAGTGACCTGTCATTTTGGGGGATGGAGCATTATAGAGGGAAGCGCTAACACTGGAAGACAACATGATTTTGCCATAATTCATTAGGCAGCTGGTGAGGAGAGGGAGTGCCAGTGGGCAGATTGCAGGAAGTACAGATCATGTGTACATGGTGCTTCATCCTGTGAAGCAGGATGTTCTGCTTCTACCTGGTGCTTCTTCATCACTATATGGTGCTTCTTCCTGTCCCAGCATCTTAGCTTATGACTTTTTTTTTTTTTTTTCTGTATACTTAGTATTTTTTTTAAAAGGAGTCTGGTAGTACTAGTCAAAGCTAAAATCTCCATCTGCCTAATGAATTAGCTAATTTAAAAGCTTCTGGGTACCAACTCTGGCAAAATTATCAAGTATGATGTTCAAGATGTGCCTACACAGCGCACACACACACACACACACACACACACACCGTACACACACAATGGAGAAATGGGAGTATTCTTTCTTTACATCCTTCAGGGTACAAGCTACCTATTAGAAGGTTTCACATATACTTAGCCTATTTATAAATTCACATACATTGTCTTTCCCCTTTAAGTGAAAATCTCCCTCATTTTCTTGCCAAGTTATATGCCCATAAGCAGGGATAGCCCAGTAATCTTAAACAGACATGTTTGAGGAGAGCTTGACAAGATGAATGCTGAATTGTATTTCTATTTATTTCCTTTTGAAGGGTCCAGAGCCAGTCGAAGGTGCTTCTTATACTTTGGATTCATGAATCTGTCCCCAATTTTTCTCTGTCATTGATTGCATTACATTCTTCACTTCCCAATTAAGGATTGATTCATAATAATAAAGTCATATTTGCAAGTATAGGTAAATTGAAATAATTTGTATGTGTGTATATATATACACACACATATATATAAATTCAAGTATATGAATAATTGAAATGTAAATTGATATAAATTATGTATTTTTCTCTTAGCATCTCATTGAAAGTATAGGAATAGAGATTAAAAGAGAAAATGGGATGCTTTCTGGAAGAAATGCTACAATGCCACAGTGATGGTATCTGGGTGGCTGATGGTAGGCACTAGGAATGTGGGCAGGAGGGCATCTCAGCTGTGCTCAGGTGAAGGCCTGGGCTGTGGTCAATGCAGAGCCCTTCATAATCCAAGGGAAGAGGTAGAATGAGACCCTTGCCATACCTTCTTGTGTACTGCCTTCCACCAGCCAGAGAGCACAAAGGATCCAGGGCTCCTGCAGGTGATTGAAAAGAAGAGCTGATTTTTAAGCATTTTACTTTAAAACGTACATTTCCTTCTGTTTACATCTGCATATATCTTCCCACTGATGTGGCAGCTTAAATGCTTTATTTACTTTTTAAAGCTCTACAATTGGCTTTTAAGTTGTGGTTACAGCTCCTGTCCTTTTCCAGATGCGATCCAATTGTACACAAACACATAAACAATTAAAATGGCGAGATGAGGTGGGGAAAAGGGCAATAAAAATGGTCAGAGTCAATTAAACCAGTGAAATAAAAAAAAATTAAACCGTGGAATGGTGTACACAATAACCCATATTTTATTATTTTCCCCTTACAACATTGTAAAAAATACATAAGCCCTTGATGTATGTACGTTTCCTTGAGAAAGGTGCTCTATGGCTCAGAGGCGGATTGGCGGCATGTGATGTGGGCAGCTGTAAGGTAACAACATGTTTTCCCATAAAAAGCAGAGGAAATAGGCACATAAATTCCATATAAACTGTCAGTGTGTCAGCTATGCTAACACTAGGGAAGCTGGTGCCCTGGAGCTACGCTAACTTATGCACCTTCATTTTTCAAACACACACTTCTTGAATTCACAAAGTGAAGCTGCAGTCAGGCTACTTTCTTTCCTCGTCGTCTTCTTCTTCTCCTCCCATCTTGCAATCGCTCCCTCCCCCACTCCTTCAGATATCTCTTGCTTTATGAAAGGAATGGCAAAGGACAAGAATAAAAGAGAGGAGAGAGTGTCAAGAAGTGATCTTTACATATAGTTGCCATCTTGGGCAGTATAGCACTTTCTGGGTCCTTTTTGTTAACAGCCAAACCTCATTGAATTAAATCTAGAGAGCATCTTGGTGCAAAGTCTGTGGTTGAAAAGGTCAGGAGCACAGAGGGGACTCAGAATAATTCTCCCTCCTCTTCCCCTTTCCCTGCTCTCTCCTTCTCCCCCCTCTTCCTCCTCCTCCTCCTCATCCTTCTCCTTCTTCTCCTCTTCCTCTTTCTTCTTCTGCCTGTTCCCCTTCCTCTTCTTTGTTGTTTTGCCATTTATTGGTCCTTTGGAAGTGACTTCTAGGATATAAATAAATGTATTTGAGAATAGCACCCAGGAGATAAACACACTTTTCTCTTGCTGGTAACTCTGTGTATACAGTTATTGAAAGTTAGCACCAACAATCTGAATTCAGGGTCATTTGTCAAAGTGAAGCAGAATCAGAGATTCTGCCTCCTCCCTGGGATGGTCCAGGTTTGCTGATGTGTGTATGTGTTGGGGGGGGGGGGGTAGTGGATTAGGGTTTCACATTTTTTTACTCCTACTTTCAGATTTCTCTATTTGAAATATTTTGGTAGTTATTTTTTGAAACTGTAACACAGACTGATTATCAGAACTCAAAATTTTCCTTGAATTATGACAGTTGACTGTGTGTTTAATTCAACCATGTAGCGTCTCCTTGTCCAAGACTCTGACGTTACATGTGAACAGGTTTCCTGAGCAGCCTGGGCTTACATTTGTCAGCTCATAGGGGCTCAACATCTTTATCCTACAGCATTATAAGGCTATTGTGATTACTAAGTGATATACTAAATGTGAATAATATATAAGGAAAGATTTCATTTTGTCTTCAGATATGAGGAGTTGTTGAGTCTTCGACAAATTCTGATTCAGGATTTTGAAGTCATGTTTAGACTCACTTGAATCAAAATATACTTACCCTTTTCTACTTAAATAAGGAGTTCCAGGGTCCAACAATTTAAAACGTGTCCAACAGTCTGTCTTATCCAGGAATTTGACAAGGTTAATATGATGGAAAGCAGAAAACAAATAAAAAAGGCTATGAGTACAAATCACTTCAAAGGAATAAATAAAATAAAATAAATAGGATGATCCACAGTCATTATTTTTGCACATTAGCAATGCGTTGGCTTTCAACTCTGTCTTTTACACTGATATCTAAACATCCATGATCATATTCTGTGTATCAACTCAGCTCAGATCCATTCCTGTTATGGTTTGGCCATTAATAAAACCCTATAATTCTTTTTTTTCCCTTTATACTACTTGTCAGAATCAATCTCAGATAGCAGTGGACTTCTAAGAAACACATATCCAAGACTGCCAACAAAAATCATTTCGATGTGATAAGACCTAATCACTTATTAATTAATCGCTCTGCATGACAAGATCATGATTAACATTTGCTTCATTATCATGCATACTGAGAAACTGAGACACAAAGATGATATTGGACTTTTCATGGATATCTAGAAGAAGTAACTGCATCAGGACTTTAATTTCAAACTATGGATAATTCTATCTATAGCTCATCTTGGTATTAATCTCTAAGGTCTTTTGCACATTTGTTTGTTCATAATCCTAAAACAGATTAAGCTAAGAGGGAGGTATGGTGTTTACCATAATAATTCAGGATTAAAATGATAATAACCTTTGGAGTTAAAGAAAAATAAAGCTGCGAGAGGATCAATAGTGAATCCCAGTGATTTGCCTCTCTTTCTCTGTATTTCTCAGGTCTCCATTTCAATCTACTTGTGTACTGGAAAGCCAACTTCTTACTTCAGAGTCAGCTTTGCATGTGGGGCCTCTCATGTTCCCAGCAGGCATATCTTGCACTGCTGTCGAACCAAAATGGTTTAAGTTTAATTATCTAGATACATTGCTCTCTGCAGTAACCTCAGTATTGTTCTCACTGTAATCTACCACATTATTAATGCCAGATTTTTCCTATTAGCTTTTAAACTGTTCTTTTACACTGAGTAGTTTGCCACCAAATTGTTACCAATAAAAATCCCCAAATGCCTAAAGGTTATTTTAAACACAGTGTGAGCAATGCTGGTTTCATTTCACCATTTATTTTGTTGAGTCATTATCGGTATGCATTGTGTGAACTTATTGTATGCATTTTTTATGCTGCTGGAATGGCAGTATATTTTTAACGATCCCATTTTAATACGACTGTCCTAAAAAAAAATCATTAAACCCAGGGTTTAACAAGGACTGTGCAAACTCCACCTATCCTCTCTCCTTGTGTCAAATATTGTGGAGTGATAACTTTGGGAACCTAATATATTTGGAAATCTTGGCTTCCATTTCTTTTAGAGCTATAATGCATACTAAAGGATGCTATAAAAGAACATTTTCCTTGCAGTAAGTGTTCTCTGCATCATATTCTCTAGTAGTCAGATAACCAAAGAGCTCAGGCGTAGAATAACCTTCTTTATAAATGTCAAAAAAATTTAGGCACATGGTACACACTTTAAGAAAACTTCTAAGTCATTGAAAATCTGATTCAAAACCTATCATAAAAACTAAAGTCATATTCTTACTAATATCATTTCTTATGGGCATTCACTCTAGCCTATGGCCGTGCCACTTCTAGCTAAAATCTCATCAGATTTTATAAACTAAACAAAATTAACTTGGTCAATATGAATGAGGATTTTTAATGGAAAAAGAAAAACAAAACAATTAGAACTGGGATAAGAAAATGTGTGGATGAATGTTTGTCACTTAGATAAGTATGTTGTGTTATACATGAACTCACTTTCCCAGAAAGTAAAAATGTGCTATGAGAGGACTTGATACTTTTGTAGGTTTGACTGAAGCTCTCCTAGTTCCTGGAATTATCTATCAATATTTTTTTCAGGGGTCCTGGGAAATATATTGGTTTGATATGATGTAATAAGGTTCTAATTCTAAGGAACATTTTAGAGTTTTTATTATTATCTTGGGGGCAAGTGTGTGCAGTAGGAAGGAAAGAACAGAGTAGTCCAGCCAACAGGCATGTCACTCATCCATTTATTCATCCACTCAGCCTTCCAACATGGATTCAAATTAATTAAATATTTATTGAGCACTTACTATGTGCCATGCTCCATAAGTAGCTTTCAAGTTATGCCATCCAGTTAACAAGAAAGATGGGCTCTATCCACAGGAAACATAGTTTTGCAAAGTGAATTTTTCCACTTGATAGGTAATATAATCAGGCATAAACATGTCAAGGTTACAAGAGTTCTTTCCGGTCATGACACCATCACACTCCAGAGCTAGAGGTTTGAAAGCTAGAATCTCTTAGGATTTGGTTCTCAAATTTTGATACAGTATAAAAAAACTGCAGCCCCACCCAGGGCTACCAATCAGAATAGGAAGGTTAAGGGATGGGCAGTAGAGAGGGAGGCAGCAGTTTTCCCTGATGGTTCTGATGAACTCTGTGAGAAGCGCTGCCCTATTTGGAGGGGCTAGTGAGAGCGAAGCAGACATATTTATCCTAGCTAAATAGCCTCATTAGGAGAAGAAGAGAAAATTGAGAGAGTGATAAAATGGGATCAGGACAGGGGTGAAGGTGCTACTTTAATCAGGATATGGTACTGGGGGCAGAAGGAGTAGCGAAGGGGACATACAGGAGAAAAGACTGTCACTGTAAGTTCCTCCAAAAAAATCCAGATGCCATGTCTATTTGTAGAAGAGTTATTAAACCTCACCTTATGGCTGAACTTGCTGACCAATTCCTCTTTTCTGACAATGGCCTGGGAACTGAGGTAGTTTAGATCTACCTAAGTTTGCTCCCAGTTGATATAGTTCATGTGAAAACAAACGCTGGAAGGATGAGGCTTCAGCAGAGCACTCATCATTTCTGCATCTTTATCATTTCAGAGATGGATCTCAAGTTTGTTTAAAGAGTTTGACCTATGGCAGCAGTAAGACAGTTATTTTGAGGGGGACTATAGTAGTGTCAGTGCTGGCTTGACGGTCACAGACCTGGTTTGAGTTCTTGCTCTAACACTATGTAACCATGTGACTTTGATGGAATTTACTCAATCACACTAAGTCCCTCATTGTTAAAAAAAAAAAAAAAGTGTAGGGGTAATTTGCCTTTTATATGGTTGCTGAGATCCTTAAAAGAATTTTCCTAAAGTACTTGGAACAAAATAAATGGTAACTATCATTAAGCCTCTCTCCCTTCTATTCACAATAAAATGTATCCTTTAGGCCAGTGTTATGCAAGAATTAACCCAATAAATTACTGGTGAATTGAATGATTATGCTAATTTCTTTGCTTTTACATACTTTTGCCAGCATATACAAATATAGTCACACTTCTTGTTGGTTGACAGGTAATAGAGACATGTAATTCAGCCACCTTGAAAGTGGCTGTATTTTGATGATAGCTGGAAAGAGTGTTCTCTGGCAGAGTAGGTACCATCACTTTGTAAATCATCAAAAAATGGAGCAGGATAAAATGTTTGATGGGATTTTCATGGCATTATCATATAGATTACAACATAAAGAAGAGTTTGAATGTATCTGAAGAAATGTTTCAGGATTTACATAATGAATTAAAATAAAAAGGCAGACTTAGATCTGAATCCTTTAAAATATTCATCCATAGCAGAGTCAATGGTCTTCACTGAATTCCATCTGCATGGAAGGGATCTGTTGTCTCTTGTTAATGGTGCTAATGGTGGAAAAATATCTAAAATCTAGAAATAACACAATGTTCTTAACCTTTACAAGGACAGATAAATTGAAGGAATTCAGTTACTGAACTATCTCTAAACAATATAAAATCTCAGATATATCAGGTAAACTGTATAGGTAGGCTGTTGGCCAAATTGTGGAATTAAAAAAAAAAATTGAGTCATTACAGTACTAAACACTTTCTTTTAAAAATTCCTCCTTTCCCAAATGCTCATAGAATGGTCTTTCTGAATTCCCATTGTATATCTCCCAAATAAGATCTTTCTATCCCAACTACATCTTTCCTTATTCTTCAACCTTCTTAAATTTTATCTAACTTAAAGGATAAATCTAACTATATAGGCTTTATAGCAACTAAAAATTAAAGTTGCTGATGCACATGGATGTCATTCTACAGGGAGAGCATTTACATTTGAATGTGTGTCTCAATGCAGAGGTGAAGCTCTGATTGCAGGGAACTAACTTTTGCAGATCACTTAGGATTATGCGTATTTCTTTAATGCCCCCCATAATATACAGCCACCTTCTTACCCAATATATAGAACTAGCCCTAGGTCTGAGATAGGATCTCAGTTGGATAACCTGCTTATTTGTTTGTTTCTTTGTGTATGTATAGATGTACGTATGTATTATACGGAAGAGGTGACCAGGAGTGGTGTCCTCATTGGTGAGATGTTTTCTTTGGTAAAGTGATTGCTCCACCAGAGAACAGGGATAACCTTCTTGCCCAGATAGAAGACAAACTGGTTGAAACAGGCACATGTAACAGATACAACTGAGATTCAGGAAGGGGTGGTTTTCATCAAAATGGTTACATTGAACCTGGAGGGGAAACCAGAAACAAAAATCAGCACTTGTCAGAGTTGATTTATGGCTGTCAAATAGGTGCAGATATCAGTAGGAGGGTCTTACAACAAATGAAAAAATACAGGCCTTGAAAAAACGTGAAGGTAGGGATAGAAGAGAACAATAAGAAGCCCCCTAGGGGCACCTGGGTGGCTCAGTTGATTAAGCAGACTTGGGCTCAGGTCATGAACTCACAGATTGTGAGTTCAAGCCCTGATGACAGTGCAGAGCCTGCTTGGGATTCTCTCTCCCTCTCTCTCTCTGCCCCCCCCCCCCGCCCCCAACTTGTGTTTTTTCTCTTTCTCTTTCTCTCAAAATAAATAAATAAAACTTAAAAAAAAAAGAAGTCATCCAGAAGTGGCCATGTAGTTGGCTTTTTTGAATACATTTGCTCTTGATTTAGGGTGTAGTTGCCAGGTTATGGGGTTAAAACTAGGTCATCTCTTTCATTTCCATGATTTATTTCTTTTGTGATCTGATGGTTATAGTCAGTTCCTAAATGAAAATGTAACATCTTCTTCACTTGGAGCTCACCAAGCCGATTTATAATTTGTCAGATTTGGTTTTGTGCAATTGTAATACATTGGTTAAAAAAAATACTCTAAGCACCCAATTCACAAATAAATATGCACAGCTTATACATTTAACATGTTGACATTCCTAACAGGTGTGCAGAAACTTGCCTTTAAACTTGTGAGATAGCTTGTTATGGGAATTGAATTACTTATTATCCAAGGCATTACTTGCTATATACTTACGTATTTCCTTATGTTTTTACTAGTGAACTTCTATTGCTCTTTTATTATTAATAAAACTTTCAAATGATTAAGTCTAATCTCTGTAGCAAGATTTTAAGTATTTTGAGGGAGAGGCATTATTGTAAACTTCTTGGTGTCTATGAAGCACCAAATTGGTTCTTTTTATAGCATGTGTTCAATATATATTTGCTGTGAATAGTATGTGCTCAATAGACATTTGTTGCAAATAGACAGTACTTAACATGTAATTGCTCAATGAGTGTCCAGAAATTATAGGAACTTGGGTTCAAATCCTGCCTCTGGCATTAAAATTGAACAATGACATCGAGTTCATGAATAGAACTGATTGTGACTTCTATTTAATTTTAATTAGTTCAGGAAATGGATTCATACCTGAATTCCATTTATTCTTTTATAGAAGAATTATTGAACAATACCTATTATATTCGGGCTCTATGTAGGAGCCTATATACCAAAAATGAAAGTTAAAGTGAAATGCTTATATTCATTGTGATATCAGTAGCATTCATACCCTACCCCTTCTTAAATGGCTGTCTGTAGCTTTCAGAATACATTTCAGTCACCTCTGGTATTTGAGAATCTGCTTACTTACTCCCCAACATATATGTTCAATCAAGCCACCACAGAGTCCTTAGCATTCTTTAAACATTCATGTTTACTTTCATTGCCATATAATTGATCACATAGAAGAAACATGGTACACTGTTATAGGGCTCACTTTAAAGCAAGATGGATCAGTTCCAAGGTGTGTCACATATTTTGTAACCTAGGTTGATGAATATTGACTTTCAGGGTTGTGATGAAGATCAGAGATAAGATACAATATGTCTAGCATAGAATCTAGACAAAACTTAACCTGATAAATACAAATCTATTTATGAGGACAACTGGTAAGAAATAAGGTCATATCCAGATAATTTAGGTAGGTGACTACCTAAGCTAAAGAAAGAACTACACACACAGCCTCCCCTTACTTTATTTTCTCATACAGATTTCTTCCTAGAACAGCTCAAATCCCAAATTTTCTGGACCCAGTGACTTACACTGTGCATGTTTATATTATTGATTTACATTGCTTTAACTACTAAAGTTAAACAAGAGTTCAAAAATACTAATAGATTCAGCATAATTTTTTTTATTTGACTGTTTACAAGAAAGATGATCCAAAAGACACACTTTGGCTGTTCCAAGAACCTAATTCATGAAGTTTTTATTAAAATGAAGGAGGTCGTCAAATTGTATAAATCAGGGGGAGGAAAGATAATAGGGTGAAAAAGAAAAGGCTCTTTTGCAGACCTTGATCATTTTAATTCCATTTATCCAGCATCTACTATTTGTCAGATTTTTCTTCATTTCCTGCTGCTTAGTTTCAGACCTTTGGTTTCTTTAATAAAGTAGGAAGATTGTGGTCTGATCAATTGTAGCAAAGCCGAGTGGAGTCCTAAGGTAATTTTCAGGTAAGTTGAAGCAAGAAATAAAAAGCAAAACTCTCTAAACTGAAGTATATAACTCTCTAAATAAAGCATTTTTAGGGTCTAAAGTCTCTAGGTGATGCCCTCAATTCCCAACTAGACTGTATATAGAGACCTGTCCTGAGCACAGAAATTCTAAAGGAGAAAATGAGACTGTGTGTAACTCCTGACCTTGACCTCATCCCCTTCCCTTTTAAAGATGGGGATGAAGCTCCTCAAATAGACTCTGGCCCAGATGAGAAAGAACAATCAATGTCTCAGCTACAAGAGGTTTCTCTGGGGTTAATCTTGCTAGTTATTGAAAGCCACCAGGACAATTGCTATTCACTCTTTTCTTAAGGGAAAGAGGACTCCATATCTTACTGTTGTCTTGGAAAAATCCGTAGTCAGTCACAGTACCATTTTACTGCCATCTAACTTCAGGGAGGCAGTGAGGTACAAAGACAAGTGAACAAGCAAACAAACAAACAAAATGTAAGGCAATCAAGGTCTCCCAGTTGGAACGTTTTGTGGCAAAATAATGATAGGTCACATCACCCAGGGCTCTTGCTTGCCATATTATCTCTCTATTCATTTCTCTCTCTTTTTTAAAGTCACTTTTCTGAGTTTTAATAAATAAACTGAAAACCTGAAATTTCATGTATTGCTTTAATTATTCATCTGCAATCCAGATTTTTATATAGATAGGTTCCAATTAATAGCCAGGACAGAACTGCAGATGTCTGTGTATGTGCATGGTATATTTTATTGTTTTTTTTTTTAATTTTTTTTATCTGTATAGTTTCCTGTATTTGGTGTGTGCAGTAGATGTTATAAAGGCAAAAAGAAAGAACCCAGGCAGACACATGTCCATGATCAGAGGCATTTAAAATAAGCATAATTCCAACCCCATCTTTTAAGAGTGGAGAGGATTGTCCTCATCAGCCAGGGCATTTGGCTGTGAAGTCAAAGACGGGAATATTTAATTACTATCAGCAAATAGAAACCCAGTGAAGAGTATTTGTGTCAGTTAGATGCCAATGAAACTAAGCCTTTCTGAGATGGAGAGGATCGATTTAATTTTTTTCCCCTTCTCCAGATTTTTGCTATGACAGAATGACATACTCTTCATTCAGCCACTCAAGCAAAAGAGTGACTGACGATCCAATGAAGGTCAAATAGTTTTCTAGCCAGCTGACACCGTTTCAGACAGCCTTAACCCTTGAAGGGCAGCAAAATGGCTGGACCAAAAGGTTGTCTCTGAAAACCATATGGACTACCTTTCCAGAGACAACCTCCCCTTACTTCCTCTGTCCTCAAAATACACACTTACAGAGAACTTTCCAGTAGATGGTTTTACTTTCTCAAAAGGTTCCGCCCTTCCTTTGTGTGCAGTTGAAACATCCTTTGACTTTCATTCTACTTTGCTGGCGTTTTCCTGGTCTCACACCATTGTTGGGCTCTGGCTTTATTTCTCATCAATGTCAGTGCGCCCCAGGGAATTAGTTTTTCTCTTTCCCTGAATGAACAAATGCTTCCCCTAAATGAAATCTGGAAATATATGGCCTTTCTAACAAAGTCATAAGGGAGGACTCTCCAGGAGGTGGGAACATTTACATAAAACAAAATCTCAAAGGGACTAGTGAGTCCTTCAGTTCAGAGCTCTATTAGCAGGCCAGAAGAGATTCTTGCCTCTGACCTCTGATTCTTTCGAGTCACATTTGTCAAAATAGCTTCATGTTCTTGAGAGCTACACTGAAGTCAGGGGGGATTTTGCCAAATATCATCGAGTGTGCAAAAATGTGACAAAGGCAGGTGAGTATAGAGGACCTTTGTATTATGGGGTATTATTCTAGACATTATTAGCTGAAGTTAGTGGGTTCTTGAAGTTTTATTTTTATTGTCTTGGAAAGTCAGTGCCTGCCACAGCTGGCCTGCCTCAGCACAAATCCCACTCGGCTATTTGTCCCCTAGGATCCTCTCCAGTCTCTAATTCCTCCATCAGTCACTTGGGAGTTAGGTCTTCTATTTTTACCTTCCCATTTCCTGGTTTTTCCACTTAAAAACATGTGAAGAATTAGTGGCTTCTTTTAAAATGTCTATCAGAGTAAAGTACAGCAATGTGTAATAGTGTGTTTTCTATTCAGCTAAAGCACAGACATTAACTCATTCAAGCCTTTGCTCTTTTTTTTTTTTAACAGATTAGAACACATATTGTAATTGATAAATGAGGAACAAGAAACCCTGAGTGGTTGTGTTGTTTGTACAGCTTCAACTTATAAGTCACTGATAAACCATAAATGTAGGTAGAGCTTCCTAACTCCTTGGATAAGATTTATTCTACCATGTGTTGGTGGTGCCTCTTTGTTTTCAAGTCTAGTTAACTATTATTGGATTCAAGAAGTCACTCTTCATGTGAGTTGCTATTAGCTCTAGTTATACCCACACTAAGATGAGGAATATGGGGCCCCTACTGAAGGAGAAAGAGACTCATGGAAAATAATGACAGGTGTGCTGGACAAAAGCTACCAATGGCAAAAATTCTATAATTAGTAAAGAATAATTTTACCACTTAAAAAAATAATGCAGCAGTTAGTAAATGAGATTACCAAATAACCCCAATTTTCCTTACCTAAAACTTCTCTTCTTAATTTTACTAAGTTGGAATTGAATATCAATATTACAGTATACCCCTGAAGTAAAAGAAAAGTTGAGGTTGAAAGGAGTTAATTGTGTCCTTTGATTTGGGTTCTGGTGAATGTGCTACACGTGTCAGTACATGTGGAGTGTCGTGTTGCTCTGGTCACAGCCACAGAGTCTGGGTCAGTGGTTTTATTTTTTTTTTCAGGGGACCTGACATAGAAGGGTACAAATACAGATGTGGGATTTAGTTCCACTGGTGCCATTTCCTAACAATGTAACTATAAGTAAACTACTTGCTCAACCTCAGCTTGTTTTCACATTTGTAAAATAAGGAAAAGAAAGCCTGTCTTTTAATGGGAGTATTAGGTAAAATAGTTTACATATAAGACTTAGTGTTTAATAAATACCTAGTGGCATAATAGTATTATTTGATTTTCTCTGTGCATCCTCCCAGTTTCCACAAAGACAAAGCAGGTAAAGCACCTAAGGTATATGAACACCATTAGTGTGAGCAAAGTTCTAGACTTGCCTTTGGATATAGTGCTCCAGACTTGAATACTCCACCCATTGATTCAAATGATGGACCACTCTATTTATTAATTTTGCACCCCATCATATCATGATACAAAATACCTGAGTGAAGTTCAGTACATTTCCAAGTGATGTGTTGAGTTGGGGGGAAATATGCTGTATTTTAATCCAGGTGAAATCAGTCTAAAATAATTTTTACTTAAAAAAATAAAATCACTAAAAAATGGGGCATTGTTTTCTGAAGTGCTACAATGTATGGGATACAAGCAAGGACTAAGAATACAGATATGGACTGATGCTATTTTTAGATGATATAAAATACCTGAGACCTGTTTATATGAGAGCATTTTGAATTGTATCCCTGCCCCAAATCCCTGTGGCATAATACCTATTGTATTGTCTTGCTTTGTTTCTGTTCAAATATTCCTTTCCCTTTGGAAATTTCCCTGCCCCACCCATCACATGATGGAACTACCCTATGAGTATAAATATTGTATTAATTCCATGTTACATCTTCCACATTGCTTGTGTATAGTTTATCGTGTGAATGGTACCCCATAATATAAGTGGTCGCCCAGCTACAATATGATCCTACCCTTGACCACAGTTGATTGATCCAGGAATTTACACGTGATCCAAGAATTAAACATACCAAGAGAGAAGACCCATTCTCTCCAGCTGCTAAAACCCATTAATCTGACATAGTTCCTCCCTTTTTGAGGTTTGGATATTCAATACCTGCTTGGATATTCTAAGAAATCCTTTTATGTTTCTGGTAGTTTCTCTATTGCCACATAAGTAGCAAGATTTAGTGATTCTACTCAAGTGAAACAATGAAGAACCTTGACTAATAAAAGCACTCTAACCTCAATGAACATTCTCACACATACCAGACATGTGGACCAGATGCAATGCCTACTCATGTTTCAGGAACCAGATCACTGTGATAGAAGATATAGGTTCTGGGTTCAAATTTCCTGTACCTGAACCCTAATTTCACCATTAGCTGTAATAGCCTTATGAAACATATGTAATTTTAGCAACTTAGTTTCTTCATTTATATAATAGAAATAAAGGTAGTACCTCCTAGGGTTGTTGAAAGATTAAAGGATTTGAACATAGCCTAGTTTTCTCTTTATAGAGTTAGTTATTATTACTTTGTGAAGTCATCTGAAATTTCTTTCATAAATTCCCCAAACCACCATTTGATATGATTACTTTGTTTCTATTGTGCTTTTTTTCCTGAATATTCCTCAGTTAGATCTCTTAGTACATTGTTTTACAATTATTTACTTACCGGGGCGCCTGGGTGGCTCAGTCGGTTAAGCCTCCGACTTCAGCTCAGGTCACGATCTCATGGTCCGTGAGTTCGAGCCCCGCGTCGGGCTCTGGGCTGATGGCTCAGAGCCTGGAGCCTGCTTCCGATTCTGTGTCTCCCTCTCTCTCTGACCCTCCCCCGTTCATGCTCTGTCTCTCTCTGTCTCAAAAATAAATAAACGTTAAAAAAAAAAAAAAAAACAACCAATTATTTACTTACCCATCCAGCTCCCTTTCCCTTTGTGATCTATTTGAGGGAGAAGGTCCATGTCTAATTCAATTTTTACCCACATGCCCTGCTAGAACAATGTCAAATGATTGTACTCAATAGATACATTTGGAAAAGTAATAATTAGCAAAATTACTGAAAAACTACTATATAAAATCACATTCTGCTGTTTGTAATTATGAGTTTTTCTCTCTCATTGATCCAAACATTTCTCCATTCTTCTGTTTATTCATGCACTTATTTGGTAATATTTGGGTAGACAACTCCAATGTGGTGTCTTCAGTGAAAACATAAAATAACAATCTCTCTCCTCTAAAGCAGTTTGTGATCCAGGAGGGGATAAAACAGGTATCCAAATTGCTGTAATATAAAGTAGAAGGTGATGGGTTTTATAATAGAGGCACTGGGAAATTGCCGTGAGATCTAGAAGATGTAGAGATTATTTCAGGCTGCAAAGCTGGAAAAAGACTTCAAGGAGTAAGTGCATCTGAGGCTGTTCTCAGAGAAATGAATATGCTATCAGTAGACTGAGAGAATATTGCCCTGAATGGGAAAGGTCTACAGGTTAATGAATTTCTGCTAAGTATGACTATTACTGACATTTCCTGTCTGTCAAATGGACTTTGAGGGATGCAATCACAGTCTATGGGTTGGGTTTGATAAAAGTAGAGGTCAGGCCCAGAGATGTGTGTTTGCTTAGGCTTCAACTTTCCCAATGAGCCATTTTAATACTACCTAAATCTCTCTGCAGATTGAATTGAACAAATCGATCTGTTTTAGTTTCACTCAGAACAGAAATCAATATTGTAAAAATAATATTGATATTCATCATGAACAAAAATGATGCAACTGGAATTCTCTTTGAGTTGTTTCCTCAATATTGGCCGTAGTTCTTTGCAGGAAAAAAAATCCCAATCTGGGATTCTTACCTGGAAATAATAATCATCCAACACAGATTTATTGAGTACTTTCTATATACCAGACATATGCTCTCCATTGGATTTTTTTTGGGTCAGGAATATTCGATTGAGATATGATTTGTGTACTATGAAATGCACAGATTTAAAGAGTGCAGTTTCATAAGTTTTGACAAATGTGTGCACCTGTTTATTCCGTACCTCTATCAAGATATAGGACATCTCTATCACCCCAGAAAGTTGTGCTTCCCTGTAAATGTCCATCCCACCTCAGATACAACTACTCATATGATTCTTTTAGCCAAGATTCATTTTGCCTGTTGTAACATTTCTTGGAAATGGAATCATACTGTACTCTTTTATATCTTACTCTTTCACTCAGTATACTTTTTTTGAGATTCATCTGTGTTGCTTCATGCATCAATAGTTCCTTTTTATTGTTACGTATTATTCCCTTGTGTGAACAAAACATAATATATTTTAATCTGTTTTTCTACTAATGGGCATTTGGATTGTTTTTAGTGTTTAGCTATTATGACTAAAGTTTCTATACACATTCTTGTACAAGTTTTTTTGTAGCCATATTATTTATTTTGAGTAAATAACCCAAGAGTATAGTTGTTGGATCATGGAATATATGCATATTAACTTTATGAGAAATTGCCAGGCCTGTTTCCAAAGTGTTTGAACAATTTACACTTCCACTAGCAATGTTTGAGAGATCTGCTTGCTCAACATTCTTACCAACCAACATCTGGTGTTGTCAGTATTTTTAATATTAGCCATTTTGATGGATGTATTGTAGTCTCATTGGGATTTCACTTTACATTTTCCTGATAAGAAATAATACTGAGTGCTTTTATCATGCTTTTTATAAATGTGTATATCCTCGGGGCGCCTGGGTGGTTCAGTCGGTTAAGCGGCCGACTTCGGCTCAGGTCATGATCTCGCGGTCCGTGAGTTCGAGCCCCGCGTCGGGCTCTGTGCTGACAGCTCGGAGCCTGGAGCCTGTTTCAGATTCTGTGTCTCCCTCTCTCTGACCCTCCCCTGTTTAGCTCTGCCTCTCTCTGTCTCAAAAATAAATAAAACGTTAAAAATTAAAAATAAATAAATAAATAAATAAATAAATAAATAAATAAATAAATATGTATATCCTCATTTGTAAAGTGCCTGTTAAGGTTTTTTATACATTTTCAAATTTGGTTTGTCTTTTTTTTTTTTTTTTTTAAGAGAGAGAGAGAGAGAGTACATGAGCAGGGAAGAGGGGCAAAGGGAGAGAGGAAGAGAATGCCAGGCAGGCTCCTCACTCAGCATGGAGCCTGGTGTGGGGCTGGATCTCACAATGGTGAGACCATGACCTGAGCCAAAACCAAGAGTCTGAGGCTTAACTGATTGAGCCCCAATCAGTTTAGCTCAACTGATTGAGCTTCCTGGGTTATGTATCTTTTTTTTAAAATGTTTATTTATTTTTGAGAGAGAGAGACAGAGCATGAGCAGGGGAGAGGCAGAGAGAGAAGGAGACACAGAATCCAAAGCAGGCTCCAGGTTCCAAGGTGTCAGCACAGAGCCTGATGCAGGGCTCAAACTCATGAACAACAATATCATGACCTGAGCAGAAGTCAGGTGCTCAACCAACTGAGCCACCCAGGCGCCCCATTGTTTGTCTCTTTATATTGACTTTTCTAAGTGGTTTATTCTGGACAAATCCTTTATCACATGTATGTATTACAATTTTTATTATGTTGCTTACCTTTTCATTTTCTTAACTATGTTTCTTAATGAGAAGTTTTTAATTTTGATAAAGTAAAATGTGTCAGTTTTTAATTATGCTTGGAATGTCCTAAGAAATAATTGCCTACCCTATGACTGTCTATATTTTAACTAGAGTTTTATAGATTTAGCTTTAGGTTTAGGGCTATAATCCATCTAGCATTTAATTTTTGTATGGTGGAGGTAGAGACTGAGGTTCTCTCTCCCTCGTTCTCTGTCTCTCTGTCTCTCTCTCTTCTAAACAACTAAGTAGTTGTTCCCAAATATTTCTGGAATGTTTCTTTTTCTCCATTCAATTGCTTTGAATTTTGAAATCAATTGAATAAATACTAGTGGGTCTATCTCTGAAACCACCATTCTCTGCCATTAATCTATTTGTGTTTCTTTATGCAGTACTGCATTGCCTGAATCAATGTAGATTTATATTAAGTCTAAATACCAGCTACCATAAAGGCTTCAGATTTTTCTTACATGGGATTACTTTGGTCAATTAGCTCTTTTGCATTTCCATTTAAGTTTTAGATATAGTTTATCAATTTCTACAAAATGCCTGCTGCAATTTTTGTTTGAGATTACACTGAATCCATAGAATACTTTCTGGAGAACAATATTGTGACTTCTAGTCTATGAACATTTATTTAGATCTTTAATTTCTGTCAACAAAGTTTTGTAGTTTTCAGTGTGCAGGTATTGTACATATTTTGTTAAAGTTATCAGTTTGTATTTCATTGGTTTTGGTTCTATGATAAATAGTATTCTTTATTTAATTTGTAATTCCAATTTTTAAAATACTCAGAATTACACTTGAATTTTATATATTAATCTTGTGTCCTGTAACTTTGCTAAATTTACTTATTAGTTCTAGTAGTGTTTTTATAGATTAGAGTTTTCTACATGCATTATCAATTGTCTATGAATAAAACACTATTACATCTTTCCTTCAAATCTATAAACCTTTCATTATGTTCCATCTTACTCAATATGCTTAAACCTCTAATACAATGTTGAATAGAAATGGCAAGAAGTGAACTCTTTATTGTTGATCTTAAAGTATTGATCTGAAAGTATTCAGTCTTTCATCACTATATATGAAAATAGCTTCAGGTTTTGCATAGATGCCCTTTATCAGGATGAAGAAGTCCCCTTTTATATAGTCTACTGATTATTTATTTTTTAAATCATAAATAGCTGTTGAATTTTTTTCCTAATGTTTCTCTGCATCTATTGAGATGACCTATACTTTTTCTCTTATTGTTGTTAATATGTGTAAAACATTGGTATATTTTTGAATGTTAATCAAATCTTGCATTTCTAGAGTCAACTTCACTTGGCCATTATGAATTACTCTTTATATGTTGCTGAATATAATTGGTAAAATATTATTAGTAATTTTTATATAGATTCATGAGGATTGTTGCTCTGTAATTTTGTTTGCTTGTAGTGATCTTCTCTGGGTTTAGTATCAGGGTTATGTTGGCCACATAAAATAAATTAAGAAGTATTTCTGTATTTCCTTTTTCCTCTATAGTTTCTGAAGTTTGAATAGTTTCTATTACCCTGTCTTCAAATTCACGGATCTTTTCATTTGTATTTCCTGTTAACTTTTATGGATGTGTGTGTGTGTGTGTGTGTGTGTGTGTGTGTAATATATATATATATACATATATATATATATATTTGTTCCTCCATATATTTTGCCTCGAACTTAATTGTAATAGCTCTTTTTAAAGCCCTAGTCTGCTAGTTCCATCATTCCGTGGTCTGTTTCTCCTGGCTTTTATTATTATTGTTTCTTCTTCTGGTTATAGGTCTCTTGATTCTTCACATTTCCAGTAAGTTTTGGTAGTGTGTCAGGTGTTATGATTTCTACGTTGTTGAGTATCCATATTTTGTTATTTTTCTTAAAGGGGTGTTAAGTTTTATTCAGGCAGGAAGTTAGTTTGTGCATAGGTCAGCTTGCTTCCTTAAAGGCTTTGTTTTAAAAAATAAATTAATTAATTAATTAAATAAAGGCTTTGTTTTTAATCTTGAATAGGCTGAGTCTAGATAAACATTTACTGTAGAATGAGATAAGCTCTGTACCTATGATTTGGTCTTTCTGGGGTCTCTACTGCATGCTTGATCTGTGCAGTACTTTCTCTTTATTTTGGCTGTCAGGACTCAAAATCTCTTAGTCCTATATGAGCCCCATGAATTGTTTCGGTCAGCTCTCCCATAGTTATTCTTTATATACTAGTGCTTTTGCTTGGCTTTGTGGAGTTTCATCCTGAGTAAACTCTGATTAGCATTTATTCAAAGACTCAAAGGGAACCTACACAGGTTTATGGAGTTCTTTTCTCTCTGGAATCAGACCCTGCAAATTTTAGCCACCTTCATAGCCCCAAATTCTGATCTTTGTCCTCTGTCTTATGATGTAAGATCATTATGCTCTATTTGAGCTCTCCATACATGCTGTGGTCTAGAAAATGTGTCCAGGCAGAAATCATGCACAGTTATGGAACCCTTTCATTGTTTGCCTTCTTTGGGACTGTAGTCGTGTACTACATCTTGTCCTTTATCTGCAAACAGTTATGTTTCATATATTTTGCCCAATTTTATAATTGGAGAGACTAGTGTAATACCAATTATTCCATTACAGTTATAAGCAAAACTCAGCATTGGATTTTTAAAATGTTTTGTCAAACTAATGATATGGTCTAGAACTTGAGAATTATGGTAAATAATGTAGCCAAACATAAATAATCCGTTGAACTCAAAAGTGAACTTGTAGTTTGATGAAAAATATGGTAACTGGAATCATTGTCACAAAAGGACTGTGTGCTGTTGGATTTTTTTGTTTTGTTTTGTTTTGTTTTTTAAATCTACCATGGAATACCAACAAAAATTCTGGAAGACAACAAAAAATATGTGTGTCTCATATGTGGTTTTTAGATAGCTCTTCACTCTAAAATTTGAAAGGTAGCCAGGTCTATTGTATAGTTTGCCATATCAACATCTAACATTATTATAATTTTATCATAGCATATCAAATTAATTATACTTTCCAAAGGGGGAGCAGAAATAGACCAGAAGTTGTTTAGAAAAATAAAAATTGAACACTCTGGTATTGGGAATATTTATTTCAGAGAAAAACAGTGGTTTTGTGTTCATGAGTTTGTAATTCACTATGCTGCATTCCAAGATTTTGGAATACCTCAGAAATTCTTCTTCTTATTACTATTCCTCTGCATGTACAAAGGGTTAAGTAGTGATATTTCTAGTGACATTTTGTTGCATACTGGCTTCTAAGGCAGAAATATTATTCCTCAAAACAGGACTATTATATTTAAATCTTAGGATTCTGCATATAATGCAGATTTTTCAGAGTGTCATGATTTTCGGGAATGTTGTACAAAATAGAGTAATGAATACAAAACTTTGGTGTCAAATAGATCTGGATCTAGTCTTGGCCTGTGAATTACAAGTTTTGTGATTTTGGGAAATTTATTTTACCTGGCTCAGACTTAGTTTCTGTATCTATAAAACTGGGGTCATGAGAATACCTATCCTTCAGGATTGTTTTGAGCAATAAATGACATCATTTGTATGTAAAACACTGAGTAGAGTGCTAGATACTTGGTAAAGACTAAACAGATGCCTACCTGTATTTATAATGCATTAATACAAATAATATACAATGAGATAGCAAGTGATTAAATTTAGAAATTTTACACATGTACACAGACATGCACATACACATTTATTCAAGAGCCAATTATGTTCTTAAGCAATACCAACTGGGTTGGTTGATTTTACGTGTCAACTTGACTGAGTCACTGGGTCAAATATTCTGGGTGTGTCTGTGAAGGTATTTCTTGAGGAAGTTAACATGGAATAGGCAGACTGAGTGAAGCTTATTGCCCTCCCAAATGTGGGTGGATCTCCTCCAGTCACTTGAAGATCTGAGTAGAACAAAAAGGCTGAGAAATAAGAAACTGTCTTTTCTAAGTTGATTGAGCTGGGACATCAGTAATTTCCTGCCTTTCCACTAGAACTGAACAACCTACTCTTCTTGGGTCTAGAACCTGCTGGCTTTCAAATGGAACCACAGCATTGGCTCTCCTGGGTCTCCATCTTGCTGACTGCAGATCTTGGGACTTCGCAGCCTCCTAATTACATGAGCCAAATCCTTATAATAAATCTCTCTGTCTCTGTCTCTTTGTCTGTCTCTCTCTTATATATGTGTATATCCTATTGGATCTATTTCTGGAGATTCTCACTACACCAAGCCTTTGTAATTTTGGCCTTTCAGCCTGGTTCTCATAGATCAGAGGGAAAGAGGGATTTTCTGCATTTCCAAGTACCAAACCCCCACAGTATTCACACCTACATCCTGACGTTTGCTATAGTTCTTCCCTTATTGCTGTTACTCTGAAAATAGAAAGGGGTAACAACATATTTATTTACATGTACTGAGCAGTCACAGACTAAATAGCCTGGGGTGGGGGGTGGGGATTAAAAGTGCACCAAGAAACAATTGTTTTTCTTGTTCCAGAAACCCACAAGATGAATTTATAATGTGAACCATAGGGGTCCAGCCCATCTCTGACTTGAAATGCATTTGCCTTGAATACTTACTCAGCCCTTTCTGATATCAAACTGTCTTAGTCACTTTTGAAAACAAAGCAGAGATCATTTTAAAGGCATTAAGGTGAAAGGCCAGGTACCGTTATTCCTCAGACACATTTAAACTGCCCCATCGACAGGCAGTTAGCACTTTACCAGAATGGCACAAGTTACCAGAGAAACAGTGCAGTACTGAATCTGATGCTGACAAATAGAACTTGAAAGCAAGTATGAAATGCCACGATAATAAATGACAACTTCTTTCTTTAAAAGAAATTTTTGAGATACACTATTCTGATGAAGGAAAAGATAAATGTATGTTGTCTGATATATTTCTTATATCAGCTAATGGCCTGGATTCTGTATCTGAGCCCCAAACCTGGAAATTAGATATGCTGTGCTGTGACTTAGCTTTCATCTCTTAGAGTTTGGATCATGTATTTCCTCCTTATTTTAAAGCAACAAATAGTCATTGAGTTCCATCTATTTACAAAACATTGTTCCAAACATGTTAAGGATGTAAATGTGATCAAGATATAATTCCCTGTCTCAAAGCAGCTTACAATTTACTAGAACATTTTAACAAGCATTTATTGATCACCCTGATGTGCTAGGTCGTGTTCTAGGTAGAGGGAATACATAGATATATATGACATATTCTTTGCTCTTGATAAATATACACCTACAGAGGGACGGACACACTAAATAATTGCTGTAAAATAGAGGTATCTACAAGAAGTCTAGAATGAGAAGTGAATAATTTGGTCTGGAAGAGGTGATAGGCTTGGTTACAAATAAAATATTAAGATTAGAGAGTGGGGAGATGTGTATTCATGAATCCAGCACCTTTCCAGAATTTCTATTTTAAAAAAAGGAAAGCATACAATAAGCAGGAAAAAAAAAAAAAAAAAAGCCATGTTGCTTAAATCCAATCCTGGCAAGGAGAATATTGTCAATCCTCCATGGGTTTGGCATGCCCCGTCTAATTCCAGATCTGGAAGAGGTTCTATAAGCTTTTTCAGGGTGGATAGCCTTTTATATACAATTTACCTCTTACAAATTATTCTTGCTTATAGATGTTTAGTCTTAAGATTCTATAGCATACTCAGAATTTGAAGTCAGAGGCTATAACTGACACGTCTTCTGCAGTAAGCACAAATGTTTTATACAAAACAAATAGGAAATATACCAGTAGACTGATAAAGATGGTTTTTACTCCATGACGCAAATATTCAAAGCCCACCTTCCTCAGCAGTGATGAAAAGACCCCGTGGAGTGATAAGGAGCCTTCCCTTACCATCTTTGCTATGCAAAAGCCTCTGAGCCTTATTCATCCTGAGTCAAGGGTTTCTGCACTCAGTCCATTGTGATCATGTGTGGGACCAATGGAAACATAAGGGCCCTACTTAAATAATTCACTGTTCAGGAGCTAAGGAAAGAACATTTTCTCAGAACGTAAAGGAAGCATAGAATGCCTTCTAAATGGAGAATATATAAATGATGACTTTTTCAGCACCCATTATTCTTTAGCCAAATTAAAAAATAATAAAATGTGGATATATGATAATAGGGAGAGATAGGGTTATATTGGATACATTTCTGGCCTAAGTGATAGTTAAGAGTCACAAGAGTTCTTGGAGCTTTGTTTGCTTCCAGTAAAATAGGGTATATGAGAAATTATACACCAAAAAAAGAAGATTTCTATTTCCTGGTTCCAGCTTATGTAAGATTTATAGATACTTAAAATAAATGTAAAAAGCATGTAAATATAGCTGGGAGGTAGAAGACAGAGATAATATAAAGATCCTACTTATTTCTGCAATAGGGACTGCCTAAATTTTAAATCGTAAAGATTTAGAAGCAGAAGTGCCTGCTTTTCTGCAGGTCGGATTTATTCAATGACTGGCCCCTTAAACTATCAAAAAAGATGCCATGGAGAAGTATTTGGGTGTGCAAAAACTGAAACACTCATTTTCCTGGAACATGCAGTGTAGAAAATCTGTGTTTTTAAAATTAAACACTTCAATATACAAAACACTATTCTAATTGTCACAAGGAGATTCGAATAGGCATGGGATATGCCCTCAACAAACTTATAACCCAGCCAAATTGAAAATATGAGACATAGGGAGTTAAGTCAACCTCATCCCCTATAAAATATATACCTCAGTGAGTGTTTATATAATCAGAACTACAGGTTTATAAGAGGGAATGGATGCTTTAATGAATGGGTTTATCAGGGATGCCCTAGTGGGGTCTTGGGGATGAGGCATTGAATGTCCACCATAACCAGAACGGACCATCCCTACATGGAATTATTGGGAGGGAATTTTAGGAGCAGTTCTGCAAAGACCTTGGTATTAGGGCTGAGAAATATGAACAATGCAATGAACTTAAAAGCTTTTGTTATTAATTGATAACAGAATTATTTTATTTTTTATTTTTTTTTAATTTTTTTTTTCAACGTTTTTTTTATTTATTTTTGGGACAGAGAGAGACAGAGCATGAACGGGGGAGGGGCAGAGAGAGAGGGAGACACAGAATCGGAAACAGGCTCCAGGCTCCGAGCCATCAGCCCAGAGCCTGACGCGGGGCTCGAACTCACGGACTGAGAGATCGTGACCTGGCTGAAGTCGGACGCTTAACCGACTGCGCCACCCAGGCGCCCCGTGATAACAGAATTATTGATTGAAGGAGGCACTTTTGGTTTTGGGATCTAGGTAAACTATGAAAGGAGATTTTCAGAGAAGAGGTAACAAGTAGGGTAAGGAGAACTAGCCCAAATTTGAAGCTATGAAGGTCAGAATTAAAAGTTCCAAGGCAAAGTGCATGTAATCGCTTGGGTCCTGGAGTTAATCTGAGGCATCAGAATGTCCTTTCCACTCTATTTGCAACACTTTCCTTTTTTTTTTCTTATAGTCTCATAGATTTGATTATAAAAAAATCTAAATTCATTGAGGGCACATTCTTTGGGGTCTACATTTTTTTTCCGATCCTTTTGTAATAAAAGACCCAAACCAATTTCCCCAGACAAAATTTGCTTGGCTTTCCAGCCCTGCTGACTGAGCTATGGATTGTGTATTCCCAGGATACTTCCTTAACTCAACCCTGCACATCTAAAATTGGGATTTAGTAGACAGTGGAATTTAAGAAGTTTCTCTGTGTTCATTCCCCCATTCCTAGTTAGCTGAGGTCACGCTTCCTGGGAGTGAGGCTGTACCTGTCTGAAAAGAATCCAAGACCATTTAGCATTAGGTAAGATCCTTACCAAGTGCACACATGGTATTTAATTCTTATCTAAAACAGAATGGGCTGAACAGAAATCCAAAATTTCTCTTAGTCTGTCATTCATGAAGCTGTTGCTATGGTTTATAAACAAGAGATAGGAAAATGGCATCACTGAGGAAGTCTGGAACAGGAATCTGGGACCGTGGGTCAGTCTCAGCCTTACAGAAGCCGGTAATCCAGGGAGGAACGCACCAAGAAGGAATGATTCCATGACCTGCTGCATCTTCCTCTGGTCCAGAAAGGAAGCTTTCCCCTTGTCCTGTCCTCCCTCCCTCTTCTCTTTCCCTCTTTTCTCTCTTCTGGTTTCCTACCTCCTGTGTTAATCTCCTTTTCTCTCCCCATTCTTTCCTTTTTTCCTTTGTGTCTCTCTTTCTGAGAAGGAAAATGATGTTATGTTTTAGTTTCACTGAACAAAAGGTTGAGGATGGAGTGCGTATTTCTAGTTATTGCTGGTTTTTATGTCCTTTAGCGAAAAAGAGACCTTTCCCTTTAGAAGCCCAAAGGTGGAGCTGTTGCAAAAGGAGAAAGCCAGACAGGCCAGCCGCGCCCGGCGGGCCACCAGCTCACACAACGCAAACACTTACATGCCGCGTCTGCACGGAGGAGCCTGGATCCTGGAGGCTTTGCTTCCAAAACATAAACATTTCCTTTTTTTTTTTTTTTCTCAAAGAGAAATAAAAACCCTGATTACGGCAGATGCATTACTGCCAAACTGTGCAAAATAGAACAAGTATTAAGTGTCTGCTTAACCCCCTTTAATTGTTAATTCCATGCACTTTAGTAGATTCCAGTATTATCAAAATAACTGCAGGGAGAAAGGATTCAAATTCATTTGTGTTCATTAACACCACCATTTATCAGTGTAATGTCCTATAGATAATGATTGGAGGGTCATTCTATTTTCTCCATTTCTACACTTCTGTGTAGTGTGCTGAAATGCTATCGGATGGTTACGTTTCTGTGGGAAAGACCTAGAAAAATGCTCTTTTCGGTAGCTGAAAAGAGGTTTCCCGCTTCTGCATTTGGTCACCTCTCAAAATGTTTTTTACAGAAGCAACATGTTTTTTCTTTCAGTATCCTAACATGATATGTTACTTTCATCATCCTGAGAAGCAGCAGCAAATTTTGAAAACCCATTTTATGGAGAGAAACACACAGAGCTTGCTGCATTGTTCTAGTTCCTCCCAGAAATGGGATGAATTGTCACCATCCATCTCCACAGACTCTGAGTCGCAGCTTTGTCTAATAGTTTTGACTGTTCTGCTTGAAAAACAGAAAGCTCCCCCCCCCACCTTGAATCACTTACCTCTTCCTTTGTCTCTATCCCTAGAGCAAAGGACTCCAGTTTGATGTCTTGAAAGCTATTGAAACAAACAATTTAGCTAATTTCAAAATGTCCTCATTTACTCTCAGAATATGATTTCACCCTCGTCACGTTAATGTTTACTTTCAACTCTGAGTTGCTGTAAAAAGCAGGGACAAAGTAACCTGAGATGTTTTATGCCACTGAGACAAAAAGGTATTGATCCTTTTTGCCTCTGGAAAAAAAAAAAGGTTTCTAATAATTTCCAGATATATTGTAGATTACATTGCTATCTTTAATTAAAACATGACACAGGACAAAAACCAATTATTTACTTTTTTAAACCATAGGGCCACCTTTGTCCTAATGGATTCTGATGTCCCATTTGCAAATGGCAAGTTTGTTCTTAGTACCAATGTGTGTGTGTGTGTGCATGTGTGTGTGTGTGCGCGTGGGTGCTATTGCACTTCTGCTGTCGTGCTTGAATGCAAGCATGCTTGTGAATTTATTCTTGGCTTTGCTACTGGTGACATTTAAATGTAGGTTTATGTCAGGTAGTTAAAAATATATAAAAGGCTGAGTTATACCAACACTGCCTATCATGCATGCCCCCAAGATGACTGAGGGGGGAGTTTCCAAAGTGGTTTTATTTATGCAGTTTCGGTGCCCTATGAAACAGAACTTAAGAGGCAGGGGCTAAAGCAAAGTGGAGTAAAAAGAAATGCCTTGAAAGGGAACTGATTTCAGATACAGAAATAAAGCAACCTCATCCTATTACAAGAATACTTGAACTGGCTCAGTCCCTTCCTTATTTCTTATTCTCTCCCAGCTGTTTCAAAAGGCACATCTCATCGCACGTCTCTGGGGCTTTTCCTCTGATCCAGACCTGGCCTGTGTTCTGTTCTTTCCTTTCAGACACTGCTGGTCTCCAAGACATCTCCTCGGCAGCTTTTGCCATCTGGAGCTGTCTGCTTTCAACTCTGCCGTGCAGACTCAGGCTCCTTGAAACTGTCATCTCGAAACATATTTATTACTTGCTCACGCCCGGGCTTCTTGGTGCCACGTTCCTTCTGCTCTTTGATTATGCAGGGCAGAGGCAGCGTTATTTTACCATCGGAATTACTGCTAAGGGGTGCTGTTAGTGTGAAGAGCAAGGCCTCTGAAGGAGAGGTAGGCATGGCATGAGGCCGCCTCCCGACAGCCCAGGCTGCTGTTGCTAGGTGGTACCTGGGGCAGCTCCGAGGCTGGCAAGCAGGACCATCTTCTTCTTACTGTGCTGCTACTGTCTATGCTGTGACATGCAACTGATGTGAAATGAATCTAACGTGGCTGTTCTTCTCTCTCACTAGGCTGATAACATGCCCAGATACCTCAGGTGGCAATACTTTTTAGGTCATTGCCCTTATTGACTACATCCTGTGAAAGAGGCAGACTCACTCACAAAATTGAGGGGAAGTTGTTTTAGAGGCCAGAAAACATGGATGTTTTGAAAAGCCCTTTCCCAACAAAATGGCAGACCTGCTACAGATGAAATTGATGTAATCTTCCATGAACAGAGAAATCCATTTGCATATTTATATTTGCCAAAGTATCCTTGGGGTCCCTGCCTTATGACCTAAGTACAGTTAATCCCGTGGTAGCAAATGGTACTCTCTGTACTTCTAGTAATAAAATCACATTTCAGAGACCCATGATAAATACAATAAGCCACAAATTTGAGTGCATCCTGTAATAGTAAGAGTCATATCTCACACACATTAGAGAATGATCTAAATAGATCTTAACTTTTTTTTTTAACTTTAAACTTCACTTGGCTCAATATCTTCATTTATACCATGGGTTCTTTGATTATGGTTGCACCTTAATTGGTAACATTAAATGAATGAGGGGGAAAGTGACTGCCAAATGTGTCCCAATGCAATTTTTGACAGATGCTCTGATGGGAGCTGCTGTAATAATGGATAAAGAGGGAGAAAGCTCCAAAAGGATTTTAGAGTTCAGCTTTGGTTCAATAGGTATCATTAGTCACATGTGAGAAATATTAACATTTTCCATTAATTCCAAAGAACTTCCCGAGCTTATGTGGATTTTCATGGTGAGTATTGTGGTGGAAATATAACAGAAGCCTGAGGAGGGGAAGGAAACTGGAGTCTTTGAGGGTCTACTAAATGTAAGGATGATGATATATCTTACATTTATAAGGCTACTGAATCTCGTAACCTCTTATCAGCAACAACACAGGGCAGGTATTATTATCTCAGTTTTACACATGAAGAAACTGAGACTCAGAGGACTAACGTCAAGGTGGCCTCCATATTAAAAACACTTACCCCTAGGGTATTATGTAAGCAACTTTGCTGGTCTATCCTTTCAGAGATCCTGGCATCCTATATTTAAGATCCCAAGAGAGCAAATGATGAAAATAGGGACAGTGAAGGACAATGAGACAAAGATCCATTGGGGAAACTCTGTCAGTTCTCAGGTTGCAGGGTTAGAGGAAAGCACACAACCTGCTGAATCTGTCAACTTGCTTACACTTCCCTACCAAGGACCAGGTTGAGGACCAGGGCTGTCTGGAGGAGTCTTCTCCCAGACCACTCTCCAGGGGCCATTTCTAAGTGGAATAAAACTGTTTTGCCCAATTGCTGGCTAATCTTCCCTTAGAAAAGAAAGAATTTGTATTGGATGGGGAAATAAAAGGGCAAGTTACTAACACCCTCCTGGACATGAAGGATAGAATCAGGTTTCAAATGTTATTAAATTTTCACTGAAGACTGAGAGGAAGTGAAGGGCCTAATGTGGAGTTATTATTATTTTTTAATCTCTGTTCTCATTCTTTATGCTCTTAAGAAAGAGATGGGTCAATGCCCTCAAAAGTAAAGGAAATAGAAAAAAAGTGCAATGAAACACTCAAACAAATAAATAAAACATAGGGGAAATATAAATGGTGCTTTGTGAGCAATGGGAAACCCAAATGACCCTTGTTGTCTTGAGATTTATAAGTCTGCATATCACAGATGTCCTGTTGCTTTATTCATACTGTTCAGGGAGAAGGCAGCCCCTAACCATCAGCACCCATCATTAAATCATTACAGAAGCACTCTTGTTAAAGAGACAAGGCTTTAAAAAGCCATACACACACACACACACACACACACACACACACACACACACACACACAGTGCAGATTTATTTTTCCAGAACTCACAGTGTTTAGATACTTTTTATATTGCCTGGGTAACACATAGACCCTTCAAACCTGCTATTTTAGAAAAAGAAGTACACTCAAAATCTTTGTTTCTTTTTCCGATATGATTATTGCCTGGAGACCTGGATCAAGGGCAGGTTTAAAATGGGTTAGGGAGAGATAGATGGACTGAAGTCAGATGAATTTATTTTACACCAGTGCTACATAAAAATGTTAAAGTGGTCACTACATACATGTCTACTGATTAGGCCAGTTCTTTTTTTTTTTAATTTTTAATTTACACACAAGTTAGTATATAGTGCAACAATGATTTCAGGAGTAAATTCCTTAATGCCCCTTACCCATTTAGCCCACCCCCTCTCCCACACCCCTCCAGTAACCCTCTGTTCTCTATATTTAAGAGTCTTTTATGTTTTGTCCCCCTCCGTGTTTTTATATTATTTTTGGTTCCTTTCCCTTATGTTTTTCTGTTTCATATCTTAAAGTCCTCATATGAGTGAAGTGATATATTTGTCTCTGACTAATTTCACTTAGCATAATACACTCTAGTTCCATCCACAAAGTTGCAAATGGAAAGATGTCATTCTTTTTGATTGCTCCATTGTATGTGTGTGTGTGTGTGTGTGTGTGTGTGTGTGTGTGTGTGTTCGTGTGTGTGTGTGTGTGTGTGTGTGTGTACACACACACCTCCTTCTTTATCCATCCATCCATCGATGGACATTTGGGCTCTTTCCATACTTTAGCTATTGTTGATAGTGCTGCTATAAACATTGGGGTGCATGTGCCCCTTCAAAACAGCATACCTGTATCCCTTGGATAAATATGATTAGGCCAGTTCTAAGAAGACCATTGCATATGTGCCTCTTGACTACACCAATTTTAAGAAGAATTCTGATCAGGAATACTCCCATCTTCTTTGAGTCCTGACATCATTTCTGGAATTTCTTTCTGCTAATTAGATTACATATAGTTTAAAGTTTCTCAGAAAGGCTGTTGTATTCAGTAGCAATTTCCACTTTCTATCATGTGTCCTAAATCAGAACCAGGATAAGTGGTAAAAGTAGAATCTGCCTTCAGAGAACTACAGTTGTGATTTCAGATACTTGCTTCACTCTAAAAAACAGTGTCTTCTTGTGTCTTATATTTGTAAAGCAAAGACTGTACTCATGTCAGTAAACATTATGGTGACATATAAAAATCCTCAGTTTCTTGGCCCTTTTTAAATGAACATTCCTCAGCCATTAAGGTCAACCATCTTTGTAAATGGGTATGTGGAAATTAGCATGGTTTACAGCAAATTTTGCACATTCATCCAACGGTACCTCAAACTTCACTTCCTGGGGGAACTTTCTGACCAATTGCTGACTTCTGCACCTCCACCTTGAATTCTTACAGCATCATTATGTCTCTACTGTCTACTTTGCTATCTTGTTGGACTTTGGTATAGGCTCAGATGTCAATTTAACTGGACATGATTTTGAGATCTCAACTAAATGTTAAACTTCTCAGTGATTGAGACTTCATCTTAAATCTTCCTTTGGGAAATACCTGCTCCAATAAATCCCTAGCACAGTATTTCACAATTTCATTTACTTGTTTATTCATTTGCTTGTTTATCAAACATCTTAGAATACATACCTATTCTCATTGCTTATTGAAAGTGGAGTTAAGGGGCGCCTGGGTGGCTTGGTCGGTTGAGCGTCCAACTTCGGCTCAGGTCATGATCTCACGGTCCGTGAGTTCGAGCCCCACGTCGGGCTCTGTGCTGACAGCTCAGAGCCTGGAGCCTGTTTCAAATTCTGTGTCTCCCTCTCTCTCTGCTTCTCCCCTGTTCATGCTCTGTCTCTCTCTGTCTCAAAAATAAATAAACGTCAAAAAAAAAAATTTAAAAAAGTGGAGTTAAATGAGATATTTAAAATAATATAATGTCTATAAAATAATACATGTACAGAATGAATCCAAATGTTCCCCAATCAGTGTAGACAGAGGAGAAATTTGATAAACCAACTTAATCTGTGGTGTGTGATGGTGGATATCAGCAGAGTCCTCCAAACACTGTTGGAAATTCCACATGAAATTTTTAACTAGGTGAGACAGTCTTGTTTGCAAATTTATGCCATGGTCTGAGATTTGCAGAAAGCCCAAGACAGTTACATTGTTTACCAAATGCATCTTTTTTATTCGCTGGTCATTCCACTGTTTTTATTGGATTTCAGAAGCAAATAAACAAAACAAAAAAGCCAAAGTTTTCAACTATTATTATTTTTTTCCTCTTTTGGATGTCCTAGAAGACAGCCAGCTGAAGTAAAAATTGGAAGTACATTTTAGGTGGCCAAAAAGAAGAAATGGGTGGAAAAGAGTTATACTATGAAATTTCGTAGCATTTCACCCAATTTAGAGCTACCTGGGGCGAGAATGGAAGGATGGTTAGGAGGTGGAATATCAGACTGAGGTGTTAACACTTTTCTGATGAAAGATAAGACTGTTGCTGAGAAGGGGGCCTCTGTGCCAGGTGGCCATGCCCTACAACCTGGAGAGATGCCATTTATATTGGAGTCCATGTGGACAGTGCTTCCTGGGGATGGGCAATGGAGCTGTAGAGGACACAGCCTGAAATGCTACCCTGCTTCATTGCGTGGGTCTGATCTTAGGGTTGGTATCCAGGTGTTTCCATGACGACTATTTTGAGGTCCTATGTGTGAAAGTTTCTATCCAGCGTAGTGATATTATTGATGCCTAAAATTTAGAGTGAATATCTCTAGAAAAATCCATTCACCTATCATTGCTTCAGGAAGTTATGTTTCTTCTTTGAAAAATGTTACCGTTCATGTGCATATTCTTTGCTTTTCTATCCCTTGGGTGCCACATACTTGATGTGAGGCTTTTTTTTCCCCTTCCTTTTTGGCAATTAGAGTGCAAAGGTGCCCATGAGGACACAGTTTGGCAGAATTTTCCTATTGAACACAGGGGTGCCTACTGCTGGCAGACAGAACCACAACTTATTTTGAAAACATTCATTTGGGCTAAAAATGATAAATCTGTATTTATCTTTTTAAAATGTTCTCAAGGGAAAGAAAAAGAGAAAGAAATCTTGGATTTGGAAAGCATGGAGACCAGGGAAAAGAAGGAGGCAAAATCTGCTTTTCCCAATAATTTATCTTCTTGGATACTTCCCAGTGGGCATCGGGTGCATTTCCATTCTATTTTTTGAATGGTAAAATGAATATTTCATTTAACCAACTGTATTCCAGAATATATAACTATCGAAAGCCTCCATATGAAGAGCCAGAACAGGCTCTTTACCTCATCATATATGTGACAGAAGAAAGTGTTTTCCAAGTAAGAATTACTAGGTGCCATCCCTGGACATTGTAGCAGCTGGCACTTTTGATAGCTCTGCAGTGTTTTCCAACAATTCTTTCTGGTTTAGTTAGTCATGGTTTCCGAGATGCTACTATACACATTACCTAGGACCATTATTTTCCCATTGTTTAAAGACTTTGTAAGCAAGAAATAATTAAATATTTTAAAAGATAAATTGGAACAAATGGGAGAATTGTGGGTGTTTATGATAAGAGTACCAAAAGCTCAATTTTCCTCCAAATGGATAATCCAGCATTGAGAATTAGTCCAATTAAAATACAATCATATCATAATAACACATTAATAAATATATAAATAAATACTTCTGTCTGTATTACCTAAACAAAAGACTGGTTATATTTTTTCTTAATTTTTTCTTTTTTTCTTAGTTAAAAGCCAGTTACTATTTTGTTTTCTTTACAATACTTACCCATCTTTAGTGTGCATATGAATCGACAGGAGATTTCATTAAAAATGCATATTCTGAGTTTTGAAGCCTGGGTTGTGTCTTAAGTTTCTGCATTTCTAATATCCTCCTAAGAGGTGCCAGTGTCATTGGTCCACAGATCACATTTGTAGCAAGGCTCCCTATTCCACTTCCTAGAATATTGTTTGGCAAGTAATAGACACTCAATAAACATTTGCCAATAGGTGAATGAATGAATGGATTAATAAAAAAAAACAAACCTCAGACATACTGTTACTTTCAGATTCCTTTTTATATTTTCTCCTAGATGGGTTAATTTCTGAGTTTAATTAACACACAAAACATTGGTATTTATACTAGACCAGCGAGTGCTAAAATGTATAGCTTTTCAAGTGAGAAATAATACCTTCTTGCTCAGGGAAAATAAATTACAGCATGTAATCCATCACGTTATTCAACAGATTAGGAAAGGAGAGTCAGGAAAGTAAATTTCAAATAGCCATATGATGTAGTTAAAAATAAAAGTTGGGTGAAGAGTTTGGTTATGTCGGACACCCCTGGGTTAAACCTTACTTACTCATCTTGTCTGCTGTGTGGCCTTGGGAAGTCATTTTACTAAGCCCCAAGATCCTCCTCCAAAAAATTGGGTAGGATCTCTCCTATATAAAATTATGAGGAGAGAGACTGAAATAAATTATATAAATGTTAGGTTTCTTTTTATCTTCCCTCACCCTTGCCCAAAGTAACATCATAAGGAAATATAGCAAGATGGTAATTCCAAATCAATTTGTTGCCAACCCTCTGCTCACAGAAAGAAAAAAAAAAATCAGATTTGTGTAGACATGCTCCTTCAGTTTTAGAGATCAGATGGAGGCAAATGTTAAATAATCTTAGAAATATTTATTCCTCCCGCATTAATTATCTTTTTACTAGCTTTAGCGGAAATGACCACTAGTGTTATGAAGCCTGAGAGTCTGAGAAAGTTCTCCATCCTCTCTACTTCAGCAAGCTTTTTCCAAGATGAAAATAGAACATTGGCCCTAAAATGTCAGCTCTCTCCTTACATTTTCTTCTTCTTTTAAAAATTTCTACCAACTTTCCTCAATAACACATTCTTGGTTTTGTTGTCCTGATGGCAAGAAATTCTCATGTGCAAATGCAGTGATTTAAATATATTTCCCTTTCCCTTTTTAGATGGAAATAGAAGATACTAAGCAACCTCTTCCTTGAGGAGAGGGGAAAAAAAGAAGCAAGCAATATTTAATGTGCTATTTACTTTATATTTTCTCATGTAATCCTCTCAACAGTCTTGAGCTGAGTGTTATTTAATTCATCTTATAGATCATGGAATTGAGCTTTACTAAACTAAATATCTTTCCCAAGATTGTAGCTAGTAAGTGGAAGTGAGGATTTGATTCAAGATTTCCTTCATTTGAAAAATACATAAGGATGAAGCATGGCCAGTTTGGTGCTCTATATTTTAGATATGATGGTACAGCGTGAAGAAGACACCTGTTCTCATGGATCTTATAGACCTGAGAAGTAGATGGCCAAGCAACTATTTTGGATCAGCATGTAAGTGTTCTTGCCTCCTTGCCCCGAGCTGTGCAGTGGGAGCTCCTGACAAGGGGACCAAGGCTATCTGAATCCCAAAGCCCCACTCCCTCCCCCACCCCTGCACAGTGTGTCAACTCTGAATGTTGATAATAAAAAGAATATCATTATAATACACCATAATACATGAATTCAGTCCCTTCCACCCTATAGGTTAAGCTTACATTAAAAGTGATACAGGAGCACCAGGGTGGTTCGGTTGGTTAAGCATCCAACTCTTGATTTCAGCTCAAGTCATGATCCAGGGTTGTGATATCAAGCCCTGCTTTGGGCTACACACTGAGTGTGGAGCCTGCTTAAGATTCTCTCTCTCCCTCCCTCTTCCTCTCTTCCCTGCTCTCCCTGTCTTGTTCTCTCTCTCTTTCTTTCTTCCTCTGCTGCTTTCTCCTGCTCTCCTTCTCTTTCTCTCTACCCCTTTTGTCCATCTTCCCCACTCTCTCTCTAAAATAAAGATAAAAAATAATTAAAAAAATAAAAGTAATACAAGTACTTTTATTTTTCAGTCAGCTCTCTGTTTCTAGGGCCTTATTTTTTTTAGCTTTTTCCCTGAAGTAATGAATGGAATTTTCAATAAAGTCATAGACTTATTTAAGAAAAAAAGACAGAGGTGTGGTGAGAAAAATCATAAACCAGGAGGCACACATTACATTTTTTTTCCTTTGGTAGACAGTATGAATATCAGGTCTTGATTATGGTATCTCTCTCCAGTATGACACTCAAGATATGGTTCCCCTGAGAGCCCAAGGAGAAAGCATTATTTTGTTCTTATTTTTACATGAAGGCCCAACTTGATCTATCGGTGTTGTAGTCCACAGAACTTTCTCCTGAATTTCAAATAACTTACAATCTGTGCCATGTAATTGTTAAGTCTTTGTGTCTGTCATCTATGATATTTCTCTCACTGTTTCAGGCCTGATAGATTTATCCTCTCAATAACTTTACAAATCAAATGTTGTGATGACTTCTTCCTCCTCCTCTTCTTTTCCTCCTCTGTCTCCTCTGTGGAAATCAATGAAGACCAAACACAAATGAGAAAGGCAAAGGCTATTAATTTTGAGCATTCTGTAGCAAGGGAGTTAGCTGCTTTACTTGCATTTGGGCAGAGACTCAAAGGAAGGCTTAAGACTCAGAAAACGTTATGGTGGATAAAAGGGATGGCTTCAGGTAAGTGCTGATTGGAGACTGTTGGCATCAGGAAGCTGTGGTTGGGCTAACTAGAAGCAGGACATTTGTATCGTTGGTTACCAGTGCATATTTAATTTTTTTCTGGTTTAAGCTAGAAACAGGGACAAAAGTTAGGGAAGCTTTCAGAAATAAATTCTGGTCATTTGGGGCCAATTATCACAGAAATTATTGTTAAGATTCCTGGATTATCAATAGAGATAGCAATCTGGATTCCTGTAAGTCTGGTTTATAGAAGGCTGGCTTCTTTATTGCAGATGTGGTGGTTGGTTTCCTGTGCAGGTTGTTGCATGTGTAGGTCAAGGTTCTGTTTTTATATATGGTCTGGCCATTATTCATTGACATATTCAGTCTCTTCTGTCCTTCTCCTCCTTTTCCCCTTTCTCCTCTATCTTCTTTTTCCTACTTTGGTACTCTCCATATCAAAGTCAGTACAATATGATTGATTATATATTTTCTTTTTTTTAAAGAAACTTTCATATTACAAAATTTTTGCATATCTATTGAAAAAATGTCAACCAATATAGTGTATAAAAGATGAGAGAAAGGTTACCCTTTCCTTATCATGGTAGAATAACCATTGGTTAGCAGTATGGTGCTTATTTTGTAAATTATTTTCAGACACACATGTGCTATTCATTTAAAAACTGAAATTATAGCACATTATATTTTAAACCTTGCCTATTATCACTTATCAAAATATCATAGACCTTCTTCTAAGTCATAACCCACAAATCTATTTTATTATGTATTCAGTCATAGGCTCTACACTCACTAGAATATAAACTCCATGAAGGCCAAGTTAGTAGCTCTATTGTTAATGGCTGTTTTCTCAGTCCTGAACAGTATCTGGCACATTGTAGGTACTCAGTAATGTTTGTTAAATTAATGAATTTAGGTTGCATTTTTATTTTATTTCATTTCATTTTCATTTTTTTAATGTTTATTTTTTTATTTTTGAGAGAGAGAGAGACAGAGAGAGAGAGAGAGAGAGAGAGACAGAGACAGCATGAGCAGGGGAGGGGCAGAGAGTAAGGGAGACACAGAATCCGAAGCAGGCTCCAGGCTCTAAGCTGTCAGCACAGAGCCTGACACGGGGCTCGAACTCACGAACCATGAGATCATGACCTGAGCCAAAGTCGGACGCTCAACCGACTGAGCCACCCAGGTGCCCCTGCATTTTTTATTTTTTTAAATTAATATGTCAAGTAAAGAAATCGTGAATAGTTTTGAACTTACGTGTTTGCACACTTGTATTTCTGCCAAGCAGAGACTGCTAAGAATAGAATTATGGCAGAATGCATAAACATTTTAAATCTTGATATAGGTATCAAACTTTCCTCTAAAATAAGTTAGTTTAGGGGCACCTGGGTGGCTCAGGCAATTAAGTATCCTACTCTTGATTTCACCTCAGGTCATGGTCTCACAGTTTGTGTTATAGCCCTACATTGACCCCTGCGTGGGATTTTTTTCTCTCTCTCCCTCTCTTTCTGCCCCTTCTCTGCTCACACTCTTTTTTTTTTTCCTCTCTCTCTCTCAAAATAAGTAAATATTGAAAAAAAAATAAGTAAATAAACATCAAAATAAATAGATATTATTTGTTGCTTACCCAAAATCTGTTGCCTCCCCTAGTCTCACCAACCACCTCTTTTGAAAATAAACCAAATCTTATTTGGGGTGTCTACCCTCTTCTTGCAGTCTTATCTTTTAAAGAGCTCTTACCCCCACCTCTGCCAAATTTAGGGACCTGGTTATAAACCAATCAGCATATTCTGTTCTCCTGGCCACCCTCATTAAGCATCTATTTTAAGCAATGCAAACAGATTCAATTTCAGAACTTTTACTAGGGATACTAGAGGGGAAAAATTTCTCTTTATCTCCTTGAGTATGGTGGTGGTTCTGCAGATGTGAAGCCTGGAACTGTGGGAACAAATCTGTCCTTATTGCGAATCCAGTCATAGGATAAGATTGGCACCATAAAAGCAGTTGGGAAGGTAGAACTGAGCCAGGTCTGAATAAGTCCAACCCTGAAGCCTCACCCACTGCAGGACTTGCACTTACGTTAAGGCAATTGAATTATGTTTCCTGACATACATCTCTATAGTTCTTCTCTTAATTATTTTATTCTGTTGTTTTTCCAAATCATCTTGGACCCAAGGATGCTCAGGAAGAAAATGTCTTCTAAACAACTCACCTCCCCAAATATTTCTAAAAGAATCTGCTCACCTGAAGAGTTTCTCCTTGTGCCTTACATCTCTTTGTGTTCCACCGTGTTCAGTTTTTCTTTAAAATGCTAATCAGTTGCTCAGGTGTGGGAGATAACTGTGCCAAATCCCATTTTAATTTCATTTTCCTTGGTCTCCTGTGGAGGAGAAGCATCCCCCTTTCTTGCTGTTGGCATCTACACACTATCAGCTTGGTCACAGTCTGGCTCAAGACCCAATTTTGAGCCTAAGCCAAGGGGAAAACCTTCTTTGTGTTCAGGTCCTTCACATGCCGTTGCTAATATAGTTGTGCCTGAAAATGGCTTAGCTTCTGAGGCATGATGGAGCCAGCCAGTTCTCTTACTAGATTTGTCCAATCAATATAAAGAGAAGAATTATGAAGATCCAGGCAATAGGGAGACACTTAAGATGCAGAGGGAATGGGAAAAAATCTGTTAGAAAATGGCATCTCAGTTTCTTGATATGGGTGTGGTACATGCTGGCCACTGCTCAGGGAAGACAAGCACATCTAATAACCACCAATGAGAGCACAGCACATACACAGACATTGGTGGATGAAACTTGGCCTGGGAAGCAGAATATGAGGGCCTGGATGTGTGTACATACTCTGGCACCAATAACAGTGCTTTGTAAGTGGCCGCTCTGCAGAGCTCTCCCTGGTAGGGGACTGATGTTGGTGTGCCTGCCACTCTTCTCTTCCTCTTCCTGCCATCTTTCCCCATCCAAGATGTATTCAGACACAATCTAGGGCAACATGACACCCAAGAAATATTTTGGCTTGACCTGAGAACATTCTGTGGTGCAGAATTGGTAATACCAAGCATCTCCACTTATTTAAAAACCAGATACATTTGTTTCTTAAATCTATGAATTTCTTAAATATTTCTTAAATCTATTAATCCCTCTCAGTATATATATTTTTTACACCTTAGTTGTGCATCTAGACTCCAAAATAGCCTCAATAATTCTCATCTCCTGGTCACACTTATGGAGTACCCTCCCACATTGTTTGAGGGTAGATGGGAATAAGGACTATTGATGACTGACCTTTGGTTTTTCTAGAGGTGGGAAGCCATAAGAGCAGATTTATGACCAACAAAGTAGGTCCAGAGCCACTGAAAATGGAATGATGGAGAGAAGGGGGAATCTTTTTACTGAGGCCAAGTGGAAAGAAACGTTCTATCCCCTTGTGAAATTTAGATCATCCAGCAGAGTCCTGGAAAGCTGAGAGATGGACACAAAATTAATTACATCCCAGGGTTTTATGTTTTAGCTTAATAAAAGGAATAAAGTGTGAAAGAGAAGGAAGAATGGCTCTTGTGATTGAGGTTGCTTGTTGTTGTCGTTGTTGTTTTTTTACTTTGTATGTGCATGCAATCTATTCACATAATGGTGGTAAATACATGGTAGAGCCTTTATGTAGATCTAACTTCTTCAAATAGTCTTGAAGAAGGAAGGGATGCTTTTTCGTTATTTCATGGCATTTCCAGTAGAGCAGAAAAAGGTGATATATGCCATATAACAAGATTCCATGGCTCGAATTATCTGTAGGAATTTATGAACATGTTCAGAGATGGGTCTTCCTCATATTATAAATGAAAGATTATCTCTTGTACTATAGCAATAATACTTTAACCAGATATTGATTCTAATGTTTATTTTGTCAGTCATTAATGTTTATTTTGAAGTGTGCCTTTTGGTTTACCTCTGAATCTATTTGAGGCTCAGAATTTATATAAGTGAAATGGGACTCTTTAAAGAAATGCTCTGAAAGTTCTTGACTAGTTCTAACGTTATGAGATTCTATCTCCATTATGCCATGGATATTTCAGTCATAGAGTATCTATATGTAATTATAACAAGAGAAATACCCACCTCCACCCTTGACCATTAGATCCTTAGCACATTGAGTCTAATAAGTGAAAACAGCCTGGTGCAAGAAAGGTTCCAGGGTGATCAAAAGGGGCAGAAAATACAATGTTTTTCCCTTAAGTCAATAGCATAAGTTTGTGTCAAGAGTTCCTGTGTTACTAAGGACAGTCTGAAATTTTAAGTGACTTGCACTTAAAAGCATACATGTCTGTTTTATCCAAGTAAGTGAAATGGATCCAAAGATGAAAGTCCCATTTTTTAGTACTGCCACAAATCCAAATTAAGGAGAGGTGTCTGCAAAAGCCTTTGATTATAGATCATAAAATCTCCAGCTTATATCAGACACTGTAAAATTGCTCAGTGACAAATGAAATGCCTATGCACTAAATATATCTTTTAAGCACCTTGCAGTTCAGGTACGTTTATCGCTGAGATACAATAGTACTTCTGCAGGTCACAGGTACAAGGTCAGAAATGCTGGTTCTGCTGGTTTGGAATGTAACACTTAATGGCCCATTATTTGAGGACATAGAGCAGAGGCTTCAAGCAAATACACAGACTATATTTCATGTGGAAACTTCAGAAGCCAATAGACCAGCCATATTTAGAAATAATGATAGACCAGACCCAGCATGCTCATGTATGGCTCAAAAAATACAGGGACCCACCGGGATTCAGCTTTGTAACAATAGCTTGCATCTGTGTAGTGTTTTGTAGTGTTTCAAAGAACTCTCACATACAGTGTCTCATTTGATCTTCACAGCAACATTGTGAGGTTGGCAAGGCAGGAATTATTATCCTCATTTTATAGAATAGGAAACTAGACTCAGGAAGGTTAAGTGACTTGGCCAAGGTCACCCAGTTGACATGCAACAGAATCACACAGGATTTGAATATACACCTTCTGACTTTAAGTCCAATATTCATTCCATTACAACAAGCAAACAAAAGCTGATAATATCTATTCAACTACATTGTTGGTCATTTCTGGCTCTAAAAGTCTACATTACGGAGTTGGGTATGAAAATGTAGTAGACATTTGACAAACTTGTTTTTCTCCTCTCTTGGCCACTTCCAAATGTCTAGAGATGAAACAGGTATATTTTGACAATGACAGTAGCAAAATATCTGAGTTAGGTGGACAATGTGAGAGATTTCCGTAAAAGCACATTGGGATAAATGAAAAGAGAAAGCCAAGAACACCTGGATACTGGAATATAAGAATGACAGCAAGTGAAAAAAGACAGTGAGTTGATAGTAAGTGGAAACTGAAATACTGAAAACCTACTTCTCGATATTATATTGTCATCCAGTGAACCCCTGCCTCACCCTCCTCCAGTCCTTTCTCCAGCTATTTCTCATTTACTGATGCGTTTGTGTACCTTCTTGCCATTTTTGACTGTTGAGGAACACAAAGATCTATTTCTCTCTTCAGGTGAATGAGTTAAGTTTTTCCTTTCTTCCTTTCCCCTTGAAGTGCCTGGTCCTGTCTCTTACTCCTACAAAGTCCTCCTTTGCATCCTTCCATGCAGATGAGCCAATCCTCTCTAAATGTGATAAACAAAACATAATTCTAGGCCATATGCTGGCATCCGAAGAAGAAATGGCAAAATTTAAACCCACTGTGGTTGATCGTCCCTTATTCCCACTCTGATAGCATGTACCATCATTAGATTGCACATATTTTCCCCCCACTGAACTGTCAGGGTATCAGATTCCTTCATTACCCAGTTGCCAGTTATTAATTGGAAGAGGCAAGACAGATGGGATCTATTCCAAATATCTTTTGAGTGTGTAGGTGGGGGATTTCCCATAAGCCCTTTTTCCACACAAATAAAACCACATATTTGACCTAGAAGCCAGCAGCTGTTGAAGACTTTACTCTACTTTTCTTAGGCTTATTGTAGTCCTTCTCTAATTTGTACTGCATACTCAGAAGCACTGAGAGAATTCCTTGCGACCCATGACTAAGCAACACTTGAGAGCTCCAAATCTTACATGTAAAATGACTCAAATGAGCATTTTGTTTTTAACATTTCTCTCTGTCCTGTCATTGTAACTCCTGTGACCAAGATCAAAATGCTATGCAGTGCAGCAAGAGGGATAACTAAGTGTATCAATTCGTGACTTGAGCCTTAATATCTCCCACTTTCTCTGAATTTTTCAGAAATTGAGAGAGCAATTGTTCACGCAATTTTTGTTGTTGTTGAAAACTAAAGAGAGGTCATAGATGAGTGTTTGGTAATTTCTTGCCTTCTCTGTATAGTGAAAGGCATGCAGATTCTCCTCTTTGTACAGTCAACCTCTGGCTTCCATTCTTCTTCTCACCAAGGAAGCTCAGAGACTCCAATAGTAAGGACGTTTGGTTGAGATACTCAGTAAAGGACTCCTAATATCATCTTGCATCTAGTATGGCTGTAAGTAAACTCATTCTCAGAGGGTAATGGGGGTAGAATTAGGCCTCTTTACAGAAAGGAGAGATGTTGATTCCCCTGCTGGGAGTGCTTGCATTATCTCCAAAGGGACTCTGCTACTGAAAGGCTTGTTCCTCTGAGGTGCTCCGTATTAACACACGAGCAGGCGTGCAGGGAGGCAGGGGACAGAAATACGGAAGGCAACAGATTTCATTTAAAAAGTGAATAAATTCAACTTGGAAAAGAACCTTGGAAGAACTCTGCATTCTGTTTTTGATGGCGAGTTTCGGGGAGCAGTGGGAAGATAGAGAGGTGCTGGAATTGTAAGGCTGCACGGAAACCTTGGTTTCCATGTAGGCTGTGAACGAGCAAGAGAGGGCAGTGTTGGCACATGTAAAGCAAGTCATGGAGGTTTACAGGCTCAACTACGAAAGACATTTTTTTTGTTGTTGTTTAAAATTTATGAATTCTTATTGTTGTTTGTCTCACCCCCCCCCCAAACTATGCATCCCCTCACACACACATTTCTCTTGGAAGTCTTGCCTGACCCTCGTCAAATAAGAAACCCCAAAGTAACATCTAGTTGGAACATGAGCAAAGATTTAACTGTGATGACTGGAGTGGAGAATGGAAAACAAAGTAAACCTGGGAAGGGAAAGAATAACATGATAAATTACTTGTAACTAAATGGAATCATTTCAATCAAAACCATTTTTTTTAAATGAATGAACTTGCTTCTTTGCTTGATTCTAGCTTTAGCAAGAAGATCAAAGAGATTTATGACCTGTGTCTCTTCGAGCCTGATGCCAGAAATGAACATGTTCTCATTAATAGTCATTTTCTCGTCAAAAGTAGGCTTTTATGCAGACAATGTGCATTGCTTTCATAGCTTACTCACTGGAAAATTTTTTTTTTTATTAGAAATTGGATGGCTCATCTTAGGGATGATGTGTTGTATGTGTGCTTGTGTGTGTTGGGGGCATTTAATTGCTTTTATGTTTCAAATGGTCCAAACTTATGTGGCCCATATATATTTCAACTTTGAGAATCCTGCCCATTTCGGTGAAGTAGGACACTCAACTGACATAGTGAGAGGTCCAGCAGACAAAGGTCAGTCTCCAGTCTTTGGAATATTTTAAGTCTGATAGCATGAGGAGATGAGATTTCTCTGCAAGTTCAATTTTTGCACATTTTAGGATGGCCAGCTTCATGCTGTGACTCTACAGTGTGACTTCTGTGGAGACTTAAGCAATTGTCTGCTGAATTTGAGCAACAAAATTCAAAAAACTGAATAATAGAAAAATAAAATAAATAAATATGAATCTTTCTTCTCCATTCAGGAACAGGATGTTTTGTTCCTCTTCACTGAATGGTTTCTATCTGCTTGTTTGTTGACTACATCGGCCCCAGTCTGTGTTGGAGTATATATTTAGATACACAAAGAGATTATCAAGTAGGAATGACTGAAAAGTTCAATTAAACAACCAGTTTGAACCTTTGTCACAAAGTTAACCAACAGGCCCGTTCTGGGGAACATTATATAACCATGTGTAAAGTAACGACATATGCTTAGGGAAATTTTTCAGTTTGACTTTAAAACTAAGATGAAACCAAGGCAAAACATCACCTATGGGCCTCAAGTCACTGGGGTGGCTTATGCCCCCACCCCTACACCAGACGTGGCTTGTGCCCATGGAAATTTCTTAGCCTTACATTGCTGTAGAGAACATTCTTCCAAATTGACTGCTTTTTTTCTCAAAATATTACATGTTTTGGCTTTCATGACACTACACATCCCTAATTTTCTTTCCACTTCTCTGGCCTCTTTTCCTCAGCTTCTTTCAATTCCTGCTTATTTCCCCAGCATCTAAATATTAAAATTCCTTCAGTATTAGTCCTAGGTGCTTCTGTTCTGCACTTTCTCCTAAGGGGATCTCATCCATTGCCATCCTATTAAATGGAGTTGATGGGGTTCAGGACATACTATCCCAAAATATGGCTCCTTAGCTTACTGATTTTTTTAAGCTAAAGGAATTTGAGACATAGTAGGTGCAAGAAGGACTCTCTGACCTCCATCATTTTCCCTGAAGCAGGTCACAAGACCCTTATGTGAGAGGTGCCCTCTCTATACCTGGAGTAAATGAGCATCTTTATATCAGAAGATGGAGGCATGCAAAGAGGGATCTGAACAAACAGGCCATACTAACTTCCCTCCAGTTTACTACCCTTTTGTCTTACCACATTTTCCCCACAACTTTACACTCTTCATCAAGCCTAGTATAACAGCACTCAGATTTAACTGTTTCTTTCGGTCTTCATTTCCTTATGGAGTTTTTTGTATTATAAAACTAATATTAAATAAATGTGCATGCTTTTCTCTTGTTAATTTATCTTTTGTCAGTCCAATTTACAAGGGCTCCAGCTGGAGAACCTAGGAGGGTAGAAAGAAAAATAACTTTTCCTCCTTTGTAGCATCTCTACATTGATGACTCCCACATTTCAATCCACCCTGACCTTTCTTTGAGCTCCTGACTTGGATAGCAGCCCTTTACCGGAGGTCACCACTTGGATGGGTCACAGAATTTCAATGTTGAGAAGACTAAGTGACTTTCTAAACTTTCTTTTTTTCCAATACAATCCCCCCCCAAACCTAATCTAGAAAGGCTTTCACCGTTTATCCATCTGCTCAGTTTGACACACTTCTCTCTCTCTCTCTCTCTCTCTCTCTCTCTCTCTCTCTGTCTCATTCATTCATTCGTAGCTGTGTTCATCTGCATGTTCTGGAGTGTGCACTTACATGTGTATTTTAAATGCATATATTTCTCCCCATCTCCACTATTCTAATCCAATTCCAAGCCACCACTATCCTCTCTCACCCAGACTGTTACACATTTCCTAACAATTCCTACATTAACATTCTTAGGCTCTTCATTGCATTCATTGTGTAACAGAGTAATCTTTTAAAATAGTTGCATGATCATTTTGCATCCCTAAATTCTTTGCTTCTTTAAAATTCTTCGGCATCTCCCCTTTGAATTATATTTTACCTATATACCTTGGCCCACTAGACCCTTGCCTTCCTTTCCAACTTCATATCTTACTCTCTGCCCCTCCTTCACTCTGCTACAGCCCTTTGGACTTCCTTTGGGCTCACTTGCTAAACTGTTTTCTAACTCAGGGTTTCTGCACATACTATTCCCTTTGCTTTTCCTAGGAATGGCTTTTTGTCAGCCTTCATGTGTAAATTTAATGCCCACTCTTCACAGAGTCTCCCTCTGACCACCAAACATGACTCGCTTCCTCTCTCTGCTTCTCTATATCACTGTGCCCTGTTTTGCTCCCACAACACAATGTAAGAGAACAGAGAAGATAGTTGTCTTATTCAGCAAGTATTCACCCTGTGTTAACAGCACCTGCTACATATTAGTCCTTCAATAAATATGTATTGAAGGAAGTAATTTTAAAAAGAAAGAAGGAATGGATACACCTTTCACAATTAGTGAAATGGCTACTTTGGAAGGCAGTCTTAGAAAAAGTAAATTTTCTTTTCCTTTTTTAAAAATTTTTTAGTGTTTATTTATTTTTGAGAGACAGAGAGAGACAGAATGTGAACAGAGGAGGGGCAGAGAGAGAGGGAGACACAGAAACCGAGGCAGGCTCCTCTGTCAGCACAGAGCCCAATGCGGGGCTCAAACCCATGAACCATGAGATCATGACCCGAGCCGAAGTCGGATGCTTAACCGACTGAGCCACCCAGGTGCCCCCGGAAAAAGTAAATTTTCTTAATAAGCTAGAAAGGCTTCTCTCCCAGCCACACGCGTAGGTTTATTTATAGAATCAAGTGGCTTTGTGGTTTGTAGGCACTTTAATATAGAAACTATTCTCTCTTTGTCAGGTTATGATATGGAGAAAGCAGAGGTCACTTGACAATACTATCTGTCTGTAAGATCATATCCCTTTTCCTCTAATGAGCTTGAAAATTCCTGCTTGGAAACACTTAATGTGCCAGTGCAAATATTATATTTAGTTACTTCTGAAATGATGCTATTAATTCAAAACCACCTGTCCGATGTGACAGGAACGATCATTTAAAACACAATTTATTTGCCTGGACACATATTTTGGGGGTTCTTCCCTTAAGACCAAGACTGTGCCTGCACATGCAGTGTATGGCTCCTAGCAGATGGGGTCTTGCTCATTCAGGTAGCCAAAACATTTTTAAGTGCTCCATGCATCTAACTGGATAGTGAGGAATTATAAGAGCTGGATGAATCTAAAGTAAATAAATAAATAGCAAGCAATAGAGCGTAAAACCTTGACTTGGTCCAAACAGTGAAGATTTCAGAATGAGTTAGAAAATTTCAAAAGGAAAATGAGGCATGAAGGTGTTCTACTTTGTGGTCTGCCTGATACCACTGTAGTCATCTGTGTCCCCATCGTTCTCTGGATCTCAAGGTAGTATTTTTGGCAACCTGTAAAACTTGTCCTTCTTATGTTGCTCTAGTGGGCAAGATGGGTTACGTTAGGAATAGCATACTAAGTGACATTTAACCAGAAAATGAACGTAAGTAAGGGAGTACAGAATGAAAAAGATTACGATGCTGAAGCTCCTAATCAAGCCAATTAAATTTTCTTCAAACATTTTTCAACATTATCCACACACATGACATAGTTTACATTGAGTGAACTTTGTCACAGTTTTTAAAATACCATTTTTTTTTGCATCAAAACAATATGGGACACTGAAATAAACAGAAAAAAAGACATCTTTCATTCTGAAGAAATTACACCAATCCGTGAATATTAGCACATGCAATTACTGAACACATTGAAAGCTGAAGTGTTAAAATGTGATTTAGTGATGAGTTTTCGGAATCTGGCCCAGGCCTTACTCTCCAGAAGGAGGTGGGTAGCAATGTATAGTGTCAAAGATATGGGAGGGCCAGAAAGCGAGGAGCTAGTATGCATACTACTCATACGGAAGGCTTCAGATCCATAAGTAAAAGTGAGTTTGAAAACAAGTATCTGCCTGTCTTCTTCCATGTTGAATGCACAAGCCATACATTTGCCTTCCAGGGTCAACTGGAACCCTTAGCACTTGCCCGCTATTTTTTTCTCCACACCTTTACAAATACTGTGCTCTTCTGCCACTTCCTGCAGACGGGCGCTCCTCTAGCCTGTCACTCACACTTTTCCTACCATCTTGAACTTCCCTTCCCTCTTCTCATTGTTTATCCACATCAAACCAACCTCCATAAGCCCAGAGGGTAGCTCTTATCTTTAATCCAACCTTTTCTGGCCATTTTGTTTAAGGGGTAAAATCTTTCTCTTTCGAATTCCTATAAATGTACAGTGCAGTTCACATTTGACCACATGCTGCCTTTTGATGGTCTTCTGTTATCTTGAACTCATATTTGCATTTTGAGCAATTATTTTTGTTCACTTTTATAGATTTAAGTTAGGATAAAACTGGATATTAAGTCTTGATGCCAAGGCCCATGACTGATGTATTTACTTTGTAATTTTCACAGAAGTCAGAACAGTGTTTTGAAAACATCCATTTACAACTGCTAGCTTCCTTTTTCAGAGCCTCCTGGATCTGCTAAATTTCCTGCACAGAAACGCTGTAGGGAAGGTTTTCCTTTGAACTCTACACAATCTTTTGCATCAGGTAGAGACACATCTGATTTTTTTTTTAATTTTGATTTGAAAAGTTACTTTAGTATCCCTCCATCTCCCCTCAAAGTCTAGCAGTGTAGATTTCACTCCAGGGTGAAAACCAGCTGTGATGGTACAAGGAAGGGCGGGGACTCTGGAGGTGAGAATGTCCTGACTCCTTGGCCTGCCACAGAGATCTTGGAGCAGTGCTCGATTTCTTTTTTTTTCCTGTTTACTTTTTACCTTCCCTTGTTATCTTTATTTGCTTGTGTCACCAAGTGTGGATTCTAATCGGCAGGAGCAGATTTTGGTTTTGCTCCTCTTATGTGCTGCATGCTCTAGATACAGCGGTGCGTCCAATCTGCACAACTCCCATTCAGGTGTACCTTATTGTCTCACTTAATAGATGAGACCATGGGGCTTGGAGAGGGTGTTACGTAGGATGTCAAAAGTAACACTGCAGGATTGGTGGTGTTTTGTTTTATTTTAAAAGAATATGACATTTGTTACACATTGAACACAAAAACAAACCCCTCTAAATAGGGACCAAGAGCATTCCTTTTATCCCTCTTCTGGTGCCCCCAGGCCTTCCCACTCTGATGCCAGTAAAAACACCATTTCCGCTATCCTGCAGTTATAGGAATGTATGCATAAAAAGAACAAAAGGTGGCAGTTGGTGAGGCTTTATGAAACAGAAGAACTCTGTGGGATGAGGGGGGCTATCATAATTTTGAAAGGAGGTACCCTGGCCCTAATTCCTATTTTTTTTTCCTTCCGATTTTCAAGTCCTCCTGCCACTGTTAGGCTCCTGTGTTTAGGATTTGTGTGAGCAGTCGAATTTGACAGGTGTTGATCATCTGGGTTACAGAAAGGGAGCGTGTGAACGGGTTTGCTATAATGACAAGAAATTACGGGAGCAGCAACATTCAGTGTGATGCAGCACAAAATCCTCTCCATGAGGGCTGAAACTGCATCAAACCAAAGCAGTGCTGGGCTGTGTGCAGCGGTCACCAGCTACCTTTAGTGATAACGTTGCTAGGATATGAAACTCCAAACGCACTGTTAGTGTGAAAGTGGGATTTCGTACTTGGGTGGGGTTGGGGGGAAGGAGGAAAAAAGAAAAAGGAAAAAAAAAAAAGAAGAAAGAAAGAAAAGAAAAAGTCAGGAAAACAGTCAGTCCCTGGTGCTTTTCCTGGGCATTAGAGGCACAGGGATGACATCACCAGCAGCCTATCAGAGCTCTCCAGCTTTGTTCAGGTTCTGAAGCCATGTCATCATCACCGATGTAGCCCAGAAATGAAAATAGAACCATCTCTAAATATACAACAATGAGAGTCAAGCATTGCTCTAAAAGGACGAGAGAACCAAGAAAAACTCCTTAAATCATAGCATCTTCCTTTAATAAAGTATACATAAATCTAGAATTTGGCTCCTGGAGCCACTAACCTTGGTATTCAATTTAGTCTGCTTGAGACTTTACAAACTGGCAGTCAAAACTAATTAATGCAAAACTGAGACCACCACCCAGTCCTTCCAGTTTGCCCCCAGATATGGGAGAGAGGCAGGCCGACTCTTCCCTAAAAGGCGGCTGTAGAGCAGGACCATGGCTGCAGTGTCAAGGGGAGTCTGCCTGGTTTGGGGCTGACCTGGAAATATAGGGGGCTCCCCAGCAAGGTGGGTAAGTGGCTGTCATTGTCAATACGTTTCACTTAGCTAAGAGCACAGTTTACAGTTGTTGAAGTTTGATTGATCTGTTGATAAACACTAATGTTTTCCAGTTGACAATTTCTCCGTGTTAATTTCTTTAACGCTGGCAGACCTGCCTGGCAGGGCCCTATAAATAGTATCAGTGTCATCATCCTTTTTAAGTTATTAATGAGCCATCGTGTTTCAAGGGGCTGGGATTTGGGGACAGGTTGTGCTTGACTGCAGTTTCTGACATTGATACGTTAGCATTTGGAACTTAGTTAAGATGAGAACATGTTTCTTAAAAAAATTACAGCACTGGCCAAATGCATCCATAATAAAAGAGAGTTGTTTATAATTAGTGACTAATTAAACTTTGGAGAGAGGAATAAACTGCCAAGCCCCTACACGCAGCATGTCCTTGATACTGGGGCATTAGTATTGTCCCCACCTCAACTGCAGCTGCCCTCTGCTTTCTTTGCTACCTCTCTCCACACATACCCTGTTATCACTGAGATAAATGAATGCCTGACTCTGGAAATCAGCTTCAGCCCAGACTGTTCTGTCTGCCAACTGGTGACAGGGGACCAGAGCAGACTTCTCCAATTAGTAGAGTTCCCCATCAGGCAGCTGGACGCACTGTGTTTATGTTTTCGGACAGCACACTGCAGCAGCTGGGCCTCTAGCTGAGGTCTCCTGCATTGATAAATAGGAGTCTAAAAGTAAGACAGACAAACGGACAAGGTAGCATGATCTCTTTTGATGACATTCTCTCAATCCAACTCATCTTACTCCTTAGAGGTAGTTCAAATGAGTACCAAAGGCATATATACAGTAATGATGGTGGAGATGGCCTGCATTATGGTGGCAGGACTGCTGGTTAGGTGCATTGGTTCTAAAGGGCACAAGTATGAATGGACAGCTGACCAAGCAAGGTTTCTCATCACAACAACTCAGGAATTTCTCCAGTCTTGAGTTCTTACATTGCACAGAGGTGACCCTTTGCTGGACCAGGATTTTCTATTTAAATGCTTGTCCCCAAATCTTTCATAATTATCCTATTTCCTTGATTTTGAACACCTAATTTCTAATTACATTTATGTTTTCTTTAGAGTTGATTTTGTATTTTTGACTCATAAGTAAATATATTACTATTCTAGTTTCAAAAGTTCCTATATATATTTCCAAAATAATTTATTAAACCTGTTTCCATCCAACATATTGCATTTAGAAGATCCTGCTCAGTTATCCTAACTTAGGGAAATGTAGGGGCTGATGGTCTGGTGTCTCAATTACAATATATGAGACCTGACAGCCTAGCAACATCGAAATACAGAGAAGAATGTATACATTTAGTGTCCACTAAGGAGATTTAGCTCAGCTGAACAAAGTAAGAACAAGTTCTTAGTTTCTCTGCTGTGGCTGCCTATTTTTCATTTCTTAGCAAGGGAACTCTGCAAAAAATAACTTAGGAAAAAAGGGAAAGCTGATAAGACCTTTTTTTTTTTTTACAATAATCTAATTAAGCTACCTACCATCCAAAGAATATTATGGAAAATTTAAGTTGGAACCTTTATGTAAACCAACAACTTCCAACACATAATTGTTAGCCAGAAACTGGCACCAAAATTAACAAATGTCTGAGTTCAACGATATTAATATTTAGAAGCACTGAAAGGTATTTTTGAAAACAAAAGTTACTAATCTGTTCACTGTTGTAATGAGAAATGGCTTTATAATACTGAGATTTGCTTCCTTATGTTGGAAGATAATTTGAGATATTTAAGGAATAAATTCAAATTAATGAAAATTAGCAGATCCAAGCAGCATATTGCAGGAGGCTTGATTAAAGTTGAGATGTGATTATAAAACAATAGCAGCTAGAAGGAAGAGAAGAAGTGAAGGAGAAGCAGTTGTGTTCATTTTTTCTTGGGTGGATTCTGAAACGGCTGTCAAGGTAACTCAACAATTAGAATTGCCAGAAGATCTGAGTGATGACAGCCTTACTGGGACAGCTATGTCCTCACCAGGAAACTAATGTGAAGAAGACATACACTTCACTAAGCTTGTTTGAAGGAAAACCAGAAATAGTCTCAGAAGCCACTGTCCATTCCTTAAGCATCGCTACCAGAAAATTGTCCAGAGCAATCATTGGCAGCTAAGAGGCTATGGGGATGGCATAAGAAATTGTGGAAAAATACGGAGTCAAGTGGTTATATTTGCTTGGTCCAGAAAACTAACAATATGATTGCATGTATGAACTCCATAAAGATTCCCAAAAGGGTAGGGAAAAGTTGCCATAATTCAGAATAACAGAGAATAATGTGGATGTTACAAGAAGCATGTGGACTGCAGATCCGAGCCCGGGTGACTTGCAGAAGTAAAATTTCTTGACTTTCTTGTTGTTCATCTTCAAAGTGAGAGATGTAATGAATGATCTATATTAACATCGATGGCTTCAGTATTGTATTCTTTTGTGTTTAACTATCTAAAATTTACATATATATCTGTTATATATATAATATATATCTAATATATATATATGTCAGATATATAATTTGTATATAATCATCTAAATTATACCATATATACATAACTTGCACAAATACATAAATATATATGTAAATATACAAATAAGTATATAAATATGCATATATTTATATATTTGTGCATGTGAATATGTATGAAAAAATGCATTGCCAATCTGGTAGAAAATGTTTTCTCTAAAATCAAAGTAGAGTTAACCAGTTATAAGCAATCTCTTTATAGCTGTAGTTTTAATATATCTTATGACCATTCCCAAAGGAAGTCTATCTTTCTACATTTCAGAATTCATTTCTCTGCCCTAAAATTCTTTCCAGATTTGATTAAAGTGTCTTTTCTCAGACGTAGAACAATTTAAAACAAGGGAAAATCTGTTTTAGGGAGCTTTATCCCATTAACTCAGGCTTCATGATTCAAGGTAACCCTATAGGTAAAACAGGTCTTGGCCAGGTGGGTTTTTTGAGAGGGGAGAAGGTTTACTTTCAGTAGTAATCTCTCTTGGCCTTGAGCTGAAGAAGACCTCCTTACGCTCAACAGAACCACAGATGGTGTTATAGGGAAGCTGGAAGCAGTCACCAGCAACTTTAAATCAACAGTAATCACATTCCTGGTACCATAGAAAGAAACCTCAATAGGTTTCTTTCCTCAGTAGTTCTGATTTAAGACAAAAAGGGACATGTTACAAAGAAATAAATGTCATTAGGGGTTTAACTCCTGTTTTGTTAAATGTACTCTCTGGCTGTAGGCTTTGGTCATTATTTATTCAGACTATTATCTACACCAGATTTTTGGAAAGGAATGTCATACATGCCAGAGATAACAAACATACATGTGTTGATGCTCACACTGCCTGCCGTCAAAATCTCCCCTTCTTAGTGAGTGCGGTAAGCATTCCATTTGCTACATTGGCCTCTGACACAGGCTTCCCTGTCCATGAAAGCAGGTACATTCTCCTGTCCACCTCTGCCTCTGCTCACAGATGCCTCCTCACCTGCAAAGACACTGCATGGTCACCTGTTTCCCCTTGCCTAAAATACTGCTTACACATGAAGATTTCCCTTCACATATTACCCGTTCTGTCTTATTACCCACTTTTAATTTTTTTAATGTATATTAATTTATTTTGAGAGAGAAAGTGTGTATGCAAGAGTGGGGGAAGGGCAGAGAGAGAGTGAGAGAGAGAGAGAGAGAGAGAGAATCCCAAACAGGCTTCCCGCTGTCAGCACAGAGCCCAAGGCTGGGCTCAAACTCATGAACTGTGAGATCATGATCTGAGCTGAAATCAAGAGTCAGATGCTTAACCAAAATCAAGAGTCAGATGCTTAACCTACTAAGATACCCAGGTACCCCTATTACCCACTTTTAAGTTGACAGTGACAAAAGGTGGCTATGATAACCAGAATGAACCAATGAGTACACCATCATCAAAGAATGATGCAGTTATGGTCATCCAGTTGCCCTGACTGAAGCAGAAATAAGGACTAGCAAAGTGCTTAGAATAGTTGCTCAATAAAGATTAGGTGTGTGTGTGTGTGTGTGTGTGTGTGTGTGTGTGTGTGTTCTGCATGTGTGGATGTATACAGTTGTAAAATGGGTCAATACTTTCTAATGAAGAACTGAAAGAGGAGAAGAGGATTTATGTTTAATACTTCATTGTGCAGAGACTCAATCTCGTTTAATCCAAATTTTATAGTATTTGCTATTTAATTCCAATCTGAATTAATCTCTATTATCATCATTATAAATAAATATTTGTTAAATACCCAGATAAATGTTGTTTTGTAAACTATAAATGTTGACAAGACATATGCAAGTCTGAGCGGTATTCTACTGTGTAGCAAAGCGAATGTCTCTAGAATTTTTATCTAAATCTAGAAAAAAATTCATGGTGAGTTCAGTTATAGAATGATTGGCTAATTCCTATCACTTGTTTTACCTATTAAGCCCTCCACGCAGACTTTAGAGGTGTTCTAATGAATACCCTGCCAGGTTTTCAGTGTAACGTGATTTGTATTAGAACCATTTAAGGACAGCCCTGCAAAGGAAGGTTGCTGCTATTTGTTCTTATTATGTGTACAGAAGGACAAAAAGACAATTTGTTGTCTGGTAATTTTTCTATGATTCTGGTACATTGGCTCACATGGATGCCAGTTGGGAAATTCCCCAACAGCGTCGACATTGTGTATTATGGGAAATGGATGGCTAGTAGACACTGTTGTGTGTATTGCCTCTTCCATCGGTGAGTGGCATATATTTGGAGAGACACTGCCAATGCCTCAGTATAAACACAGTATAAACACTTAAAACCTTCCACTCCAAACTATAAACTGCATGCTCCCTCAAGCTAAAGCCTTCCTGGAATACTCTATGCTTTATTGATTTCCCTCTTCTCTGAGCTCCCAAAGCTCTAAAAGTCTGTATCACCCCATTAAGAATGCTTTCATATACCATCTTATACTATTAACTAATTGTTTCATGTGCATTGGCCTTGTTCAATTTGATTGTTAGTACCCCTTCTTCCTCTTTTTAGCATCCATCACTAAGAAAATCCTTGGAATGTAATTCACACAAACAACTCATTGAATTACTGGCTAATTGATTAAAATACCCGAATTTACAAATTACATCTTGAATTTGGGTTATGCTTCTGGTTTTGGCTGGGTTTCAACAGGAGGATGATATAATGAAGGGTCAAGAATAAGAAATTAAAATAATACCTCAAATGTCATCCAGCTGCCAGGTAGTCTATTCCCAGGGAATACTATATTGTTATTAAAAAAATGGCTTGTCTTCCTAGGGAAAATGTTGAGAACATGAACATAATTACAGAAATAATCTAAAACTCAAAAGATGGCCATTGAATAAAATTAAGGGGATTTCAACCCAAGTTACTAGGTTCAGTATTTGCCTCCATGCAAAAAACCCTGTAAGCGTTAAACTCTTCGGTTACATAAATGTTTGTGTTTCTACATTAGAAGCATAATGTTATATACGACGTATTATGCAAGCACAGAGAGTCAAGGGTGGGAGGAATCAACCAAATGAGAAAAATCAAAGAAATATTTGAAAAAAGGGGTGCTTATAGGAGGAGTATAGCTGAAGTTAAGGGGACCATGCTGAAGCATACAGGGGCTAGCAGTTATTGGATGCTGATATAATTTCAGACTTGAAGAATCAGGAAGAGGAAATAGTGTTAAGGGAACATAATGAGAGCTGAAACCATGCAGAATGAGCTGCTCAGAAGGGACTGTAGTCATGGACAGAGGCAGCCACTGCTGGAGACGTGATGTGAAGCAGAAGGAAGAGGGTAAGAGACCTGTTCCTCCCACTTTTTGATTTCCTCTTTGTGCCTCCCATAACTTAATTGGAAACCGGTTCTAGTCCCATTTAATTGGTCAGAGTAAGTCACATGACCAAGAATGATATAAATAGGACAGAAAACCGTAATCCTCACTCAGGGCAGGACAGATAATATTGTGAATGATAATACAATCTACCAAACTCACTGAAGTCTAGAGTTACTGGAATAGTAACCAAGTTCTTGAGTCACCTGGCTACTTGGGGTAATGATACTATGTATTGGTTTTCTGTTCAAGGTCAGGTGCACAGTCTATAGGACAGCATCTTGACTTTAGAGGGTCCTATTTCCCTAAAGGTTTTCCTGACCTTCCTGAATATATGAGTTGCTAAGAAGTGGGTTGCTTATCTCATGCTACTGCAATGTCATGTCCCTATTTTACCTTCCAGATTCATTTCCTATACTTCTTTCCTTTGCTTTTTGGCCCAAGAGACTGACTTTTATGGCTTGTTTTGCCTTTCTCCCTTCTGATTGGATTTAGTCAATGGGAAGTACTTAGCAGAAAATCAGAGGGCAAAAGCAGAGAGAGAACTGGGGCTATTTTTTTGAAGATTTATGTCCCTCTTTGACGTTTGGCAGTAGTTGTGTTCTCCCCAAAGAGATAGAAAGCCCTTTCAGTGCAATGACTGTGCTATCAGCACCTTGTACTGATTGTACGATGTATCAGCATCGTCTTCATAACTGTCTGCATGCTGATGACAGTGTTTCTAGTCAGTCCAGATTCATGAAGTTTATAGACCACTGCTGAAAAATTGCTTGTAGACCTTACATGCCTATGGAGGGTGGAAGAGTATTTTTTTGTTTTTGCTGAAGTATCATTTTTACATATTTATAATCTGTATGGTATTGTTTTTGTATCCTAAGCTGTCTTTTGTGTCCTAAGCTGTATATTTGAGTTTTTATTCCATACATGATGGAATTCCCAGGTATTGAACTTTACCTTCATTTGTCTTTGAAAAACCACATACCTGTTCACACTACCCAATAAATAAATCTCAGTCTGCCTTTCACTGATCATGACGCTATTTAATTACTCCTATTTTATTACTCAGCAAAATCTCTGCACATGATTCAGGGCATCTTAGGTGGATTCATCATATTTCCTTTTTTTTTTTTTTTTTTGGTATATCTAACCTTTACTTTTGGTGTATTACCTAAGTGAAAGAATAAATGTTCTCTTTCCTTATTTCTCTTGTATAATGTCTTATAATTGAGTGATATTTCTTACGAGGTATGTTTCCCTTAGAATCTCCTTAAAAAGCAGTCAGTATCTTAGTGTTTTTATAGGAAACCTATGAATCATTTTAGAGGTTGGAAAGATGAAACCTTTTGCCATTACTAGTTGCCACCAGAATTAAGTTAGTTTTCAACTGAAACAAGGATTCCTTGATGGAATCGGGTTAGCATAGCTGCTTGGAAAGGGAGTAGTTTGGAACAGGTATTTGAGGAGGGAAAAGCAAAGTCATACAGGTGCAGTAGGAGTAGGAGATGCTGCTCATCACACTACTTTGGTGAGATGGTTCTAATTAGAAATATCTGATGTCCAGGTAGTGTTATTTATCCACAGAAGAGAGCCCTGCATATTGCTAAAGACACTCTTGTCAAATCATCCTTATGAGAGAAGAGGGCAGATTTGATGCCTCATTTCTGACAGCTGTTGCGGCTTCTGCTGCTTCTGCTTCTTCTTCCTTCTTCTTTAGTAGGTACCACACCCAGTATAGGGCTTGAACTTCTGACCCGGAGATTAAGAGTCACATGCTCTACCGACTGAGGCAGGCAGGCGCCCCTGAGAGCTTCTTTTATAAGCAAGTCTGCAGCCTCTAAACATGCATTTTTTCCCTTCCAAGAATGTCTCCTGCTCTTCTCTCCCAGAATGCTTCCCTTCTGCCTCTCCACCTTTAACAATTCTTACCATGGCTCAAGATCTAACCATATAGTACCATCCCAGTGAGCTTCTCCATTTCACCCCTTTTCTGATTAATCTCTCCTCTGAAGTGTAAGACTCATTGCTGATAGAGCTCGCTGGCTAATTAATCATATACTACTTACATTGCTCATACTCTTTCCTTGTATTATTATTTAATTTTTCATGCGTACATATTATCTTCCTACCCAAGAAAGGTGTTGAAAGAGTAATTTTACAAGGCCAATTCAATTTAGTGCACTGAAGACTATACAAGGCTTGTGCTGGTAATACACTATTGGTTGAGCAAGTGTGGCAGCCTCACCTGTAAATAGAATTGCTTGTAGCTCTTTGTGATTTGGGGTATAGTTAATGAAGATAGCCTTGTAATTTGATTTTTAGATGTGGAAAATCCTTCTGATATAATGATTCACTATTTTATCATATTGATGGGAAGAAAGAGAAAATTTTTTTCTAACGAAGGGTATCAAAACTATGGGTGGACATTGAGTGATGCTATGAAAAGGAGGATATCAAGACAGGACCCAAAATTTTGAAGAATGCTGGAATCAATTAAGGCGGTATGAACTAGGTTCCTGGGCAATGCTCAACAGGGCTCTCTAGGGCTTTCTAGAGCTACCATATTTCTTTAAATGGGTTTATTTACCAGGCTTTCAATGAAGAACCATTCAGGGCACAAAACCAGTTACAGGCTGGGAAAAAACTAAGGTTTCTGATCTAAAGATGTCAATCAGTTGACATCCTAAATTAGAAAGGCTAGAGCACATAGGAATTGGTATGAAGGGTAAAATACAGAGTGAGAAAATACCCTGCAGTGCAGAGAGGTATGAAGCAGTTTGGGACAAGTCCCATGAATATGATTTTTGATTGGCAGGTCAGCCTTAATGGGAGAGTCACTACAGACAAAACATGCAAATAAACCAAGATCTTTGAGTTGTTTAATTATCATCAAAATATTTTTTCCTGCATAGGACACATGTATGAGTCTATTGGTAAATTATTTAGAAAAAGTACAATAATGTGCTTTAATATTTATAATGATTATTTGCCCTGTAATAAGGTATGTTCCTTAAGCACACATTATAAATGTGTTTTGCTTCAGTCCCTAATGGTTGCTGTAAGTCTCCACCCTCACACCATGGCCACACACTGGGCACTACATAAAAGGCGAACTCCAGTTCTTCCTTGCTGTTCACAGCCTTAGTTCTGAACCATTGGTCTTGACCCATTTTTTTGTGCCACGTCCCAGTCTGCCTTTGATCATCTCAGCCTCAGCCCCCATTGCCTGTTCTCTCCTTTCTAGCATCACCTTGCCTTACCCTTTATCCTTGATGTGTTGCGCTAGCATTCCCAGTTCTCCCCCCAGTGACGCTAACTCCACTGCCATGGGTAAATGCTCTTCCTCTTATGACCAGGTCCCAGAAACCCCTAGATCGGTGCTGTTCCCTTCAGTTTCCTGTAGCTTCTACTCCCTCCCTCCAGGTAGCACACCCTGTCCATTCATCTTCAAAATGGGCATCAGGAATATTATCAAATAGCATACAGCTCTCCATTTCCCTGTCATGAAGGGAATGCCCTATTCCTACCTGTATCCCCATAGCACGTATCAAAAATTTGAACACATGTTGAGAACCTGAGAGATTTCATCATTTATTCATACATGAAAGAAACCTATAGAACACAGGGGCAGATAGAGTTGTCAAAATGGAAGGTGGGTGAAAAAGCAAACTTCCAATTTTGCAGTTTCACATCAGCATAGGCATTTTGTTAATTGTTTGCAAACTGGCTTTTAGACGTGGGAATAAATCAGTGATAGTAGACAATGGAGAGGAGAAGCACAGCAGGTTACCCCAGGGCCAGCATGGCCCAAGGTTGGCATGGACCATAGTCCTGCTCTGACCATTACCCTCTTCTCCTCATCTAAATGGTAGAGCCACATTCAGTATCATGGCCTCTGCTCAACTCTTCCCTCACCAAACCGACCTTGGTACTGAGCTTATACAGATTTTCTCTAAACTCCCAGCACTGGCTTGTTATTCTAAATAGTTTGTTCAGCAGTTGGTTTGGATGAGAAACTATCAATTACTATACAATTTTGTTACTTTCTCATCTCAGATAGGATTACAACTCTTATAGAATCCTTCATAGTCAACCTTTTCAACATTGCTTCATATTTAGGCAATAAGAGGAAGAGGGAAAGTCATGGTACTTTTTTAAATGGGAGTTTGGGCAGGAGATAATTAAAGATGCAGGTAGACTGAAACATGAATACTGTATTGTCAAGAGCAGCATTGAAGTTTGCCACTTAGAGTGATTTGAGAGATACTTAGGTAAGTGGTGTGATCTTAGTCCACAAACTCAACAGTATGGACTATAGTGCATTTTCCCCCTAAAATTCAACTTAGTAAGAATTCCAAGCCACCATTTTGTCATAATGATAGGAAAGTTAACTTTACTCATTCACGATTCTTTTTGCCCTAGGAGCCCATTACATGTTGCACATTACAAAGATGACTTCTGGTCTTTGGTCAACTGCCCATTCAAATTCTTACCTAAGTCCTAAAGCCACATTAAATTGTGAAAGGACCTTAAGAAATAAGTAACAGAGGAACAAGGATATGCCTCAAATGTATTGAGGTTGTTTGGGCAATATATTCAAATATATTATAGACATCTGCATATGACTTTTTTTGTGCTCCTACCCGCCTATTCCAAATGGTGTAAAAAATTTAGAAAGAGAGTTGCAGTCAGAAATAAAGCTATTGGCAGTTTCTGAGTCTTGTGATTTGGTTTTCTTTGTTAGTTTAACAGGGTAAAATAATTATTAATCAAGAAGCTTCAGCCAATGAGGGTATGGTCATAAATCAACTTAATAAATGTGTTTATATGTACTTCAGGAATTTGCTGAAATTTAATTTAGGGCATCAGTATCACTGAAAGTTTTGTTTTGTTTTGTTTTGTTTTGTTTTGTTTTGTTGGTTAAACAACAGAAGTGTATTGTCTCCCAGTGCTAGAGGCTTGAAGTCCAAGATCAAGACCTCAGCAGGGTTTGTTTCTTAAGAAGGCTGTAAGGAAGGATCTGTTCCATGCCTCTCCCGTAGTTTCTGGTGGCTACTGGCAATTGTTGGCATTCCTTAGCTTATAGAAGCATCACCCTGACCCCTGCCATCTTCACATTGCATTTTCTCTGTGTGCATCTTGTCTGTCTCTGTGTCCTCATTGGAACTAATTTTGACTCTTTTGAAAAGTACACACCTTAGCCACTAATTTATATAGTTTCTTTTCTCTAAAATATAACCCTCTGAGAAGATTCTGCTATCTGTCTGCAGATTTTGCAATTCCTTCAACATCCCAGAACTGAGCCATAGTCAATGTTTGGTAAATACTTCAGAAATAGACTGGAGATAAAAATGAGTTTTAGTCAATTTGATTATTTTGTTCCAACTCATATTCAACTTGTATATTTACCCTGATTCAAACAGATCCAATGAGAAGACATGGAAACCCGAAAGTATTATCTCACCATAAACATTTTTTTTTATCTTCTTAAGTGTAAACCTGTGCATATTTAAAATGACTCCCCATCACTTGATACTTTTTTAAGGGGAAAATGGCTGCGAATACCACAAGCCATAATATTAAGGTGCCCAGATGAGTGCTGGAGCCCTGGCCAGGCAATAGCAGGGGAGAGGTAAATAGGGCCAGCGGAAGTACATAGGAATAGTGTTTGAAGTTTAGCTGACTGTAATGCTCATAGGTTAAAGCAAGTACTCATCTTCCTAGAGATTGTCCTTTTATTTTCTTTTTTTTTTTTAAGTTTAATTTATTTTGAGAGGGAGAGAGAGCACAAGCAGGGGAGGGGCAGAGAGAGAGAGAGAGAGAGAGAGAGAGAGAGAGAGAGAGAGAATCCCAGGCAGGCTCTGCTCCAGGCTCCACACTGTCAACATGGAGACTGACGCAGGGCTCGAACACACGAACTGTGAGATTGTGACCTGTGCTGAAATCAGGAGCCAGATGCGTAACCGACTGAGCCACCCAGGTGCCCCTAAAACTTATCCGTAATCCCATGTTTTGATAAAGTTGAGTTTGAATTGTGGTTCTACGTCACACCGTAGAGCCCCTGGAGAACTTGGGATGCTTGGACTAGAGGGTCTAGGGAGTTGTTAACCTATTGATCCCATAGGGAATTATGTGCATTTGACCATGGGACCCAGAACAGCACACTCTGCTGGCATGTTCTGCATTCTTGCTAGTGGCAGTGTGATAGTCACCTAGTCTCTCATGAGACCTGAAATTCTCAGACGTGGAAGCAACTGAGGTCTTAAGAACTAGAGGTAAAATGAGGACTAGGTGTGAAGAAGGGCAAGCAAACCTCCCATATAAGTTTAACAGGACACATTTTGCAAACTTTACTTTGTCTCTACTTCCATGTTTTATAGTCTAAGGCTGTGTTCCACATTCACTGATCCTCAAAGGAGCAGTTCAGGTGTTTAAAAGCCTTGTGAAAGAGCCTTCCTGAGAACTGGGATTTGCCACTCTAAGAGGAAAGAGAGATAGAACTTTATTAGCATAATGCATCCACTCCCTCCCCCACCCTAGACCCTCAGAAAGTCAGTGTTAACCTAGAGGGAGGCCAAGTAAAGGATGAACATCAGAAGTGTGAGAAAAAAGCAATTTTGGAGTGCATTAGCCCAGGCAGATAGGAGAAGAATGAAAGCTGTAGTCCAGGGGAAAATCAGAAATGAGGTTTTCTTTTCCAAAAACAAGAAGAGAAGACAATTACTGTGGACCTGGTTGGCAGGCTTGCTTTGAGATACTAATTCACGCTGAGCTTTCCTCTTCACCCTGAAGGGTTGGTGGAGAAACAGGATTGTTGCTGGAGGGAAAATCAGAGCCCTGTTTCCTTAATGCCCCCCCAGGGCCACTCCCTGTGGAACTCCTTAATTCTGGATTTGCTTTAGGCATTCCACCCCACCAGTACACAGCCCGGGGCACAGCTCTGCTGATAAGCTTTGGGCAGTGGACTGGAGTGGGAGGAAGACTCCCCATAGGAAGGATGGGGACCAGCAAATAACATTTTCGCCTAGACAACTATAGAAATCTGTTTTAAGAGACCTAGACAGGCATTCCCCGATATAACAGCTTAAATCCACTAAGAAATAAGGCTAGAATTTGGAACAAAATTGGAATCATTTTTTTCCAATGTATTTTGCTGCCTATTGACCACTGCCCAACACCAGCATGTGCAATGGTTGGCTTTGGCAGTATCCTCCTAGGCTCAGTATGAAGATTTCTAATGTCCTAGGAAGTCATAGACTCCTTGGAGAGGAGGTTTAAAGCTGTGAGAAGAGCAACAGATAAGGGACAGAATCAAATCACACAAAATTTTGCATCCAGTTTTTAATGTGTTAATAAGATCTTTGAAACCTATTCTTTAATACCCTAGAGATTTTTGGATGTGAGGTGAAGACCATGCTCTAGACATGTATATGCTCACTGCTTCTGTGCAAATGTTTAAAATAGACTCAGCAATCAACACGTAGTGATTATGGAGCAGAATAGTCTAATGGTTAAGGGTGTGGAGACAGTCTTCAAAGCAATTGCTTCACAAGCATTGATGATCACACTTTATTGCACAGTAGTAAGTGTATAGCATCCTTATGCCTATCTCTTCCCATCTCTATGAGACCTATAAGACAGGAGAAAGACTATTCCAAGTAAATTGGGCTCAAAGAAATTACAGGGTAAGGTGAGGTACGCAATACCAATGGACAAATTAGCTGATATAGTAAGACAATAAGTGGTAGTACTGAATGTTGTACAATGAAGATGTGCAGAGAGAGGACACCTCAACCATGTGGGGAAGACTGATACTTCAACAGTGCCCTAGGTGGCGAGTAGGATTTTATGAGATGAGAAGACATTAAAAAAAGGATGAGGAGGAGAAGAAAAGACAAAAAGATGTGAAAACATGCTAAGATGAGAATGAGGCAGCCTGCAGAATAATCCTAACTAAATTAATAGGATAATGGTAAATAAACATGACAAGGTAGAGATATCCCTGCGAGATTCTTACTGTTTTGTTGAACTGCTTATAAAGAACCCTGCTTATAAAGAACTATCCAGAGAATCTTCAACTATATCCAAAGGAATGGGAGAGCGATTTCAGGTTTCCAAAAAGGACCAACCTATAGTTTAATCCACTATAGAACTGATTGCCACTGGTTGATCACATCTAAGGAGATGTGGCCAAGGGAAATAAAAAAATAAGTGTTTATCAATGAGGAGTAAAACCAAGTCTCATTTAATTCAGGAGCCATAGATACTTGGAAAATTCAAACAAGAGTATTCGACATATTTCTTGCACTTAAAATGATTAATCGGTAATGATATTAATAAGTCAAGTTGTCACTCTAAAAGCCCCCATGGAGAACTCCCACTGGAATGGAAGCTACATCCTGTAGCCTCACAATTGGGATGAAAATTGGACTCAATAATAGCAGAGGAAAGGAGAAATTAAATGTTATAAGCCTGATAGAAATGAGAGGGCATAGGCAATGAGAATTGAAGAGCAAAAGGAAATTTAATAAGGGTAATGTAATAAGCTCTTCTGTCTGGCAGACACTGAAGGAGATGACTCCCCCACCCAAAGGAGAAGGGATGACAGGGATGTCTAGAGAGACTGATTATTCAAGGGAAGCTCAGAATATGTCCTGAATGAGCTAGCTACAATGGCAAAAAATGCCAGGGCTGGGATACTGATGATACTCCCTGAGACAACTCTCCAGCATCCACTCCATCTTCATGGTAGCTCAGCCTCTTGTTACATATTTTTATTATCAACTCTGATGGGCAGCCTGGCCCTTACCCTTGTCCCATCCATGTCATTGCTCAAAAAAAGAACTGTCTTAGCTACTCACAAATGTCTATCACTACATGCTTTGGGACCAACCATTTTTATTCAACACTTTTGCTTTACAGTAACTCCAGGAAGTGGTTAAATCAGGAATTATTATCAACATTATGCAGATGTGAAAATTGAAGTACAGTATGGTAAGTGCGTTTTCCAAGGTTAATTGTGAAGCTGGAATCCGAGGCTCCTGGTTCAGAGTTCGGCTAGCACACCTTTTTGTTTTCTCTAAGAGTAGCAAGAGGAGCAGTAAGTATTCTCTCCCCTCATGTTTTCAGTACAGGTCAGAGAGCAGGGCTCTGTACTGCTAGCTATGTAGAATAAAGTGCTGTCATAGTAAAATCTGATTCTGGCATAAAGCTTTACAGAGAGACATTTTGCATAACAAAGTCATTCTTGTATCCCAGGAGGAATGGTGTACTGTAATAGCATTTTGTTGATCTGGTGACAACAAATAATCTACAATTAATAACACTATATAATAAATGTTTTCTTTCTTGGCTGTTCCTAAAACATGCAGTCTCTAAAATAAAATACTTGTTGGTTTATTGCTTAATTATTGTTTAATTATCACTATTTTAAAAAAAGCAGTTGATGGAAGAGTGTATTTTGTTAGAACTCTAGGCGAGAAGGCACACTCCATCTCTGTACCAGCCCAGCTCTTCTGAGTTTGGTTTCTGTTCTGAAGCATTACTGGTCAGTCCTCCTAATCTTTTCCAGCTTTCATCTATCACCATTCTGCTGCCAATCTAGCAGAGAAACAAAATGCTATGCAAACGATAGTTGTGAGAAACAAATAATCTTGGAAGAAGAAAGAAAATATGGAGTTAACTATATCAGAAAACATCTTCTCATTTCTGAAGTCACTATAAATTTCTGAGTGCCCTATAAATATTTGATGGATTTTTGTTTTGTTTTGTTTTGTTTTTTAGCTCCAGCTCATGCCAAGGGTAAATATGGTTACAGAAAGAATCATTACAAGATGAAATAATTTGAATTTTTTAAATATTGCTATAATGAAGTATGATTAGTATCTCTTTTCATGGCATATACTCATATTAGGAATTAGAAAACAGGCAGTTAATCCTATTGTTCTGCCATACCTGGAATCTTTTTGAACAACGCTTATTAACTTTCCTTTTTTAATCACATTTCTACAAAGTGCTCCACCCCTTTGATCTTTGTCTTATATAAATATATATACATCTGCATGTGTACCTATGCATACATATACGTGTATGTGCTGGTTTATTTTGTAATCTGTTTAGATTGAAATATTGTCAAAAAAGAATCAGTTGAAGGAGGGCCAGATTATAAAATGCAGTCACCTTTCATTCAGTGGGAAGGTTCTAAATTGGTTTTGATTGGGTTTCAAAAGCAGGATTGTTACTGCCTCCACGTGGAAATAGCACTCCAGGACTAAAACTTAGAAGAGTCATAATACTCAAGGCTACACACTCACCCAGAATACCTAACCTGTGCCAAACCGTGAGCTAAATTACTGTCCTATATTACCTTATTTAACTCTTCTCAACATTAGTATATGGCAGGTGCTGTTATTTCACTGTGCAGATTTAAAGAAAATACAAGCTAAGAGAGGTTAGTTGCATTACACAGTGAATGCAAGTAGAGCTTAGTGAAAGTGGGAGTCAAACCCAGATTTCTTCTCCTCCGGGCTCTGTTTTTAACATGGAAAAACTTAGTAAAGATAGGTTAAGAACAATCAAACTAGTGCATGATGGAGGGGCATTTAGGAGGTATAGAATGCTCTTTTTCTGAATCAAAACAAGGTAGTACAGAAATTTTAGACCAGTATTTCTCAATCCTTTTTGGTTATTAGCCTACCCCTCCATGGAGCCTTTTAGAAAATGTCTTCCTAATTGCTCTCCCCATGAAATGTTCATTTGATAAAATACTGTTTTCTGTGTATGTGCTATATGTATATTTGCACTTTACACATAGAGTAAAAAAAAATTTTCATCCCTAGGAACCAATTTACATTTCTGTTGAGAATGCAAGTTCTAGAGTTATCTAGTAGTGATAGAAAACAGTCTTAATATTCAAATACATAGATCCCAGAGTAGTAACAAAAATCTTTAGTCTTTATATTTCTATTCTTCTTTTAACTATGAAGATTTTTCTGGTATTTATAAAGAGTGAATACAATTTAATCCAGTATGGAGGATTTTGCTTAATTAATTTTTAAACATATTTAATTGACTGTTACTTTGCCTCATTTCAGCATGTTAAAAGATAAATAAAATACTAGTTAGAACTAAATTGACCTAAGTGGGTGCTACTGTTAGACAGTTACCGGAAATGAAGACACAGTCTTTATTAGCAAATTTTTATATATTAGGAAAGATGAAAAAAAGTAAAAATAAAAGCCTTAAGTATAAAACAATCACCATTAGCTAAACAAAGTTTATATGCATGAATAGATTACACACATACATTCAATCTTGTCATTACAAAAGCATAAACTCTTTAATACTGGTTTGCCTGAAATTTATATTTTTTCTTTTCATGTATGTATAGCTGTTATTTTGCTGGTTTGAGGTCCTAGAAATTCCCATTATTTCTTTATTGCTCTTGTCCTAGTTTTAACTTACGCCTTCATTGCATTGTCTTCTCTAAAACTCTTAAAATTCTAAGAAAGCATCATCATTTCTGTCCTCAGAATCTGAAGTATTATATATATATTTAAGTCCTCTGGGTACAACTTCAGGATTTATTTTATTCCTTACTCTCTTGAACCTCTGATAACTGTGTCACTCTAAAGTTGCTCTTCGTTTATACGCAGTGAGAACCTCCTGCCATGTCACAATGGGATCCTAGATCTCGGAGTTGCAAATATGCAAGTCAGGCATGGCCCCTGAATATAGGGAATGATGGCAGAGTGGGGGAATGCCAAGCGATGACACTTCGACATGAGTTTGAGATGACTCATGGCTTTTGCTGCTCTGTCCCTTCTTATTGTTATGAGTTTAAAAAATCCATTTAACCTCTGTCTACTTTGGTTTCCTCGTATAATAGATAGCACTACTTCTGCTGCTGCTGCTACTACTATACTACTCCTACTACTATTGCTGCTGCTGCTATTATTAATAACAGTATTTGTTATTATTAAATAATAATAATAATAATAATAATAGCAGCTAATATTTATGAGCCATTTGCCGCATGCCAGATGCTATACTCATTTAATCAGCACAGGGATTCCTGAAATATGTACTATGATCATCTTCATTTTGTAGATGAAGCCAAAGCAAAGAAAATGTCATCCTCCTGAAAGGGATGACAGAGCTGGAAAATAACAGGAGAAGACCTGAACACGGTCTTGAGTCAAGAGCCCATACTTGTAACCGAAACACCATGTATGCTGGATTAGATGTCTCCCAAAGTTCCTCCAAACCCAACTACTTTCTGGTTCTGTGATTTTCCATTATTCTACCCAGGTCAGGTTCAGCACTACAGAACACCTTCTTTAATTTAATGATGGTGAAGGCTAAGGCTTTCCTTCAGTGAATACATGGAATATGAGGGCATTGGGATATGGCCACAGGACCACAGGGGAATCACACACTGACTACTTTTTTAAAATGTCCTCTTTAATTCCTTCTCCTTTCCTAGGCATATTTGTCATGTTATTAACCCAACAATGATTGGCCATTAATCATCACCAAAGATTGGGAGAGGGAAAAGTGGGGTGGGAGGATGAAAAAGAGAAAGAGATAGAGAAATCACTACCAAGATAGCAGAAATTCACAGAGAGACAAAGAACTATTGTAGGGAGAAGAACCGGTTAAAAAGAATGCAAAGATAAGGAAATAGGCTCTACATTTCCATGAATAAAATTTAGAAGAAATTTTATTTTGGGCAGATAATAAGTCTTGATGGAATTGCTTACTTATAAGAATGTAAGTTCCTCATCATATCTAACTCATGACTGAAAAGTTAATGATTTGAATAACTCCAGTTGACTTCCAAAATGTTATATAAATGGACTTGCTGCCTTTTTCTGAATTAACTAAATCTAGTACTTGATTTGCTATCATGAAGACCTCATGGTCTCTGCCTTCTTAGAACTTCTGATCTAAAATGTATCTCATTGATATAAGAAAATCATTGATAGGCACAAAACAACTTTTCTGCCTCAATAAAAGAAGTTCAACATTACTCAATCTAATTAAGTAGATTTATTGAGTGGTCACCTTATTCCATGCTCTATGCAGAATGAAATATCAAGACTCTTTTGGGGTATACTGTAAAACATTCTTTGCCTTTGAAGAGAAATCCTGCGCTCTTTCTGGCAAAGTTTGCTCTTTGTGTATGGCAAGTCCTCCAAAGGTGTGAGCTGTGCCTTTTGTACTAACCTGGGACAAAGCCAGAACATAACACATTTGGGTTTGTGTAAACTTCTTGGCTCGTGCTTCTTCGTTGAGGAGTGAGAGCCTCAGCTGGAATGAGCTACTCTAATTCCCAGCCCTTCAAACTAACCACCAGACGATAACCACTCACAACAGATATTGACTTTCCATGCATAAGGATTCATTTTATGTGCAAAACATTTCATAGCGTTCCAGTCACAGCTCACTGGTTGTTATTCCAGAAAGCATCTGTCTGAACCACTAATCGGGGTTTCTTAAACAAACTGCATTAGGCATCTCTTACTTGGTTTTGCAAATTTCTTAGAGAAAAGATAACAGATTTGAAATGGTTGTGTATCATTATCAACATTATGATCAAGTATGCAAGGTATAGTAAGGCCTATTTTCTTCTGAGATTAATAGAGATTTCATGGAGGAATAAAAAAATTCTCAAAATGTGTTCTTTTGAATACCCAGAAAAGTAATTTTAGTTAAATAACTCTGGGAAATGGTATATACAGTTTATCGCTCCTAGAAATTTACAGACATGCCAGCCTATAGGGCACACACAGACACCCACACAGAGTACCAACACAAAGAATTAGTGTTCCATAGAACTCTGGGACATGAGGGCATCATGAGAACAAATGGTATTGGTAGTTAAGAGATTAGCTCCTCCTTTAAAACCAGCTCTGTGACTTTAGGCTCCAACTTGGTTTACCTATCTGCCAAATTCAGGTAAAAGTATTTACCATGTCAGATAAGCTACAGAATTTGCAGAAAGAGCAATTTTTAAATAGCCATGAGAGCACATTGGCATTTAAGAGCAATGTATACATGTGACATACTCCTATATCTCCAGATCTTGGCTTTGGCACAATTCTAAATATATAACTGAAGTTCTTTCCATTGTTTGTAACTCTCACCTTCATCACAAAACATTTACTGAAACAGCAGGGTACAGCTGGTTAGGTTTTATAGACTGTTTAAGTTAGCAGGATCTGCATGTACATTCAGATAAAACATTATACAAGTTTTACGCCCCCCCCCCCCCAAGGTAGTAGTGATTGTGTAGAATCCTCAAATACTAGGTAATATGACTGGATTACTCTAAGATTTGAATTGAGTTATCTCTATGTAAATTTGTAAAATTTCTGTGGTTCGTTTATGGTTTTATGATGCCCAGGCCTCTAGAGAGCCCAATTTAGAAGCCTCATTTTTTTTTTTTTTCAGGTAAGAAAACAGTATCTAGGGATTTCTGGGTGGCTCAGTTGGTTGAGTGACCGAGTCTTGATTTTGGCTCAGGTCATGATTCCATGAGATTGAGGTTGTGGGATCGAGCCCCGCATTGGGCTCTGTGCTGAGCATGGAGCCTGCTTAGGATTCTTTCTCTGTCCCTCTCTCTGTCCTTTTCCTCTGTTCATACTCTCTCTCTAAAAATAAAGAAAAGAAAGCAATGTCTAGAAAAGTAACATTTCTTGGTGTACCTCCCTTGTTGTCTTATCTTTTAAAGCAGGGCCTATTTGAGACCTTCTTGGTCCTGACCACTCTTTCTTTTTGGGGGCTATCTCACCACTCACCGTATCAAACATCTGTCTCAAACATCACATTTATATGTTGAGATGCAGCTGATTAATGGAAATTATGCTGTGTTTTATAGATATAATGGAATATTTATAATTTTGATTATAATTTTTTTGTTTAGATTTTGGGTCTATATTTACTGTTTTAGGTCTCAAGCATCATTATTGTAGGCCCTTGGCAACCTCAGAGGTAACTAAAGGACCTAAGGGATAAACTACATTCTGTGCATGTAGTTTGTTTCAGGTACACTGTGTATTTTCCTAAATACAGAATATATCCCATCCAAGTGTGCTATCTCTCTCTGCTCTTCTCTTCCACTGTCAGCCAGTGTGGCTTGCAAAATCCACCTGTTTCTAGGACCAAACTCAAGTCCCATTCATAAAGATGTTCTTAATGGATTTCCTCCATCTCTGTACTTCACATTTGAGAATTTAATCCAGGATCATACTTTGCCATAATTGTTTTCTAGCTAGAACTCTTTGTCTCTGCATTAGACTGTGAATTTTCTATGAGGAAGAACTGTACTTCATTTCCTCCTTTTTTTTCCCCTGCAGAGATGGACATGTGCTCTAGTGTACAGTGACTATAACTTGAGGGCACTGCTTTTGATTAAAAAATCTCTTCTAGTATGTTCTGGAGGTGCAGTCAGTGCAGCGTATGTCCAGAGAATATGTGAGGTCATGCCTGGCACTATTGCCTGGAGTGCCCCCTTCCTCCACACACAACCCTGGGGATGAGCAGTAACAAATGCTATGTGGCTCTATGTCTCATGTAGTTTTCCAGTTTACTCTCCCCTAATCTAGGGGATGTAGAAACCAGGATACTAGATGTTTACTCATTGCTACACAGTTGAGTAAAAGGGGATTATATTAAACCTGAACAATACACTTGCTTTTCTTCTGCCTGGCATCACAACAGCTTATTTCACCAAGATACTCTCTTCTCCCCAGCTTCTGGTGGCCCAAGGTTGGCCTGGAGAGGTCTTGCTACTGGCACGCTTCAGAGCATGCACCTGCCAATGGCCTCTCTCTCCTGGTACAGCCTTTTAGGCACCTGTAGTATTTTAGGAGGGCTGGCGGCAACCCTAAGCCTGAATAGCACAGCCTCTGTTACTTCCCAGAGGGTTCCAGTTTGACCCTAGCCAAACTACCAGAAAGCAAAGGCTTAGGTTTATTTTGAAGCTGGCAGTCTCTGTGGGTTTAGCAATGTGCCATCTCTGGGATACCCCCAGGGATTGGAATTAAGTTGGATACTTTCAGATAATGATTCTTGACTTCAGCCCATTTGCATCTCCCCACACCATACCTTCTTCTACCACATAAACACACAGACTACACACAGGCATCTGCACCCATACATATCACATATTCATGTTCTACACACACCACAAACATGCATACATGTCACACACACCACACAAGCCAACACACAAGCAGCACATGAATTCGCCACATACAACGCATATTCAATCAAACACACACACACACACACACACGCACATGAGTTTCTGCTTCTGTACCGTATCTAGAGTACCAGGGATGTTGCTGTGAGAATCAGTAATGTGCAGGGGTTTAATTTGAATGCTAAATATACAAAACAGCCCTGAGTGCCATGTATTTGCCTTGCATATCACTTTTGATCTTTTATTTTTTTTAATTTTTTATTTATTTTTGAGAGAGACAGAGACAGAGTGAGAGCAGGGGAGGGACAGAGAGAGACATAGAACCCAAAGCAGGCTCCAGGCTCCAAGCTGTCATCCCGGAGCCTGAAGTGGGGCTTGAACTCACGAAATGTGGGATCATGACCTAAGCTGAAGTTGGAAGCTAAACCAACTGAGCCACCCAGGCACCCCTCACTTTTGATCTTTTAAAGTCAAGTGTACTATATCATGTAAAACTTGAAAACTACTCTGTAAGGGAGCATCCCCAATTTATATACAAGAACAGAAAATTCAGACACAGTTAGTGATTTGTCCCAGTTCTAAAGGGGATGAACTAGATGTCCAGATTGTCAAATGAAGTCTCCTGTGTCTACTTTAGTGTTATTTCCAGAACTTGTCATTTTGCTGTTAGCAATAGAGCGAAGTTGGCAAATAGAGAGCCTTGGTGCCCCAGTCAGTCTTGATGTTGCCGTCCTTCCTTCCACAGGACCTCTTTCTCAGGTGACCCTGGCTCTCAAGAACCCTCACTGTGAAAGCAAGGGAAAGAGTGGAAAAACCCATCCTGTGGAAGGGTAAAGAAATGGTGAAATGTAGTCTACTTCCACTCCCAAGAGCACCAACCACATGGGCTCTCTTGTAGTTTCCTTAAAATGCTGAAAGGCTATAAGCTTTCATTGATGCTGTTTCTTCATCTAGGTCATTTTTTCCCAGTTTTCACCTATGTGTTTACTACGTGGCTTTTGGGGCTTGGCTCAAATTGCTATTCCTCAAATGGACTTTCCTTCACCCCACAATCCAAGTTAGATGTCTTAGTTACTCCTCACATAGCACTCTAGGAATTTTTTTTTCTTAATTCCAAAGACACTTCAGCATTCTGTGCTTATTTTCTTGTTTTCTGAATATCTGGTTGCATTGGTATATATGCTCCAGGAAAATAGGGACAGTGCCTACCTTGTAGGCTTCAGCTTCTAGCAGAATGCCAGGTGAATGGTAGTATTTCAAGGAAGATTTTTGAATAAAATTTGTGGGTCAATAAGAGTTAATGTCCTTCTTCCCCAGCTCAAGCTCCTTTCTCTATTTCCCACTAACATGTACTTGTGAGACACTGCTTTCAGGAAAGGTATTCTTTCATGGGTTTCAGGGAATTCAATGATGAGTCTTGCCTGGGACTTCATGTAAGAGATCTAAATCACTTAGGGGACAAACATGGCTGTAAATGACAATTGAAACTCTAGATGGCAACTGTGTCAGGAATTTTAGAAGGGGAAAGATCATACATGTGGTGTGGCTCAGGATACACTGTGAAGAAGATAGCAATTCATGTGGGTCTTGTGGTGGACACATGCTGCTGAATTGTTGGTCTCCTCTACCACACCTACTTTTCCTTGGAGGAACTATTTCTCTACAGGTTTAGTGGAATTTAGTGATTCTAGTGGAATTTCCAATCCCAAGGCCCTTGCATTCCTGTTTACTCTGTGACCCATATTTGCTCCATGACCCATATCCAACCCATTACTTTTATCCTACTCAGCAGGTCAAGCTGGGCTTATTAGTGTCCTCTTTTAGGAAATTTTTAAAAGTTAAAACTGGAAGATCAGAGGCCTTATCTTGAAGGTCAAGGGGTTGAAAGGAAGTAAAGCCTGAGCTGTTTGCAGATGGACCCTGCTGCCTAAGAAGTGCTTTCTTACAATAAGAGATAATTAAACTGGGTAGAGATAAGTCAGGCAGAGAGATTTGTGAGGGGGTAAACTAGAGAGAGTGGGAAAATGAACATTGAGGCAGGACATGATGACACCATCTGAATTGGTGGACCCAGTGACCCAGAGACTACTTCAAACTCTGTCCTTCTAGTTACATAAATCAGTAAATGTCCTTAGTTGTGTGTTTGCCTTCATTGAAGCTAGGTTCAGTAATATTTCTATTTACAGCTGAGTAATAAAGCTGTTGAAGTATTTATCAATTGGATAATTAGATGATACTCTTATAGGCAGCATAAAGAAAAGCAAAGACACTGAAGTAAAAAAAAAAGACAAAATATATACATGGAATTTACTCAGGAAATAGAATTAAGATCAAGATCACGGTATACAAGGGGTAGTTCTACTTCTCTGATCATCTAATTGTAATGATTATCTTCCATGTCTGTGTCTTCCATTTGTGTCTCAAAGCAGCAGAACAATGCCTTGAGCATGTGAGGAACTTAATATATGACTACTGAGCAGATGGATTCTGGAAATAAGTAAAGTAATAATGAGATAAAAGTTGGTTTGTAGACTATTTCAGATTCTGGTTTCTGAGAAATGGGATGGAAAGAATAACAACACAAAAGTACAAAGGAATTAGAATAAAACCAGTATGAATTTATATACTGTCCCCTTAAATCACTAGTTTTATAAACTTGGACAGTTTCATTTGCCTCTCCTGTAAAGTGAGCACAACAAAATCCAGACTCAAAAGTTTGAGAGTAGTTTGGCTTATATGAGCTAATCTATATAAAATGCTTCCAGAAATATCTGGCTCATAATAAGTAGTCAAGAAAAGTCCATTGAAGTTCTAGAATTCTTTTTTTTAAAATTTTTTAATGTTTATTTATTTTTGAGACAAAGAGAGACAGAGTGCGAGTGGGGAAGGGGCAGAGAGAGAGGGAGACACAGAATCCAAAGCAGGCTCCAGGCTCTGAGCTGTCAGCACAGATCCTGATGTGGGGCTTGAACTCACAAACCAAGATAATGACCTGAACTGAAGTGGGACACTTGACCGACTGAGACACCCAGGAACCCTAAAGTGAATGCAACTTTATATCTTATATACCTAACAGAATGTAAGATGTTCTCTATTCATTTGGCAATACAGGAATCATCCTTACAAGATTTTTGTTAGATGGCCAGTATGCTTCTGTTTAAATATATTCAGTAGTAAAAAGATTCCTGCTTCCTGTTCCATATTTGGACCTTTTGAGGTGCCTTGCCCTATGTTCACCTGTGACTTTTGGCCCTGTAACTTTTACCCATTGTTTCTACTTCAGCTATGGAGTCATACATCAATTATGACAACTGTTGTAGGAGTTTAAGCTGGAGAGCAGGATTAGGCACAGGTTTTAGTACAATCAGTCCTTTTCTTGGACATTGTTGAAGAGATGAGAGAATGAATATTTTTGAGAATAGTTCTAGGGTTATCATTATCTAAATTCAAACAGTTAAAAATATGTGTAAATGTTTTAATTTAGATGCAAAGTTGTAGGTTTTTGAAATCAGTTCATGTCACAAATCAAAAGGAAAAGAAATCAAATACTTTCATTTAGTTCCGTTAGCCATTTCCAAATTAGTGTGACTTTTTCAAAGTTTTATTTCATAATTTGGATATATAGATGAAGCAAATTTTCTGAAAATAAAATTCAGAGTCTTTCAATGACCTATAAAGTCCTACATGAACTGTCCCCTTGCTTTCCTCTCTGACCTTGTCTCTCATGGTATTCCTTCCTTGCTCACCCCATTCCAGCCCTCCTAGTCTCTTATTGCTTCTCTTTTCTCAGATCTCAGATTTTCAATTAGGCCTCTACTGACAACCCTTATATTTAATGTGCAACCTACTGCCCCTTCTCTTTCCTTCTGCTCATTCTCCTCCCATTTGTTTTCCATTAAATGGTCCAAGTCTCCATGCTTTGCAGATCTTTTAGTATGTTTATTATTAACAGTCTTACTATTATTATCAACAGAGGAATTTCAGCTCCTCAAGGGTGGAGTTCTTTATATTTTTTGTTCACTGCTGTATCCCAAGAATCTAGAATAGTGCCTGCTTATAGAAGGCTCTTAATGAGTGCTTGTGGAGTGAGTGAATGAATGAATGTGTCCACATGTGAATGAAAGGAGGGGAAAAATAGACAATTAACACTTTACCCCAGGAACAACTCCCTCCCCTATGCTGAGGAAAGAGCTCTGCCATGCTGAGAGGCCACAGAGAGATGAAAAAGAGAGAACAGCATGGGATACTGCAGAAACTGTACCAAGGAGGCTTGAACAGTGAAAGAATCAAGCTCAGACTTAATGGGCAGGAGAGGAGAAATGGACAGCAGGTAGGAATGACTAGTTTTTCCCATGAGAGTGTCAATACATGCTTCCATTCCCAATATGCTGCCTCTGAAAAAAAGCATTTAGACCAGATCTTTGGGTTGGTACCATTAGAGATCTCCCAGGAAAATGACCAGATGACATTTGTTAGAAACACGAAGGATTCCAAATTTGCATGACTCTCCCACTTGCTTGTCCAAAATTCTTCACTACTATATAGGATTCATTTTTGTCTAGGTCTTGTATTCTACTCATGTCTCTCTAACAAGAGTTTACTCTGGAAGTTCTGAAGACTAGATTTTTATGTTCTTTTTTATCCACTAGAGCTCCCAACATGTTGAGCATATTGAAGCTGCTTCAAGGATAGCTCTGGCCAATTACCAATAATAGATATTTTGTAAAAACATGATTGATTTATTATATTTATTTTGTAGTGTGCCACAGAGTGTTTATACAGAAGATAACCTAATATAGGGACACTTTGCAGAAGTCAGTATTTCCAGGGCACCAGTGTGTGTGGGGGAACCTTGCAAAACAACAAAAAACCAATGACCAATTAATAAAGGGAACAGGACTCTGTATCTTACCCTCCAACGTATGAAGAAGTCATATGGAACGTGGTGAGGGTGCCCAGACTAGAGACCAACCAGCCTTCAAATCTCTGACATAAGCCGATCTTTAATGGACGGTGAGGCCAAGCCTCTCAGCTGTTTCATTTGTATTTAGTATTTCTATGTTCCTTAAACTAAAAAATAAATAAATAACCGAGTCCTTTCAGAGTTCTGCACCTTATGTTTGGTACTCAGTGCAACTCAGGAGACCAACTTTAGCAATCAAATTAATTAATCTGTTTTTGGCTAAAAACTATTTTTGGAGAATATCTACCACTCTTTGCAGTTTTACCCTCACCCGACTTCCAAGCTTCAAACCATCTACTGAAGAAAAAAAAATGCTGGATACCTTAAAAAGAACATAAATGCAGTAGGTGAATATATCACTTATCATTTCTCATGCCTAATTATCCAGAAATCTATAGTAGTGTCATGCGTATTTGCTTCAGAAGCTATTTGCTCTTTCAGAGTTCCCAATTCAAAAGCTGACTGTGCATTAACACACCCTTGTTCTCTGCTGCTCCTTTTCTCGTGTTGTATTTCTTCTTCTTTTTACATTTCAATTTCTCTTTTATGTATTATGCCTTTTACCACTTGGTCCTCATTTTTCCCCCAAAATATATGTGTGTGTGGGTGGGTGGGTGGTGCGTGCATGTGTGCACGTGTGCATGTCTGGACCCTGCAGTAACTGAGCAATTTAAGTTTAATAGAATTTCAAACTTGCCTTTGGAGATAGGAGCAGTTTTCCTGGGCAAAGAGGAAGAAATATAGCCTTAATGAAGCAGAGAGATAGTGCCAGCAAAAAAATAAGATGCCTCAATTTATAAAGTTTCATATATATATATATATATATATATATATATATATATATATGTGTGTGTATATATATATATATATATATATATGCAAAGTCTGTCCCAAAATTGTTTTCCTGAATGCCATATAACACCACCATTGACAAAACAAAAGCAAAATAGCAAAATTTCCCCCCAAAAAACAAAGTAATTGGGATATTTCTCAGGTTGGAGTTTCATTTTACTTATATGAAGCATTAATATGGATCTTCAACAGAGAGAAATGGACTGATGTTAATCCACTTTTACAATCCTTTTTATAGGGTTTCAAACAATTTAACAGCTGTTTAAAGAAACCAATGTTTTGATGAAATAACAAAGGCGAGATTATTGTGGAGAGGAGAAATATTAGGATTCATAAGAAATTATACAGGCCTTCATAAAAGATGAGCTGCCGTGTTAACAAATATTATAATAGATGTTTTGACCCCAACACATAGCAGACATTTAGTGAGTATTTGTTGAATAAATGGAAGGAAGGGAAAAGGGAAGGAAGCAAGGGAGGGAGGGAGGAATGAAGGAAGGAAGAAAGGAAGGAAGGGAGGCAGGGGAGGGGGAAGGAAAAAAGGCTCTTGTTTTTAGTTCCTGTGAGCTGTTTCAATTATGTGAAGTGAAGCACCGTATTGCTTCTGGGAAAAAAAAAATCTTCAACAGTAATTTGTCAGTAAGCGAATCCCGAAATTCTAGCCCCCTATAATCCTCCAGAGCTCTTCTTTATTATACCCCAAATACTTCATCATCTGCCCATTAGTTGTAAAATTGGGCCCTCAGGATGGAGACTAAGCAGGAGCTGAAGGTGAGGTGCATTATGTAACAGAAGGATCTGGACTGAAATCTATATGCATGTTTCTTTCCTGTTGGAGGATGCTATGGTCTTATGGACAAGGAACAGTACACTGGAAAAACATTGACTTTGCATGTCACTGAGTTTGAATCCAAAATCTGTTAGTGATGTGCTTGTACATTCTTGGCCTCAAATTTCCATAGGGTATATGACAACAACTTTCCTGCCCTCTCTGCCTACATATTACTCAATGTTCCCCAATGAATAAGTCACTTACCTGTCTGGTGGACAATCAGTCACCTCAGAGAGTTCTCCTACTCTCACATCCACTTGCTCTCAGAGGGTATGCTCTGGTCTGCTGTTAGGCATGAGGTAGACCAGAAGGATTATGGTTGTCTACCCCTGACAGAGACTGGTGGGGCAGACCAATGTCTTCCTGGTAGGCTCCATTATGACTGCACATCCAAACCATATTCTCCAATCTGACTTCTATGGGCTCCACTGTAATTTACTACTAAGTCTTTCGGTAAATCACTTATTTCTTCTGGAAAAAAAAAAAGGAAAAGGTATGTTCAACTATAAAAAAGATTCTTGTGAGGAAAAAATATACGGCAATGGTTATAAAATGCCTAATTCGGTGCCTAACACATCATACATCCTTTGTAAGTGGCAGCTAAACCTTCTTTGTAGTTCCTACCATGACTCTTTTGTAGCCAGTATTCAATAAATATGTGTTAATTCACTACTGTCAAGTATGGTACCCAAGATTAAATCAGGTAGAAAAGCAAGATTTTTAAAAGTATCCTTCTAATCTTAATTACTTTTTTATATAACTTACTCCCCACTAACCCCACAAACCTGAAGCAATATAGGAAAAGCAAAGTGTTAATTTAGGCAGTTTTTGGTGACGTTGATTAATGCAGAAAGATATTACTCACTAATTACAGACAGAACCCCCTCATTTGAACTCAATAACAGTTTTAATTAAAATTCTTAGTCTCCCAAATCATGGCTCCCTTAACCTGGTTTAATTATTTCGTGGGTCTTGCCTATGACCTTGCATTAATTTGCATGGTGCTAAACATGTTTCTCTATTTGTCTGGCTTTGTGCTATTATGAGGGAATTTCACATTTTAGCTAAAATCAACATTAACCAAAGATGCCAGCTGATTAATTGTGCTTAGAGATGTGTCATACATGCACTTAAAATGCAAATAAATGGTGGCCTTTAATGGTGAATATTTAATAATAATATGGAAGATTTTAGCTTGTTTATAATTTTTATTAAATGTGAATTTGTTAGCTGTGTACCACTTATATAGTAAAATATCTGAAGGCAGTCTTCTTTTAAATATTTTGCAATCTGTGTTATTTCATGATGGTGTACAAATCAAATATAGGGTCTATATCAAAATTCAAAATGAGCATACCTCATTTTAAAATTTAAAATGAGTTGCAAACATATAAGCTACTCTACTTAGGAAGTTGCCCTGTGGACACATAAATATGTACAAGAAAATTTCATACAGAATTATCTGTAGTAAAGAAAACCTGAAAATTACCTGAATGTCTGTCAGTATGCATCTCTACAACAAGGCAAACATATAAGTACATTCATGAAACCATGTTCACAGTATCGTGTATGGGTTGCAGAGCTGAGAAAAGAGATGGTGCCTACTCTAAGGATGTAATCTATTTACCCAGTATGCAGAACTAAGAGAAAGTGAGGTAGGAAGGTGAGGCAGACAAGGAGCCTGCACACACTGCCTTAGTGCAGTTTACCACTGGCTGTGGGTTCCCTTCAAGGAAAGCCAATGCCAAAAATTCTCCCCCCAGGCAGGGTCCTGAAGCTGGATGATCAAAAAGCCAAATTCTTGCTTTGCCACTGGTTTTTATACCCTAGTTTCTGTACCATTTCAGAAGAACATAGACTGATACTCTATACCTTCTGTGTAGGGTATAATTTTTCTTTAATTTTTTCTAAGTCTTTTTACACTGTCTTTTAATAATCTTCCTTAGACTTCCAGATCAATATTTCTCAGAACTATCAGTGGGAAGAATGAGAAATACTGACCTTTGGGAAAATTTTAATTATGGAATATTTTCCCATTTCTGCTTTTTAGCCACTTTATCAATTCTCTGTGATTCTTTTCTCCAGAATTACTACTCTTTATTTTTTACTTATTTCTTTATTTTCCTATGATGTAATTCATTTGTTCTTGGAACTTTGAAATTATTTAAAGCAGTCATCCAGAACTCCCTTCCACAGTTTCTGAGGTTTTGATTTCCTCTTCATTAAGTCTATCCTATTTTTTTAAGTGTGAAGATCCTTTTCCTGTGGTCAATAATGGATGCAAAATAGAGGTTGATTGGTTCTGCCTTCTCTGTGTGAAATCTCACAGTGCCAGCTCATCCAGAGGCTTGAAAAACTCATAATCATGTGTTAAAAATATATACGTTTGACTCACAATCTTGTGATTTTATTTTTCTGGCATTGGATTCGGGAATCCCTAATATCAGTAAACTACAATGTATGTACAAACTTGTGACTTGGAACCAGAGTAAGAATCAGAAAAACACAGATCATATAGGACACTATTGAAAACCTTTATAGAATAGGTGTGGTGTCAAGGTAGCTCAGGATAATTCACTGAGTCATAGCCAACAGAGTGTAACTGTAATCCTTTCCATGCTACAAACAAATCACATCATCTAGCAAGCCCGGGATTCTTCATCCATAAAATTCTAAAATTGATCTAAATCAATGTAGTAGACACTATAGTTTGCCTGACTCAACATTATTCCCAATTTTTTTCTCCTTTGTTTGTATTTACTAGAGAGGGTTTAATATTTGCTTTCCTGGATTCCTCTTAATTCAGTAGTGGCCCCATCATACAGTGTTTTCCAATGGGACCTAAGTGAAACTACTAAAGAAGTTTTTTGGGAAACTTTAGCTTTTCTGAGAAAACAGAAAACTCTATTGCTTTCTCTTTCCTCTCTTCTTTCCTGCCTTGAATGAAGACTCCATGTCTGGTTTGAGGTAGCCTTTTTGTGATAGCTTCTGATTCAAAGTATATGAGGCAAAAAGTCATTAGCATAGAGCTGGGGAGAAGGAAGATCACAGTACCTGGATCTCTAAAAGGGTTAATGTCAGTAGCCAACTGCTTCCAGTCTCCTTGGGTAAAAATAACTAAGTAAATATATAAATAAATACTTTTAGAATTGAGTTTTTGTCAGCTGGCTATTCTGTTGCTTGTAACCAATTGTGTTCCTCAATCATCATTTTACAAATTGTACTACTCCTAAGAGTCACAAGGTGATTGTTCAAAAGAAAGTTTTCTAGGTCTATCCTTCATAAATTCCATTACAGTAGATTTGAGATTAGAGCCGATATCTGTGATTATTATTATTTTAGTAGTAGTAGTAATAGCATTGTTAATATATTATTGACGTATAACATTATATTAGTGTTGGAGGAGGTCATCAAGAGGATGTGACCACTGGTTGATCCGTGAGCTGGACCTCAACAATCAGAGGCTCCCTACTCCCTTCCCTGCCCTTGGAGTGTACATTCCACTGCTTTACCCAATCCCAGAAGTTGCTCCAAGGACATATCCTTATGATAGTGATGTGGCGTTGAGGCCATCCGTATGGTATATGTGAATTAACCCAGTCAAGGCCTCTATATAAACTTTGAGATTTGGTGGGCAGGTACAGAAGTCTACTCATATTGTAGCAACACAAGATAAGCCTTATATGTAAGTTCCCTCGCTTACTAAAACTGCCACCTACCAATGTGGAGTGGCCTATCTCTTTCTTCAGTCCCTTCTTCATCTCCAAATTCTGGGGCCACTTTCAGATTATGAAGAGCAACTCCCAAGGATGTTTTGAACTAACCATTAGTTTCAGGTGTACACTGGCCCTCCATCATCCACATTTTCACTTTCTGTGGTTTTAGTTACTCGTGGCCAACCATGGTCCAGAAGCAGATGATCCTCCTTCTGCTGCTTTGTTAGAAGGTCAGTAATATGTCACAACGCCAGTGTCATTCACCTTACTTCATTTTACTGAATTTTAGGCATTTTATGTCACAGCATCACAAGAAGAAGGTGAGTGCTGTACAATGAGATATTCTGAGAGACAGAAAAAGAGACCACATTCATGTAACTTTATTACAGTATATTGTTATAATTGTATTATTAATTATTGTAAATTTCTTACTGTGCCTAATTTGTAAATTAAACATTATCATAGATATGTATATATAGACAAAACATATTACATATAGGGTTTGATACTATCTGAACTCTTCGCCGGTCATAGGCAACCACTGGGGATCTTGGAATGTATCCCCCACAGATAAAGGGGGACTACTGGGCAACATGATGATTTGATACTTGTATATATTGAAAAATGATCACCATAATAAGTCTAGTTAACATCCATAACCACATATAGTTGTATTTTTTCTTATAATGAGAACTTTTAAGGTCTACTCTCTAGCAGCTTTCAAGTATACCACAGAGTATTATTAACCATAGTCATCATGCTATACATTATCTCCATGACATTCATTTTATAAGTAGAAGTCTTAACCCCTTTTCGACCCCTTCATGTATTTCACTCAACCCCCACCTCTGACAACTACCAATGTGTTTTCTGTATCTATAGCATCTGTGTTTTTAACAAGCATTCTAGGTAATCCCTAGGTCAGTATTCCCCAAACTTACATGAAAGAATACATTTGGTAAACAAAACATTGTCATTTAACTAAAAACTTGGCCCTGTTCTTCACTTGGTGTTGTCAGAGCAGCCCTAAGGTAAGCCACTAAAAATACAGAGCTGAGAATTTTTCACAGGTGCCTCTCATTACCTTCCCTCCTTTGATGCCAGGTCCCTGCCACTTTGACTCACTCTCTTCCACCACCATTCATCACCTTTCCCATTTTTTTCCTGTGGTCTTTCCTCTTGCCTGCTGGAATTCTCACTTTCTCTGGAATATTCACCTCCCATGTGTCACTTTCTCACATTACAACTCCCCTTCAACCCTTCTGTTCCTCTTTATTCTATGATTGACTCTCCCTAAGAAGCCATTTGCGATCCCCTATTATGAAGAATTCCCTATAAAAATAAATTATATTGTGCTGTGTTTGGGAGATAAACTTGATGGGGTAAACAGCTGTACACAGTAGCTCTGTGCAAACAAGTTTAAAGCAAAATCCAACCAGCTGCTCAGCATGAACCCTCTGAGAGCTGAGATCAGCTGTTGTACTACCCAACAGTTGCCCTACAGAAAGCCAGGCTTGCTGGGAGAGAAATGAAAGAACAGTATCGCCAGGTGATCGAAGCAGGGGTAGCAAGTGAAATGTTCATTATCCAAAAAACGATGCTACAGTGATAATTTTTCTTTACTCACGTTGGCATATTTCATCAGAGCAAATCCAAATGATTTTATGAACTGTTTTGTTTAAAGAAGGACATTAATATCAGCATTGTTGAGCCACTTTGATGCATACCTATACTAACTTAAAATTTTTTTTTTAATGTTTATTTATTTTTGAGAGAGAGAGAGAGAGAGACAGAGTGTGAGCAGGGGAGGGGCAGAGAGAGAGGGAGACACAGAATCTGGAGCAGGCTCCAGGCTCCATGCTGTCAGCACAGAGCCTGATGCAGGGCTCGAACTCACAAACTATGAGATCATGACCTGAGCCGAAGTTGGAGGCTTAACCAACTGAGCCACCCAGGTGCCCCTACTAACTTTTAGAATAAAATACCAAAGGTTACTTGTCGAAATTAAAATCACCTCCCCCTTGGGAGGTCAAAGGCATGTAACTTTCTAATAAAACATCTTCATATTCAACTTGGAGATTCCTGAGGTTTCATTTTCTTTCTGTAAAGGTTGCTTTTTCTTTTAAAAAAAATGACAATCTATATTTGATAGAAAAAAAAAAATATCAAGGATAGGTTTGGGCCTTAATGGTTTTCTAGACTAACCTCTTCTCAGAGTTCTCACGCCCTCTCCACCCACCTCAAATGACCCTTAGGAAAAGAGAACCCCTGCCTCCAAAGGCAACTGATCTAATACTATATCTTGACAAGTTTCTTTATGTGGAACTAAAATCAGCCTCTTTTTATCTTATCAGACTTCTTGTGGTCACATAGAGTAAGTGAACCTTTGTCAGCTCTTTGAAGTAAACTAGTCTTCATACAATACACCCAGTCTTCCTTATTCCCAGCTAAACTTTGCTAATTCCTTTCATTGAATATCCTAAGTCATGAATTCATTTCCTTCCAGCATCCATCATTTGAACAAGTTCTAGCTTATCTGTCTTAAACTTAGGGCTCAGAAGTATGTAATATATATAAATTGAAGTTTGATTAGCAAAGAATAAAATGAGATTATTATTATCTCTAATACTGTATGGATGTTACTCTCAACCTTTCCTGATTTATGATTTTGGAGATGTTTTATTGTTGATTTATAGTTAGCATTTTAACAATTCTTAGTAAGTACTTTTCATATTAAATATTACTCCACCACATCTCTAACTGTTCCTAGATTTGTGTAGCTAGATGTTGGCTCCAACATTAGATGTTAGGCATTAATATTAGGCATTAGATCATTAGGCATTAACATTAAACCTTTTAAATTTTACTTCATTATATTCAGCTCATATATTATAGTTTCATTGGATCCTGATTATGCCATCCAACATACTTTCTGCTTTTCCATCCTTAAGCCATCAAAAAATTGCAGAATCATTGTTTTCTATCCATATCTCCATTAAATTTTCAGCCCTTTATTAAGTCCTCAGAAAGATGCAACTCAGAAATCACTTTATCTCTTTTTGTCCCACCACACATACACCACACAAAGACTCTTCAAGTTGCTTTGTAAAGATATAATTTAAAAAAAAAAGATATACTTCCACTGTTTCTCTCTGGCTTTCATTGACAAAAGGATAGCTACATGTAGAACACATGTTTTAGGAAAGATCACAGTGACAGCATTGTCTGTTATGTTGTGCAAGGTCTCCACATAAAGTTGTTATTTTCAAATGATTCTCTGAGTTGAGGACAAGGAAAAGGTGAGGAAAGGGAAATATTTTTCTTTAATTATAAAATGAGAGTTATATACCCCATGGAATTTCATCCTTTGCCTCATTCCTAGAAGGCTCAGAATAAAAGTCTATGGTAATTACCTATAGTTTTTATTTGCATAAACATTTTGATAGTATTTTTTCTTTTATATCGCCATTTTTTCTTTTTCTTTTTCTTCTTCTTCTTCTTTTTTTACTAGTTGTTAGGTTTTATACTTTATAAAGATACAAACAAAATGAATTAGTTGGCACATTGGTATAGTTGTTAAATGAAAGAGGATTAAAGACAGAATTCACCTCTCTGTTTCTATAATCATTTTGGTAGATTAATTTTAATCCATTAGTATTCTTTAGCTATCACTAGTCAGCTGATGACTTATCCATGTATATTTAGCACAATGTAATCTATTTCACCTAACTGGTTCTTAGTGCAATTTTAATCTCAGCACATTGTACATTAATGGTTAACCCTACCTTGTTGTTGCTGTTGTTATTGTTGTTTAATCCAAGAACTTACCAATATCTGATGTTTTTTTCTTTGTCCTTCACTAAATTCTACATTTCATGACACCAGAAGCTTGTCTCCATTATTTACCTTTATGTTCTCTAAACAGCCTCTGGCAGGTAGTTGGTGCTCAGTAAATATATGCTGAATGAATTAATAAATCTGAGTTTTGACTTCACCAAAAAAAACTTCAAGTGATACCTTATATAAAATATATAGCATTTACATATTGCCTGTTTTTTCTATATAGCAAAAAAAGAAGCAAGAATTTCCAATTATCCAGTTATGGTGATGAATGTATAGAGTCAAATAAAACAGCTCAGTTAAAAATGATGTTGATGCTTTCAGCACCAGTATGTAGTCTGGTTAATATATTTGAATAACATTTTACAGCTTTCAAAATCCTTTCCCATATATCAACTCATTCGAATCTAACATTAACATGGTAAAATAGTCAGAGTGATATTATGCTCTTGATTTTTCAGATGAAAAACAAACAAAAACAAACAAATGATTGTAGCAGTTAAATTATTTGTCAAGAGTATCCTGTTATCTAGACCTCCCTTTTGTATATCTGCACAGTGGTGCCAGGAAAATCCAGAAATTTCCATCATAAATATGGTCATGGTGTTAAACTAGTTATGTGACTAGGTGAATCAAGACTTCACTGAACTTCAATAGTATTATTTATAAAATTGGAACTAAAGAGCCATCCTCATCATTTTTGGTAAGATTATGAGCTTATTTGTCAAAAAAAAACTAATATGAAATCTCTTAGGAAAAAATCCTGTAGAATCATAATTTCAAAGGAAGAAGAAACCTTACAGATCAATATTGAGACACCTGATTTTTCATAAGAGGGAACTGAGGCCCAGAATTTTTAATATTTTTTCAATGTTTATTATTTATTTTTGAGAGAGAGAGAGAGAGACAGAGACAGAGCATGAGCAGGGGAGGGGCAGAGAGAGAGAGAGAGACAGACAGACAGACAAAATCCAAAGCAGGCTCTGAGCTGTCAGCATAGAGTCTGATGCAGGGCTTGAATCCACAAACTGTGAGATCATGACATGAGCTGAAGTCAGATGCTTAACCTACTGAGCCATCCAGGCGCCCCTAAGACCTAGAGTTTTTAAATGAATTGCCAAGGGCTACTGATTTACTACAGAGAGGAGATAACCACCAAATCCAGTAAAGTCTTGGGAATGGGCTCTTCCCATCTCATCATCTTAGTCTTTATTCAAACACATGTCTAACATCACATCAGTACATAGTCACATTCCTTTTACTTCAAGAATAGATATTAGTTATTGTTTTGAGTAATAATATTTTCATATAATAAAATAAATAACATTATACGATAACAGTGGATTCCTGATTGATCATCACACTATTTGTAGTTCTAGTTCATATTTGCCATATAGAATATTCCCCAAATTAATAACTTCTGATCATTTCTGTAGAGTAATATTATACTACTAAGAGGGAAAAGGGACAAAAAGTCAGTTTGAAATGTCAGATATTGAGGGACCTATATAGCTACTAGCTGGGTTAAAGCTAAAACTCATATAAGCAATTGGTTGGTTCAACAAGTTAGTTGTAACTTCTACCAAGTTCCTAGACAAGAAGCCGTTTATTGTCTCAACGTTCAGCCCAACAGCCCAACTCCAAAAATATAAATTCCAAATGTTCATTTCCCATCAATTTTCTCTTCTTCCAACCATTTGGGCTTAATTGCTTTTATGGGTTTGCTAAACCACAAAGCAGCAATCATTCATTTCTACTTATTAGGGGATTTATTATTTATTACTCTCAAGAACAATGATAATTCCTATAACAGATTTGTGCCAGCAGAGATGGGGTGAGCTTGTGGTGGCTTCAGGCTGTTATTTACTCTACTTTTATTATCCTTTTCTTGCCATTTGCTGAGAGCTACCAATAGTTTCAGTATGTGGTCCTTAGATATGTAGCAAAGGAAGGACATTGAGAAGCTGCTGATTCAACGAAGTGGTGGTCCCCCCAAACCATAGTAGTTAAGTCAACTGTATGTTTTCTATAAAACTGGAAGTGTCTCACTCACAGTGAACCTTGATCACTTATTTAGTGGCCAGTACAAATGTGTAATGTAGGTGATTATCCACTAGGCAGAGAGCAAAGAGATGTGGGCATCGGTGCCGTCAGTCTTCACTGTAGGAGGTATTACATATGAGAGTGTCATCAGAAGGCTTGGGATGAAATAGTTAAGATGAGCAAAGAACAAAAGGATTTGGGGCAGAATAAAACTCTCTTCTCTACTCATGAGTTATTTCCTCAGCATCTTTTTCAATGATTTGTCTAATTACAGGGACAGAATAGATGTACCATTTAGGCATTTAGAAGGGTAAAGTCCAAGGTGTTGTGTATGTGTCAATGTGTTTAAAGAAGTCCATGTGAAAAATTCATATCTAATGCCTTTCATGGGGCCCCAAAGCCTCTAGGAGTCAACATCTGTAACTTTGCTCAGGCAGGATATGGATGGACTTGAGAGATAAGAGAAGTTCACTGGAAGCCAGGTTGTCCTTGAAAGGGAGTCTTGGTGAACCAGACATAGCAATGGGTCTTGGGTAAGAGAAGGGCCATGGTTCCAAATGGAACTTAGAAGATATATCTGAACCCTCTTTGATGTAGATCCCAGTCACCCAAATATTTTGAGAAAGAAAAAACTGAGAGGTAAAACTGACAAAGTGACTCAATAAAAGTGAAGCTTCTGAGAGAACAACATGTGAGAAAGTCTAAGTGTTTTCTCTTCAAAGAGAAAGGTGAATGCCAGATATCCAAAAATATGTGGCAGTGACACTTTAGGGGATGGTATTGGAGAGAGAATTGATGACCCCAAAGATTGTGGATGCTAAGAAGAGGTCAGCATCACTATATTAGCAACCCAGGAGTAGCATGTGATATGGGAAGACATGTTCTGACCAGGAGGCAAAAATGAATGATTACCACCAAGTGAGTAGGCAAGAATGATGGTAGCAGAGATGCCATATATGTGAGGTCATGTGGGAGGATCAGACCTGGTCTCACCATCTGTTCAGAGAATCAGTGTTTTATGCACTGCTAGGGTTACCTCAAAGCAATGGTAGCCCAGAAAGGGACATTAGCAGATGGAACAGAGGTAGCCGTGAGGTCTCCTGCCCTGCCCTTCTTTCCCTATCTGCTATTTTTGGGCTCCAAGAAGGTGTTAAGAAAGAGGAAAATATTGAGCTCTAGCATTTGCTGGCTGGGAATGTTGATCCAGTTATCAAGAGGTCAGTTATTAAGGTGGATTTATCTATGATCCATAGGCACACTCTTTTCTGGAGACGCAAATTTACTTTCCCAGAGTAAGCTTGGCAGTACTGTTTGCTTGATCTAGGTTATTTCATGAGTCTTTCCTTGCATCTTATTTCAGGAAACAAAAATAGCAGATTATGATGCAATTTTAAATTTGAAGAAAACTTAGTCATATAATGTCATCTGCTCTTCTTACTAATGTGTCAAAACACTTTCTAAGAATGACCATCTTCAAGTGGAGGCCCACATGATTTCTGGAAAGTGAATACATTGAAGGACTTTGACATCGAGTCGTGTATAATGTTGGGAAAAGCTGGCAGTTTACTCCTTTGGGAAAGGTGCCTGGAGGGAAACACATGCATTTGCTTCCTTCCTCTCTTGTGTGGAATATTCAGAAATCAAAAATTAAAATAGCTCAGGGACTTTTTCATACTGCCTTTGTCAGATGGATAAAGACAGGTACTTTCTGTGTGACTAGGCTTTAATTAGTGGACAGTGAGGCAGCGGTACCCGAGAGAGGAGCACTGCTTAGTTATGTTTACATTCCAGCTGGAGGGAACCAATAGCTCAGGGCCATCACAGGGACAGTCAGAATAAAGGTAGGACCTATGAGGCATTTGTTCTCTGCTCTGTAAATATTACTCTAAGGGTGACTGGTGGGAATATGCTCAAATTTGACAAACACAAGTAAAGCCAAATATTAAGGAATCTTAGACAAATGAGGTACTATTTTTGCTTCTTACAATTATGAGTGTACACACTTCCCACCTGTCTAAAGCACTTATTGACATAATATATCTAATGCCATATTGTATGAATGCTGTCACATTTATCTTGTAATATGTACAATTGTACAGATAACTGCTTAGGAGCCAGAATCCTGTCCAACACTCACTCTCTCTCTCTCTCTCTCTCTCTCTCTCTCTCTCTCTCTCTCTCTCTCATGCGCGCGCGCGCACACACACACACACACACACACACACGACAAACTGAAACCTTTCAGGAAGGGGATGTCTTCTAGTTCCTTGGATGCTTCGATATGCTTATTTATTTGACAGATAATTGTGAATGCCTGTTATATACCAAACACTGTAACTAAGCCCTTGGTATACAAAAGAAATGGATACCAGACCTCAGAGAACTTGAAGTTTATAGAGATAGTTAACAAGTAAATGAGCAAAAGATGGATATGTACTTTAATGAGGAAACTGGGATGCAATGAGAGCACATAGCAGTGGCACTGAACTTGGTTTTAGATACTCAAAGAAGACTGAGGGGGATAATATAGGGAATTAAGGTAGGAGTACAAATTCTTCAAGTGGATATTTGGGAGAGGGATAATTCAGAAAAAGGCAATATCATGTGTAGATGGTACTGCAATAAGGGAGAACATAGTCTGTGATAGGATCTTAGTGGCGGGAATGTAGACAGTAGGTGGAAAAAGGAGGAGGGAAGGATGAGATTGGAGAGAAAAGTTAGGGGACTGGAAATCCAGGCTATAAAAGTCTCATAGAATTTAAGGAGCCTAAACTTTATCTTAGAGGCATTGTACCATCTGATGCCACCATTTTTTTACAATTCATGAAACCTTGAAGAAGTTACCTAACCATCTTGTCTACATTTCCTCAACTCTAAAACTGATCAAAGAATTTAAATGGCATGTTTTCACATGACTATGTTGGGATTTGCTCTCAGGGCCTCTGGCATCAAATGTACCAAAGCTTTGTGTATCATAATACAGCTCTTTGTACTTATGAGTAAATTGAATTATATATGCTTTTTTTCCCTCAATATCCCAAATATATAAAATGTGGGTCCACCTATATTTTTACTTTTGTTCAAAGAATGATGATTAGAATATTTAGTTTAGAGAGGAAAGGCTTAAGGGAATTATAACTTTTTCAAATATGTGAAATCCTGTCAATTTAAGATATAATGAGATTTTACTGCCCCAGAGGGCACAAGTAGGATATATAGATCAAATTTATAAGTAAGTAGATTTCGGCTCAACTGAAGTTTTGAATAATTTGTGATATTCTCAAGTGCAATAGGCTACTTCAAAGATAATGAACTTCCCATCATGGGAAGTACTCAAATAGAGGCTAGATTAACATCTGGCAAATATGTAATAGGGATATGGGAATTTGGAAAAGATGATCCTTATGATAGGCAGACTGTGGAGTTATTTCTCTATTCCTCAGAGAATTTGCTTTTACTCACATACCAGCTGAGTGGTCAGAAAGCCACATAACTTCATTCATTGTCTGTGTCCACCACCCAAAGATTTTAGATCACAGATGATTAAATAAAAGTATCCCAAACTACCAATCATATCCTACCTTAAAAAAGTAAAACTGAGAGAATATAATCACATGATGGTCCTTGCTTGAACAGAACGTCCCTATGATGTTAGAACCAGATAGTAAAATGGCTCCAAATGGTACCAAAGCCAGGGGAGGTTATAGGAGGTCAGAGAAACCATACTAAATAGAAAAAATGTGGACTTCATAGGTAAGCAGGGAATGGCATAACCATATAACAGAATTCCAAGCAGCCCCATGAGAGACTGAGGAGAAGCTTTAGTTCCTGATACCTTGGAATTTTATCATATTCAGTACATTTCTAAGATTTTGTTTAGTATAGAAGAAAGCTTGATTTAGAAGCTTCTGCAGACTAAATTGAAAACTCTGAAGAGGAAAAGGTCATTATATAATGTTTGCTCCTTTTGCATCTTAGATTCTCCTTATGTCTGAAAAAATAAATGAGTAGGAAGGAAAGAAAAAGAGAGAAAGGAAAAGACACATGAACATGATCCTTTGAGTTGGGAAGGGATAGAGACTACTCTACTTTCAGGAAGTATTTGGACCACAGGAACGTCCTTCACAGCTGGATGGTGGAATCTCCAAGAAGATCTGTCCCTCTTGAGTTGGCCTAACTCCTGCTGTCATCCTCTCCTCTGGGTCTGGTTTCGCCATAGGGCATTAATAGCCAAACAATAGTAATTTCATCTCAGTGTTGATAAGACCTCTCTTCCTGCCTTGTTAGCATTTTGGTCTCTAATGTTGACCATTGGTTCTTGTTTATTTCTATAGATAGTGCCCTCTGATGTACAAAGAACATATTACAATAAAATAATAACAACAAAAGTTGTTTAAGCAAAATATTTTCATGGTCTGGGGTGGAGAGGAACTGGTCAGCAGTGATCAAAGTAAAGGATATTTTTCTTGCTAAAATACTCCTATACTTGATTTTTCTAATTTCATGCATATGTGATCCAGATATATTTCACTTCTCATTTTTTTTTAATGTCCATGAGCTTCACTCCTATGTACTTTAAAAAACACTTTAAAAATGGGTTGGCTTATGAGAGGCTTGTTCCTTACAACAAAAATTTCCCTAATTGAACAATCTCAACATTCATAAATTTCAACCTCAGAAAATTTTATTATTAGAGAAGTGATTGGATGAGTAAGAATGCTTGAATAACAACAATAATAGTACCTTACATTCAAATGGTATTTTAAACTTTTAAAAGTGAATTTTTAAAAACCACTGTCTCATTATTGACAAAGAATTAGTACCTACCTTTATAAATAAAAGTCCTATAATTTTGGACTATAGGCAATCAAAGAGGATAAAAGGTATAGATGGTCAAACCCATTATTTAGAATTGGGGAAGGTTAAATATCAAACTGTGTCCATATACACACTATATAAAGTGCTAATGTTAAAGCAGTGGAAAATTATAACACAATATAGATGTCATTAGCCCATATTACATTAGCCCACATGACACTTTAAATAAGTCACCATAAGTAGATGTTGTTTTAGTGATCTGAGATACTAGAGAAGACTAGATTATTTGGTTTGGGGCATATTCTAGAGGCAATGAGTGTGTAAACAACCAGATCCACTTCTAGAACCATCTAACATACTGCCCTTGCCTGACTTCTGAGTCACTGTCCCTGGTGCTGCCAAGTTGAATTCTTTCCTGTGACTCTCCTCGTACAACGTTTATCGCCTGCCATCATTGGTGTATATTGTAGGATTTGAGGCTTTCTGCATGAATTATTTTTAATAATATTTGTGGCAAAGTCCACAAAGTGTGCAAAGTGGGAACAGTGCATGCATAGGTAGGAAGACCTGTGAAGGGTACCACCATTACCACTCATTTTGTTGTGCTCAAATGATATCTGTCTTACATTCAAAATATAAATTCCATCTATGTTCAATAGTTTAAAACTAAATGGCTTAAAACTGATCTTCAAATATGGTAAGAACTGTCTGTAAGAAATATTTTACCTCTCCTGTGAACTGGAGAATGACCACATTGCAACGTGAGGTGCTCTAGTCTAGTATAATCTATTATTTATACACACACATACATACATACATACATACATACATCATACATACTTTTTTTTGTATCTTCTTCACCAATCCTGCTGGATTGCTCAATACTTCCTTTTAGGTTGCATTCAAAGTTTTCTAATGGGCTGTCAATGTGTCCCAACCTGTTTAGTTTTTTTGTACTACTTTAAAATCTCTGAAAAGAGAATAAGAGCAAGTTAGAGTAGACAGATGGTTGGAGAGGACTGTAACCTTCCAGAAGGAGAAAAGCTTGAGAGACAGATATATAAACTGAGGTATAATGACAAAGGTATTTTCCAGCATCATGAAAAATCTAAAAGCAAGTCAATAGAAGGACTGTGGAGAGAAACACAAGTGTGAAATCAGTCAAGAAGAAGGAACATTGGTTTTTACATGCATATTATTCATTTAATAGATCTTAGCATCTTTGATGGGTTGGCTATTAAGAGAGTTTATTGATTATGCCTCTTTTGTATCCCTGTGTTTGAGTGTTAATCTGATATATTTCCAGTGTCTTTGATTTCAAGGTTTCATTGGGTTACCAAAAGGCTGCTCACAATGAGAAAAGCAAACACGGTATAAAATACAATACCCGTATTGCAGGTAAATGCATTTTGCTTTCCTGCAGTGTTCTCTAACTTACACCACAAGGAATGATTTGAGAACATCATATTTATAACTTATTTGACTATTTTAAAAACTCTATTTCAATTTGTTCCTCGAAGGCAATGCAATCCTAGAATTATTTAGATTTTCCTTTACATTTCTTCTCCAATTTAGATGACTGCTAATTAGGTCTTTTTCTCTTCAGTGCCCCAGAACCTAGCTGCCTAAATTGTATATGGAAATATACATGAATACATAAAAGCTAAGGATTTCTGTTAAATATTCATAGATTTTTATATGAGAAATCCAGTTTTGATATTGGGGTAAGTATTTCAGTTTGTGAAATTTATTTTTGTAACAGTTAAGTCATTTTTTTATTGTTGTTACAGGTGACTCGAAGTTCACATAAGGGAAAGTGCTGTCTAAATGCCAGGTGGAGGGATAGGAATAGGAGCTTAGTCCTTATTTGGTGTAAATATGTATACTTGTACTACCTGGCTAGTTTCACTGATCAAGTTGAACTATTATTCCAGGGATGATATGTCAGTAGAAGGGTGGATCACAAGCACCATTTTTTCCCAAAGAGATCTACACAAATAAAGGAAACAAAATGTTCTTCCCAGTTTTCCCTTCTAGTCAAATTGTTCTGGTTTTGGGGAGAGGCAACCCACTTAATTCAAACTCCCTATAAACTGTTCTCATATTTTAATACTCATATTACCTTGATGTGATGTGGAAAACAAAGGCAAAAGAAATATAGGGGAAAAAATTAAATTTCCTTTGTAGCCCATTGACAAGAACTTGAGACAGGCAGAGTGACCTTCCTCAAGGAGTTTAGCTGCTTTGATGTTAATACTTTGCTAGAGACAAAAAGGCAACCTTAGCTTGACATTAGCCCGACCTCCAGGATCCTATAAAATCCCTTTAGAAACTTCCTTTATCTCTACCCACCTAAGCTATATGTTAGCAATCATCCTCTAAGCATATGTCCCACTGATTACATCTAAAGGGTCTCATGACTAAGGTTTTACTAGAGAATAGTAAATGACATTTTCCTATCAACAGCTAGCCCCTCAAGGTCCTAGAAACCTTGCTTCTAAATTCCTTAGATACTTACGCTATCCCTAACCCCCTCCCAACTTGAAAGTATATAATCAGTCACTCCTCACAACCCCTGTGCAGCTCTTTATGTCCATGGGTCCATGCTTTAATAAGCACCCTTTTTGCACTGAAGATGTCTCAAGAATTCTTTCTTGACCATTCTCTCCTAAGCCCCAGCATTTCCCATCAGATGTACATTACAGTGCTCTCTCTCACTAAGCTGCAGTTCACTCTCATTTTCTCCTTGTGGTTTCTATTCAGTAGAATTGGAAGTAGCTGGTCTGTAGATTCTAAAACCACCTTGTGTATTCTTGAAGATCATTAGAGAATCATTACATTAAACTAACATAAGTTGAACATTGTTGAGAGAAATACAGATAGCAATTTTTTGTGTCAAAATAAAGAGCACTATTCAAACTATGTATATATTTGGAAAGGAATTAAGAATTAGTAATATGTGAAGAGTATGGGACCATATAGAAAATAAATCATTTTGCTTTGTACAGTCCTATTTTTCCTAACAAAAAATATCATAGTCATATATTAGATGTGTTAATAATAAGTTTCCTTACTTATTATTCACCCATTTGTTGTAGCAGATTTTCACTCAAATAGATTGAATTATCTGGAGAAATCAAGCCACTTATTAAATACTATACATAGGTTGCAAAATTCTTATGCCCTTTGCCCTCTATTTAAGTTTCCTTGTGTCATTTTCTTGTAAAAGATGTTCACATTGTACATGAAATGATCTCTAGCTCCTAATATCATGAGAGACAGCAAAATTAAGTTTTAAGAACTTGGCCATGTAGCCAGAGTGCCTGGATTCAAATCCCAGCTCCATCACTTACCAGCTATGTGATCTTGGGCAACTTACTTAACCTTTGTGAGCTTTAGTTCTATTTGCAAAATTGTAATGAAAATAATATTCACTTTTTCTATCAAATGAGTTCATGTTCATAAAGTGCTCAGAACAGGACCTGGTATATTGTTAAATGTTGACTATAACAATTACTTCTATGTTAAAAAAAATAAAAGGCCATTGCTGAATGGCAAGTATAAGTATGACCTCTAACAATAAATTGCAGGGGAGGAACAAAATAATTTTCACTCTAACCTTCTAAGTTCTCTGCTGGGAACTCTGTAACAAAAGATAGACTAACAAGAGAAGAACAAACAAAAGTTTATTAAAATGTATGCCTCAAGTATACATGGAAGATACCCAGGGAAAACGAGTAACTCCCAGAGGTGTTTCAGAATCCATGCTTAAATACATTCTTCAGCTAAAGGCAAAAGAGAAAAGAGTGTGGAGTAGGCCAGTAAGGGGATGTGATCAGGAAAAGTACTGTAAATAAAAATAAGTTTTGTTATGCAGATGTAGGTCAGTGCCTTCTCCATTGAGAAGTTTCTAGAGATTTTGTCTTCCTTTTCTTTCGGATGGAGAAGAAGACACCCTTACAAATGGGGATTTCCATTATACCTATACATTTTTTACAAAAGCATAATTTCTTCTCTGTTTCCAGAGCTTCTTCTGTGTCTGATGTTTCTCAGACTAATTAGCTCAAAATAATCTTTACACCAAAGAGGCATATTTCGGGATGGCATATTCTGCCACCCCACTAAATGATGGAATCAAAGAAATTGTATATAATCCAGAAACCTACTGTTTAGTTTAAACAGGGCTGGAACTATCCCCTGGGGGTCAGAATGTATAACATATTACACACATGTGACTATATTTCTAGATCTACAAACTGAGCCCAGGGCAAATTGTTATTTTCCTTACCCCACTCTACCTAACTGATTTAGGTTTTTATTTATTTGTTTGTTTGTTTGTTTGTTTGTTTTTGCCATATTGGGCTTATTTTGCCCAATTTTCTATCCAAGGACAGTTTTGACCGAATTCTTAGAGTGGTATGTTAGAGTCATGTAGACTGGAAATTGATATTGACAAGCTGCCCAAATGATTACTGTAAATCCAAAAGAGCAACTAATTTTCAATTTCTCAAACCTCCAAATACTAGGTGTCTGAGGCTTATCACATAAGAAAAGAAGTATTAAAGAGGAAAAACCTTGATTAGTTAGCAGACAAATAGAGAATTCCTTGGAGGCCTAAACATATAAATTAATTTGATGAAATCTCCCCTTTCGTTAAACTCGTTGGGACTACCTAAAAAGGGCAAACTATACAAGACCTAAATATGGCATATAAATGATGGCCACAGGAAGTAGGGGTGAATGTTCTCCATATTTTACACAAACTGCACTAAACAATATGACCCATGTGTTCTCAGGCATGAGAGGCCCTTTTCTATAGTATGAACTTGGTGGATATACTAGAAAGATACCATCAAATTTTCATGGTAGAAATAATCTTTCTCGGGACGCCTGGGTGGCTCAGTCGGTTGAGCGTCCAACTTCAGCTCAGGTCACGATCTCGCGGTCCGTCAGTTCGAGCCCCGCGTCGGGCTCTGGGCTGATGGCTCAGAGCCTGGAGCCTGTTTCCGATTCTGTGTCTCCCTCTCTCTCTGCACCTCCCCCGTTCATGCTCTGTCTCTCTCTGTCTCAAAAATAAATAAACGTTAAAAAAAATTAAAAAAAAAAAGAAATAATCTTTTTCTTTTATATAGGAAGAAATTGAGGCCTTTTAAAAGAATGCTATGGCTAATTTGGGAGAATCTAGGGCTCTACAATCCAGCTCAATTTTCAGCAACGCTTCCTGTTAGGTAAGCAAATTATATGCACTTTCTTCCTTGTTTGAGTTTTGCAAGTGGGCACTCCTTAACTCTTTGTCAGCTCTATTAAGCTGGGCTAACTTCCTAGGGCTAAACATACAACCATTTTTCATTTCTTGGCAATCTGTTCTATTAAATTTGCATATTCAAATATGCAGCATTTATGTCTGATCTCTAAAAGAAAACTCACTAAATTCCTAGTAGGATTATTCTCTCTCTTTCTTTGGCAAGGGACAAAGATTTGAATAACAACTGAGAGAGAAAGCAGAAGTTAGGCATGCTTTCATAAATGAAATTAGCAAGTTTCTACAATTTAAAGGTTCTATTTGTAATTCTAAAAACCTTTTCCCTTCCTCCTTGCTTAGCTTCAGGCATGAATAAAAGTGTTGGGGAGGGGGAAATGTTTGCTTTTCTTCCTCTTAATGGGTAAGAGATAACTAAATGCTGAATTTACAAAATACTTTGCTGGTTCTGGATTTTATGCATAAGCACAAGATGAATATCATGGCTTGGATCTTAACTGAGTAATATCTGGAAAGTCACTTTGCTGTATATATGAAAAATCTACATTGTTTAACTTGACAATCTTCTCAAATGATATCCACAAGTATTTAGCATTAAAAAGCTCAGTTTAGAATTTGAATTGCTAATGCTGAGTTTCCAATTCAAGGTTCTACAATCCAAAACAGGCTTGAAAAGGAAAAAACAAAAAAGAACAAGCATAATTGAAGGGAAACAGTAACATTGGCTCCCACTTGGATAAGTTGCTTGCAGGCAACCTAAGGGGTCCTCACTCTGTGTGACTTCCAGTTGCCTTACATTCTACCATGCTCCAGGGAGGAACATCCTAAAGAAAATATTGATGTTATTGTTATCCAAACTGAAAGAGAAACACACACACACACACACACACACACACACACACACACACATTAAACTGAGCAAAATCGTAACATGTGTTTTAAGAGGGAAGAAACCAGCCAGCTTTTCACAAAAATTCATTGTTCTCATCAAATTTGGTCTCTTCTTTTTCTCTTTCTTCTTTCTGCACCCTATGTTGGGGATGAAACCTCTGGACTTGGGCAGAGTTATGTGCAAAAAAAGCAAAGTTTGAAAATGCTTCTTTGTGTCCTACCTCCCCCCCAACCTTCTAAATTGATTGTTCCGTGGATATATTTCATTCTTAGACATTTGTGTGGAAAAGACGATCTAGTTTTAATTGTATTTTTTTATGTCTCTAAGGATAATAAGATCACTTTAAGGTGGTTAGTTACCATCACCAAGTTTCTTACTGAAAATAACTCAAGAAATTCTGTAGTTATTGCAATGGAAGCCAAAAATGTTCATCATTGATTAGTCAGTCTCTGGAATAAATTCTTCCTAAATTCAAAGCTAATTGAAAAATGATGGATAGTAGATTTATACAACAGAGAAAAGGCTGCATAGGAAACTTACTTTCTATTCCTTTATCTGTGCTAAAGGGTAATTTAAAAAACATAAATCATAACTCTCATTGAAATATAAAATTAATGTGTGTCGAAGATTTTATTCAAGGGGTACCTGGGTAGCTCAGTTGGGAGTGTTGACTCTTGATTTTGGCTCAGGTCATGATCCCAGCATTAGGAGATCAAGCCCTACATCAGTCTCTATACTCAGCATAGAGCCTGCTTGAGATTCTCTCTCTCTCTCTCTCTCTCTCTCTCTCTCTCTCTCTCTCCCCCTCTCTCCCTCCCTCCCTCCCTCTGCCTCTCTCAGCTGCTTGCATGCTCTTTCTAAAAGAAAAAAAAATTTTTTTAAGATTTTATTCAGTTAATTAATTAATGAGGATACCGGTAAAGTGTTAAAACTAGTTAAAAAGAACATCTGAGGGGCACTCAGTCAGTTGAGCATCTGACTCGATTTCAGCTCAGGTCATGATCTCACGATTCATGGGATTGAGCCTCACCTTGGGCTCTGGCTGACAGCTTAGAGCCTACTTGGGATTTTCTCTCTCCCTCTCTCTCTGCCCCTCCCCTGTGCTCTCTCTCTCAATAAATAAACATTTAAAAAAAAGAACATCTGAATAACAACCGTATGTTTAGGCAATTAGGAATGCTCAAAGAATTTCCTAATAAATGTTAAGACTGCTTAACCTATTCTGTAAGTGACAAAGATTCTCTCTTTGAGAGACTAATCAGGTGCCTCAGAGTCCTCATCTCAACTAGATTTCAACATTGGGCTCCTATGTCTATCCTTCTTGAGCATGTGTCTCCAATTTTAGCAAAAAAAATCTTTCTGAACCAGTTTAGAGAGCATATCCCACCCTTGGTACCTGATTACCCTTAATTCTGGGTCAAGTTTGTTATCCCCCACCTCTGACATCTGATCACCCCTGGTCTGCCTTCAACAAGAATCCTTACAAGTGGTTTTAGCCAGAATCCCCTCCACCCCAACCTCTGATGTTTCCTCTTAGTATTTTCCATCTGCTGACTTCCCACTCCAACTCTGCTTCCTGTCCAATCTTCTCTTGTCCATGTTGTAGTAGGAATTGAGCCCGTTTCTATACTGAGTTCTTTATTCCACTATTGAAATAATTCTTTACATTTTTTTTAATGTTTTATCTATTTTTGAGAGAAAGAGAGACAAAGACACAGAGTGAGCAGAGGAGGGGAAAAGAAAGAGGGAGACAGAATCCGAAGCAGGTGCCAGACTCTGAGCTGTTAGCTCAGAGCCCTACACGGTGCTCAAACTCATGTGAGATTATGACTTAAGCCAAAGACTGATGATAAATCGACTGAACCACCCAGGCACCCCTATTGCAATAATTCTTGAATAAAATCTGTTATTACTGCTTGAACTATTGTCCAGCTTTGGTTTTCTCTAACAGAAATGAGGAGCGCCTGGGTGGCTCAGTCAGTTAAGCCTCCGACTTGGGCTGAGGTCATGATCTTTAGGTTCGTGGGTTTGAGCCCCATGTTGGGCTCTGTGCTAACAACTCAGAGCCTGGAGCCTGCTTCAGATCCTGTGTCTCCCTCTCTCTTTGTCTCTCCCTGACTCACACTCTTTCTCTCTCTCTCAAAAATACATAAACTTTAACAGAAGTGAAAATCAACTGCATCTCCATTGAACAAAATAATTTGCATATTTTAAGACAAAATTCATGTTCATTGCCCTTAGTTTTGTACAGTTTGCAGAATTATAAGATTAGTCACAGGTGATGAAACCAGTAGAGCCTATAGATTCGGACAACCCCTAGTCTGCTAGACTATGCTCAGCATTCAATTAAAAGGATATCCAGTAATTATTATGCCCATTTCAAAATCTTTCCCATTTTTTCCTTACATCAGATATTGGGCTACCTACCATGGTGGAAGCTTGGTAGTCATCTTCCCTCTTCATTATAATTCAGTAGCTATTTCTTTCAAAGGCTACACTTGTTTCATTCACCCCCTTGGTCACTGTTTCTAAATCCCTCTGAGAGACTATCATGAAAACAAGGTTGAGTGAAATGAATTATGCACTTTGTATGAAGGCAGAAGCACATTTTGATAATCGTTTAAGGTCTACTTAAAGAATACTATCAGGATTCTTATATATATTTTTGAAATGTTGTATCCAGAGAACATTGCATCTGTTTTTTAGAAAAAACAGAAAATCTCAATTATTGAAGGAAAATAATTACTATCTGTAGTAGGCAGAATAATGTCTATCAAAGATGTGCATGCCTTAACCTGCAGAATCTGTGGATATGTTACTTACATGAAAATTAAGGTCACAGATGTGTAGATCTGGATTTGGCCCACAGGAGGCAGGCAGTTTGTTGACCCTTGTATTAGGGTCATTGCAATATGCAGTATTAACTTCACTGGGGAGGAAAAAGTTATCTAGTATGTTGCCCCCTATGTTCTAACCTCAAAGTTAATATGATAAATGCAAAAAAAAATGTTTATGGGGTGAATTAGGCATATTTACAATTTATTTACAATTTATTTTCTTTGACCTTCATGAGCTTATAATTTAGTTCAGATGAGAACACTGGAAGGTCAAATAGGTGATGTGTACAACAAGTGTCATAAATATTCAAGACGGGGAAGTCAGTTGAAGTGAATGAATGAGGAGAAGACAGAATGGGAACCATAACACTTAACTGGGCCATGAAGGATAGATAGCATCTGAACTGGAAGATATTCTAGAAAGAATCTGGCTATATCTGGGTTCTAGATATTCTAGAAAGAATCTGGCTATATATATATAGGGTCCTGCAGAAAGTAAATGGACAAAATTGTATGTTTTTGTTGTTGTTATTATCATGAATAAAATGATTATAGTGGAAGAGTGGAATCCAGTGGAATTAGAGTGAGTGTATCACAGGGTTGATGCTATTCCTATAGAACAAGAAAACATGAATCTGAGTCCCACTTCTTATTCCCAATCTGCTGTTTATATGTGGTCATGGCTCAATTTGGGTACTAAGTTTCTACAATTTATAACATCTTCTTTAGCAATAAGATCCTAAGAAGAAATCAGCATAGCTTTCTCTCATTTAGCATTCAAAACTCATTATTTGAGGTTTCTTGAATTTATTCTCAGAATGCCATCAAAATATATGACCATAAAAATCACATTCTTTCAATTCACCTACTCATATTTTATGCTTTGTATTATCACCCATTCATTCCCTTAGGTTTTTATTGATTGAGTTTTTGCTCACCCTGCTTACTTTTTCCAGCAGAAAAAACAGCTTATTGCCTAAGTGAAAAAGCATAGACTAGAGACACGGGGAAATGATGCCATGAGTAACAGATGGACTTTTTTCCTCTGGTTAACTACTCTTAATTCCTAGTGCTTTTTTAGGGCTTGAAAAAAGTATATCTTTTCTCTAGTGTCAAGTATTCAGAACCAATACATTAGTCACTATATTCAGAAGCATGCCTCTGTATCTGAGAGAATGGCAGTCGGGAGAATGACATTGTTCAGTAACTGTTGTACCCTTCAAGTTTCATCCTAGACATAAAGATAGAAAAACTGAATACTTTGTTCAAAGTTCTGCATCTGTCCCAATATATTATTTGTCTCAATACATATGCTTACCATCTCTCCTCCCTTTTCTTCCTTCTCCTTTGTACCACTGCTATGATTACTGCCACCACAGTCATCATTAACAGTTATTCGTTCCCAAAGTGTATTAGGAACCAAGGGATAAAAGATGCCATAAGGCTTGGTCTTTTCCTTCCTGTCAGAACTATACACCATAGTGGGAGAGAGATCTTATGTAAAGAAAAAAAAAAGATCTAGTGTGAAAATAAGGTGGCTAAGTCGAATAAGTTGTGAAATAAATACATCGGCCATTTGCCAGTGGCTCACTGAACGTTGTAGGTAATGCGATGATTTTAGGCTCTCTTTCTCTACATTCCATGCTATTCCTTGGCTTTGAACTTAATTTTCTTATATACTATCTGTCTGATTCTCCTCTAAGAAGACCTTCCTTACTTCCATGTAAAGAACTTCCTATGTAAAGAAAGCCTCCCATGTACTCATAAAGGATAATGAGTAGACCTCTAGCAAAATACTTACTATTCCTTAATGCTTAGTTGTCTTCTCAAATAAATAATAATCTTATTGAAGACAGAAACAGCTATGTATGTATCATTCTATCCCTTGGTACAGTGCCTCAGACCAGAAGCTACTCAATAAAGATCTATTGAATAGGTGGATGACTTTGGATAAAGGGGAGCTTTCTTTATACAGTATGTCATTTTTCTCCAATTTCAATTCTTTATCATTTAAAGAAAGATTAACAATGAATATTTAGCAAAACACTTATACATAGAGAAGGGGAGGGTTACACTTTCTGGACAGGCAGAAATGAATACATATTGGTGAAAATAGTATAGGGTAATGATTAAGAGCTTTGTTTCTGAAATCATCTTGACTTGGGTTTGTATTTCAGCCGACAATGTGTAGTCCTTTTAAAAATTACTCAAATCTCTAAACCTCTATTTCATAATCTGTACACTGAGAATAATGATATCAACCTCACAGATATTTGTGAAGATTAAATTTAAAAATGCTTTTAAAGTGCTTAGCAAAGTATAGACTGAAAAGAAATCATAGGCTCGATAAATAAATAAAAACTTGTTCTAAGTCACATAGTATGTCATTGTCATGATTGCATCCACTTTTGGCTGACTGCATATTCCTATCCCTTACATTATCCCTGCAGCTGACAACTTAAAAAGGGCCTCTTAAGATTCCTTTAAGAATTACCCTGATTTTTTATCATTTCTAAATAATCTAGGCCACAAAACCAAGGAGCTCCATTTATAATGCAGATTTCTACAGTGCACAGACCAGAGCTGGTGTTCCAAGTGGCGCTGGGACAACAGCATCCCCTTTACGGTGATTAGGAAACAAAGCATGAATATCTTATATTTAAGTTTCTGCCAGTTTCAAAGAGCAAAGCCAAATGATGAGAGACTTGGCCAGTGTCTGGCCTAAATCAGAAGGATGAAGAGAAAGAAGCCAAAATGCACTGTGATCATGCCGATTGGTTCTTTCAATGCAGGGAGGGGCACGGTGATGGGTGCCAGGGCACAGGAGACATTGTTCATTCCCTACATGTGAAAAAAAATGAGAGAGTTAAGCCTCCAAACACCTGTGCTCTCCCAGCTTGAAGTCAAAGCTGGTGCTGGATGAAAATTCAATTGTGCTCTAGGTCTAAGGAAAAGGTGGACTCAGCGAGCCAAGATTTTAATTCCCCACACGCAGTAAACTGGTGTGCCTTCCTTCACTTTTGAAAAGAGTGTTAAAATATGGGACAAGCATTTCCAAAATGCATTGCCCCCCCTCAAAAATATTTAAAATATAAAATGACTACCCCTAGAAGTCAGGAAGCAGAGAATTTGGAGTGAAATGACTCCTAAATTTGTGTAAAAGGGGCAGGCAACAAGCTCAGCATGATTTTCTGGGAAGCACTTTGCTCTCAGCAAAACCAAACAGCAACACTCTATTTTGCCTTGGCATAAGGATCAACTGTAGAACATGGGCCCTCTTCATTGTACACAGAACAAGGGCTATGTTAATGTGTGTTTCAGAGACAAGTACCATAGAAGTGCAGGTCAGGGAAAGATGAATAAGGGTTCTGAGCAGCGTTCATGAACCAAGACCCTGAGGGATGGATAAGGGTCTTGTGAGGCGAACAAGACCTTCATACACACAGGAAAACTTGAGAGAAGGCAGAGAGAAAGTAACAAATATAATATTCATATCCAGGACTGGCTAAAAGTTGGAGAAAGCTATTGGAATACTTAAGGTATTCTGATTGGTGTCCCTGGATACCATCTAAGTCTCATAGTGACCAAAGATTCCATTTGGAAATCACAACTTTTATCCTCCTAGTTTATGCTTTGAGATTGACTTTCTTAATGGATTCTTTGACCCTCATTTTTCTCTTTCTTGAGTCAATAGGGTGCAGTGAGAAATGGAGTATGGAACCTGAGACTGCCACTTGTGTGCTGATTTCTCTGAACTTCACTTTTTTCATCTATAAATTTAAAATAAGTATAAGACTAATACATAAAAATATGTGTCTACCAGATCCAACACTGTGATTTAAAACTCAAAGGAACTTTAGCAGGTTAATATTCTTTATATGTAAGTTTCCTCATTTATAATTTGGAAATGGTAAGATTATGCAGTTTACCTCTTAGTTATGATGATTAAATGAGATGGTACTGGGGCACCTGGGTGGCTTAGTCGGTTAAGCATCCAACTCTTGATTTCAGCTCTGTTCATGATCTCATGATTTGTAAGTTCAAGCCCCAGGTTGGGCTCTGCACTGACAGTGCAAAACCTGTTTGGGATTTTCTCTGTCCTTCTCTCTGCCCCATCCCCACTCTCGCTCTCTTGCTTTCTCAAAATGAATAAACAAATGTAAAAAAATACATAAATGATATGGTACAAATAAAAGAGCTCTGAAGAACATAACACATTATATGTTTATTTATCCACTCAACTCACTGTGGAATTACATATACCTCCATGTTTTCCATTGCTTTGTTTCTTCCTTAAAAGATTGACTATCTTCATTACCCATCTCTTTTATCCACATGTTAAATCTCAGCTCAGTGTGTACCCCTTCGTTGAAGCCTTCCTGAATAGCTCAGAGCTCAGTGGTATCTTTCAGATTGATACTTATGTGAGATCATGCTTCCAATTATTGTACCTATCAGTCATCTTTTGTTGAGTGTTATTTATAATGCCTTGCCTCCTCTGTTTTTTGTTTGTTTTTGTTGGTTTTTGTCTTTTTTAGAAAAGATATTCTTTCTTTCCTCACACTCACCTGGGTATGGAGTTAACTGAATCCTTGCCCTAGTGACCAACAGGTCTGGGTAGTTGCCCAGGGAATTCCCTGAACCTAAAAGGAGATTCTTTGTGAGGCCCAAGAGGAGAACATTAATCGTTTGGAGATAGTCTTTCTTCTGGTAACAAGTCTTTCAGTCATGCCTCCCAGCTCCTCCTTTGCTTGGCTAGACCAATCCATAGTGACTTGAGATGGATCATATAGAGATATATATTATTTTAGATGGATTATATAGGGATTTAGATTATTAATTTTTTTATTATTTAGTTTTTGAGAGAGAGAGAGAGAGAGAGAGAGAGAGAGAGAGAGAGAGCATAAGCAGGGGAGGGACAGAGAGAAAGAGACACAGAATCCAAAGCAGTCTCCAGGCTCTGAGCTGTCAGCACAGAGCCAGACGTGAGGCTCAAACCCACTAGCCATGAGATCATGACCTGCATTGAAGTTGGATGTTTAACCAACTGAGCCACCCAGGCACCCCAGGATTTAGATTATTTTAAAATACCTATATCTTTTATGTTTTTACACTGACAGTGCAGAGCCTGACACAGGGCTTGATCTCATGAATCATGAGATCATGACTTGAGCTGAAACCAAGAGTCAGACACTTAACTAACTGAGCCACCGAAGCTCCCTTTAACCCTGTCCTTTCTAATGATACTTCGGTGTTGGTGAATTTTTACCTATTTTGATATTTCTTTTTTCTAGTAACAAACTACATGTTCATATATGCTGATAAAAAGAATGATTTACATTATACCCAGACCAGACAGTGCATGAGAGGAAATGGTCATTTTCACTTGCACAGTTGCATTCAGATGGAGAAATCAAACTAGGTTTGCATAAACACTTTCCTTTGAGAAGCCCAATTTAGGGAAAAAGACTCTTGTGTTGCCCAGCAATCAGGTACCTGACTTTTGATCCTTTCTCAAACTACCGTCTAAGGGACATGAAAAATTTTTTGGAGACTTGGCAGCAGTGGTAGAGTTTGAGTTTCTGACAAGTCCAGCTTATTCACTTATTGAGTATCGCCCTGACTACAGCTGACATAAATTATATCCCATTTGTATTGGATTCATTTATCTTAAGTGAATAAATTCCTTCTTTCTTTTTTTGAGACCAAAAGGTTAGTCTACACTGTTTGGAGAGTTAATCACATAGGAGTTATGTCCTAGATTCATCACCTGGTCGAGAAGTGTGTTGTCCTCTGGGATTGTGTCTGTTAAGAGAGAATTTAAGCACCCAAGTCAGTACCCAAGTTACTCCTCAGCAATTGTACCTACAATGTATGCTGAAGGTAGACTGTCCAAAAGTCCCAGTATTCCTGAGGAAGTTTGTTTTCACCTGTTCTCTGGAAGTAATTATTAACAGTGCTTCAATTCACTATCAGAAATGTCCTGGTTTAGGAAATAAACTATGTGGTCATTCCTATTCTAGGTGCCCATCTGGAGAGCAAAGAGCATTCTGTGCATGCCCAGCCTGAAGTCTCTTTATGTGGGTTTCTAAAGGTGTGTCCACATGTAATTAGCCTTTAAAAAATAAACTTCACTCATTTTTCGGGGGGGATGATGAAATTTGATATCAATGGCTAAATGTAACTCCCCCTATTCAGAACATGTAATAAGACTTAGAAATGTATACAATGTATATTCAAATGCTTCTGTAAATAGAGGGGGAGAGAGAGAGACCAAGAGAGTGCATGCAAATGTTGCAAGATGTTAACAATTAGTGGGTTCAGGTATTGAGTAGAGACATAATCACTATATTGGCCTTTTAATTTTTCTGTTGAATTGGAAGTCTTTAGAATAAAAAGGAGGTGAAGGTAGGCAAATTGGTCTGGGGACTCGAATGGCCCAGTAGGTACCAGGGCTTCCTTAATTGGTTGATAAATGAGACAGTTTACCTCTGGATCACATACAGGGATATGTGTATAACACTTGTGTGTATTGATAGTGGGGACCGCATTTCCTACCTCATATCGACCCCTCACAATTCTGATTGCAGAGTTGTTGATATGCATTCTGAAATGACAATAAAATTGATTTCTGATGAACAGTGTTTATGTCAAATTCAACAATACGTGTGTGACCGGTTCTGTTAACATAGCAATATTTGATTCTTTTTTTTTTATTTTCCCAAATTCTAACTCCCAATTTCCCTGATTTCTACAATCATTTCTTTCTTACCAAACACTACAATATAAAGCTACCACAACTAAACTGTAGTAGTAGGGTTTTTTTTCTCCTCACACTGTGTCACAAGCTGTTATCCTTCTCATGGAAGAAGTAAATAAATGTGTTTTATTCAACCCAAAGAACTTAAATTAGTATGGAAGAGAGTTGAATGTGAGGAATTGAGGGGCTGGGTTTGAATATAAATTGAAATTTACCAACACTCTAAAAGGCATAATGTTGGCAGTCTTCCAAAATATTTGTTCATAGCAGGTTTGATATTAATGGATATATAAATTTATGTACACTTTACAGTTAGCATTTTATGAAGTGTTCCTTGAAGTAATTATCAGTTCAGCACCATACCCTAGCTAATAATATTTAACAACAATAATGCTTTGTGCTTGTGCCAAAGATCACAATGAGTAATCAAGCAATTTAGTATCCTACCACATCCTGGCTGCCTGGAAATACCTCCATGACCTGAGTATACAAATGGAGAAATGAAGATCCAAAGATGTAATGAAGGACATCCTCAAAAATCATTAAAATCCCAAGGATAAACTACCAATTTCTGATGACAGGTGTCTCTCCCTCTCAGCAAGTATAGAGTAAGATAAATTAGAAGCAGTCACTCATTATGCTAATTACAGTAATATATTTTATATCCAAATATTCTGATACATTAGAAATGGATATTGCTTTGGGGTGGCCGGGTGGCTCAGTCAGTTAAGTGTCTGACTTCAGCTCAGGTCATCATCTCACAGTTTGTGACTTTGAGCCCCCCGTGGGTCTCTGTGCTTACTTACAGCTCAGAGCCTGGAGCCTGCTTCAGATTCTGTTTCCCCCTCTCTCTCTGCTCCTCCCCAGCGCATGCTTTGTCTTTCTCTCTCTTTCAAAAATAAATAAACCTTAAATTTTTTTTTTTAAAAGAAATGGATATTATTTCACATCTCATATTTTAATCCATCTTTGAAGTAAAACCAGGTTTACCTTTGTACAGTGCAGTAGTTTATGGTAGCTCTGGGTCACAGCAATACAACTCCCGTAGCTGGAGAACCTCACTAAATTTAGGGTTTTCCAGTTAACTTATTCCAATGACTTTTAAGAGAGATCAAAGAAAGGACAGAAAGACTTCAGATATGTACTACATAAAAACTAAATATACCTATTATGTTTCTCTTTCTCCATTTCTATCTCTATTTCTGTTAGATATGCAGGGTGGTTTTTTTTTGTTTTGTTTTGTTTTTTTGCTTTGGTCCTTATTTTTTCTACCTTTGAAAACAAATTTGTGCGTGATGATTATGTGAATGAAATACTCACCTCTCTCTCTCTCTCTCTGTCTCTCTCTCTCTCTCTCTGTCTCTCTCTCTCTCTCTAGTGTGTGTGTGTGTGTTACAGATTTATGGTGGTATAATTGCCTTAAAATAAAGGGTACATATTTAAAGTATACAATTTGATAATTTTTAATATATGCATACACCTGTGAAATCAAGATAACAAACATATCCATCACCTCCCCGTCTCCTTGTGACCTTTGGTAATCCCTTTCTCCTGCCCCTCCTTAATCTTCCACCCCCAGACAACAACTCATCTACTTTCTATCCCTATGGTTTCCATTTTCTAGAAATTTATATAAACAGAATTGTGTAGGATGGGACCTTTTCATTGTTTTGGGGTTTCTTTCACTTAACCTCACTATTTTGAGGTTCACCAATGTCTTTAGATATATCAATACTTCATTTATTTTATTTCTGAATAGTATTTTAGTATATAGATATACCACCTTTTGGTTATTCACCTGTTAATGGACATTTGGGATGATTTAGTTTGGGGCTATTACAAATAAAGCTATTAAGAACCTAAAATCTTTCTAAAAACATATGTTTTTTATTTCTCTGCAGTAAATACTTAGAAGTGGTGTAGCTGAGTTATATGGTAGCTATATGTTTAACATTTTAAGAAATCACAGAGGTTATACAAAGGGGTTATAGCATTTTATAAACCCACCAGCAATTTATAAGAGTTCTAGTTGATTCAGATCTTTGCAGCACTTGATATGGTCAGTCTTTGAATTAGATCTTTAACATGTGAAATAGTATCTAATTTTGATTTCAATTTCAATTTTCTTAATGAATAATGATGTTAAGTATAGCTTATGTGTTTATTTCTGTATCTTCTTTGATAAATGTTAAAATGTATTACTGCATTTTTCAGAGGATTGTCTGTTTTCTTCTTATACATATATTTTATATGGAGCAAGGTATAGATAAAAGTTCACATTTTTAGGGGTGCTTGGGTGGCTCAGTTGGTTAAGCGTCCAACTCTTGGTTTCAGCTCAGATCATGATCTCACAGTTTGTGGGTTTGAGCTCCTTGTCGGGCTCCATGCTGACAGCAAGGGGCCTGCTTGGGATTGTCTCTCTCTCTCTCTCTCTCTCTCTCTCTCTCTCTCTCTCTCTCTCCCTCCCTTTCCCCCTCTCAGCTAGTGTGTGTTCTTGACCACTCTCTCTCTCTCTCTCTCTCAGAATAAATAAACTTAAAAAAAGTTTGTATTTTATGTATGGATATCCAGTTGATCCAGCAGCTTTTTTTAAAAACACTATCATGTCTCCACTGAATTGACTATTTTTTCCCCACTGATTTATTTTTTCCATCTTTCTAATAATTCACTGTCTTCAATTCTTAAAGTCAGGTAAATCCTCCAATTTTGTTCTTTTGTTTCATTTCAAAGTAATTTTGATTATTCTAGGAACCTTATATTTACATATGGATTTTAAAATCAAGTTGTAATTTTAAAAATAAAGCCTGGAACGCCCGGTTGTCTCAGTTGGTTGAACATCCCATTCTTGATTTTGGCTCAGGTTATGATCCCAGGATTGTGGGATCCAGCCCTGTGTCAGGCTCTGCACTGAGTGTGGAGCCTGCTTAAGATTCTCTTTCTCTTTCTCTCTCTCTCTCTCCGCCTCTGCCTCTCTCCCATGCTCGTGCACTCTCTCTCTAAATTAAAATTAAAAGAAATGTATTTAAAATAAAGCCTGCCAGGATTTTCATTGGGATTGCACTGAGTATATGGATCAGTTTAGTAAGAATTAACATATTAACAATAACAATTGAATTTTTCAATCCATGAATTTGATATATATCTCCATTTATTTGGATTTTTGTTAATTTATTTCAACAGTATATTATAGGTGTTAGTTTGTAAGTCTTTAACATATTTCAGGTTTTCTCCTAGATTTTTATATTTTTATGCTATTATAAATAGTTTTTAAAAATTTTAATTTCCAGTTGTTCATTGCTATCATATAAAAATAAAGTTGTTTTTGGTTACTGTTCTTTTATCCCACAATAATGACAAATTAATTTTTTAATGATAATGGTATTTTTGTCTTGATTCTGTAGGATTTCTATAGAGACAATGATGTCAACAGCAAATAAAGGCAATGTTATTTCTTCCTTTTAAATATGGATGTCTTGGGGCGCCTGGGTGGCTCAGTCGGTTGGGTGTCCGACTTTGGCTCAGGTCACGATCTCACAGTCCTTGAGTTCGAGCCCCGCGTCAGGCTCTGTGCTGACAACTCAGAGCCTGGAGCCTGTTTCAGATTCTGTGTCTCCCTCTCTCTCTGACCCTCCCCCATTCATGCTCTGTCTCTCTCTGTCTCAAAAATAAATAAACGTTAAAAAAATTAAAAAAAAAAATAAATATGGATGTCTTTTATTTCTTTTTGTTAGTTTTATTACTCTTGCTAGAAACTTGAGGATAATTATAAATAGAAGTAGTGAGAACAGGTATCCTGGTCTTATTATTTTTTTTTTATGAAATTTATTGTCAAATTGGTTTCCATACAACACCCAGTGCTCATCCCAACAGTTGCCCTCCTCAATGCCCATCACTCACCCACCCTTCCCTCGCACACCCCAACAATACTCAGTTTATTCTCAGTTTTTAAGAGTTTCTTATGGTTTGTCTCCCTCCCTCTCTAACAATTTTTTTTTCCTTCTCCTCCCCCATGGTCTTCTGTTAAGTTTCTCATGATCCACATAAGAGTGAAAACATATGGTATTTATCTTTCTCTATATGACTTATTTCACTTAGCATAACACTCTCCAGTTCCATCCACGTTGCTACAAAAGGCCATATTTCATTCTTTCTCACTGCCAAGTAGTATTCCATTGTGTATATAAACCACAATTTCTTTATCCATTCATCGGTTGATGGACATTTAGGCTCTTGATCTCAAGTGGAGAATTGTCCTCTACCAATAATGTTAACTGTAGGTTTTTGTTTTTTTTTAAAGTCTGCTTAATCAGGTTGGGGAGTTCCATTCTTTCCCTACTTGTTTGAAAGTTTTTATCATAAATAGGTGTTTGATTGTGTTAGCTGGTGTGTGTATGTCTATTAAGATGATCATATTGATTTTGCCCTTTATTCTACTAACATAGTATACTACATTAATTGATTTTTGGATGTTAAACTATTGTGCATTCCAAGATATATCTGACTAAGTCATGGTGCATAGTTCTTTTCATATATTGAAGGATTTCGTTTGCTTATCTTTTGCTGAAGAGTATTTGACATCTAAGTTGGCATGTTACTTTATTTTCTTTTAATATCTTTGTCTGGGTTACATTTCAGGGTAATGCTAGCTTCATAGAATGATCTGGGAAGCATTATTTTTCCCTCTAATTTCTGGAAGTTTGTTAATATCTACTGGTAAAGCCATATGAGCTTGAGCTTTTTCTGGTAGGGAAATTTTAATTACTATTAAATTAAAAAAATTGTTATTATAATTATCTTAAAAATGTCTAATTCATTTGAGCCAATTTTGGTAATTTTGTAGTTTGTTTTCTATTTTTCTAACTTCAAAAATATTCTTCTGTTTCTCTTTGATTATCTTCCTTTATGTTAAATAAATAATTGTTTAGTAGACTGTTCTAATTCTATTGCCTTTTTAAAATTTTTATATTTTCTTAATGACTGCTTTAGGAAGTACAAATAAATTTATATTTTGTCTACATTAGATTGTTGCCATAAAGTTGTTCATAATATTCTTTAAATGTGTTTAATTTTGAATGTTTTGGTAGTGATGTTCTTGCTTTCTTTTCTAATTTGGGAATTTTATTCTCTCTTATTTTCATGTTTAATATAGACTAATGTTTATCAACTTTGTTGATTTTGTTAAAAAGATTAAGTTATTGGTTTTGTTTATTTCTTCTTTTGATTTTACTGTTTTTCATTCTAATCTATAATTTCCTTATATCCTCTTCAGTTTGCTTTGATTTTAATTTGATTTTCATTTTTCAGTTTCTCAAGGTGGAAATTTAAGCTGTTGCTTTGAGACTTTTCTTCTTTTCTGATGTAGGAACGTAGACCTATAAATTTCCTCTAAGCACTGCTATAGGTGCATCTTGTAAATTTAGACATGTTGTGTTTTTGTTTTCAATCTAATTAGTTTTACAATTTATTCTTTGACCTATTGGTTATTTAAGAGGGTGTTGATTAATTTCCATGTATTTCTGAGTTTCTTAATATTCTTCCTGTTACTGATTTCCAATCTGGTTTAATTGTAGTTGAAGAATACACTTTGTATGATTTTAGTCCTTTATTGAAGTTTTTTAATGGCATAAAATATAGTCTATCCTGGAGACTTGAGAATATGTGTATTCTGTTGTTGTTAGGTATACTGTTCTATAAATACCTGTTAAGTCTTGATTTTATAGTGTTGTTCTTTATCCTTGTTTATCTTCTGTCTAGTTGTTCAATTCATTTTTGGGAGTGGATTATTTAAGTTTAAAACTTATTTTTGAATGATCTAATTCCACTTTCTTTTTTTATGTTCTTTTTAAAAAAATTTACATCCAACTTAGTTAGCATATAGTGCAAAAATGATTTCAGAACTGGATTTCAGTGATTCATCCCCTATATATAACAACCAGTGCTCATCCTAACAAGTGTCTTCCTTAATGTCCCTTACCCATTTAGCCCATCCCCCCTCCTACAACCCCTCTAGCAACCATCAGTTTGTTCATTATATCTAAGAGTCTCTTATGTTTTGTCCCCCTCCATGTTTTTATATTATTTTTCCTTCCCTTCCTTTATGTTTATATATTTTGTACCTTAAATTCCTCATATGAGTGGAGTTATATGTTATTTGTCTTTCTCTGACTGACTAATTTCGCTTAGCATAACACCCTCTAGTTCCATCCACATAGTTGCAAATGGCAAGATTTCATTCTGTTGTATATATACACTGCATCTTCTTTATCCATTCATCTGTCAATGGACATTGGGCACTTTCCATACTTTGGCTATTGTTGATAGTGCTGCTATAAACATTGGGGTGGATCTGCCCCTTTGAAATAGCCCACCTGTATCCCTTGGATACATACCTAGTAGTGCAATTGCTGGGTCATAGGGTAGTTCTATTTTTAATTTTTTGAGGGACCTCCATACTGTTTTCCAGAGTGGCTGCATCAGTTTGCATTCCCACCTGCAGTGCAAAAGAGATCTTCTTTTTCCACATCCTCACCAATATCTGTTGTTGCCTGAGTTGTTAATATTAACCATTCTGACTGGTGTGAGGTGGTATCTCATTGTGGTTTTAAGTTGTATTTTGCTGATGATGAGTGATGTTGCCCATCTTTTTATGTGTCAGTTACCCATATGGATGTCTTCTTTGGAGAAGTGTCTATTCATGTCTTTTGCCCATATCTTCACTGGATTATTTTTTTTTGGATGTTGAGTTTGGTAAGTTCTTTACAGATTTTGGATACTAATCCTTTATCTGATATGTCATTTGTGAATATCTTCTCCCGTTCTGTCGGTTGCCATTTAGTTTTGCTGATTGTTTCCTTTGCTGTGCAGAAGATTTTTATTTTATGAGGTCCCAATAATTCATTTTTGTTTTTGTTTCCCTTGCCCCCAGAGACATGTTGAGTAAGAAATGGCTGCGGCCGAGGTCAAAGAGGTTGTTGTCTGCTTTCTCCTCTAGAATTTTGATGGCTTCCTGTCTTCCATTTAGGTCTTTCATCCATTTTGAATTTATTTTTGTGTATGGTGTAAGAAAGTGGTCCAGGTTCATTTTTCTGCATGTTGCTGTCCAGTTTTCCCACCACCATGTGCTGAAGAGACTGTCTTTATTCCATTGGATATTCTTTCCTGCTTCGTCAAAGATTAGTTGGTCATACGTTTGTGGGTCGATTTCTAGATTCTCTATTCTGTTCCATTGATCTGAGTGTCTGTTTTTATACCAGTACCATACTGTCTTGATGATTACAGCTTTGTAATACATCTTGAAGTCTGGGACTGTGATGCCTCTAGGATTGCTTTGGCTATTTGGGGTCTTTTCTGGTTCCATACAAATTTTAGGATTGTTTGTTCTATCTCTGTGAAGAATGCTGGTGTTATTTTGATAGGGATTGCATTGAATATGTAGATTGCTTTGGGTAGTATTGACATTTTAACAATATTTATTCTTCTAGTCCAGGAGCATGGAATATTTTTCCATATTTTTGTGTCTTCTTTGACTTCTTTCATAAGCTTTCTATACTTTTCAGTGTATAGATTTCTTACCTCTTTGGTTAGGTTTATTCCTAGGTATTTTACAGTTTTTGGTGCAATTGTAAATGGGATCAATTCCTTGATTTCTCTTTCTGTTGCTTCATTGTTGGGGTATAGGAATGCAACCGATTTCTGTGTATTGATTTTATATTCTGCAATTTTGCTGAATTCATAGATCAGTTCTAGAAGTTTTTTGGTGGAATCTTTTTGGTTTTTAATATAGAGTATCATGTCATCTGTGAAGAGTGAAAGTTTGGCTTCCTCCTTGCTGATTTCAATGACTTTTATTCCTTTGTGTTGTGTGACTGCTGATGCTAAGACTTCCAACACTATGTTGAATATCAGTGGTGAGACTGGACATCTCTGTTGTATTCCTGACCTTAGGGGGAAAGCTCTCAGTGTCTCCCCATTGAGGATGATATTAGTGGTGGGTCTTTCATGTATGGCTTTTATGATCCTGAGGTATGATTCTTCTATCCCTACATTCTTGAGGGTTTTTATCAAGAAAAGATACTGTATTTTGCCAAATGCTTTCTCTGCATCTATTGAGAGGACCATGTGGTTCTTGTCCTTTCTTTTATTGATGTGATGTATCACATTGATTGTTTTGAGTATATTGAACCAGCCCTGCATCCCAGGTATACATCCCACTTGGTCATGGTGAATAATTCTTTTAATGTATTGTTGGATCTGATTGACTAGTATCTTGCTCAGGATTTTTGCATCCATGTTTATCAGGGAAATTGGTTTATAGTTCTTTTTAGTGGGGTCTCTGTCTGGTTTTGGAATCAAGATAATGCTGGCTTCTAGAATGGGTTTGGAAGTTTTCCTTCCATTTCTATTTTTTGTAACAACTTCAAAAGAATAAGTGTTAACTCTTTAAATGTTTGGTAGAATTTCCCTGGAAAGCCATCTGGCCCTGGACTCATGTTTTTGGGAGATTTTAGTTAATAATTCGATTTCTTTACTGGTTATTGGTCTGTTCAACTTTTCTATTCTTTCTTCTTTCAGTTTTGGTACTTATATATTTCTAGGAATTTTCCCATTTCTTCCAAGTTGCCCATTTTATTGGCATATAATTGCTCATAATCTCTTACTATTGTTTGTATTTCTGCTGTGTTGATTGTGATCTCTCCCCTTCATTCTTGATTTTATTTATTTGGGTTGTTTCCTTTTTCTTTTTGATCAAACTGGCTCAGGTTTATCAATTTTGTTAATTCTTTCAAAGAACCAGTCCTGGTTTCATTGATCTGTTCTACTGTTTTTTTGGTTTCAATAGCATTAATTTCTGCTCTAATCTTTATTATTTCCTGTGTTCTGCTGGTTTTGGGTTTATTTGCTGTTCTTTTTCCACATCTTTAAGGTGTAAGGTTAGGTTGTGTATCTGAGACCTTTCTTTCTTCTTTAGGAAGGCCTGGATTGCTGTATACTTCCCTCTTATGACCATCTTTGCTGCATCCCAGAGGTTTTGGGGTATGGTGTTATCATTTTCATTGGCTTACATGTACTTTTTATTTTTCTCTTTAACTTTTTGGTTAGCTCATTCATTCTTTAGGAGGATGTTCTTAAGTCTCCAAGTATTTGTTATCTTTCCAAATTTTTTTTTTTCGTGGTTGATTTTGAGTTTGTTAGCATTGTGGTCTGAAAATATGCAAGGTATAATCTTGATCTTTTTGTACTTGTTGAGGGCTGATTTATGTCCCAGTATGTGGTCTATTCTGGAGAACGTCCCATGTGCACTGGAGAAGAATGTATATTCTGCTGCTTTAGGGTAAAATGTTCTGAATATATCTGTTAAGCCCATCTGGTCCAGTGTGTCATTCAAAGCCATTGTTTCCTTGTTGATTTTTTGATTGGATGAACTGTCCATTGCTGGGAGTGGGGTATTGAAGTCTCAGAGTGAGTACTGAAAGATATGAATTTATTGATATTATGTTGCCTGTAGAGCTGGAGTTTCTGGTGGTGTTCTCTGGTTCTTTCTCATCTTTGTTGCTTTTGGTCTTTTTGTTTTGTTTTGTTTTTCATCTTTTCTCCCCTCAGAGAGTCTCCCTTAAAATTTCCTGCAGGGATGGTTTAGTGGACATGAACTCCTTTAGTTTTTGTTTGTCTGGGAAACCTTTTATCTCTCTTCTATTTTGAATGACAGTCTTCCTGGATAAAGAATTCCTAGCTGCATATTTTTCCAATTCAGCACAGTGAATATTTCCTGTCACTCCTTTCTGGACTACCTCGTTTCTATGGATAGGTCTCCTGCAAACCTGATCTGTCTTCCCTTGTAGGTTAAGGACTATTTTTTCCTTGCTGCTTTCATGATTCTTTCCTTGCCTGAGTATTTTGTGAGTTTGACTATGATATGCCTTGTTAATGGTCAGTTTTTGTTGAATCTAATGGGAGTCCTCTGTGCTTCCTGGATTTTGATGTCTGTGTCTTCCCCCAGGTTAGGAAAGTTTTGCACTGTGATTTCCCCACATAACAATTCTACCCCTTTTTCTCTCTCTTCATCTTCTGGGACTCCTATGATTCTGATGTTATTCCTTTTTAATGAGTCACTGAGTTCTCTAATTCTTATATCGTGTTATTTTGCCTTAGTCTCCCTCTTTTTTTCTGCTTCATTATTTTCCATGTTTGTCCTCTATATCGCTGACTTGCTGCTCTGCTTCATCCATCCTTGCTGCTGTGACATACATTTGAGATTGCAGCTCAATTATAGCATTTTTAATTTCATCCCGACTAGCTTTTACTTCTTGTATCTCCACAGAAAGGGATTCTAATCTATTTTCAACCCCAGCTAGTGTTCTTATTATCGTGATTCTAAATTCTGGTTCAGACATCTTGCTTGTATAAGTGTCAAGTCCCTGGCTGTCATTTTTTCCCGTTCTTTTTATTGGGGTAAATTCCTTCGTTTCATCATTTTGAAGGAAGAAAAGGAATTAATAAAGTAAAAAAAAAAAATTAAAAAATTAAAAAACAACACAAACAAATCAAATAAATGATGCTAGATCCTAGGTGTGTTTTGGTTTGGTTGTTGAAAGAAGCTTGATAGAAAAGGGGAAGAAAAGAAAAGAAAAAAAAAGGGAAAAAAGGAAAATGTTTGAAAATTTGAAAAAATGAATACAATAAAATATAATAAAATGAGTTGATGAAAGTAAAATAGAATTGAGAAAATTTACAAAAAACTGAAAAATATAGTAGAAAAATATTAAAGAAAAATATTTTTATATAAAAACATAAGATAAAAATAATTTTTTTTCTTTCTGTATTCAAGAATAAGAAAAGAAAAAGGAAAAAATAAATATATGGACTAGCAAACAGAATGAAATACGATTGAAATTACATCAAGGTTCCCCTAGAAATCAAAATATGAAGCACTTTATAATCTGTAAACTAAGCAGGTGTAGAGACTCGTGGTGTTCCTCAAGAGTGCAGTTGGCTTGTTTGGGTGCAGTTTAGTGTAATGGCTCCATTCTCCACTAGATGGCACTGCTTAGCTTACTGGGGTGGATTGTTGTGGCACTTGTAGGTGTGTATGTGTATGCATTGGAGGTGTGAAAATGGCATCACCCAGCTACCCAGTATGTAGTTTCATAACTCTGTGTTCTTCCTGACTGGCAATCAGGTACCCCTCCTTTGTCTCTGGCTTCTGTCCACTCCCTGCTTCTACACTGTCTGTAACCACGCTGCCAGCCGCCACCTCCCTCCTGAGTTTTATCTCAGATGAGTCTGTGTTTCCCAACCCCTCACTTCTGATGGAATCCAGCCTTGACCTGCTTAGACCCTCTGGGGGAGGGTTTCCCTGAGCAGTGGCTGGGTGCTGGCCTACCCCCAGGAACATTCGCATGAATACTGCTGCCAATGTCCTGCATACTGCAGCTTGGTGCCAGTCTGCCCCAGAAAAAGTGTCTGTGATTGTGTAACCAGTGTTTCAGGGACTACGGCAAATCACAGCACACATCTGGTACCAGGCTTCACCCCCAATGTCCTTTTTCCAATACCAGTGAATGTGGCTGATCTCCGGGGTCTGCTGGGACCCTTGCCTGTGGGGAGTTTGCATAGCCTCTACCCAATGTCCTCCCAGTAGGGAAACCACCTCTCCCTGTGTGGCCAGAGGACTCTTCAGACCTTGCACTCTGCTCCTGGGGATTTGCCCTTCCCACCAGAGCACCACCAGGTATAGACCTGCAGAGTTTCAGACTCTGTGCTCTCCCTGTTTATAGAGTCTTAACGGAATTTAAACCCTCTCCTTTCTCCTTTCTCCTTTTTTTGTTCATTCCCCTGTAACTGTTTCTGCTCTTCCCTTTTCTCTCCAGCTGTTTCTGGGGAGGGAGTGCTATTCCCATACTCTCCCTGTCTCTGTCCCCTTCCAAAAGCAAAAATAGCTCCCTTTCCTCCATGACTTCTTTCTCCCTCAGTTCACCTCTCCATGCTGCATACCTGCTGAGTTCTGTGGTTCAAATTGTGCAAATTGTTGTGTTAATCCTCAAATCAGTTTTCTAGGTGTGCAAGATGTTTTGGTGTTGATCTGGCTGCATTTCGGAGACGAGATGCAAGAAAACTTCCATCTGTTCTGCCATCTTGGCCCCCTCACTAATTCCACTTTCAGTTCTACAAAATTTTGCTTCATGTGTTTTGGGGCACTAGGGTTAAGTGTATAAATATTTATAACTGTTATATCTTACTGATGAATTGATACTTTTTTATTATTATGAAATACATATTTTCTTTTCTAGAAATATTTCTTGTATTCACGTCTATTTGTGTAGTATTGATATGGCTATAGGTGCCATAGAATTACTGATTTCATGTTTTACCTTTTTTATATGTTTTTACTTTTTTTTTATTTGTGGTTTTTAATGTAAGATGTGTCTCTTATAGACAGCATATAGTTAGGTCTGTTTTTGTTCAATCTGACAATCTGCCTTTTGTTTATTGGATTTAGTACATTTAAATTTCATGTAACTATTGTTGTAGTTGGATTTATACCTGCCATCTTACTTTTTAAGTTTCATTTTTATCATTTTTTTCTAATGTTCAACTGTTTTTCTTTTATTACTATCTTTTGTGTTAAATAAATATTTTTTATACTTTACCATTTACTCTCTCTCTTGATTGTATTATTATTTCAAATTATTGTCCTAGTGGTTGCTTTAAGGATTACAATATGTATCTCAACTGATCATAATCTACTTTAGAATAATACAAATGTGATTCCAGTGAAATAAAGTATCTTTGCTTCATTATAGATCCTTTTCTTCCCCTTTGTGTTAGTATTGTCATATATCTATATGTCATAGATATTGATGTATAGATATATCTATATCTAATTCCAACAATATGGTGTTATGTTTTTATACAAAAATATATTTTTAAAAAACAAGAGTGTTTTATTTTGATAGACTTTTGATTAAAATATATATGTATAGATTTTTATATTTATACATGTGTTTATTTTTTCTGGCTGTCTGCACTTCTTCCCCAGATGAGAGATACTGTCTAGTGTTACTTTCTTTCAGGCTAAAGGGTTTCCTTTAGTGTTTCTTACAAGCAGGCCTATTAGCAATGAATTCTCTGAGTCTTCGTTTATCTGAGAATGTATTTATTTCACCTTCTTTTTGAATAGTTTTGCTGAATATAGAATCTTAGTTGACATTTTATTTAAACATTTTTAATTTGTCATTGTAGTACCTCCTGGCCTCCATTATTTCTGGCATAGATTCATCCGTTAATTATATTGTATAATTGTACATGATGTGTTGTTGTTTTTTCTTGTGCTTTCAAAATTTTCTCTTTGTCCTCGATTTCAACAGTGTAACTATGATGTGTCTAATTCTCTTTGAGTTATCTTACTTGGGGTTCACTTAGGTTTTTAGATGTGTAGAAACCTCCTCTGTAAGTGATAGCAAAACTTGTTGTTTTCTTTGCCAATCTCTCCCTGGCTGAATTGCCATTCATTCTAGTTGGATTGAGAGAACTAACGGATTGGGAGTTTTATAAGCATCCCTTGTCAAAGATGTCACAAACTTGGGGGCACCTGGGTGGCTCAGCTGGTTGAGCGTCCAACTTTGGCTCAGGTCATGATCTCACAGCTCATGAGTTTGAGCCCCGTGTCCAGCTCTGTACTGACAGCTCAGAGCCTGGAGCCTGATTCAGATTCTGTGTCTCCCTCTCTCTCTGCCCCTAACCCGCTCTCATTCTGTCTCTGTCTCTCTCAAAAATAAATTTAAAAAAACATTAAAAAAATTAAAGATGTCACAAACTTGTACTGTTTTCGCATCATAGCCTAAGACTCTATTCAGGCAATAAGTTGGGAAAGTCATTCGGCACATCTTGATTGTTTTTATTCACTCAAGGATCTATGTCCTTCATTGCCTGATGTTCTGTATCTTCAGAATCATTGATTCCTACATTACATGAAGTTTTTTTAGTTGTTTCAGGCAGGAAGATAAATCTGGTGTCTGTTACTCAATCTCAGCTGGAACAGTTTTACTTTTTTTTTTTTTTTGCTGTTTGTGTTTTTTAATTAATCATTATTTTATAAAGTAGCTTTAGGTTTATAGCAAAATTAAGTGTACAGTAAAGACAATTCCCATGTATCTGTAGTTCCCACCTATGCACAATCTCCCTGAGTATCAACGTCCTGTAACACAGCAATACATTTCTTACATTGATGATAAGTCTACATTGTCACACCATTACCCCAGAGTCTACAGTTTACATCAGGGTTTATCCCTGGTGTTGTATTTTCTATTCATTTTGATAAGTGTTTGATGACATATATCTGCCATTATAGTATCATATAGAGTTGTTTCACTTCCCTAAAGTCTTCTGTGCTCTGCCTATTTATCCCTCCATTCTCCCTAACCCAAGCAACTACTGTTTTGCTCTTTCCATAGTTTTGCCCTTTCTAGAATGACATAGAGTTGGAATCATACAGTATGTAGCCTTTTCACGTTGGTTTCTTTCACTTAGTAATATGCATTTACATTTCCTTCATGTCTTTTACGCCTTGAGAAGCTCATTTCTTTTTAGTGCTAAATAATATTCCATTGTTTGGATGTACCAGAGTTAATCTATTCCCCTAATTAAAGATACCTTGGTTGATTCGAAGTTTTGGTAGTTATTATAAATCTGCTACAAACATCAATGTGCAGGTGTTTTGTGGACTTAAGTTTTTAACTTCTTTGGTTAAATACTAAGGAGCACAATTGCTTGATCCTATGGTAAAAGCATGTTTAATTTTATAAGAAAATACCCAACTGTTTTCCAAAGAGGATATATCATTTTGCATTTCCACCAGAGTTCCTGTTGTTTCACATCCTCACCAGCATTTAGTGTTGTCAGTATTTTGTATTTTAGCCATTATAGAGGCATATAATGGTATCTCATTGCTATTTTAATTTGTAATTTTGTAATGACATATTATGTTGAACATTTTTTCATATGTTTGGTTGCCTTCTGTAAATCTTCTTTGATGAGATGTTTGTTCATGGCTTTTGGCCATTTTTTAATCAGGTTTGTTGGGAAAAAGTATGGAATTTTTGTTATTCTCAGGAGCTATATGTGTTACCCTTTTTCATTAACATTCATCACCCATTCCAACAGGAATTATTCTCTTCTGGGATGAAATAATTTACTTATCTGTTTTAGTGCATACTGGACCAAAGATGCAATACTGTGAAATTGAGGCAAATGAATCTATAATTAATTAACAAATTTTTTTATGATCTTAAGACTAATTTCCAATTCTGAAGGGATTAATCTGTGTATTCACTCAACAGTAAATTATTAAGAACCTGATATATATGATGTTTTGTGATAGATGCTTTGGATTATCTTTCCTAACCACACACACCCAAGTACAGTATCTGTCACTAAGTACATAAAAAATTAAATCTGATTATTTCATTAAAAATTAAAAATGACATCGTGGTTGGGGATGAGTATGTAAAATTATACTTTTTATAAAATAATAGCGTATATCATTGGCATTCTGGGAATATACATATTTGACCTGCTTATTGTTTATTTTGCTACTTATTAAGAATTTTTATAACACTTATGTGTTAAGATAAATATAAACCTGGCATTATGTAACACTTTTATTTTAAGTACAGGTCAGTCAGAATTAATTCTGGCAAGCTTTAATAACAGAATATTTTAAAATCAATTTGATTAGATGGTTTTCTAACATACACTGACTGAATGTCTTCCGTTCCTAAGTCACCATTTGAAACTTATATCTGCAGTTTGATTTCCTCATTCCAGGTTTTTGCTGGGCATATCCACTTTTCCACATTCATCCCATTTAAAAGCAAGCATGTTGCCTTAGCAAGCATGTGCCTCTAGTTTGTTATTTTTAATGGCCCTGGCATAACTCAATCACTCTGTATTAAACCTCAGATTCATTATGGACATATACTTACTTTCCATGTCCCAACTCAGAGATTCTAAGGTTATTTCTCTTTATTACTGGAGTGTCAGTTTTAAGTGATAGAAACTGTGAAGGGGGAAATGTAGGATTCTGGGGAGGAATCTTACAGTCTCCATATATTGGCACATTCCCAACTAAATGTTCTTGAGGAAACAAAGATTATTGTAGGCTCTACAACAGCACTGTCCAATAGAAATATAATGTGAGTTATAAATATAAGCTACATGTATAATTTTAAATTTTCTAGTAGCCATATTAAGAAGCAAATAAAAAAATAATTATATATGTATTTATTTAACCAAATATATCAAAAATATTATTTCTATATGTAGTCAGTATGTAATTAATGAGATGCTTTAAATTATTTTCTTCAAAATAAGTCTTTGAAATATGGCAAATTTTTTATTTATACTTATAGCATATCGTAGTTTTCACTAATCACATTTCTCTTTTTTTTCCTCCCAGGACAAAGGACTATTTTATTTCCAATATTATTGCTTATTATGATGTAGATCTTAGAAGCATAAAGTGGGATGAGATATTATAATAACCAAAGCAAAAAGTATATCTCAAAATAATGGCTATTAATGAATAATATACTCCTTCTGAGAGTTATTAAACTTAAGTGTGAAATAGTAATATATCTATACATATATTTATTAATTATATTATACATATATATTAATATTTTGAGTATACTTGACACATAATGTTACAGTATTTTCAGGTGTACGACATAGTGATTCAACATTTCTATACATTATGGTATGCTTACCACAGGTATGGCTGCCACCTGTCACTATAAAACACTATTATAATATCAGTGACTATATTCTCATGAATATAGTGGGTCATATTCCCATAACTTATTCATTCCATAACTGTAAGCCTGTATCTCTCATTTCCCTTCCCCCATTTTGCCCGTCCCTCACTTCCCTAGCCTCTGGCAGCCATCAGTTTGTTCTTGGTATTTATAGGTCTGGGTCCACTTTTTGTTTGTTTGATTATTCATTTGTTCTGTTTTTTAGATTCCATGTGAGCAAAACCATATGGTATTTTTTCTCAGTCTGACCTATTTTGCTCAACATAATTCCCACTGGGTCCATCCATGTTGTTACAAATGGCAAGATCTCATTCTTTTTTGTGGCTGCATAATATTCCATTACGCATGCATACACACACACACACACACACACACACACCCCACATCTTCTTTATACATTCATCTATCAGTGGACATTTAGTTTGCTTCCATATCTTGGCTATTGTAAATAATGGTGCAATAAACATAGGTGTGCATACATCTTTTCAAATAATATTTTCATTTTTCTGGGTAAATATGCCAGTAGTGGAATTATTGGATCATATGGTATTTCTATTTTTAATTTTTGGAGGAAACTCCATTATGTTTTCTACAATGGCTGTACCAATTTACATTCCCACCAACAATGCATTAGGGTTCTTTTTTCTCCACATCCTCACCCAATACTTTTATTTCTTCTTTTTGATACTGTTCCCTCTGACAGGTGTTAAGGTGATACTCATTGTGGTTTTGATTTGCATTTCCCTTATCATAAGTGATGTTGAGCATCTTTTCATGGGTCCGTTGGCCATCTGTATGTCTTCTCTGGAAAAATGTCGATTCAGGTCTACTGCCTGTTTTTTAATTTGACTTTTTTGGTGTTGACTTTTATAAGTTTGTTACATGTTTTGGATTTTAACCTCTCATCAGATATATCATTTGCAAATATCCTCTCCTACTCATAGGTTGCCTTTCTATTTTGTTGATGGTTTCCTTTGCAGTGTTAAAGCTTTTTATTTTGTTGTAGTCCCAATTGTTTGTTTGCTTTTGTTTCCTTGCCTTAGGAGACATATCTAGAAAAATGTTGCTATGCTCAATGTCAGAGAAATTGCTGCCTTTGTCCACTAGTCACATTTCAAGTGTCAAACGTGGTTACATCTGACTAGTGGCTACCATATAGAATAGGCGCATTCCTGGAGAGTGTCTTACCATCCTGAAAACAGTAGTCTAAACATGCAGGTTCTTGAGAGTAGGGTCTGGAAACCGAGCATTAGAAAATGTGAAGATAATGTGTCATTCTGGAGTTACAGTTAGATTCAGTGCCAGAGGAGGTGGAATCAGTCCATGTCCATGGAGCAAGTAAGACCTGAGTTATCAAGCCAAAGTGTAAAATCTCTATTTATTTCCTTTAGAGACACCTCCCAATTCTTTCAGAATATTGCATCATGCTTTTCACTCTGTTGTTTGGAATCCTTTGACTATCTTTGCGTGTGTGTGTGTGTGTGTGTGTGTGCACACGCACGTGTACATGTGAGTGAGCAAGAACACAAGAGTCAGCATGTGTGTAGGCAAATGTATGTTAGTATTTTTAAGGAAAAAATATGATCATAGATTACCTAAATTCTCTAGTTTGATTTTGTCACTTGGCCATACATTTTATACATCTTTTCATATTACTACATGGAAATCTGTAATATTTTTAATGGTAGCATTAAATGATGTATCTTTTCTGCCATTTACTTAAACAATATCCTGTCAGTAGGTATTTAACTTATTTTGAGGTTCCCACAACTAAATGAATTGTGGCTATATACATTCTTGTGTACATTTGTGAATACTTCATGCAGAATAGATCCTTAAAATGTAAGTTGTTGAATCGACTAGGGTACCTAAGTTTTTGTTACACACTGACAAATTGCCTTCCAAAAATAGTTAAATAAGTTTATAGCTCACCCACATGGCAGAATGTGTCCTTTCTCTATACTCAACTTGTTCCATAGGTTATAAGCCTCCAAATCATTTTGCCAATAGTGGGCAAAGTAGTATTATGTTGTGATTTAATTTTAATTTTTAGATTTTTTGTACTGTTTCTTAGAATGAACAAGTCTTTATATTTTATTGGAAATTCATGCTCTTTTACAAAAATGTTGCAGTTTTATATTTGATTGCTTTTTAGTTTTTTTTCAAAAGTATTTCATGGATGTTAATACCTTAACTTATAAATGTTACAAACGTTTTATCCTGGATTGTCATTTGTCTTTTTTTATTGCTTATATTTTACAGTGAGATGTTTAAAATTTCACACATTCATTTACATCAATCCTTTTTTTTTCTCATAGCCTCAGGATTTTGAAACTTAATTGGAAAAGTCCTTCCCACCCTGAGATTCAAAATAAATGTTTTCTAATATTTTGTCTAACACAAAATATTTAATAGATTTTCATATTTTGATTTTTATTCTATTGACGACTGTTTTTAAATATGATGTAGGAGCTTAACTTTTTTTTCTAATGTACACCCAATTTTCTGACACCATTTATTAATGTTATTCTTTTAATTATCTATGATATAATCTTAGACATGCAATATTTTGATTCCTCTGTGAATTTTATATATTTCCTAGATGCTACTTTTTTCCATGGTCTCCACAGCTCACACTTAAATTGTGCTTTGCTCATCGAAAATAATAAATATTTTCTCACAGACGGAATAACTGGGCTGATTAAATTCTGAATATTAATAATAGTAATGCCTCACATTTACATAGCCCTTTGTCATACACAAAGCATTTACATATATATATTTAATTCTCATAACACCCTGTGAGTTAAATGGGGCAGGTATTATATTCTCCACTTTACAAATGAGGAAACCAAGGCTGAGGAAATGAAGTGATTTGTTCAAGGTCACATTGCCACTGTGGGATGAGTAATGATCCAGAAACAATTCCTATCCAATGCTTTCATTCCCTTTCCCAGTCAAACTTGCTCAGAGATTATTCATATTTAGTCATTTGGTTTTTTCAATAACCATTAATTGAGGACTGGAGCAGAGACTCTTAGTTCCCTACCCAGCATTCATCTTTCCCCTCATTTCTAAAAGAATGTTCATTATGTTCAGGTATCTACCTTTTTCAGGACATAGCTCAGAGGAAGAGTGGATCCTGATAGGATTATCCATCATGATAATCCCATTACTCTTCCAGGTAACTGGTTTGGAACCGGTATATAATTATTTGGGGTCAATGAGTTGTATGGGAAAGTGTGCTTGGGTTAAGGGGTTTCTGAGTCCTTTTCTTTATTCCCAAGAAAGAGACACAAGATATGACAGTTCCTCATCTCTCTCTCCAGCTCAGATCACTAGTGAGTGCAACAGCTGGAGCTGCTAGGTCCAACCTGCTGCTGGGCTAGAGAGGAACGCACCGCAGAACAGAGCAGAGCAAGAGAACAGTGAGAGAGGTGCTGGATCCTTTTCCACCTCCGAAATCCCTGTGATGCAAAATCAATGTCCTAATAGTAATGTCAGTCTTGACCAGGGCTTTCTGTGAATTGTAGATGAAAGCATCCTAACCAATACAAAGACTCAATGAGCATGCAGAACAGAGACACCCGTGATACAGAGATCACCAATACAGTATGTTTTTGAAGAGCCTACTTTTCGTATTGAGCTGCTGAACACCCTCTTTACAGTTTCTACAGCTACCACCCGAATTGAGGCCTCTGGAACATGAGGATATGCCAGGCTCTTTGTATCTTTAATGAGGGTCTGTACATTATTCAAATTAAAACCACTACCTTGTAATATGTATTTTCTTGAAGAAATTTATATTTAACAAAAATCAAAGTCTTTTTTCTTTAAGGATGGAAATATACTATCTGCTAGTAGTCAGAAGAGATATTTCCATCCTTGAGACCCACTGTGTTATAAAAGATGGAAGTGTCAGAGAGGCTCAAATGGAAATCATTGCTCCCACTTACCAGCTATGTGATCCTGGGCCAGCTCTACATTGTCTCTTGACCTCGATTTTCTTGACTTAAAAACAAACGCAGTAACAGCAGCATGCAAGAGTTGCCATGGGATTGGATAAGATCTATCTTATCTGATATATATATATATATATATATATATATATATATATATATCAGTGTCTGACAGATCCTGACCCCCGAACAACACCTAGAAAATGACCTAGAAAATGGAATTTCTCTTTATTTCAACCTTTTCTTAAAATTTTACCTGGTAGGCTAGTGGTCTGCTGGGCAGTTGGCCTCCACTTTCTCCATGATTGTCATCAGAGAACGCTTTTTTGAGGTCCCTCAGAGAATGGATCAATGCCTGTAGTTACAAATATTTCCTGGAGTGGAAACTTGAAACAGACACCCAGACCCTGGAGACCACATATTTTCGGAGTGCACCGCTTGGTTGCCTATTGCCCCACTAATTGCTTGGTCCTGCTCCAAGGATTGGAAGGTTCTTTGCTCAATCAATGCTCTTTCCCAGGTAAGGCATGCCTGGTGTTCTCACTGCTGTTGCACATCACCTGCCTAATGTCCTCTTGCCCCTTAGAACTGCCTCCTATTATTACCCTCCTGCTTACACTTTCCCCTGATAATTGTCGGCAGATGCCCTCCATCTGCCCTCTCCCCCTGGCTAATTGCCTTCTGTTTTTCCCTCCCCATTGGTCACATGCCTGGTCTGCCCTCCTGTCACCCTTCTTACCTGCTAACCTCTGCTTGATTTGCTGCCTAGACGCAGGTAGCACGGGCCTTTCTGCCCTTCAGACTGCCTGCTGCCCGCTGATTTCCTGTGCTGCTCACCCCACCTGCTGCGCGCCTGGGGTCACCTTCCTGCTGCCTGCTCCACCTGTCCCAGGGCTGTTTGATTTCGCCCCCTGAAAAGCACAGATGGGATCTCTCCAGCTTCCCTGTGATTGTCTAATGGGGAAGTGGGATGCAAATGACTGTGTAGAATAAATGGAGAGGAAGAAAAAAGACAAAACGAAACTAAAAACCACAAACACCCAGATAGTTAGTAAGAATCCAGAGTAATTTTGCTAAATAAAAGTTATGTCTCTTTCAGAATCCAGGATATTTATACTAGATGGAAAGAAGGGAGACATACTTGTGAGCTGGTTAAAATAGATTCTCCCCTGCGTGGGAAGCAGCCATATATGTAGGAGGTAAGGACCCCGAGGGTAAAGGTTCCTCTTCCATGTCTAACACTGAAAGTAAGGATCAAGCTTTGGTGCTACACAGGTCTGTTTATGGCAAGTGATTGCATTTCACTGCATGGCATAATTTAAATGAACACCAGGGACCCTTAATGCTGCTGCTGAATATTTGCAACCTGTATCTGGCATTTAGCCTTCCAAATCTATTTTAGATGCTCTATTGGCTCCGTTAGCAGGAATCTCTTTTTTGGGTGGCACTTTCCTTTGATTTTCTCTAATTGTTTGTTTAAACTGGCACAAAACACTCACAAATTGGGCGCAGTTGCAAGTTAATAGAATCTTTTATTGAGAACTTTAGTCCCAAAGACAGTGTTCCATTTAGAGCAGAGAAATTGCTCTTAAGCCAAAAATTCAGTGTGTCATCCAGGTTACAGAGATATTTTATTTTTGAGTGGGAACGTGTCACAGCAATCAGATGTCAGGCCCTCACACTTGGCTAAGAACACAAGGAGCCTGTGAGAAGGAGTAGGCATGAGCATTGACCTTGGACATGGTACCTAAGATTTGTTTTTACTCTTCCTCTCCAAGCCAAATGACTAGTCCTTGGTTATAGCCTTCTCAAGCAGGGGCTGTTTGATGATGCATATGTCAACATCTCCAGGAATTACACTATCAGTTACTCTCTGTTTGTCCAAAAACTTCTACTCTGAAATAAAATATCTTCGTTACCTTTAACCGAATATCTTGTTACCCTTCTCCTGGAACTGACAGCCAGACCAACCAGATGATTATCACATTATTTAGTTCTTAAAGTGATTTCTTTTATAAAAACTAATTATTTCCTTGGTAGTAATGTTAATAATAATGACTAGCCTCATGCTGCCTCCTCTTGGCCTCAGTTAATTCATTTGTAAATCGCAGCAAAGGATGGAGGAAACCAGACATTCTATTGAGATTCTACTGAGCTTGAAGATACTGGAACATTTTTGTATCCGAAAACTCATTGAGACTTAAAATTTCTAGTTATCTCTGAAGCATGCCCATGACCCCCATTGACAATGATTAATTATCAACACCTACATTTGACAGATTTTCTAGTTTTCATAGTCCTAGACCATGAAAAAAGAAGGCTGTAGTAGACCCGGATATTTTCTCTGGAAGGTGGATATGTATAAAAAGCAATCTCCAAGAATACAAGGAGAGACATATAAAATGCCAATATGTATCATGGAAAGTCTGACATGAAGGAAACTTCAGTGATACCTAATTCTATTTATTTAAGGTGTGGATATAGTAACCAAGGTCTCAAGAATACAAGTGACTTGCCCGGTGTTAGTGTTGGAATAGGACTAGAGCCTGTGCTCTTTACTTTTGGTCCTTATTCTTATTATAGTTTTTATATAATATTTTGAGATCACCTCACCTTTTACTCGACCCTTGGAATTTGTGCTGATAAGAGTAATGATTATTGCAATAAATCAAAAAGTCTTGCTGATTTGGCAGATGTGAAAAGAAAAAAAAAACATTTTGGAGTTTTACTCCTTGGCTTAATTGAATAAATGTGAGATCAGGTCACAGTCCATATCATGTGAGAAATATGAGTGCTGATGTCTTCAAATTGACACAAGAATCATTTACCATCTATCTGCCATCTCACAGTAATTAAGCACATTGCCTCCATTGCTCAGCACTATTTTAATTTTCCACCACAGGTACTTTTAATTGTCTCCATCTTTAAACCAAAAGAGAAAGAATAAGGGAGGCAACAGCTTGTTCCAGTGAGTGACTGTTCACTGAGAGAGGTGTGTGTATATAGGGGAGGACTTAAATGTCACAGTTTTCAATTCAATTTAGATTTAAATAATTTTAAAGATGCCATTAGAGGTTCCTCGTCCCACCGACCACAGAAAAACTTGCTATGACCACGTATTCCTGGAACAGTGTTGTGAAGAAAATGGTGCTGACTACAGGTTCATCAAAACATCATCATAAGGAAATAAACAGCCCAGCAATTAAAGCTAAATTTATTAGATTTACTGCGGTAAGGAAAAACACTAACTTAGTAGTGTCTCAAAACAGAAAAAAGATAGGGATAAGAAATTAGAGGGCCTTGACAGAGTGATTCTGAAGGTGGTCTTCAAGGTGAAATGGCTAGAATTGGGCAAAGATTATGACATCATAGTTTTAGATTGGTGGGCCAGCAAGGTAAGGGTCTGCCAGAGAGCCTGGATAGGAAACTGTTGTAGTTAATTTGACATTTTATTTTTGAGGACTAAGTACAGTTGCCTCTCATTATTCACAGTTCCTGGATTTGTACATATGCTGACTAGCTAGAGCTTCTATGCCCCAAATCAATTCTTCCTGTGCTCTCACGGTTATTTGTGGACATGCGCAGAGTGACAACAGCAGCTGAGGTTGAACAAGGCAATAATGTCCCTTCTTGTTTCTGCTCTCATATTATAAACATGTGCCTTGTGTGTGTGTGTGTGGGGGGGGGCTATTTAGTGCCACCATTTTCATATTTTTGTGCTTTTCATTGGTGATTTGGCTCTTTAAAATGGCCCCCGAGCATGATGCTGAAGTACTGCCTCGTGTTCCCAAGTGCGACAAGGCTGTGATGTGCCTAATGGAGAAAATACATGGGTTAGAGAACCTTTGCTCGGGCATGAGATATAGTGCTGTTGGCTGTGAGCTCAATGTTAATGAATCAACTATGTAGATACTATGGTGTGTGTGTGTGTGTGTGTGTGTGTGTGTGTACATTGAATACAATCTCCAAACAGAAACATACATAAAATAAGGTTATATACTGCTCAGTTTCTACAAATGTAGTGAATAGAGGCTGGCAGGAACCTAACTCTGTATTTTCCCTTGGAACAATTCAGTATTCACTAATTCTGTATTTTAGAGACATTTTAGAACACAACTGCATAAATAATGAGAATCAACTTAATTTCTGCTTTTTTTATTAGTGTTTTGTCCCAGTATTATTTAATACAGGGACAGTAAATTATGTTTTTAATTTTCAATAACTTTTTAAACATACTATGAGATAGTAATTCCATTAGTGATTTAGTATTTGTTCAGGGCAGGGGTGGCATGGACTGTTTGGTTATTCCCTGCAGTGAGCAGCCATATTTGGGCTTCTTGGAAGATGGTTTCAATGGAATGGTGCTCAGAATGTGTGTACCACTGTCCCTCAGGTGTGGGGCTTTGTGATTAATAGGACACTGAGCACATCCAAGGATGTGCTCTGCTACCTGGGCACCTGCTTCAACAGCACTTGCAGGCACACCACTGTCCTTTCCAAGATGACCAAACCAGCTGCCAGGTGACTACTAACAACAGATTCACGTTTTGAAAAATAAACCTTCACCATTATTTTGAAATTCTTGTCATGGCAGAAGTTCAACTGCATTTGAAATTCATTCATAATTTCGTGCAAATACTCAACACTACACTTGTCAATGGGAAAAATAACTATTTTACAATATATAAATAAAATCTAAATGCTTGAAAAACTTTTCTGTAGTTGTAAAAAATATGATTTAACATTTTTATCACTAACTTTATAGTTTCTCATCAGGGGTGACTGTGAATAATTTGAAGAGATCATCATTAAAAAGCAATTACATGTAACAATTACAATTATATAACCTAATATAAAAAGTTACATCCACAGAAGCATACTCAAGCTTCTCATTAAAAATGTGAAAACATTTTTATGAAAGTTTTATAAAAATTCAATATTAATACCTTCCTGATACTTTGTATTTAAATCTTTTATTTTAGTGGGTATATTATTTCTCCCCTGAGGACCTCCCTGCCCCTACCAAGACTATTCTTTTGTCACGTGTGTTGCCTGCTGAAGATTCTTAGCTGAGTCCTTCCTTAAAAACGATCCTTCTCCAAAGGGGGCTCCTTTGGCCAAAGTTATTTCCTCTTCCCAGAGAGAGTTTGCATCAAATAGCTAGTTGATGTGAGGTCACAAAGGCCTAGCCTTCTTGCCACAATTTGGAAAAACTCTGAGAAGCTGTTCCAGCTCCAAAGCTCTTTATAGGGGGGATTGACACAGGCTTCTGCTGGACCACATCACAGTTTAATGCATCACACTTCATCTTCCACCTATTTCTGCCTTCCTAACTCCCTTGCAGGTATTTATCCCCAAAACATGCCCCATTAACCTTCTGCATGCAAATCTCCCCCTCGAAGTTGGTTTCCCAGTGAAACCAACATATAACTCTTACCATAATTAAATACTGCCAAGGAAAATTAGTGGATGCATTTTTACTAACCTCCATGTAGCCCCAATTTACCCAAGCTTGCCACAATGTACTTTCCAGGTTTTATCATTTTGTATAGGTGCTATCTCATACAAAAATGAAGGAAGCATTGCTCTTAGGAAAGGTAAAGCAAAGACATCTTATCTATTCTTATAACATTTAATACTATCTAAATGCTGGTGACTTAGGAAGGTATATGAACGTATATCTAGCCCAATTTTATTACGATACTAGTCTAAATTTGCATATAGAATTGCCTTTTTGGCATCTCCCTGTGCATTTGTTATATGGTTCCTGAATTTAACATGTTTAACTGGAACTCTTAATTGTTTCTCAGGACTTGATACCCCACCAGCTTACCCAGCCCATCAGTCTTTTTCAAAAGAGTTAAAGGCACCAGCACCACTCACCTCATACCCAGAAACCTAGACATGCTCTCTAATCCCACCCTTTCTCTTACGTTCTTCCTCATTAATCCATCAGCAAGCCTTGTCCATAGAAGAATAAAAACTTTCTATTTTTTTTTCACTAGGTCTCCATAGCTCTAGCTATAGGACTATTAAAGCAGCTTCCTCAGTGGTCTTCATTTTTCTACTCGTAACTATCTAACTTTCTTCCATATGGCGAAGATAGTGATTTTTAAATGTTAATTAAATCAGGAAGTTCTTATGCTTAATATCTTGAGACAACATTGTCTTGCTTTAGGTCAGACCTTTCACAGTGACCTGTAAGGTCCTGTCCAGTGCCTGCCTGCCTCTCCAACTCATCTTCTAATACTCCACTGCCTCTCTTCCTCTGTTCCACTATTCTTTTCTTGGTCCCATGAACAAGCCAAGCACCTTTCTTGCTCCTAAAGCCTTTGCACATGTTTTTCTTCCTGCTTGATGAGCTTCTACCTAATGCCCAGCAATTCACATTTAGTATATGATTCATGTTTTATGATCCTTGAGACTTCATTCAACATATTGGTCTTTATGTGGTTTTTCTCAATCATCATCTCTATAAGTATTACTTATTATTTTTTCTCTATTTCAGTGCATTTTATTGTTTCTTTCATACACTTCATCACAATTTGAAATGATCTCTTGTTCATTTTTTTATTGTCTCTCTGTTCTATTACAATGCTAGCTCCATGAGGGAGGAGTTCTGATCCACTTACTGCCATATCCCTAGTGCTCAGCACAAGCCTTGGCCCAGAGTTAGCATTCAGTAAGTATATTTGGGGTTAATAAATGATTAATGAAGTGAATAATGTAACTCATGCCTGTATGTGATACTTATTCACTAGATACTGACATAACTTGTAGACTAATTGGGGAAAGACGTTTCAAATCTAGGAAATGATATTTCTCATACAAAGTCACACTAATTTGATACCTTCTTTCAGCAAGAGGCACAGAACCTTTAGAGAAAAATGTTTCAAAATATAGAATTTAATGACACTTCTGAGCAATCAACTGAGCATGATGTTTTCTCATCATTTAAACCTTGGTTGGGATTTGAATTTTAGAGAAGAAATTTAGTACATAGCAGACATTAACCATGAAAGAAAAATATAATAAAGTATTAAGTGAAAATGGACTGATGAAGTGTAGCTATAATTTCAAGTCAACTGTGTTTTTTGACTATGATCAGAAAATCAATTATTTAAGTATGATCATTAGTTGATCAACATTATAAATCCCTACTACCTGCAAGTCGCTGAGTAAGTTACATTAAGTACAAAGGGTCCCACTCTCTGGGAACTCAAACCTAAGTAGATGAGATAGTCAGTCACCCTAAGATCTCATTAAGGAAATTTAGAAAATTCTGCATCTGATCCTCAGAATGTGTTCAACCTAATTTTAAGCCAGGATTAAACTTTGCCACATGCCAGGCACCACTTCCAAGAGGTCTTATCTTCACCCGGACCTGATTTGGATGATGAGATTCTGGACTATTTGCTGATGCTGTAATGGGATGAGACTCTTGAAGACTTTGGGGGAGTGTCAATGTATTTGGAGCAACATGGATCGTTGGGGGTCAGAAGGGGAACTGTGGCAGACAAACTCTAGGATGATTCCTCATGATTCCCACCTCCTAGTGTTCAAGCTCTTGTGTAGTGATCCCTTCCTTTTAGTGTGAGTAGGACCTGTGACTTTCTTCTAACAAATAGAATGTGGCAAAATTTATAGGATGTTCATGACTACATGAGTGTGATTACATGGTTATGTTTCTTTATTTTTTTTAATTTTTTTTTAACGTTTATTTATTTTTGAGACAGAGAGAGACAGAGCATGAACGGGGGAGGGTCAGAGAGAGGGAAACACAGAATCTGAAACAGGCTCCAGGCTCTGAGCTGTCAGCACAGAGCCCGACGCGGGGCTCGAACTCACGGACTGTGAGATCATGACCTGAGCCGAAGTCGGACGCTTAACCGACTGAGCCACCCAGGCGCCCCTGTTTCTTTAAATTATAGCACTCACCTTGCTGTAGTCTTTCTCTCTTGCTGGCTTGATGTTGGTGGCCCACAATACAAGAAACTGAGGGCACCATGTAGGAGGTTGAGGGTAGCCTCTGGTTGACAGCAAGAAACTGAAGACTGCAGTCCTACAATAAGAAACTGAATTCATCCAACAATCATATGAATGGGGAAGCATATCCTTCCACAGGTGAAACTTAGATAAAACCACAGACCTAGCTAATACCTGGATTACATCTTTGTGATAATCTAAAACAAAGAAATCAGGTAAACTATGTCAAGACTCCCAAAATGATGAGGTAATAAATGTGTGTTGTTTCAAGCCACTTAGTTTTTGGTTTTGAAGTAATAGACTAACAGAGAATTGCTCTGCATTCTCCCTCAATCTTCCTTTATTTTCTCTGACTCCTTGGCTATGTATATTTGTGTTCAGCTTTATGAGTAAGAGCCCTGATTTCTACAGGATACTCTCATCACCAAGGTCACAGTCTATAAGAGTAGACACAAGTTTCAGTCCATCCTCATGAGTTTCAGCTAATCTTCATCAGATTCAAGGCTGCTCATAATCTTTCATTATCAACTATCTGCTGTTTGGACTTTGGGCTTCAACTTTAGACATGAGGATAGCCTTGTAAAGACTGTAACAATCCCCTATCCCATAATGTGTAAGCTAATTCCCTGTAATCAATCAATCAGTCAATATCTACATATATATCTCTTTGTCTGTATATCTATCCATCCATCCATCCATCCATCTATCTTTCTGGTTCTGCTTCTCTGGTTAACCCCCAACTAACAGAATATATGCTGAGAACTGTGTTATGTGTTGGGGAATCCAAAAATTGATGAAACATGTTTCCTTGCCTTGATAAATAGGTCAGTGGAAAAGAGGAGTATAAAAATAGAAAAAAATCTAACACAATATGGTAAGCCAAAGTGAACTTCAGTTCAATGTCTTATGTAGTTAAAATGAAGAAATAACCACAGTGCCCTGTTGACCGAGAGAATGATGCTTCTAATTCCTATTGAGAAACAGGGAAATATTGACAGAGGATAAAACATTTAATTAGTGGGGACTTACCAGGAGAAGAATGGAGATAGTGTTAAGAAGAGAGCAGTGGAGTAGAAAGGCAATGTTAAGATTCTGGTCAAAGCATAGAGACAGCATCAGAAAGGAAGTTTTGTGATCAATGGTAATTTCCATGAAATTCATTTATAGGGTGCTGGAGTTGTTAGGGAAGTCTTTTAGTGATGGAGTATATCCCAAAGCAGGATCTTTTATCCTATGTCAAGGAGTTGTAATATTTTCCAGTTGATAGCAAGAAACTGTTAAATGTGCTTTGGAAAGTAAGTCTAAAAGCTATATGGAAAAGCAATTGGAGTGAATAGAAGTCTGATGGTAAAGAAACAACCCAGTGTGTTATAGTAGTCCTGGGAGAGAAAGATTATAGCTTCAACTAAGAAAAAAACATTAGGCTGTAGGGAGGTTTCTTAGACTCTTAGGATTTAATATCTAGAGTAGTGGCTCTGGGAAAGATAACGAATTTTGATAGTTATTGTTTTTAAGTTTATTTGTTTATTTTGAGAGAGACAGAAAGAGCGTGGGTGGGGGAGGAGCACACACACACACACACACACACACACACAGAGAGAGAGAGAGAGAGAGAGAGAGAGAGAGAATCCCAAGCAGGCTCCACACTCAAGCCTGATATGGGACTCGATCCCTCAACTGTGAGATCAAGCCCTGAGCCGAAATCAAGAGTCACATGCTCAACCGACTAAGCCGCCCGGGCATATGAGAATTTTGACAGTTATTTATAAACGTTTATATTATGAAATGCCATAGATATCATTTAATTTATAAAACTAATAAGCACCTCTTTAACCTTCAGGTCAGAAAGTTTGAGAGGTCAAGGTGTTCTCTCTTTCTTTCTCTTCATACCACATTGGCATATTTGCAGGATAAAAGGAAAGAAGAACTATAGGAAAGCCTGTTGACAAAGCAAGGGTTGGCATGTTGGAATTATTAGAAAGCATGGTAATGAATGATGAAATTCTAGGTACAGATTGAGGAATGTCTTTTCCTTTGACATGGAAGACTGCTTTTGACAAATCTATCTATCTATCTATCTATCTATCTATCCATCCATCTATCCATATATCTATTTATGTGTTTATTTGGGGGGGGAGTGTGGGGAAGGGGCAGAGAAAGAGGGAGGGAGAGAATCAAAAGCAGATTCCATGCTCAGAGTGGAGTCCCATGCAGGTCTCAATCTCATGACCATAAGATAATGACCTGAGCTGATATGAAGAGTCAGATGCTCAACCAACTGAACCACCCAGATGCTCTGCTTTTGACAAATTTAGATGTAAAAAATTTGATATGTTATTGGGAAGTAAAAGCATTCATATATTGTTTATTGGAATTTAAAATGATGCAGCCTCTTTAGAAAATATTTTTGGATATCTTCAAAAAAGTTAAACATAGAGTTTGCTTATGACCCAGGAATCACTTCTAAGTATATATCCAAGGGAATAAAAACGTATGTCCACAAAATACCTTTGCAAATTTTCTGTAGCCACATTATTTATGATAGCCAAGAAAGGAAAACAACCCAAGTATCCACCAGCTGTTGAAATGATTTTTTAAAATGTGGTATGTGCATATAATTAAATACTCTTCAGCCATGAAAAGGAATGAAGTACTGATTCATGGATAAACAATATGTATGAAAACATTATGCAAAATGAAAGAAGCTAGACTCAAAAGACCACGTGTTACATGATTCCATTTATATAAAATGCCCAGAATAGGCAAATTCACAGAGACAGAAAGTGTATTAATAGTTGCAGGGATGGGGCAATTGGAGAATGCGTAGTGGTTATAATGGGCACAGGTATTTTTGGTGGGGGATGGTGAAAATGTTTTCAAGTTAGATAGTGGTGAAGGTTGCACAACTCTGTATAGATTAGAAATCACTGAATCACATATGTTAGAAGGGTGACTCTTGATAATGTGAATTGTTTTTCGATAAAGCTGTTATATATTTGTTAAAAGAGCAGATTTGTTGAGGGGTCACCCATTTGATGGACTCTGTTTTCTCTAAAAATGTATGCTGAATGTGCAATGGTAAAAATTCCAAGAATTTTAGGGATTCTCGTCAACATAGCTGCATTAAAGGAAAAAAAGTAATATTTCCTCCTTTTGGTAAATCTCTGTAAGTGAGCATTGAATTGTACAGAAGCTGCCTTTTCTAGTGTCCAGACTGTTTGGAATGTTGCTGCTCCTTGTGATACACACACACACACACACACACACACACACACACACACAATGTTTATAAGAACGAGAGAACCTGATTCGCATAGACTTCAAGGTAATCTCTTATTTTTAATTTGGTCATGTTTCTCACGTCTATAAGCTAGAATTATCTGGATTTCAAATACTTCACGTGTCTTTAGGGTGATCTACACCTAGCAATCTTATACTAACACATGTTTGAGATTAATATGACCCAGGAAGCACAGTGGTATTAAAATAGCAAACAAAGGTTCATTAGCCTCTGGGAATAAGTTTCATTCTATTTTGTATGTGTTAGCCCTATCTATTTCATCCATAAACTGGAATTCAGAAGAGTTCCGTAATTGAGTAATGAGGGTCTGGCTCTTCTGATTTTGACATTGGAAAATATAAAACAACCAACCAACAAACAAGTGAATCAGGAATATTTAGATGCAAATCCAAATTTCTTACCAGGGCTCTCAGATGTGATCTTAAATGTCTAATAAGATCACTTTAGTTCACACTGTTCTTTAGATTCATTGTTAGGATGAATTCATTTTAGAAAGGTTAAGTTATGTGGAAGGGTAAAAACCCACTGTCCTAACTAAGAGAGAAGGAGAAATAAAGTAAACCAACGTTTTCTAAACACCAAGTGAGAACTTAAACAATTTATCTTCTAAGGATACTCTATTCAATATTCTACCCTTGTGCTATTTTAATATGGCCATTAAAGTAAGTGTGCCCCTTGTTTAGTCACCCAGAGAACAACCTTCACATGGTATCCTCTGGGTACAGAGCAGAGTCATAATGAATCTCTTCCTCCCCATTAATGTCTTTTGCCAAATGTATAAAACATTTTATTTCTCATTAATGTCGTTCATTAAATTAAAAAAACTGAATGCATATATTTTTATTAAAACCAGTGGGATCCTAAATTCACTTAAAAAGTTTTGCTGAGATGTATGCTGCACATTTTTATCAGTATACCCTAATCATAGCAATGCAGAAATAGTTTCATTTGGCAACATCAAAACAAATTGTGCAAAGGGGAGAAAAAAACGGAGTGTGAGCTCTGAGGAGCCCAAATTCCCCCTTCTACATCTTCCAGTAAGCAGAGGCCTGGTGCAAAAATACTGCTGGAAGAAAATTTTTGAATCACTCCTTCACCAAGTTGAGTACACCGGGCTGCCTCGTTCCGTGTATGTCCACACAGGCAGGTACTCTGATTCATCCTTAATTTGTCAGAGTTCACTCCCTGGTTTCAGTTTGGGCCTAATCATCTGTTCCCTGTCCCCTTGCATTTTCCTGAAGTGGAGAGATAGGGAGCCTAACAACGACATCAATAGGTCAGATTTTTGCTAGCCCCAGATCTTGGCCTCCTCTGTCTGCTTCTCTCGTATTAGAATTATTACAGTTATAATTATGTATATAATGTTTACATTCTCAACTATAGAGTAAGCTTCAAGAATACAGGACCAAGTCTGGTTTGTTCAGCGTAGCATTTGGCACATTGAGATTCTCAATACATATATTGTTGACTGACTGACATGGACTGGGAGAGCTAACTATTTAATTTATTGTACACCTGTGTGGTCTCCTCAAATTCCTGACTGGTTGGCACTGCCATCAGCCCAGGATGGTCTCGTCCTACCTTGTTGAGGAGTGGGGAATACTATCCAGTAACGGGATCTGACTTCCAAATCCTAAAGAAGGGTGGTGACAATCACGTGGGAGAAAAATCCTAACTCCTACTAGACAAAAGATTTATTAGACCTTTTTCTCCCCAGAGCTTTCTTTGCATTTTCTATACTTCTCATTATGATGTTGTATCTCAACTGACTTGGAATTTTTCCTAATTGCTGCTATATCAGAGCCCAACTGAGAATTCATGGAGAGACAGAAAAGGTGAATTTGACATTTCTAGTGATGTATCTGTAAGTTCTGGTGGTAACCATGCCCCAATTCCAATTTTGCTTAAATGAACAAAGTTCTTGTAAGGAATCGATGTTTTCTGGGAACTTAGCTTCATTTTTCAGTCTCCTGTAGACAGGTCTTATCAATCCCAGCTTGATATGCACCCAAAATAGGACAATGGGCCAATTTTTAGACTTATTTTCTGTCTTTAAAGGGTTTTTGGATTTAACAGCATTATAACTTTTCGAACAGTTTTCTTCATCACTTTAAAAAAATTTTATCCTTAGAATTGAAAATCCTGCTGCATTTCAGACCTTCTTATAGCTGCATTGATTAGTCTTCTAGGAAGCACAGCTGTGGCAATAATCCCGTCTCTGCATCTTTGCAAGCAGGAGGGAAGGCAGGAGATAAGAGTTGCCACAGGGAGTCTATATTTAATCTACAACTGGCTTATCCAAGTGTCTTATTGCTCCCTGAGGGTCTCACCACATGCACTATTGTGAGAAAAAAATGATAGAGAAGGAAGCAAAGAAAAGTTCACCCAAGATTGGTCTTCAACTAATTAATTCATTTCAGAATTGGCACAGGAGAAGTTTTTGCTTTGCTAGTGAGGCAGACTCTGAGAAAACGAGACCTTCTCTGTACCAGCACAGCTTACCTTTCTGGCTTTGCCCTGTGGCTGCTATTGGGGGATAGCTGAGCTTTTTCTTGGCAACAATCATTAAGGCTGCTGGGAGGCATCTGTAAATGGTAACTTCAGTAGCTCCATCAAGGAAACCCCGCCGATCTACACTGCAGATTTTTATGGGTATTCACACAGTGGAATAAAGTGGGTATTTGAGACAATTATAAAATCAATTACAAAATAAGTAAATACATAAATAATTAAAACAAAACAAAGTAAATAAACATTCAGCCTCAAAGGGGGAAATAGAGGAAAGCTACTCTTCTTTAAACACAATTTTTATGGTCATTCAATATCTTACAAGGCTACCATGATTAACCTATTTGACATTAAATATAAAACATGTCTGACTTTGCAAGCCCTCTATCATCTGGCCCCTAAATCTTTACAGATGTCAAAATGAAACCTCAGTCCAATGTCACTGTCATGAAATCACACAACATTTGTACCTGCTTGAGAATCTGCGTGCTCTTACCTCCTCCTAGAATGGCCTTCTTCCTGTTGTGTGTCTATCTTAATTTTTTAAAAATGAACTCAAATACACTTCTTCCCTAAATCTTACATTGATCTATAGCCCCTACCCTCTGAACAAATTTACATGTATTATTGTTATTATATCACAGAAGAGAACCCAGTAAATATCAGCAAAACTGAGCCTCTGCCTTTTCTCTGTGTATAAGAATGAGGTCCTGTTTTTCAGTATACAAGGAGAAAGTATCTCTAGCACTCTGAAAACCTAATTAAAAACATCAATATGTTTGGCCAGTGCTATTTATTTGGCCAATCTAATGGTATTTAAAGAAGCTGTTGTATAATTTAGACCCAGATATTTGCCTACCAAATTCAGTATGAGTATGTTTTTTTAGTTTTCAGAAGCAAATAAGTTAATAGACAGAATTTTCAAGTTTCAATTTTTCTTCCATAAATATTAGTTATATATTTGATGTCTATCATAAGTAGTCTTACTAGCAAAAACAAACAAAAAATAAACAAAAAAACAAGCAAACATTGAAAATAGTTAGCTGATCACACTTAAATTGATACAATTTAATGAATAAGTGTAATATGATAAGTTTCTGATTGATGGTTCATAAGATAGGATAGTAATCACCAAAAGGAATACGATGAACTTTGCCAGATGATCAAATCTGAAAATGAATGCCCATAATTTTTATCAGACTTGTATAACTTAGATGTTCCCATTTGCTAAGCATTATTTAGAAATAAAGACCAGAATAGTTTGTGAATGTGCTTATATGTAGATAAAATTTGAGCCAATATCAGTTTCTTTTCCCCAACTACTATACTACCAAAATTCTTCAATATCACAGTCACCGTCATTAACCAAAACAAAAATTTATTTGACCACATACTGTGTCTATCATACAGAACACCTAGTCTTGCTCTAAGACGGATGCCCTCAAACTTCTTTTTTACTTTTCTTTTGGTATGACTCACTGAATCATGTTTCCTAGTCTTTTTCAGGTGCCTCATCTGTGGTTTTTTGTTTGTTTTGTTTGGAAATAATATAAAGGCAATAATCACCAAAGTGTCTCTCCTAATTTTCCCTAAGATCTAGTATTTTTAAAATAAAGAAAATGTAGAACTAAGTGAAAAGAAAGAGTATGCTTGCATAAAGGTGTTGGGTGTTTCTATGATCCTCCCACATACATAACTATGCTCACGTATTTGGCCCCTTCCTTACCAAACTTTGGTTTCCATCAGCTTCTGTTCATTTGGTTATACATCTCTGGATGTGGATTTTTGTTTTTGTTGCTTTCTTCTCTTTTACCCAAATAGTACATACTGGAATTTCTTCCTTCTCTCCCTAAGCCCTCCTCCCTTTTCAACATACACTCTCTTATTAGGTTATCAAAGATATTCTCATGGCTTATATTATCCCTTATTATGTTATGATACTCACCTTCACACATTTGACATCAGATCCAAAGCCCAACTGTGTATTCAACATTTAAATGTTTCTTTTCATTTGGCACCATTTCCTACAATAAGTATTTTCTGATCATGGCACTAAAGTAGGATCTACCTGTTATTCATTCACAAATATTCCCTACTTTTCCTTTGTAGCAATCAACATACTCAGGATTATTTAATTAATTAAAAACAGAGTAAAATAGTTCTCTAATGTATAGTTATTCATAGCTTTCTCATCTCCTTTCACACACCAAAGCAAATTCCATTTTTGCTTGCTCATCACCTTCTAAACTTGTATTCTGCTGATTGTAGAATTTGGTGAAGTGGAGAATTGGAGAAGTAGGTGAAGCAAGCTTGATTTATATTGCAGAGAACAGACTTACTCTAGGGAAAGGAAAGGAAATTTATTGCCACTGAGAGTGAGGGAGGCATATTTCAAGGCAGACTGTTGGGTTGGAGATAGTTTTGGGGGGAGTTTGCAATGGGAAGGAAGAGATTTTAGAGTGTCTGCCATATATGGGGGTTAATGAGAATGAGACAAAGTGGCTTAGCTTTCTTTGAGTCCTAATTTATTTATTTGTTTAATGTCTTTCTTTTCTACTAAACTGTAAGATTACATGAATGGAGAATCCTCCTCAATGCTATATTACTGCCAGTACCTTTCAAGTCTTAAATTATTGGAGGTGCTTGATCAACATTTTTTTATTGATAGTTAACTATCTTTATGCACATTACTAAGTTACTTAATGAGCTATAGCCATAGAATCATTATATACTGTGAAGACACAGATAAATTAGGGAAAGAATTTTGACTCCTTGAAGTGAGGTTATGCATATATAACCTAACTAGATTTATGTTAAGGTTTAAATTGAGTGACATTATTTTCAAAACTGTAAGAACTAAGTCGATTTGTGCAGGGATCATCAAAGAAGTCTTCTCAGAAAGGATAAAAGATAAATTTAGAAGACCAAAAGGAGTGGAATAAAAGAAAAAAACTTTTAAAACATTCTTTAGAGAGAAGGCATTTTATATATTATTTCACCAGTTTACATTTCTTTGAGTTCAACATTTTCACAATGTTTTTTGAACCAAAGTTCAAATAGAATTATTGTCTTAAGTCATGCACTACAGGAATTATAGTAGTCCTACCTTCTCCACGGGGGGATATGTTCTAAGACCCCTTGTGGATGCCTGAAACCATGGTAATGAACCCTAAATATTCTATGCTTTTTCCTGTTCATACACACCTAATAACTAATAATAAAGTAGAACAATTATAACAATGATCTAATAAAGGCTGTATGAATATGATCTCTTAAAATTTCTTATTGTACTGCACTCACCCTTCTTTTTATAATGATGTGAGATGATAAAATGCCTATGTGATGAGATAAAGTGAGGAGAATAACGTGAGGATTGTGACATAGTGTTAGGCTACTGTTGAACTTCTGACATCTTAGTCAGAAGGAAGATCATCTGCTTTCAGACTGAGATTGACCATGGGTAACTGAAACCATGAAAAATGAAACCACAGGGTATGACAGATCTGCATTTAATTTGATTTTGTTCAAATTAAATAATCTCTTTAGGCCTCATCTTCCTTTTGTGGAAAAGAGTTTATATGTAAAGGGCAAGACAGTAAATAGGCTGTTTATTTTTTAGTAAATGACATACTTTCCAGACCACATGGTCTCCATTGCAACTACTCATCTCTGCCATTTTAGCATGAAAGCAGTTACAGAAAACAGGTAAACAACTGGGTGTGGCTATGTTCCAATAAAACTTCATTTGTAAAGGCAAAAAGTAATGAGAAATGGTTTCAAATATGTACAGTCTACTGTAGTCTCACCCTAATAAATCTTTAACAAAAGGCCTCTAAAAGAACAAATTTATCTGTAACTTAACTGTCTGCCAAAACAAATATCAATAGCGTTTAAAAGAATAGGATAAAATTAAGATGTTCAAAACATAATATTTGCAGTGCCCAATTATCCAATGAAAAATTAATGGATATACAGAGAAACACAAAAAGTGACCCATAGCCAGAAGAAAAATCAGTCGGTAGAAGCACATCCAAAATTACAGACATTATGGAATTAGCAGGAAATAACTGTAAAACAGCTATTATCAAAATGCTGAATGGTTTAAAGAAAAACAGGACCATAATGGGAGAGAAATGAAAGACATGAGTTTGGAGTTGCTATATTAATATCAAATAACATGGGCATCAAGACAAAGGGTATTAGCACAGACAAAGGAATTTTCATAATGATGAGTCAATTCAACAGGATGACATGACAATCATAATCATCAAGGCCTGTATATTCAATAACAAATTTTTAATATACATGAAACCAAAACTGAGAATTTAAAAGGTATAGGCAAATCCACAGGCATCATTAGGGATTTAAAATGTTCAGCCCTTGATATAATGAGTGGAAAAAAAAATCAGGAAAGACCGAGATGATTTCAGCAATGCTATTAAACAAAGTTACTTAAATGATATTTGTAGAACAAATCCAAAGAAATACAGAATGCATATTCTTTCAAGTGCTCAAAGAACATTTACCAAGAGAGACTACAGACTAGGTCCCCAAACCTGTCTTAATAGACTTAAATAAAATCATACAATGTTGGCTTCCTGACTAAGAGAATTAAATAGAAGTCAATAACAATATGATATTGGGGAAAATGTCCAATTATTTCAAAACTAACCAATAATAATTAATACTCAGGTAAAAATGAAATCACAAATGAAATTGGGAAATTTTGAACTGAGTGATACATTTGTAAGATGAGCTAAAGCAGTGCTTAGAGACGTATTTACAGTTTAAAATTTCTGTATTGTAAAAGGAAAAAAACTTAAAGTCAATGATGTTACCTTTCACTTTAAGAAGGTAGAAAGAGAAGAATAGAATAAATTCAAGCTAAAAGAAAATAAACATAAGAAAAGAAACAACACAATAGGAAGCTGACAAACAAGAGAGAAAATTAACAAAGTCAAAGTGGGTTCTTCCAAAATGATCCACAAAATTCATAAAATCCTAGCTAAACTGATTAGGAGAGAAAATACAAATTACAAATATTAATAACAAAAGAGGCTATCACAACAGAGCCTAAAAACATTAAGAGAACCATAAGGGAATATTACAAACAATTTCATGCCAACAAATTTATCACTTAGAATAAATATTTTTCCCTCAAATTATTTTCTGTTAAGCTAATTCTCCTTTCATGTATGTTTACTCTGCAGTTAAATTCATTAGGGAGGTTTTAATTTTCATTACATATTTTTATTTCCTAAGTTCCATTTTCCTTTTAAATCTGAATCATTTTTCAATAGTTTTCTGTTCTCTATAGATATTTAACCTCATATTTTATGTAAATAGAGTAAACAGCTGTTTAAGATCTGGGTTTCTGACTATTGTTTCTGTTGGTACTCTCATTTGTGGTATCGATTCCTTGAGAGTGATAAGCTCATTTATCTTTAAAAAATTATGTTGATTATTTGAAGCCTAGGATGAAGATACGTTCTTGAGAAGCACTTTTGTCTGTTTTTGACCCTCAGCACATTAAACTAAATCCATGCTTTGAGTTTATTTGCACCACCCAGGAGATCTGAATTTGTGTTCCAATTTCAGCACTGCAAAGTGTAATTATGAACTGTTACGGATATGATGTCTCTTTTGATCTTCTCAGATGCAAGACACTCTGTTTTATAGTCCGCTGAGTATATGTGCTGAGTGGGGAGTGGGAAACACTTTTGGTTCAACCTTCAACTGAGAGTAAAGTCCATTGGTATCTAACTTTTTCAAGGTAGTATAATGCAATCAGACTCCCTACTTTGGGTGGGCCTTAAGCTTTGTCTTCTGTTCCTCATGTCACTCATAAGATGCATGGGCATGATTGGGTTCAGATCTCAGCTTTGCTAAGATTTGGCAGATTAACCTTTCTGTGCCTCAGATGCCTCAACTTTAAGATTGAGAAAACAGTGTATCTATTGGATCTGTTGTTATAGTAGATGGGATAACACATAAAACCTATGGAAAATTCTGGACATATAAATAAGTATTCAATTAATGGTAGATGAATACAGTGTTTCACCCAAAGTGATTAATGGTCTAGTCGGAGAGCTACAAGATGTATATAAATAATTCTAATAAATCTAATGTGATATGCTCCACAAGTGATACAATGAAGCTGTTATAAGAGTTTAAAAGAGGGAAAGGATATTTCATCAAAAATACCACAAAGTTATGAAAAAAAAATTCATCAATATAGGAAAATAGTTGAATAGTGGTTTTTTTCCTGTATTAAAATACCTCAGAGACAAAAACAGATTAATCACCTGTCTTTTCCCCAGTTCTATTCAGCAGTACGCATAGATTTACAGGCAAACAGGCTGTCATTCACATCTATACTCCAAACAGTTGCTTTGGACATCTTGTGGCCTACAGTTTGTTTATTTTGTAGTCTTTGTATCTATGAAAAAAATATGTATAAATAGGAGTTTTGGTGTCTTTCCTCAAATGTGGAGAAAATTTGGACTTTTAAGTTTTCAGTAAAGTCACGGACAAGTACCTTTCAATGTGTGGAAGAACGCAAATTTTGTCTTATTTTATTATGATTATTATGATTACTTTTGGTCACAGCCTTGCAATTACCAAGGGCTAGTTCTAATGCAGCTCTGACCACAGTGCCCTGGATGCCCTCCTCCGGCATCTGCCTTTAATCACAGACAATATGGTTTGTGTTTAGAACCGAATGACTGTCATCATCTAGCACTAATGTTCTCTGTCACAGGGACTTAACAACCCATTTGGGGAACACTCTCAGAGACTTTCAAATTCAATATTCTCTCCAAACTCCTGGCTTTTCATTAACCATGCCATGTGGGTTTCCAAGGCGTGATGCCCAATGGTATTATTTTTCCAAAGAGGTCACAGGAGAGAAGGTTTGTTTTATTTTTTTCTTTTTTTCAAGTGTATATTTCAGCACATCTAAACATGCAAACTCACCATAGTCCCTATGTAGAAGTCTGTGTTCCTAGATAGCCTACATTCAGGACTCAATCAGATTTTACAATAGAAAGTGCTCATACTTTTGGATTGCATAATATGCAATTACCCAGCACATGATTGAACTGAATTACAAACTGGATTGTTGATTTTCTGCATGGAGCTTACTTGGCTCTTTGATATATATTTTCTCATTAGCTTTCCCCTGATTTATTTATGATATTGTTATGCATATAAAGGGCAGATTGCTGAAGTTCCCACTGCAGTGACCAAATTAGCAGTTGAAAAATTCACGGTGATGATGTGCAAATGATCCTGACTGTTCTGAAGGTGTGTTCTGGTCTCCTGTGATGCTGTCAGTTCCATCTTTACAACACCTCCCACATCTCTCCTCTCTTTACCTTTCCCATGACCACCATCTCAGAACCTAGTCATCTCTTGCCTGGAAAATGGCAATATTTTTCTAATCATTTCCACGCATACAGGCTAATCCCCTTGAAGTTCATGCTTCTTAGTGCTGCCAGATCGATCAGCCCAAATCACTATCCTGGTTGTGTTGCTCCATATCCGAGAATAAAGATAAGGAAAAGAAGATACAAGAGCAAAGGAGGTAGATGAAGAAGGAGGGAAATGAAGAGAAAGGTGAGAGAGGAGGAAAGTTTCTGTAAGGAGGAAAGAGGGATGCAAATAGGAAGTGAGCAGGGTAAGGAAAAAAAGGCTGAGAGGAAGAGAACTGCTCTTATGAGAGTGGAAAGGCAGCGAAGTTCTGTATAGCTGATTTCTGTCTGGTATCACCCTCCTTTAATAGGACTCGTTTTATGCAATTGGAATATAGGCCGATGATGGTTTCTGAGTTACACACTTCAGTGGAACATTTCTATTTAATCTGCCTAACTGGGTACTTTTCCACCTGTGTATCTTTCTCGTCTAAATGAAAGGCTATTGTCACTGCATCCAAGCACAGGACATTATAATTAGGCCAATTTCAAATATTTATGGGAAAAAGAAAGGCATCCTTCTCTCGCCCCCTCTCAGCAGGGGCCATTATTGATTGGATGGTGATGAATTAGTGAGATGTGCCAGCAGAATTGGTGGGGGGTGCAGAGGACACGCGTTGTTAGTGCTGATTATGCCACATGCATTTAAAATCCAAGGCGTACAATGAGAAAAGAAAGTTATTTAGCAGCTTTAATTTGCCCACAGTCTAAGAAATTGTCTGAGTTGAGATATGGGAAAAAATCAAGAAGAGTTCATCATGCGTTGGGGTGAAAATGATGTTTCATTCTTTCTTTTTTATGATTCTAAAGGCCAGCTTACAAAGAAGAGCCATATAAGCAGCTTTAAAAATTCCTAATTGTAAGATAAAGATTTAGTGTCTCACAAAATCAAATTGGAAAAGTAGAAATCTTAATAACCACTTCTTTAAAAAAAAAAAGGAAGAAAATGAGGAACCAAAAATTGTATAGGAACTCAGTAATAGTGCTGGTTATGAAACATATAAAACAATTAAATGTCTGAAAGGAGATCAGCAAACTGTTAGTTTCTTTTTGAAGGGAAAGTGGTGGGTGAACAAGTTCAATCATGTGGCTTTACCTGTTGTTCCATAAAATAATATTTCAGTAATAAAACTCAAACCAGGAATAAGAATATAGAATATATATAGAATAAGGAATAAGAATATAGAAAAGAACATACTTCTCTAATTAATGCCACCATTTTCATCTCCATTCTAGTCATACAAATTGAAGTGATTGCATTGAAATGTTTACTTTTCATCAATATATCTCTATTAGCTCAGAGACAAGAATGTAGCAAATACTCAGTTATTACTATTGGGACGCATAAATGATTTAATTATATTTGTGAGATGCATTGTTTCCTCACCATCTCAGGGCCAGATGAAGGATGGGATCAAGCATTTCTGTTATTTATGAGAGTGATTTAGCTTAAAATCCTTATTGAAATCTGTTTTTATATCCAAAATATATTTGGAAGTAAAAGAAGAGGGAATGTATGATGTTTTTGGTGGGAGGATGTATGATTCTTAATACAGATTTTTTAAGGGAACAGACTTCAGTATTAGTGATGGACAGCAGTAAATCTTAATATATAAATGAACTATTGATTGTAATTTCATATTAAAATGTCAGCCCTTCTATAGGTGAGTAAATAAATGGTGATACATCTATACAATGGAATATTAAGCAGTGATTACAAGAAATGAACTATCAAGCCATGGAAAGACATGGAGGAAACTGAAATTCATATTGCTAAGTGAAAGAAACCAGTGTGAAGACTATATACTGTATAATTCTAACTATAAGATATTCTAAAAACAGCACAACCATGAAGATAGGAAAAAGATGAGTGGTCACCAGGGTTTGAGGAGGGGACTTGTGCCGGTACTCCCTGTGACCAGTAGGTGCCAAAACACATCTTTTCCCCTGGATGGGCACTACAATACTAACCCAGAGTCAGTTGAGTTTGTGCTAAATCCTAACTATACCAGTTGTACTCAGTAATTGCAAGTCTTAGAAAAGCACTGTCCAAGGAATTGTGGGAGAGGCATTATAAGAAAACAATCTAGTCACCTTATAAGTTTTCTCTTTGTTGTAAAGGAATTAGCACTGGTAATTAATTGTCAATAATGAATAATGAGTGTGGTATATATAAAAAGAAAATGATAGAACTCTGGTCAGAAAACTCACAGTCCGAGAAAATGCTTTGGATCTACGTTGAAAAATTAGCAAATGAATATCAGCGTACATACTTAAAGTTAAAATGTACAAAGACTATAAATATCTTTTCCACGATTCCCAGCTTATCTCAGATTTTCTATTATTTGACCAAATATAGGACGCAAATATGTTGAATAAGAAAACTTCTACTATATATTGATATCTTAATGTTTATTTTAGAGAACAAAGCCAAGCAGAATACAAATAATGTATGTGTGTGGGGGGGGGGGGCAGGGAGGTAGGTGGCTGGTATTTGGGCAGGATACATTGATCAATTTTCTACCTTTTATTCCTGGGGGAAATGAAAACATACAGATTATGTTTCTTAACCAAAGATATTACCACTTGCTCAGTGATAGGTACTGAAAGTGAAGGCAGCGATTAATAGGAACTGGCATCTATAACAGTGGCTTTCAACCTGTGGTCATCAAAATTCTCGGGTATCTTAGGAGCTTTCTTGGGGACAACAATGGGAGGCAGAAGGAACAGAGAACATGTGCAGGATGCTGAGCCCTGACGTCTACTATAACAAGACAGCTCCATTTACTTCTTTTATATTTTAGTTGTAAGCACATGATTTCTGTTCAAATCAATGTTTTCCTGGCTAGAAAAATAATTAGAAAACTGTTGGTCTAGAGATTATGCTTTGAAAATTCAAGCTAATATATTAATGGCATATGTCACAAAATCAAATGTAGGAACAACCATGTAGAAAAATGAAAAGAACAGTGAGAGATAATGATAATAAAAAGGGGATAAAGGTGAAAAATGTTAAATGGATTTTGCAAATGTAAACTGAAGAAAAAATATTGCCGAAAAACAGGTCTTTTAACAAATGAGAACAGTCACTGAAAAGCAATCATCTCAAAATGGTTGAGATACAAGACTCACTTAAATCAATTTAATAATAACATAAAGGAAAGTTAAATTTCTTCCATTGGAAGGATCTTTTAAATTTTTTTTAATATTTATTTATTTTTGAGAGACAGAGACAGAGCGTGAGCAGGGGAGGGGCAGAGAGAAAGGGAGACACATAATCTGAAGCAGGCTCCAAGCTCTGAGCTGTCAGCACAGAGCCCATTGCAGGCCTCGAACTCACAAACCGTGAGATCATGACCTGAGCTGAAGTCAGACGCTTAACCGACTGAGCCACCCAGGTGCCCCTGGAAGGATCTTTTAAAATATATTGGATTATATACTTGTGTAAATTTATACTCATGTAATTCCATATCCTATCATTTTTATGTAAACAATGACATATGGGTGTAATTTTATATTTACATAAATTTATATAAACAATGAAATTAATCATTTAAAATTTATAGATTTTTTTAGTTTAAGGAAGATCAAAGGATATCCTTCAGAATAAAGAAAAACGTGTGTTTGAAGTGTATTGAAAGTGACTGTAGTACAATAGGCAATTATTATAATACACAAGAAATGTAAGATATACATCAACTTTTAGATTCAAAGACATGTAAGTAAGGTTAGGGTGAAGCAATATTGTACACATTCCACGTTGTCTTTTGGATCAAGTTCAAACTCTTTAGCCTTACATTTGGTTTTCTACTGACTGATCTAACATTTATTCTTTGTTCTTGCTATTAAATACTTACTATATACGGGGCAATGTATGAAATGATCTGCATTCCATACATTGATATCTTGATACAAATGATATCTTGAAGCTTTCATTTATATTATTCATTTTAGTTAGGACGTGTGCCACTTTCTCCTTTGTGAACTCAAATTCTATTAAATCTTTAACACCTATCTCAGGTCTTGTTCCATGGAACTCAGAAAACTCAGGCCCAAGGAAGGGTTCCTCATCTTCTAAATTTCTAAAACAATTAAAACATTACTGTTAAAATATATGCTTGATTATATTATTTCATGGTCTCTAGAAATTCCACTTACATGTCTCATCTCCACCTGAGTTTTAAGTATTTGTTGAATGTTTAATGGATAAATATTTGTTGTTTGATGACTGAAGTATAATTCTTTGAGATTAGGGCTTTTGTCTATTCTTCTCTATTTTTTCTTTCCCCAAAACTACTTGGCAGTCACATGGTGTCAAATAAATGCGTGTTGATTTTTAATTAAATTATTAGTGGAATTAAATGGCTTTTTAAACTTAGAAAAATTACACTTTCAAAACCATTTTCACATCTTTAATTTTTAATGGTATTATGATAGGAAGCCTTTAATTTGATGCATGGAGAAGAGCAGTCTAAGTCCACCCAACATGCCTGTGCCAAGTAGTATCTGACCAGTACCTACAGATCCTGATTTCCAGTCGCCCAATTTTAAGATTATGATGGGAAAATCACTAAGGTTTAAACTCTGGAAAACATGTCAGCTTTCTCAAAAAATATGGCAAATATTTGCTTTAAATTTTTCCTTTTTAATCTTTATGCTCAGCCCCACCACCACCCAAGTTAACATTCACTGGGAGAAAAATTAGTGTAAGAATATATAGAGAGTAACTAAAGAAGTCCAGACATTACAATGGTTCCTGATTTTCCACCACTAACCATCTCTTCTGAAGCTTGGCGCTTGCTTAACGGTGCACATTTCTTTAGATTTTAATATAGTTCTTTCTGTATATTTTTACTTCATCTATTTGGGTTGTAGCCTTCTTCATGACAGGGATGGAATCATGTTCACTCCTGTGCTGCTCACTACCTCTTGCACAGTCTTTTGCAGGGCAGGATGTATGCTAAAAACAAATACATGTCTGCTAAAAACAAACAAACAAAACACATTATACATATATATGCAAACATTAGGCTCTGTGCTAGGTGATTGAAATACAAGATGAAAAAGAAAGGCAAAGTTCTTCCCAAATAGAACTCATATTTCAAATGGATGTAAAAGACACAACATAAATAAATACACAAATTGGTAAACTCACTTCTATCTGTGGTAAATTCTATGAAAAAGACAAGTGATGTTTTTGAAGGAGAGATTGACCGTAATGGGCCAGGTTAGATCTGGCAGTTGAAGTCCACTCTGAGAAAGGAATGGCGATATAAAACATACATTGCCATGATAATCCCACTCAGTGAAGAACGTGGGGCTGAGCTCGCTTGATGTGGAGTATAGTGTAGGTACAGGCACTGAGGATGCAGAACTGAAGAAGGACCCAGTTACCGGGTGTGAGAAAGGATATAAGAGTTGGCATAAGATGAGGCTGAAGAACTAAACAGAGGCCAGATTATGTAGGGCCTTGTGGTCTTGGAAAGTGAGTAGCTTTTATTGTAGAGGTCAAGGAAAGCTTTGAGAGGTGTTAGAGGAATAACCTCCTTGAGTGTCTGTTATTTTAAAGATTACTCTGGATGCTGTGGGAAGTACCAATAGAGGGAAGAATGGGGTGGCTATCTGGCGGCCTTCCACTTTGGTCCCTGATGATGTCACTGGCTGCTGATCCCTTCTACCTAACGCTTCTCTATTTTGTCTTCATGCCGACGTTGCTTTTCTCTCTTCATTCATTATCCCTTAAAAATTCTACCTAGTGTCATGGTTTCAACACTCACTGATAGTATAATGATTTCTAAATCTAAATCTCTTAGACAAATATCCTCCTGTCTTCTGTCATATACATCTGCTTTCCACCTGAGCATGTTCACTTGAATATCTATGGATAGCTAAAATTCACATGTCCAGAACAGCAGTAATTCTCTCATGTTCCTTAATCTGGCTCTTTCTTTGTATTTTCTATCCCAATTTCTGGAAACTGAAATAGGAATTTTCAGTCCAAACGCAAACATGAAATTCATTTGGACTTCACTTTCCCATCATATCTAATAAATCATGAATTTGAATGTTTCCCCTAATTCTTACTGAGTCCCTTTTCTTTTCTTCAATCCTACCATAGCAGTCCTGGCTCAGGCACTCACTGTCTCTGTTTGGTCTGAATAGTATTCATGCTTTATTTGTGTTCTTTTGCATTTTTACTTGACCTTCTCAAGCTTATCCATAGCAAGCGTTCTAAGCTTTCAAGACTCAACCTTGAAAATAAATCTCAAGCAGAAGGAATCCACAAACAGTCTGAGATGTTTTCAAAGGCAATAGAGGGGTATCTAGAGATAACAGATCACCAGAGGGTCTCCTGAACGTCTCTGGTGAGCTGCCTTCTTCTTCCTTATGTCACTACCTTCATGTAGGGTTGCATCTTCTCTCTCCCTCTAGGCTTGCCAAAATCACCCAGTATATATACTGATCCATTCATTCTATTTCCAATCCATTCTCATGGTAGTCTTTTTAATACATAACTTTGATTACATCAACACTTAGTTTAAATTCATATTTTATGGCCTCTTTTTTTTTTCTTTATATGGGTTCAGGTCCTAACATGTTAACTTGTCTCCAGGACAAGCTTCATCTAATAATCCTAGCCTTGGATTCTGACTCTCCTGTCTTCCATTGTTCTCCTCACTTAAACCACACCAGAGGTCCAGTATTATCTGAATCCTCATGCTGATTCATTCCTTTCTAAACAGGCATAAATGCTCTCATGCTATCATTCTCAAACTCATAATTATATTTCAAGAACAAGTCAAATGTAACTTCTACTGTGGAGCTCTTTCCCTCAACACAGGATGTACCGACCACCATAGAATCATAAAGAACAACCAATACTGGATAGCATTGTTCACCCTTCATTGCTTTATAGAATTACAATTAGACCATAGGCTGTTTAAAGCCAAGGACCATGCTGTTTCTTATATGCACTTTTGTAGTGCATAGCAGTGTTTTAGCATTTTAAAAGTGTGTGACACGTGTTTGTGGAATGAATGAATAAATGAATAGAAGAATTAATGAATAAAGATGACTGTAATCACAGGATTAGGAATAAATATAACATGATTTGTTTAAAAGGAATAGAGCAAATAATGAGGATAGTAAAAATGAGATTCATTACGTGAGAAAATCCCTATCAGTGGTGAAAATCAAGACCAAGATAAAAGCAAATAGGCCAGAAAGAATGTCATGCTTTCACCGGGTGAGAAAAAAAAAGTGGTGGGGTAGAAATATCAAGTTGATCACATAGAAAGGTTATAATCTGTGACATAGAATCAGAAATTACAAATACATTGAAAAAGGCAAAATATGAGACTAGAGGAAAGGAATGTGAAGAAATATGCCACGTTATAGACATGAAGCAATTTTAAAGAATCATGCAGGGACACATAGAAAAATGTCACAAGGACTACCTTGAGCCGGAGTTTTAAATTTTTTTGAAACTTGAGTGTGGGCTAAGGGAAGACACTTCAGGACACCTGAATTACAGGAGTTTAACATAAGCCAATTTTGATTAGGATTTTTCGGGGAGTAATTTTTTTTCTGTCTTTGCTAAGATGCAAACCCATTTCTAGCCTTGTTTGGCACTCTTGTTTCCAGGAAAAGCCTGCACAGAATTAAAGTTGGTTCAACATTTCCAAAATTACTTCTGTTTAAAAAAAATCACAATTTATGGAAAAGTTTTAGTTACAGTACAAGAAAAGAAGGTTTTTATTTTCCTACACATTTTGATATTAAATTAACAACTTGATACCCCTTCAAGTACATTTTGGTGTGCAGAACCTGTAGATGAGCTCATCCTCTGGTACAGTATTTAAAATGAGACATTAGCATTGATGCATTTTTGCTATCTACTACTCAGACCTACTTGAACTTTGCCAATTGCCCCAGTAATGTTTTCCCTGGCGAAAATGATCCATTCAGAATCATGAGGGCAGTAGTTGTTATATCTCTTTAGTCTGTATTAGTCTTTATAGGTTCTTTGGGTTTTTGTTTGAATTTTAGGATCTTGATGCTTTTGAGATTATTTTTGATGCTATTTTGTAAAATTGGCCTCCCCAGGGGTTTTCATGATGTTTCCCTGTGATTGGATTCCAGTTCTGCTTTCTTAGGAAAATCACAGTAGTGTTGCCAACTTCTCATTCTCATCCTATCAAATTCTGCCTTTTTCTTTTTTAAAAGTTTATTTACTTATTTTTAGAGACAGAGAGTGAGTGTGAGTGGGGGAGGGACAGAGGGAGAGGGAGAGAGAGAATCCTAAGCAGGCTCAGAGTCACTGTCAGCTCAGAGTCCAATGTATGACTCGATCTCACAAACCATGAGATCGTGACCTGAGCTGAGATCAAGAGTCAGACGCTTAACCGACTGAGTTAAGTGCCCTCAGATGGTGCTTCTTTTTTATTTATCCCATCGCTGATGATATTCTTCATGATCACTTAATTAAGGTGATGCCATCCAGGCTTCTTCAAGTTACCTTTTTTCCCTTTTGCAATTCATCACTATTTGGTGAGGTGCGACTTTGTAGTATAGTCTGTTCTTCGTAAAATTTCCACATTTATTTTTTATTTATATCTGTATGCTCTCATGGTTTATTATTTTATTAATGATATCATCAGCATCAGCATTACCTGAGAACTTGTTAGATGCAAACAAATTTCTAGGCCCAATTCCTGATTTACCTAATTCAAAATTCTGGTGGTGGGACCCAGCATTCTGTGTTTTAACTGTCCCTCTAGGTGGTTGTGATGCATGCAAAGACTTAAGAACCACTGGAATGCTGGATCTCAATCCAGTACACTGAAATCCAGGATATTAAAAAAATCACATGTGGGAACCTTTAAAAACTGCCAATTATTTAGTCTCACCCCTAAAGATTGGATGTAAATTGTCATAGGATGGGGACCTCATCATCAAAATTTTTGTTTCCTAAAATGATTCTAATGTTCAGCCATGTTTTAAAACCACTGGAGAATTTTATCTGAGACAGTGGTTCTCAAACTTGGCTCCACATTTTAATCATCTAGGGAGCTTTAAAAAATACAAATGCCTGAGTTTCACCTATAGAGATTCTAATTTAATTAATCTGGAATGCGGCACAAGCATCATAATTTAAAAATATTATAATCACCTGGAGAAATTGCAAACCTGCTGATGCCCACTGCAGACCACTCCCTGTACTAATTAAATCATAACTCCAGTAGTAGGATCCAGCATTAGTAATTTTAAAAATTCCTCAGTGGATTACAATGCACATTAAGTTTGAGAACCAGTGGTCTAGGTCCTTCTACAACTTAAAGTGCACTATTCCAAAACAAGGCTACTCTTCTGTAATAATGATAATAAGAATAGTAACTATCCCTTACTGAAGTTGGAATGTGTGCTAGCATGGTGCTAAGAACTTTTAATTTAAATAGAATTATTACAAGAACTCCCCACAGTTTGTGGTATTTTCACACTATACAGATGAGAAAATTGAGACACTGGGCAAAGAATTACCGTGGCCCAATTCACATGACCAATAAGTAGAAAAGCAAACATTCAAACTTAGCCTCTGTGACTCAAGAACTTTTGCTCTATGCCATTACACTCCATTGCTTCTCACTCCTTATGGGTGAATCTTGCCCTTTGTGGGCTCATTTATTTCATCTAACAAACATGGCTTGATTATAACAGGTATTATACTAATACTCAGGCATGAGGAAATTAAAAAAAAAAAGCAACAACAATAACATGCACGGAACTTTCAGAAGTCCAAGGAGCTTCTCTTTAAATGGGAGGAGTCCTGGGTTGGGTGGCATATTTAAAGTCTAATAACACATGGTGAGTCAGTAAGGAAGAATGGGGTAAATAGCTCACGAGTTGGAGTAGGCAGAAATTGGCTGATTCCTGCCTTTGCCAACAATATCTCTCTGATTTCTTCACCTATAGAATAGGAAAACAATAACCATCAGCCAGGATTTGACGTGTGAGGTTTAAACGTTGAAAAATAGCTAGTGCATCACATCTAGCATGTATAAGATGCTTATCAAATTAAATTAGCATGGCTCCAAGTCTTCTTTTATGAAACTGCTTTCTCCCAGATGTAAGGTAGATCAGGGGCAGGAGCAACAGACATTTGGATAAACTGAAGCATCATTTTCAGATCAGCAGCATTGGTATCACCTAAGAGATTGTTATAAATGCAGACTCTTGAGTTCCACCCCAGATTTTATAGTTCGACAAGAACCCCAGGTAATTTGTATTTGCAATAAAGTTTAAGCAGGTGTCCTAGCAAATCCGTGATAGAAGGAAACACATATTGGTTAAATTTTGATGGGAAATGCATGGAGATTGGTGGTTGGGGATGGGGTGGAGTTGGGGAAGGAGTTTAGAAAGATCTCAGAAAGGAAAAGTGAAGCCTCAATTATACACAGTTATTTCAAAATCCTGCCGTAAGCTACCATCTTCTTTTCCACAGAATCTGGCTACAGGTTTTAAATTTCTTTTCTAATTCTTTTAATTTCTTTCAAGTTAATGATATATTCCAGCCCAGTTCTATCTGTGATTATCTAGTGACTCATGTTGACTGGTTACTGAGGGTTTTTCTTTAAACTTTTGAAGTTAAGTTTATATTTGTTTTCAGGCTAGGAATTTGTTCTTTTCTCCCAAGATGAAGTGTTTGAGGAGGAAATGAAGCAGTTAGGTATTTGTATCTCCCTAAGGTAGGGATACTTTGGCGGTAACAGAGTGTACGTTGTTAAAGAAATTGGATACCATTCTGGAGCCATGTCCCTGTGATAGAAAAGAAAATGTCATCCGGTTTCATGATGACGACTATCATAAACAAGGGAAATGGAATGGCAAGGACAATTAACCCACACTCTTCTTAATGGTAAGTGGTTCTTCTTGGTTAAGGTTGTTTTATGTGTGTAGGCTATCTTGTACATATTCAAGGTGCAATCTATGGCAATCCTAATTATGCAAATCCTAGCGTTGTGTTTGCAATTACTTGAAATTTTGATCGTTCCTGTTGCAATTACATCAATTACATTGTGTATGCTTTTTTTTTTTTTTCAAATGGCATTAAAGGTTGCTCTTTGTAGAACATTTGTGGGGGGTGGGGAGGGTTATGGGGAAGAGAAAATGTCATCAGAGAAGAAGTGCAAAATAACACCATGAAAAGGATAGCATATTGTAAGAGGCGCTGATATGGTAGATGGTCCTTATTCAATGAAGAGTGAATCTAGGCCTAACGACCAGATGGCAGAGCTGAACACAGAAATTCCATATGTGTGATGGCAGCGAGGGACGGCCATTGACATACTTGCTTTTCCAGCCAAATGCCTCGGCAGATGCAGAGTTTTACACTTTAACATTGCAATATGGCACTAAAACCCAGGAGAAGAGTTAGATGCAAGATTGAAAGCTGATTTAAAGTGGCAGAGTTTAAATCAGATCCTATCCTATCAGGGTAAAAGCTATGAACAGAAAGTAAGAGGAGATTAGCCCTCTCTCTCTCTAGGACTGTACTTTGGATCTGCTGGACTTGTCAGGTTTTCTAAAGAAGAGCTAAACCTGGTCATATTAGTTATAGGCTTCTTTGTGTCCCCAAGCTTTTCTTTAAAAAAAAAAAAAAGTAAAATAAAATAAAAATCAAGTTTCAGAAATGGATTATTAAAGGAAAGCAGCATTAATGTGCTCTGCCTGGAGTCTGAAAGCTCATAATGTGAGTTATTCTCCACTTTGAATAAACTGCGAGATGCACTTGAAAATTAGATTTTCACTTAATTGCATTTTTCTGTGTGAGGCGCTAGAGGCAGCCATCTTTGTGAAAAAGGGATCGTGTCTGTGCCATACTGCTCAGAAAGCCCTAAGAAAAATTTGCTCAAAAAAATTAAGAACACCCAAAGTCTTTTACAGTTTTAATACATATTTCTTGGAATATTGACAAACATCAAAGTTCTTTGAAATTATTAAGCTATGGGCTAGAAAGTCATTTGCAGCCTTTTTCCTTGGGTCTCAGTCATCTTCCTTAGACTGCCGAAGGCAGCAACAACAAATTCATTTTCCCAAACATCTCCTGAGTTGATCAGGGAAAGAAACTCTTTTACACTTTTATGTTAACTTTGTCCATGCTCTTGGTGTGATGTGTTTGTTGTTCAAGGTTCACTGAAGGCACTAGTGTGAATCAGTTTTGGCCCTGTCTCAACTTGCCTTTGCAATGAGACCTAATAGCCTGTTGAGAGTAGGAAATGTCTTCTGTGACCACTACAGGTTTTAAATTTCTTTTAAACTAATCTCCTTCCCTTTTAAACTAATCTCCCTCTATTTTCTTATATGAATCTTAAGGTTCAGGTGCACAAAACTTCTTCACTGGAGCTACATGGTATTTCAAATCATTGCCTTTCTCTTCATGCTATTCCAATGAATATTACCCACAGTCTTCTCTGTTGTATTATTTTCTAGTGATTTGCTTTTGAACATGAATAAATGGTATCATGGTTCCTTGGAGGACAGGAATCAAGACTTTAGTTATTATTTTCTCACAGTGCCAGGAGCACTGATATTTAATTAGTATTTATGGAATTGAATTAATACTCATAAGACTAACTGGATTCATATGGTGCACTGAAAAAACCTGGGGAAGAGAGGGGAAATGACAAGAAATAAAGTTGAATTAGTGTGGCTCATATGGTAAGGGGCAGTGAGGTAGTTTGAAGGTCCAGATATCTACTGTTATGCAGTAGGTTTGATGCCTACTAGGTAGCAATGTGATGGCCGTTACATTGTGCCCAGTTCAAACTGTGCCTCCTGCAAAAGCCATCTCTGATGACATCTCTGATAACAATGAAATATTATTTCTGCCTTTTATAAACTCCCAAAGTAAATGACTTAAGATAATAAGCAACAGTACTAATGTGCTCATAGTTACAATAATAAATAATTAACATTTATGAGCAGGTACTACATGCCAGATACTGCATTAATTATGCATTATCTCATTTAATCTTCCCAAGAATAGTGTAGGTTTAATATATATATATATATTCCCCTACCTACATACTATTTATATTATATTTATTATTCATAGAATATATATTTAATAAATATATATTTACCTACATAATAATACCTACATAATATTTATATTATATATTAGGGTAATAGGGGGATTAAAGCTTGTTCAATTTATTTAATTCTAAAACCCTAATCTTTACTTTTATGGTATTAGATTATAGAAAAAATATGATCATTGAACACTTTTAACCAAACTGTGTTAGAATCTTTTTAAGTTAATATTTATAGCCTGTCTTAGTCTATTTAGGCTAAAGTTCAAGGCCTTTCAAGTCACATGTACACAATCAAATGCTTCTCTTCATTAGATCCAGAACATGGCTTTAGCACATTCCAGTGTGCATTTGTTTTCATAAGCTGCTTTCCTTACTTGAGATTTTCTTACCCCTTCACATACATTTGATTTTTACCTATTCCTTAAGATTCAACTCAATTTTCATATTCACATAGAAACTTCTGCTGACCTCTAAAGCGCAGAATGATCAGTTTATCTGAAGTAGTTTTATTTTTTTAATATTTATTTCTTCTTGAGAGAGAGCACAAGTGAAGGAGGGGCAGAGAGAGGAGACAGAATCCTAAGCAAGCTCCACACTGTCAGTATGTAGAGACCTATGCAGGACTTGAACTCGTGAACCCTGAGGTCATGACCTGAGCTGAAACCAAGAGTTGATGCTTAACCGACTGAACCAACCAGGCACCCCTCTCTGAGGTAGCTTTAAATCTGACCACCTCCCTTAACTTCCCCAGTAAGGGGAAGTTATACCTCATGAATAATTCCCTGGTCCATGTTGCCATCATTTCTCACCAGACTACTACAAACACCCCTGAAATGAGCACACTGTTTCTGCACTGTCTCTTCTCTCATCTGTTATCTATTTTTGTCCTAAAATGATGTTTGCCAACTGTGTCACTGACTGTCCACCCATATTCAGGTGGCTTTCCACTGCCTTTAAGATAAAGACCTGTATCATTAACCTAGACTATATCCTCTGGCTCCTGAGTAAGTTTCCAGGTTCAGCTGCCTTAGGCAGAACTCCCCACTCTTTGTGATCTTTCAAACTGGCCTTCTTTCTTGATTCATCCCTGCTCTCCTCTCTGTCTCATCCTGAGATTCTACACTGGCCATTTCTTCTCCCTGGAATTACTCCCTCTTTGCCAGGGGAACTCTTGAGCATCTTTCAAATCCGGAACACTTTGAGTATGAAAAAGAAGAGCCAGTGATCTCGAAGCCATATGCTAACTTTGCGCCAAATACTAAAGCTATTGGTAACATTGACATTTTTTTCTAGCTTGATTTAGATTAGTCATCACTTTTAGTAAGTGACTAGTATTTTCAAAGAAGGACTGCAAGAATCTTTCTCATTTCTTAGAGGGATATGTAAATAGGAGGGCTCATAACATTAGAGTGCATTGTTTGACTCCTTATTCTACCTTCATAGCAACATGGTGTAGCATGTTCTTACCATGTGACCTTGACATTCCTTCCAATCAGTGATGGGGCCTGTGGCCTGTTTCATTGATCTTGGGCAGAGTTCTGTGACCTCTTTGACCTGTAAAGTATGGTAGAAGTAAAGTGTGTGATGCTCTATGACATTAAATCAATCAAACACCTGTATTTATTAGCTTCAAAATGTGGCCTTACCTTGTGAATAAATGTCACATGCTTTTTCCTCACTCTTTTGAGACTCTCACTCTTGGAATCCAGTTGTCATTTTTGTAAACAGGACCAGAGTAAAGTTATACAGGGAGACCACATGTAGGAGTTCGAGCTTTTAGCTCCACTGCAATCCCTGCTAATAGCTGCATCAACCACCAGATACTGGAATAAAGGTGCTGCCAAATGAATTCAGCCTCCAGTCACTGAGTCCTCTCATCAACATACTGCAGCATAGATAAGTTGGCCCCACTGAGTCCTGCCTAAATTCTTTACAGAATTTGGAGTATAAGAAAATGGTGGCTTTTAATCATTTTGGGGGCAAGGGATTAGTTTGTCACTTAGTGACAAACTGGAACAACACCTGACTTTAATGGTGATCTCTAAATTGTCCTTTTTCAATCGAATCAAAACTGTAAGACTTCTAAGGAGCACACCATGGGCCCAAAGTCTCGTGATAGTGATTTCAGTAAGAAAGTTAATTCCAGATAATTCCGTTTTTCAATATATGCTTCTTTAATATATTTATTTCCCTTGTCTGTCAGGTCTTTTCTACATGGCTGCTATGGTAATACAAACCTAGAGCCAAATTCTACTTTGGAAGTCCTAGCAGGCCAGGAAAAAGAGGCATGGATTTGATATCCTAAATCAGCTTTGACTTTAAGGAGGAAGGCTGATTATCCTTGGGATGATTTTCTTTTCCTTGCTTTTCATTTGTCATAAAAATGGTTTACCTTTAAACTCAGCTTTTTCTTAGTTGGCTAACTAAAGTTAACTTTGTTTGGGGTTTAAAACAGAATTACCAGCCACTATTGTCTTAATTTGGGCTGCTGTAACAAAGTCTCATGGGCTGGATGGCTTGTAGACACCCAATCTATTTCTTATAGTTCTGCAGGCTGGAAGTGTAAGATTTGAGTGCCAGTCTGGTCATGTTCTGGTGAGAACTGTCTTCTGGGTTGCAAGGCTACTGTCTTGTCATTTTATCTTCACACAGTGCAAAGAGGGCAAGAGAGCCTTCTGTGGTCTTCCTTAAAAGGAAGCCCTAATCCCATTCATTAGGGCTCCAGTTTTGGGATCTAATTACTTCCTAAAGGCCCACCTCCTCATACCATCACATTCAGGGTTAGAATTTCAACATATGAATTTGGGAATGGGATGCACAAACATTCAATCAGTCTGTAACAAATATGCAGTCTAGGATTGGCATATTTATTTATCTGGAGTATCTTCTCTTATATAAATAAACCCCTCTGAAATCTGCAGCTGAGATAGACAGAAGGACTTCTGCTGGTCAAGGGTTCACAGAATATGTTTTCTGACTTTCATCTTCTTGAAGATGTGTTTAAGATTATCCTGTTCTTTTTTCTTTGCTTTTGCACATAGCTACCATCCTGGTTTAAGTTTTATTTATGTTTTCTATCTAGGATACTGGAAAACAAAGAAAAAAAAGTAAGTTTTAATTCCTACCTACTTCATTCCATTTTGCCATATGATGGAATTCAAGATCCTATAAAAAAAGTGATTAAAAGCATAGGAGTAAAAAAATAAAAAATAAATAAAATAAATAAAAAAAATAGAAAGCATAGGAGTAAGAATACTTGAGGCACAATTCTGGTTTTCCCACTTAAAAGGTAGATAATTTTGATCAAATTTCTTTACCACACTGAACTTAAGCTTTGTCATCTGTAATCTGGAGTGAAAAATAGTGCCAACCACCTAGGGTTGTTGGGGAGAGTAGATAAGCTCGTGCATGCACATCAGAATAGTCCCCAACCCACAGTAGGAAACGACTAGCTATGTAGTCAAATTTAGGATATGTGGAGGTCAAGAGATAAGAATACAAGAGGATCATATGTAAAAGAGTAATAATTATGTCAATGTATATGAAACACGTGTTCTAATCCAGGAACTGTGCTAGGAATACAAGAATGAATATATAGTTTCCTTACTTATTAAGATTCAGAAGTTTCAATCCTAAGAGAGAGACTCTACAGGAGAAACGTAGGAGAAATTTTCAGGGAAAGGGGATTGTAGATTTGAACACTTTGATTTGAGATTTCATTGATTCATGTACATAAAATTGTGAAGAATTGAAAATTCCCTTTCATTGATTGTCTGCTAGAGTTCCCTGGCTTCTTTTCACTGCAGCTGAAGAATTTATTTGATTGTTATATAGAAATTGCATTAATCAAAACAATTTGTGTTGTTCTGTGCTTGATTCTTATCTTGCTTTGCAAAACTACATTACAAATGCCTGGAGGCAGGATTACGCTTTCTTCCAGGCATCTGCCATACCACTTTAAATTTTGTAAATACTTGTGTCAAGAAAAGTCATTTAAATCTTAGATACCTTGTATTTTCAAGGTCATCTTGGGGCCGTCGTTTAACATGGTCACATAAGGATTATTTAATTTCTAGGAAAATGCACCTGTCTTTGACTTTGTTTTTAACCATTTAATTAAAGCCCAAATGTTTTAAGTTATATATTTCCTTGTAGGTTTTGTCTGCTAGAAAAGAGAACTTTAAAGATTATTTTTTGTAGGACATTACCAACTTTATATTAATGTAATTTATTTCTTTTCCTTTTAAACTTTCTTTTGTAAAATTAAAAAAAAAATTTAATGTGTATTTATTTTCCAGGACAGAGAGAGAGAGAGAGAGAGACAGACAGACAGACAGACAGACAGACAGAGACAGAGTGTGAGTGAGGGAGGGGCAAAGAGAGAGGGGGACACAGAATCTGAAGCAGGCTCCAGTCTCCAAGCTGTCAGCACAGAGCCCTACCTGGGGCTCAAACCCACAAACTGTGAGATTATGACCTGGACTAAAGTCAGATGCTTAACCCAATGAGCCACCTAGGTGCCCCAGTAATTTTATTTCTAATATTCATTTTAAAAACTACCTGTAATAGCCAACCCAAATGCTCTCGGGACCAGTTTTATTAGCTTAGTAGTTTCCTCATGAGTGATTTAAGAAATCTTTGGCATATTAATTTCATATTTGGAGTGGAGTCATATTTTTAATTTTAGGAAAAAAATATGTTCTGACTCTTGTTAGCTATAGGGGAACCAAGAGTTAAAAAAGTTTTGTATATTATTGATTATGGCCATATGCTTAGACTATAAATTTCCCTTTAGGTACATTTTTAGCTATATCTCACAATTTTTGAGTTGTATAATTTTCACCATCATTTGGATATACATATATTCTAATTTTTATTTGATTTCTTCAACAAAACTATGGATTAATAAGAAGTAAATATCTTAATTTCCAAACATCAAATGATTCTGTAGTTATTTTTTATTATTGATTTCTAGCTAAGCCACATTGTGGTCACAGAATGAAGTCTACATGATCCTCAATCATTTTAATTTTAATGGAACTGGCTTTACAGACCAGCATATGTTGTCTAGAATAATTCCATGTGTACATAAGAATGTATAGTCTACAGCTATAGATCATGAATATAAATTCTTACTATATTTTAAACTCAGTAATTCTTATTGTTGTTTTATTAGGTCAATATTTAGTATAATTTGCCAGTTTCCCTCTTCTTGCTTTCCCAGCCATCCACTTGGAATGATTTTTCTTCTGAAAAACAAAAAAACAAAACAAAAAAATTCTTCTATTTAAGTTAAATTCTGATGATAATTTTTTTTCGTTTTTTTTTTTTTTTTTACCCTTGTATTTTAATGTCCTTCACTCTAGAAGGATAAACTTTGCTAGATTTAGAATTTTAATTTGGACATTATTTTTCTTTATTGCTTTAAAGGTATTTCATTTTCTTTTGGCTTCTCTTGTTTCTGTGTTGCAGTCAGATGCCAGCTTCATTGATGCTGTTTGGGAAGGCTTTTTTAATCTGATTTAAAAATTTTCTATTTGTTTTTATTTTTTAACAATTAAAATCTGATGAGCTTTGATGCCTATTTATATCTTGGTTAGCTTTTTAGGACTTCTTGTGTGTGTGGTTTGTTGTCTTCCATCAGTTTTGGAAGTCATTACCCATTATATGCTGTCTTTATATTACTTTCAAATATTGTTATATTATTTTTGCCCCATGTGCTCTCCTCCTCTTCTAGGACTACAAGTACAAATGAGCAAGTCTTCTTGCTACCTTCTCTACCCGTTTTGTACTGTATTTTAAATCTATTTTTTCTCTATCCTTTATTTTAGATATTACCTTCTAATTCACTAATTATCTTTTCAGTTGTGTCCAATCTTGTATAGTCATTCCCTGTTTCTGTTTTCAGTTATTGCATTTTTTAGTTATAGGATTGTAATGTTTTTGTCAAATTTCCAATTCTCTGAAAAAGTTCTCCATCTTCATCAGTTCAGGAACAAATATTGTAAAGGCCAGGAGTAATATTTCTAATATAGAGAGCATTTGAAATGTATTGTTATACTTTTTTTTTCTGAATAAAAAGTTCACATTTTATTTTTAAATCTCCAGATGAGCCTTGCTCCTATTAATTGTATGCTGGAGATGGCATTAGGAAAAACATTTACAGTTATATTTGATACCTAAAATGGTGCTTTTCTCCAAAGATGATTTATCTTTGCTCCTCCTGGGCACCAGTGGGTACCATCTGGGGCCATCTTTGTCTAATTGAGAAGATGAGGTGTATGAACCTGAGCTCTAGTCTTTGAAAGGATAATTCTATTTTGGGGTTCACACTTATTTTTTTGATGTTGCTGTTTTGTGAGATCCTAATCCAAAAGAGGGGTCATTACATTCTCCTTGGAATGCCCTGGATATCGATATTTATATCCTCGGCTCCTCAGGGCTGTCGTAATTGTTCCTTTTCTGCCAAGGTTGCATCTCTAGAATCTATGCTCCCCTAAGTGAAAAACATACACAAGCATTCCTTGTATGCTTCTGTTTTTCTCTGGTACCAAGTTGAGAATTTCTCACAATTTTGTTGGCTATCTGTGCTTTTTGCTTTTTACACGCACACATGTACACTCACCCCACATAAACACATCATATACATTTAAATTTTGTATTTCTAGTTGTAGTCAACTGGAATATTGGTTTGAATTACCTAGTTTACTATTGCTAGAAAGGAAAATGTCCTTTTCCTACTTTCCCAAGTTTCTCTTATCTAATAAATTGTACTCTCTAAAAATCAGACTTAACCTAAAGTCTATAAGCATCCAAAGTAAATATCATGAAGTGTGCATTTCTTTTATTCATAGTAGTTTAACCTCAGACCATGATGTGATTCAAAGATTATTTACTCTAAGATTATACACATGTATAACAAACTTGCAATCTGGGTTTTTAGTCTATGAAACATTAAAACAACCAATTCAGTAGTGGAATGAGAAGTAGAGTGACTTTGCTAGAGGTAAACATACTAACTGCAGCTTGAAGTAATGGTTGTCTAGGAAGAGTAAGAATTCAAAATAATAGTCAAAATTTGGAACAATATAGCAACGAAAGGAAAAATAGTCCCTCCTATCTCGATACCATCTAAGAGCATTAATTTACAATAATAACTATATAGTGTTTACATCCCTGCAAAAGAAATATTGAACATTGCTTGGTGAGCTCTACCTTAAAAAGGTAGTGAGGTTTATGATGAATTTAGTGTAAATTTCATTATTAATTTCTAAGGTCAGATTGGCAAATTTCGATTGTATTCACCTCTGTGAGCAACTCATTTTATGATTGCCGCTGATAAAAAGAATTTTTTATTCTTCCCCATTTACCTTCTTACATTACCAATAGTAATGAATCCTTTAAATCCATGTTTCTTTATTGGTTATAATAAAATACTTTATTTTCTATTCACGGTGTTGCTACATTTTTAATCTTTAACTATTCTTTAGATTGGAATACATTTTTCAAGGCCATTTTTCATTTTATACTGGCTAGCACTGAACTGTTTTCAGTACAGGGAGAGGAAACATAATATTGCTGATATAGCAAATCTTTTTCTGCTGAGTCTTTTATCCATTTTGGCCAGTGGTACATATTGGAGTCTTTAAATTATTACTTTTCTGTTCATATAACCATGATGTATAACAAATTGACATCAAGCTGAATGTATGTACTTACTTACTAAATTTATTTATTTATTTTGATCACTAAACTAAACCAATCAGTGCCTTATCTGACCTCAACTAAACTCCTGGGGAACTGGATGTATTTCTAAACAGATGAGGATTTGGCCAGGAAACACTCTTTGGTCTGCTCTACCAAGCAAATTATATACATTTATAAATGGAAATGTGAAAGAAAAAAGAAAGGCAAGAATGATATTTGCAAGTCCAGCATATTTTGCTAGCACAGACCACTAGTCATCCATGCTTCAGGAAGCTGGCCTTAGCAATGGTGTGTCACTTTTTCTTCCTATTAAGAAAGGCCATTTTATATTTGGGATTGTATGAAAACTGTTGCACAAATACTGGGAATAATAGGGTAAAATATTACTCTAATACTTTGAAAAAGACCCTTGAGATTTTTATTTGCCTTTTCCATTTTCTTGAGTTCAGAAACATGATTATTTTGAGAAACTTAAGCAAATCTACAACCCAAGTCAGAAAGCTATGCATTCTTTTTAAAGTTAACTAAATATATCTAATCCCCACTTCCAACCCCTAAACACTACATCATCTTAAGACACACCTGCAGTTTAGGTTGGAAAGGTTGACAATTTCAAAATATCTACTATGAAGCATGACTGGGGATTGCTTCTGGTATTTTCCGCCCAGGCATCAAAGATGCTAGTTACCAGCAATGTGTATAACAGTCACTCATAAGAAAGGGAAAAAAAAAATCAAACAAACTCCCAAAATTTTAGGGGTGGAACAAGATCTTTGAAAGAAGAAAAAAAGGAAGAAATTCAAGAATTCCAGAATGTAGGATCTATGGGGGGAAAAGTGTAGGCATTGAAATATTTCCAATACTTAGGAGAACAAAAGGCATGGGTCAGAACACTGTGCCAAAAGGGCACTGAGGACAAAACATTTACCTCAGACAGGTTTTGCTTCCTGGAATGGAGAGGAGGGCGTTAAAAGTTTAGGTTTCAAAAGTTTTTTTCTGCCAAAAACAATTAAAATTAGAGATTGTGTGAGATCTAAGTAGAATTACTGCTTATTGACAATGGCTGTGAAAGTAAATTCTAATTCTGGAGAGACTCTTGGGGAAGTTTCTGCCTGCAGATAATTAGTTTTCTCTTAGTGCCACTAACTAATTATTTTATCCCAAAGGAAGGATATCCTTATCCTAAGGCATTGAGTCTGGTCCCTGGAATTCTTGGCACCAGAATTCTATGAAATTCAAGGGCTTAAAAACATCATCTGGGGAGTATCTCTTCCAGCAATAGCAAACTTGATATTTTGGCCTATGATTCCTGCTGAGAACAACTAAAAATGTTAAACAAAATATTAAGAGTAAATCAGTAGGAAAACGTTAAGGACCATCCAAGTTAGTGACAATTTTGGTAGTCAGTATCTTGGAGAAAAATAAAACCCATGAAGGTGAGCCTGACTTTTGGCATTGCCTTTTCTTTCCAGTCATTTTCTTATTTCTAAAACTATAGCTAAGCGGCTGAGGAAGCTGAACAGTATTTTCTGCAGGCTCATGGGGACAAAAATTAGAGTTCAAGGACTCCTAAATAGTTATTTTGGAAATAATCTATCATACTTCCTGATAATTATTTACTTATTTTTCTTCCAGTTGGATTGAAAATATGTGAAATTACTGAATTCCAGATAGTTTCCTCTTACTTAATCCTCTATTAAAAAAACTATTCTCATATGAATTCTTAGGGGTACAACCTTTTTCAGTCTGAACAACCCTATTCTGGATGATTTTACTTTGATTATTATTTAATTTTTTCACTTACTTTTCACTATAAGTTATAATAGGTAATATCCGGTGCAGTGCCCTCCCAATCTTCCTAAATTTGTTTGTTAATTTTTACTAAATGTTAAGCTAATGGAGGCCTGTAATATTGTGTCATTTCTTAGTGGGCCTGGTAACTTGTACAAGACTAAGTGTATGGCATTCAGATTGGATCTGGGCCAGCAGCAGCACGCAGGTGGCAAAAAAAATTCACCCAAGGCAGAAAAAAAGGGATAAAAGTTTACTGAATACACTGCAAGGGAGCAGTGGGCAGGACAGCAAAGCAGAGGCTGTCTGCCAAGAGACAGAGGTGAGAAGCTATAGTTATAGGGTGGACTGAGGGATATGGGGAGATATGAATTTTCCCGTTTTTGCTAATCCTAGGAACTATGCCCAGTTGCAGTTGGTCAATTAGAGCCTATGGCTCTTTCGAGGTGCATCGCTTAATGAGCCTGTTTGCATTCAGCTCTGTAGTCACTGTGGGCCCTTTTGCCTTGCTCAGATTTCCTTTGCTCAAGCCTGTTGCCTGAAAGCAGCCTCTACAATGAGTACAATATCAACAAACATTTCCTTAATTTTTAATTAGGTGACCCTTTGGTTCTCTTCTATACCACTTATTGTCTCTCCAGTTTGTTTCAGAATGAGATCCCATAGTTTCTTAAATTTCTTATTCAGCACATATTTATTGAATTCCTGCTATATTCCAGGTGCTGTGCAATTTATCTGGGTATAGAAAACATAAAAGAGAAATACTTGAAGGAGTTCGTAGCCTATTGAAGATATAAAACATATCTATATTACCTAGGAATAGAATTTTGAATTCCCTTGAGACAAATAATTATAAAAAATACCCATTAAAATGTGGTAGAAATCAATGACGGTGGTTTTCCTAGGGACAGAACATAATACTTAGAAAATGGAATAGATAATTGGTAAAAACATGTGTCTATACCAGATCCCAAATAGAATAAATCATCAAATCATTAAAATCATAGTATTTTGAAGAAATGATACTTAAAAGTGTTAAATGATTAAAAAATTGTGGAACTTTGAAATAATCTATGTTTTCTTCTCCAAATTGACAGTAAACATTTAATAAGAAACATTTTGTGGGCAGCAAAATGTTAGGTTTGGAACACAACCCCCCAAAATAATACGACTTAATCTCCATGAGTTCATTGTTCATAGAAAGAAATGCAGATAATCACTTGAAAATGGTTCATGGTGTACCCAGCCTTTTGTGATCTTTTGCCTGTTTTCACCTTTTACTTTCACTTTAGAAAAGTTGTCACATTAATGCTTGAGAAATTCCTTGAACAGGGTGATCTCTCTCATGTCCCATGGTTTTGCCTCTGCTCCTTTTTTTTTTTTTTTTTTTTTGTATGGAACCTCTTCTCATATTCAAGCAGCTCCCAATCCCTTTTCTCAGCTCACTTCTTCACACATCATTCAAAACTCAGACAGGACTTTCAGGAATTTTCCCTGTATCCACCCATACTGGGCACATATATAATAGTTTCCTATGTTTGGATCATGGAGTGGGAATGAGAGTGGTAACAGCTAAGCATAGAATGATAGAAAGAGGGCTAGATATTGGATAGCCTTGTAAGTCATTTTAACAAATTTGAACTCAATCTTGTGAATACTAGGACACTCAATGGCTTTAAGCAAGTCAGGAACATTCCAGCCAATTGTACTCCACTCTCCTTTCACATTGCCATGATCCAGTTCATATTTTCCAAAAATGCCAGTGAGACTTTTTCGAGGGTTGGAATCTAAGGCCTGTTTAAATTAAGCTCATTGACATATTCTTACTGCTAATTTCTCATCTGAGTTTTAATCGCTCATTTCTCTCTGCTTATGGGCAATTTCCACTTCAATATTCTTTTGCCATCAAAATAGGCCTGTGTTATATAAACTCATTAATAGTGTCCTTGTATGACCCTATTTCGGTGCTCTATTCCTACTATTCCAGGATGGAATTTGTTGTTGTTATTGTGGAAGCATAGAAAAATCGTAAACTGAAAAGCAGGGAACGTACCTAAAATTGTTGTTCTGCTGTGCAGGCAAACTGGTTAGACTTTCTGAACCTCACTATTACCATCTACATAATGAATAATTGAAATAGAAGAATCATACCATGGCTACTTCAAGTGCTAAATTGCTGATTCTGTAATTACTATTCCTTCATCACCCTCATTCAATCCTCTCAGTTTTTTCAGTTCAATTTCTGTCTAATGAAGTCTCTTTTCCATTCTCATCACTACTCTTCCCTGCCTACAACTCCCAACTCCCCATGATCCCACCCCCTATTAAAATTGAAGCTGTTTTAGGCCATTTTGGGGGGAATTACATGAGCTTCCATTGTATTTCCTGTTTATATCCAGCCTTGGTCTATTTCAGACCATCTTGTGTACCTTATTCTTGTCAAGAAAATTCTCTTGCTTATAGAATGAAATTGAAATATATAAACTGGATTCAAAACCTTCTAAGGTACATTGTTCCCCTCCATGTTTTCTATAACACTTCTTACACAAATCTCTGTTCCAACCCCAAAGAAAGCCAGTTGCTCTTACTTTTTATGAAAATGTTCTCAATTTCTTCTCATTGCAAATGGAAGTCATTTCCATTGCTTAAGATCAGATAATTCCTAACTCTCCAGGGAAGTCCTCACTGATGAGGAAATCCATCCAGGAAAACTATTGCAATCTCTTGGACTCTTATGGTTGTGAGTCTGTGTTCCCCTGGCCTCATATTATTAACCTATAGGGAATAATTGATATGCAGTATCACCTCTGGACACATAATGCTAATGGTGGATTTTGAGGGTTGACACATGACAAAACAAATAGTCAAGATTTAATGTCACAGTAGGTCCTAACTATGTATTGCATTATAGATTACAAAGCTGTAGATTTTATTTATAACAATGCAATTACCTGATGAGAAGATCCTATTACTCTGTTGTTAGATGAAGAGACTGAGCTTCAATAAAGTTACAAATTGTTGGTTTGTTCAAGGATTCACAACTAGCAAAGGAGAGTCGATGATTGAACCCACATCTCCTGACCTATAAGTTCAGAGATTTCATAGTAACTAGTCCATATGTATCAAAGAGCTTGCCATTTTGTATGGAAACATTTTTTTAGGACAACGTTAATGCCTTAAGACAGTCATTGTTCAGACACTATCATACTGTCAGCAAACATTTTTATTTGCTCTCCGATAGAATTTTTGTCTCGATGACACTTCTTTCTATAGTCTAATACCTTTCCTTAAATACTCAGAGTTGTAAAGCTGAATCCAGGATACTACTTGTCTTAAACCTCTCATTACCTTCTCCCTTCCAGGCTCATTTCACCTTTGGATTTCTTTTCTGGGGAAGCTGATATTAGCTAGTTATATTAGAAAATGGACTGAACCCCAATCACACAAAGTGCTAAACACTGATTGGGCTTACCGTGTTTTATATTTCAGGAAAGTTTTCAGTTTAACTAGAAACAGTCCTATAACCTGAAGGGAACAGTTTCTAATGGGATGATAGCAGATAATTTGGTAAAGAGACAGGGGAGATGTTTTTGAGTGAGATTCCTTTAAACTACATTCATAGTGATTGCCTATTTGGCCTCAATCTAAAGTTAGACATGGTTTCAATGTTAATTTTTTTCTTTTTTGTTTTCAAACAGTTGTCTCCGTATTGTGCACAAAGATAAAGTATTTGGAATTTTAGAGGCTCGAAGCAAAAGACGGGTTGGTTATATTCTTAGATGATTTAGGACATTCTTGCATAATTTCATTTCAGCAGCAGCTGTCAATATGTCTCCACTAACCTGACATGTGCAAAGGGAAAGTATACCTTTCTCCCTGAACAATTTTATCTATTATTAGAACATCACTCTTTCACTTTCTTTATCTCCTTCTCTTATGATCCATAGCCATTTGGGGATGGTTGCATGTGTATTTGGAGATGGATAAGGTATAGGCAGAATGTGTCCACACTTTAAGTAAAGCTTATCAATTATTTACACCCTATTACAAATGAGTTTATCGGATCTTTTTATTTCAGCAAGTGTTGAGGAAGAAGTTCGAAGCACCAGAAGAGACAGAAAGAAGTGGTCTGATGGAATAGAATAAAGAGTTTAGGAAGGAAGGGAAAATGGGAGATGCTGGAAGAGAATCTTTGCTTTAGCCTTGAGCTGGCAAAATTTCACCACTGATAATACAAAATGGTGCCATGAAATCAAGAGGGTGACCTACACAAATCTTCTTGTCAAATGGTATGTTTTTCCTGTTCAATACATCATCTCTGGTTCTTTATTTTCTCTCAAATAAATTCTCTTGAAGAAAACACACGTTAAAGAAAATAAAATGTTCAGGCTACAAAATGACATCTGAATTACTTGCACATTCAATCATTCTTACAAGTAAAACAAAATTGATCAATAATGTTTGCTGTAGTGTGCCCCATTAAGCAGCTTTTCTTTCTGCTATATCTCCATAAAGCTTTCTATTCCCAGAAGGACAAGGACTGAAAGAATAACAACAAATATATATCAAGGAGAAGGAGAGTATATGGTGTGTTAGATATGTTTATGCTAATCCTAATTTATCCCCTCCAAAGTGAATAAAATGAAATTCTGAGAGCATCCTCTTCTCCTTTATAACCTTACTCGCCGTTCTGGAAGTTATCGTTTCTGAGATGGCATTTGGAGGAGACCACTGTTATTAACTCAGTATACCAGATATTCCATTTCTCTTGCTTTCTATGGTTTTTTATATTAATTTTGACCAGTCATTTTGATGGTTTTTTAATCTATATAATTTAGGGTTTTGTCTTCCCTTTCTTCTAATCCCCTTTACTGTCATTTCAACTATGGTTTTGCAGATAAATTAAGAAATAAATCTAAACATGGTAGGTGATCCAAAAATAATTTTATTTTTTCATCCTTTCCCCCTTTCCTTTCTCTTTGACATTCTGTTCATGCACAATGCATATTCTTTAATACAATTGGGCTTTTTTAATATTTATTTTTTATTTATTTTTGAGAAATAGAGCAGGGGAGAGGCAGAGAGAGAGGGAGAGAATCCTAAGCAGGCTCTATGCTGTCAGTGCAGAGCCTGACATGGGGCTTGAACTCAAGAACTGTGGGATTGTGACCTGAGCTAAAATCAAGAGTTGGATGCTTAACTGACTCCTACTCTTTAATACAATTATGAACAGAATATAATAGCAAGGGATGATCTTTTAATTGATTTGTGAATGAGAAGAGAGAATAACACTGTCATACATTTATTCTCATTTCATTACTTTTCTGTTCTTTCTTTTTTTTTTTTTTTTTCATTCCCTTTTGCTCTCTCTCCTTTGTGACTATGAGCTTCGAAAGGTCACTAATTCAACCAGGTGTACAGTGTGTGCTCAAGACCTTCTTGTTGAATCAGGGAATTAACTATATACTATAACACCACATTTGTAGCTTTGCCACTGGTTTCTAACACTTATGAACCTTTTCTTATCCTTTCTGAATTTTACAAGCTCTATGATAACATTATATTCAACACGATTCATATTTATTGGGCATGTACAATGTGCCAATGAGGCCTTAGCAATGACCAAAACAATTGATAATCTTTGCTATCTTGATAATTTCATTCCAGTGAGAAAAGAGAGAAAAAATAAACACCAATAATAAGTAAAATATATAGTATGTAACTTAGATAAATTCAGAGGAGAAAGGTGGAGAAAACGAAAGGAATTATCAAAGAAGGTTGCAAGTTAAGGTAGTTGGTAAAGTCTTCCTAAGAAGGCGCCATTTACAAAGAGGCTTGAAAAAGGTGAGGAAGTAAGCTGTGCTGGTTATGGAGGATACAACATAAATGATGGCCAATGGCATCAGTCTGCCTGGCATATATGAGAAAAACCAAAGGGGTTTATATGGCTGGAGTGAAAGAAGCAAAAAGTTTAGTCAGTGAGCCAGTCAGGCCCTTATGGTGTCCTCACTGACAAAGCCTGTTTTAGTCTGCTTGGGCTGCTATAACAAAATACCATAGACTGGGTGGCTTAAACAGCAGAGATTTGTTTTCTCACAGTTTTGGAGGCTGGCAAGTCTAAAACAAGGTGATGGCTGTTTTGGATCCTGTTGAGAACACTCTTCCTGGTTTGCAAAGAGAGGCCTTCTCTCTGTGTTTCCTAACATGGCAAAGAGGGAGAGTTCTCTGGGATCTCTTCTTAAAAGGTCACCAATCTTACTGGACCTTTATGACTTCATTTAACTTTTATTATCTCCTTAAAGGCCCTATCTTTAAATACAGTCACATTGGGGGTAAAAGCTTGAACATATGAATTTGGATGGGACACAATTGAGCCCAGAGCAAAGTGCAAAGAAGGAACAAGGCCATTCTGAAACTCTGGAGCAATATTCCCCTGGACTTCTCTGTGCACTTGAGCAAATAGCTTCTGAATGGCTTTTGCAACCCCAAAGGCCAGGCATCTGGAGGGCAATTTGTGTCTGACCTCAGTGATTGTCAGAAGCTAGTCCTATATGTGCTTATTCACTAATGAATCTGCTACTCTTTGTAATGTATTAAAATAACTGTAGTGCCCTATTGAGCATGTGCTCATGTGTTGTATTTCTTTTAAGTATGCCTTGATTGTTCCTGCTGCAGTGCGCCATCCTTAACAAGCATCTTTTATGTTTTTCCCTAATAACCTTAGTGTCCTAACCAGGATTGAGTTTATAGTGACAAGTCAATAAATTCCTTTAGTACAGAGATAGTTTATTTTTTCTTTCTTCATTAGGAAAGTTTTCCATAGCCAGAAGATAGTGAAAGATTCATACAAAATGCAGTTAGAGCTCTAAATTTGTTTTTAATTTCATATATGCATATTCACGTGTGTATTTGTGTATACATATAACACAACGACAGCTATGACAGAAGCAAACGTTTATATATAAGATAATTTTGCTGCCCAAGATATTGAGGTTATTGTTCCAAAATTGTGTTTTCCAAAGATAAGTTTGGATAAATAAAAATGCTCCATGAATATTCAGCTGTGCTTTTGGATTGGGATTTCTACTGTTCTGAATAAATTCCAAAAGTATTTCTACATTTGAGGTTCTATTACATCTTGAAAGGCTAGCTCATGGTAGAGAAGAGAGTTTTATTTGCTGATTTATTTTAAGGCAGGCATTTGAGCTAATTCAAAGAGATCAGCGGCAGTAGTAGTTGTGTTAGGACATGTTTTATGTCTGAGCATTTCATTTTACTTTTGAAATATGGGATAATCATTCTTATTTAGTTTTCTAACAATGAAGCAGATATGACATGAGCCCATAAATATGTCTTATAATTTATAAAGAGCATACTATTTGTTAGATTCCCAAAATCTAACAACATTGGAGCTACCAAATTATTTCCCAGTAGAAAATTGTAATAAATGATAGCTCATTGACATAAGCCAAATTTCTTAAGATCATTTGACTTGAAAATGCAAACTAGGTTTTGGTTCTATCTCCAGTAAAATCCAATTGGGTGACTTTAGGCACGTTATTTTTCTGTTTCCTTAAGATGGTTTATCTGGAAAGAAAATGGAAAGTGGTATTTATGGGATGAAGTTCTTGGGAAGATTCACTGTGTAAAAATAACATTTAATAAACTGAACAACACTGTCATCTAAAATAGGAACTCACCTTTAATATTTTTAAAAAAATGTTCACCTTACTGTTGGGAAGGAAGATAATTCAAATCTATGATTTAAATCAGGTTCTAACAATGGAAGGCTGTACATAGTAAACTGTAAAGGTTCCAGTTGTTCTTTTTCTCTTACAAAATTGACCACTGGTAGAGAAAGTCATTGCACACTAAAAAATTCAGTATAAATGTTGATTTTTAAAAAATTTCTGAACTTCCCTTGGGCAGTAGGAATGGGATTGGACAGACATCTGGAATCACCCATTATCTTGGCTATGAGTTGGCATCTCCCAGGATGGTCCATATTAACATATCCCTGGATGGCAGAAGTTGTCATATGCCTTCATAGCATAACTTGCGTATTTTGGAAGGCATTTCTGAGAACAGATTTTTTCGACAATGAACATGCCAGAGGCTTGACATGAAAAGTACTTATGCCTAATGTCTGTCATTCTCTCTCTGCCAGTTCATCTTTCCTGGGCTGGCCTTCTGCCACACTGGCACCTGAAATGCAGCAAACAATGTCATTGGATGCGGAAGGTGCAACCGTAAGTTGTGGTTATCTTCCAAGCAATTACCATATGGTGTGCAATTCAGCTCTTCATCTCCTTGCTCGATGCGAGAATAATAACAATGACAATAATGCCACTTAATAATGTATTTTATCTTTATGGCCTATTGCAGTGCCCTATTTCTGTGTCTTTAAATATATTGATACAGGGGGCACTTAGGCAGCCATTAAAGTTTAGTCACCTCTCCAGAGTGGGAGGCCATTGTTAATAAAACAATTCAAAACCAGGCTTGATCAAGAAACAAGGAAGATTAGCATATTGAAATAGGATTAAGGAGAAATTTAAGAAAAATAAATTACCAAGTAAAACATGCCTTTTTACAAAGCAGGCCCTATGCCCAAGCTTCTTCTTTCTTTCTTTTTTAATTTTTTTTCACTATTATTCCTGAGAAATATTTTATGAAGTATCTATAGAACAAAATAGAGAAAGAAATACCTTCTACAGATAAGATACCCTTGTAATAAATATGTATTAGGCTCTCTACCAGATCTCAGATTCAAGGTGCACCACTGTCAATTTTATGAAACCAGATCACAGCTTTCACAAAATTAAAAACTAGATCACTGTACCCAGCTCATAGGAGATGAGATCAATTCTGAGATGTCATTCAAAGTTTATTCAGCCAATAAACATTTACTGAACACCATTGTGTTAAAGATTTAATGGTTACCCAGGTTTTAGTCTCTGCAGTCAGGGATTTTGCATCATCATGAGGGAGACTAAAAATTAAGGATTATGATTCAGTGCAAGAAGAGCTGTGGTAGAGCATATAGCAAGTGTGGGCATCTATGAAGTCTTCCTGAGAAGATGATCATTGTGCTGCATTTTATTAGGAAAATTAGAATTAATTACATAAAAGAGGAGAATGGATTTTTACACACAGAAAACAACATGCAAATAGTTATGGGGGATTGATCTCCATTACATATTCAGGAACTAAAGAAAAATTGATGGAATAAAATCTGTGATTTGTTTTTGAATATTCATCTCTTGATTTTAAGAGAGCCCTATCAAATAGAAGACACAGGCATCCATTTTCCTATTTTATAGAAGAGGACATGGTAGTTCAAGAGGTTAAGTTACATTCCCAATTTAAACTATAATGGAGAGGAACATCTGGTTCCAGAAGACTGGTCTTAAAATTTCTCATTTAGTGGTCTGTAAATGCACCACCCTGCACAAATTCATATTTCATGAGGAAGATGCACCATGATAGAAAAATGCAGGATGATTAGTTCATAAAATAGGAACAGACTTTTGAGAAATTTCCAGAGAAGAATACGTACCTACTCTCCCTACCTCAAATCTGCTAAGAATTTCTTTCTTGCCCCTGTAGCCACTGTTTATTTATATGTTCCTATTTACTGCATAAAAATTAATTTCAGGGGCGCCTGGGTGGCTTGGTCGGTTAAGCGTCCGACTTCGGCTCAGGTCATGATCTCACGGTCCATGAGTTTGAGCCCCGCATCGGGCTCTGTGCTGACAGCTCAGAGCCTGGAGCCTGTTTCAGATTCTGTGTCTCCCTCTCTCTCTGCTCCTCCCCTGTTCATGCTCTGTCTCTCTCTGTCTCAAAAATAAATAAATGTTAAAAAAAATAAAAATAAATTAATTAATTAATTTCAGTGAAGCCCTTTTTATGTGCAAGCACTGATAAGTAACATTGTAGCTTTCTCTATCGAATGATCCAAATTATGCATTCAATACAGTTTCATGGAGTATTATCGAACAACATCTATCTACAAAATAATTTGGAGTTACTAGGAAACTGCATGGAAAAGTAACAAATCTGAGCATATTTCCTATAGTAACTGATAATCTAACAGTAAGGAATGAAGACCAGCAAGGAGCTCTAAGTAAGACGTCATAGGTACAAAGAATGTAAATATACCCTGGGAATTTGAGGAAAGATGATTCTAAATTTATTATGAAGATACCTGGATGATTTCTTGGAGGAGGTAGAGCTTATGCTGGCATCTAAGGGATAGCCATGACTTTAATAGATGTTATGGGATCAGAATGGTTGCAGAGAGACGGCACCAAGTGAGGAGGAACAAGGGATCAAGAAAACCTCGGACACATGACATAAAGAGAGTAAGTGGGACTGTGTGGTGAAAGATGTAGCTAAAAAGATTAGACAGTGCAGAGATGTTTATATTCCAAATAATTAAGAATTGAAATCTAGTTGTAGTAGCATTTACTTTTTTCTTTCAGAATGTGTGTGTGTGTGTGTGTGTGTGTGTGTGTAGGTAGGTATGTAATATACACACACACACACACACACACACACACATATATATATGTTATATATAAATACACATGAAACATAGAGCTTTAATCTAAATTCCATCATGTATAGATGAATAAACTGATGTCAGAATAATTAAGCAGCTCATACAGGTAGCTAGAAACAAAAATAAGCTATAAACCAACTGTAAATTAATCCAGCTTCTAAGAAGGCATTGTGCACAGGAAAAAGTCCTTACAGTAGCACAGAAGCTCTTCTCAAAGTCATCTGAATTTACATTTCTGGCCTCATCTCAATGCACTCGACCCTCTCCTCACATTGAGCTCTGTGTTACTAAGCCCTCCAGTCCTCTTTTCAAACCCTTCAAGCACATACCTATCCTTCCTCCTCATATCTGTCCAGTTTTGTAAAGGAAAAGAGCTGTGATGTAAAGAAAGCTCTAACCCTAACGGCACAGGACGAGATGGCGATAGGGTGGGCAAACCTTGAACTGCATGCTATCTGGATACTACCGTGAGATTTATTTATTTATGTAGTTCTAATTTATAACCTGCTTACTTCCAGAAAGGATTTGAGTCAGCTAGCTAAAAGTTAAAATACTTGCAAAAATCCTATTTTGAAGTGCTTTGATGTGAAAATTATACTGCACAAGTTGGCACACCGAGAGTTTCTCGTCTGATTTCTGCCTCCATGTCTGATCCATTTCAGCAGTGCAATTGCTTGATGATTTTTTTTTAAAAGCAAATTTAACTGAACAACTCACACTCTCAGAAATGCTTTGATTTTACTTTGGTTTATGCTCAGGGCAAAGATTTTGGCTCTGGTTTTCCCATCCACAATCGTGAATTCACTTTAAATAAAATGCAAGAGGAAATCAATGTCCAGTGTCTTGGCTGAAAATTAAATGAAAACAAACATTCAGGATGCACTAAGCATCCAGGTTTCTGTAACTAAACTCGATCAAAGGACCAAATGTGAGGAACCTCGGGGAGTCCATTTTTCTCCCTTTGTAAAGGCCCAAGGGCTAGTAATTAGGAAGCTGAGCTACTCTTCCTCTTGAATTCTGGCCTGAACATTTTGTGCATGAGGTGAGAGAGCTTGTTTTCCTAAAAGCATTTCTCTGCCTTTTGGTTGTTTGGTGATGTCTTAAAGTTCTCTCCTTAAGAAACTTCTGTCTCTCCTTCATCTTGAGCTTGAGTTAAGGTTATTAAAGGGCCCTCCTCATATAAGATATTGTTCTAAGGAGGGGACTTATAATAGTGTATAATGAGGAAAATTAAAACCTGAATTAATTTCTGTACTAAACTCTATAACACTTTAGTCATTCAATGTAAAATGTACTTTTTGTGGAGCCTTAGGAGAGAAGCATGGTTTCAGGTGCATCTAAAAGCTGCAATAATAAGTAATCTGTGGCTCTTGTCTTTAAAAAGAAAAGCATCCATGAGAAGGAGAGTTGTAGACTGATTCCCTTATAGTAACACACCCAAAAGGAAAAGAAAAATAATCATGGTTGAAAAATTAAAGAGCAATTTTGGATTTTTGAGCTTGTTGAAGAGGTGCAGACTCAGTAAAATATCTGAGAAAAAGCAATGAATGACCTGGAGAACAGAGGCCAGGAGACTGAAAGGAGTGCTCTGAAAGAATCACTTGAATCTGAACCTGAGTTAAAATGATAAATCCTGCTAATAAGGCTTTGGTTCTTTTATTTCAGATTTTTTTGCACTATGAAATAATTTCCTGAGTTCCTGCCTAGTCTGCTTGCAGCATTCTGTTCTTATCTGGGACCGGCATTAGGTTTTAATTCATTTCCAAACATCCAGGCCAAACGACCAAAGTATGTCTTTGCTGAATGGAATTTATGCTTCTAAACCTTCATTCAATCCATACTTCGTTCCATACAGGCCTGTGTTTTCACAGCTTTTCCTCTTATATCTTCTAAGGAGAATTCTGGAAGAGAAAATGTAAAATGCTGAGGAAAGCTATGTTGGTTCAGATTAGAAAGAGTAGGAAGGAGGAAAAGCCAACTTGGCCTAAAGTTGGAAAAAGAGAAATCAGAGATCTGGAGGGAGTAAATTGTGAGAAAGTATAAGAAGAAAGGTAGAAAGGGTCTTCAGGGCATTTGTCTTGTGTCCATGAATTTAACTGCCTCCTTGGTATGCCACAAAGATTTCCATTGTGTTCCAGTATCTTTTGGAAGTCATGTTTGGTGTTTTATTACTGCATCATCATGCAGGTCTGGTAGCATTGAGCAGAAGAGATATAGTCCCTGACTTTATGAAATTTGAAGCACAAATGATGATGAGCACCCACACAACTATAATGATAAAGTGTTATTAAAGTTCGTAGCACTTTATAGTCATTATCTCATTTAATATGTTATGTATGTTAATTCTCATTATTGTCTAGATCTGTATTGTCGTTAAGGCTCTGTCAGTCGGCTGGAAATGTTTACAGAAGGGAGTTAGGGAGAGTGAGTCCTCTATCACCAGCATTACCTTGCTCTGTATCTTATCTACCATCCCTGGAGAGTCAATGATTTTAAAATTTGAAGACCTGCCATTTTGATTTCAACTCTCGAATTCTTATCTTTACTCCTGGGCTTAAAACACCCAGTCTAGTGGGTAATATTAATTATCACATAGGTTTGTCCATAACTATTAAGTAAATTATCCATTGCTTTGAAAACAAGTAGTGTGGACTATACAGACCCTATATTTGACTGTCCAATTAGCTGCAGCCTAATTCTCAACAATCATGGTCTCAACCCAATGCAGCCTAATTCTCGACAATCATGGTCTCAGCCAAACGGCACGTGCTCTGTAACATGTGCCTTGATAATAACAACAGTGACCAGAGCACTTACAATGTGTCAAGCTTGAGTATGCGCATTTTAAATACATTAACTAATTAAGTTCCACCAGTAACCCTATGAGTAGATCATAGGTTTATTACCATCACTTTACAGATGGAATAAATGAGACAAAAGGCCTAAATAATTTACATGTGGTTGCATAGCTAATAAGAGAGCCAGAATTCAAACCCAGGTTTTGTGTATTTGGAGAAAATTCATGATTAAATTAATTTCTTTATCAATGTATCAGTTGACATTGGGATTATTCTCATTCCTGTTCTAAGAGCATGGGCATTCTGTTGGATTGACAGTGTGCTAATGTATTTGATGGAGAATCTTTAGATGGCTAGTCCCCTTCTCCCAAACAACCATTTCTCTTTTCTTCATAATAAAAAAAATTAACATTTATTTATTTTTGAGAGAGAGAAAGAGAGTCAGAGAGATGGAAACAGAGGATCGAAAGAGGCTCCGTGCTGTGAGTGCAGAGCCCGATGTGGGGCTTGAAACTATGAGATCATGACCTGCGCTGAAATCAAGAGTCAGCTGTTTAATTGACAGCCACCCTGGTGCCCCCCCCTTCCTATTTTAATAATGGCCTCTGGAGACATTTATATTAGGTTCAGAGTTGGTAAGAGCACCTTACTGCAATTTCTTCATTTGAATCCTCCACCAACAAGCTAATAAGGTGGATACCCTTTTTGTCAGAGATTGGGCCTAAATATTAGAAAGTTTATATGATTCTCTTGGTCACAGCATAGATTCTGGGCTATAGTCCAGAATTGACCACATTTTTTTTTTATTCTTGAGCTCTGCTATTGTCTGAATGTTTATCCCAGTCCCCATTCATATGTTGAAATTCTAACCCCCAAGGTCATAGAATTTGGAGGTGGGGACTTGGGGAGATATGTTGGTAATGGCAGAGTCTCATGAAAGGAATTAGTGCCTTTATAAAGGAAAGAGCTCTGTCACCCCTTCCATCATGTGAAACGGAGCAGGGCAGGGTGGGGGAAGCTATGTAGGAAGTGAGCTCTTACCAGATGCCCAATCTATTGATCAAATCTTGATCTTGGACTTTCTAGCCTCGAGATCTCTTCCTAGTCTATGGTATTTGGTTAGAGTAGCCCAAACAGACTTAGTCAGGTTCTTCCTGCCATAGCATACTATATCAAGAAATTAAAATCTGGGAAATATTTTAATTAAAAACCCAGCAGAAGGCAAAATAATACTTAAATGGGAGGCAAATGTTGTAGGGAAAATTAGTTTTACTTAGCTCAGCCCCAAATATTTAGCCATAAAATGAGGATAGGTCTCAAATATGACCATGAGTATTTGTTTGTTTGTTTGTTTGTTTTTCGGCAAAGGAAGTTTGATAGAATAATAAATTGATATATGAATTATTATTTCTATTGATTTATTGATTCAAATTGTAATGATGTGGTAGAAATTCGTTGATAGGACTGAGAAAAGAGAATTTTACTAAGAATATCACCAGCAAAATCTTTAATACTGGCTATCAAAATATAAGCAGAAGACAACTTCCATGAATGTTTGATAAGCAAGCAACACAAAATTTTTGTGTATACCTTTTCAGCTGACAAGACAAATTAGCATTTATTATACAATGCATCTTCATCTATAACAGTACCTCTTACAAAACCCAGAAGAGTTTCAATTAAAAATATCTTGATCCTTGGGGTGCCTGAGTGGCTCAGTTGATTAACTGTCAGACTTAAGCCCAGGTCATGATACTGCAGTCTGAGTTCGAGCCCCACGTTGAGCTCTGTGTTGACAGCTCAGAGCCTGGAGCCTGCTTCAGATTCTGTATCTCCCTCTCTCTGTCTGTCTCTCCTCCATTCATGCTCTCTCTCTCTCTCTCTCTCAAATAAACATTTAAAAAAATAAAAACATCTTGATCCTAAAGAAAATAATATGAAACTTTTCCAATCCTTCATTATTTATTTTCTCAAATATTTTTATCTGTCTAGTAATTTTGAGAAACAGAGATCTTGATAAATTCTACCTTATCTGGCAGCTCCCACCTCCCCCACCTTCCCCACCTCTGTATTTTAGTTCTAGAAATAAAGAAATAGAACTGGTCCATTTACTGTCAAAACTGAGGAATTTAGCAGAACTTGAGATATAAAAAATATGTTACATTTCATGCTCAGACTTAACCAAAACAAACATAGGATTGAATTAATTCTCCATTTTGTTCTGAGGTTGTATGTGTATATATGCATGACTACAGAAATAATGATGTAATTAGATTTGTGGTTTAGCATTTTCAAAGGCTTTTATTTGATAGATACACATAAATATATACAAAAGATATTTTGCATAAATAAGGGTAAAAAAATCACAGTAATGGAGTCAAGCAAATCTAAGCAATTATGAGAAGATTAAATGATTTACTTGTAAGGAATTGGTATTATATGATCAGGGATCATAACTCTCATATGAATTATTAATGATTGATTTATTTTAAAGCCAGAATGATGTTTTTGCCTATTTAGGAATAAGAGAGGAATATACATAGATTGAAAATAATTATTTTAGAATGTTTAATAGTTTGAAAAAGAAAAGATTTCAGTTACGGACCACAGAGATTGACTTTTGCAAGTGAAGGACAGAATGGTTCAGAGATAGGGTGAAATTAACAAAATTTTATTTTAAAAAAAAGCAAAGTGTAGTAAGTTACATTTGCATAGTAGAAGCCACTGAATAATTTTACTTAAAGAAAAATAAGACATCTTATCAATGATACTCAAAGATACTAAGTAACTCATGCATCTCTACTTCATCTCACATTGAATGGGCCTGGCTTCAAAGGCAATATTACATTGGTTAAATGAAGCTTGTTATAGAAAAATAATAGTGGTCAAAACTGCTATTTGGGGTTTCAACAATAAAGTAGCAGGAAAATTATTCCATAGGCTGATTTTCTCTATTCTATCTTATGCTGAATAAAAGCTGTACCCACAAGCTGTCCTTTGTGGCTATGTGGAAATTGTATTTGAATTTCATCGTGAGTACTTGCTCTTCAACTACTCACATGCATAATTCTGGTTAGACTGGAGAATTTAGTGCAGGACTGGTGTGTGTGTGTGTGTGTGTGTGTGTGTGTGTGTGTGTGTCTTGTGTGTATGTGTGTACACACTCCCTGAAAGGAGTCGTGTCCATGGCACTAATTTAAGGGTTGGATGGAGGGGTGTAACATGGTAGGAAAAGGGGGAAAAAAGGAAAGGGAAATGAGGCTGTATAGCCTGGAGTATAGATAGAATCAAAACCTACCTACCAGGTCACCTTTGAAATTACAAGCAGCCCTGAGGGAAGAGAGGAGGAGGAACTCAAACTGGTGGCAAGGGCAATAGTGGGAAATGGTGTCACTACCAAGGGCACCTTCACCAGGTCCCCTTCCCCCTGCTAAACTGCTGCAGCAGCCAGTGACATCACCAACTCTGGCATAACAAAGGATTTCTAGATTAGCCATTTGATTGCATTGATCAGCAAATTCAATACAACACTGGCTTATCTGACTTTGAATACCTACCTGCCTTAATCAACCAATGTTTTAGCTTGAGTGACTGGCCATGCTCATTAAAACTGCTGAACCAGCAGTGATTGTGCATTTTTTCCAATGATTTGAAAGAGGTGGTGGATAACTCAGTATGACAAGTTTGTATCACACCTGGGTCTTGTTAAAGAGATGAGAGTATTTTTACATGACATAATTCATAAGAATATGTTAAAGTTTGCTTTTACAGTGAGTGAGATGAAGAAATGCCCAGGTTTCTGGTCAATCATACTAGATCAGTTTGTGTTGCTGGGGACATAGTCTGCCTGGCTGGAGAAACAAAATTATAGGATAAACTGTCTAAATTGAAAGAAAAATTAATCTGAGCTATCATTTACAAATAATGATCAAAATTAGAACCTCTTTTTTTGTTCAAACATGGGAGTAGGACTGGTTTTGAGGGCTTGCATGAGACCCCATGCTCAGAAGAGCCTCACACTGCATTGAATGTTCTACTCTTGCTATTTTGAAATTCTTAATTTTCCAACAAGGGACTCCACATTTTAATTATGCAGTGGGTTCCATAACTTTCATAGCCACTTTTGCTGGGAAGCTGTTGAAAGTTTAGGAAAAGAGGATCTTGATATTGAAACCATGCTCTATTTCAAATTACCGTCTCTAAAATGATGGAGCTGGCTTCAAAATCTGTATGAAAATCTATGCCACTCCATCCTGGCCTCTACCTATCCATACTTATAAAGGTAAAAATATGATCTTCTATACTTAAAAAGGTAAATTTTAGGGTCTTCTGATCCATATTTGAGGAAAAACAAAACAGGAATTATGAATATAAAACTATATTAAAATAGTTCCTTTACATTTTATAGTAACATTTCTTTGTTTGGCAGAATACCGGAGATAAAAGTTATACAACCTGGGCAGTTCACATTCACTTTCCCTGTACTAAGTAGGGAAAGTGGTTATTGCGTTTTCCAGGAGATTGAATTGTTACAATTACGTTGCATGTTATGATAATATTTAAATAGCTTCTAATGTTTGGCAGGCATCTATCTGTTTTTTTTTCTCAAGAGTTTGTGAGTGTTCTGCCTTAGAACACTTTAGGTAGCAAGATATGGAGTACTGGGCAGTCTTTAGGAAAGGTGTTTCTTTGACCTATACATACCAGACATCATTCCTTTAAATTAACAAATGGAATGACAGTCTTTATTTTCATGTTAAGAAGACAACTTTTATTTTCAACCTACTGTGTTTTTATCAAATTTAAAGAGACTAGTGATTAACATTTTTCTCTGTGATTGAGTGCAAGAACTAGAAACTGAGGTGTTGTTGTTATTGTTGTTGTTTAAATAGGGAGGTGAAATTTACCTTTTCTCTATCTGAAGATCAGCAGAATGTTTTTCTCACATCCACATTCAAAATCGATGGCAAAACTATATTCTGTTGATTTTATTTCTGAAACATCTTTTGAACTTTCCATTTCTCTTTATTCCAACTGCCATCATCCTAGTCCAGACTAGTCACATCTCACCTAGACTACTGGATAAAATTGGTGTCTTTTTCCTTAAGTCTCTCTTCTGTCTAAGTTATTCTTATGTTGCAGCCAATATGACAGTCCTAAACCTTAAATCTGACTGGGCGGCTTTCCTGCTAAAGCCAAACTTCCAATGGCTTCCTAATCTGCTTGTAATAAAATCCAAACTCCCCAGTTCTGTTAAGTGATCCCTGTCTGCTTCTTGGTCCTGGTACTTTTGCATTTGATTTTCCTACCTCATGGAAACTCATACAGTTTCCAAATTATGCTATACGTTGTTTCCTAGTTCACAAAAGATTCAAAGATTTTCAATGCTGTTTTCTTTTTCCACCACATATCTGCCCTCCAAATGTGGCGTACAGATGCTTTCTCTTCAAGTCTAACATGAATGCATTCATTCAACTAATATTAATTAAGCCCTTCATTTCCTAGAACTGTTAGACACACTGATTTTATAGTGAGGAAACAGCAAAGTCCTTGTTTCATGGAGCTTATATTTTAGTGATTAAGAGATTAATATAATAAAAGAATTAATATAATAATGTCTGGCAGTGATTAGTGGTATGACAGAATCTAAATCAATCAAAATAGAAGGTGATATTTTGGATTGATGACTGAGATGGATTTTCTGAGATGGTAAAACTTAAGTCTGAATGTAGAAAATGTGTCCATTAAAATAACAGAGAAAGGAGCATTCCTGGATTAGGACACAACAAGAGAAGAGATCTAGAGATAAAACTACAAGAACTCCTATGTGGTCAGAGGGGCGTGAACACAGGTAAGAAGGGCTAGGGAAGGTAACTAGAGATCAGACCATGTAGGAATTGGTAGGATACGAAAGGACTTTAAATTTTAGTCTGTTGTTTTTTCAATGTTTGTTTATTTATTTTGAAAGAGAGAAAGTGTGAGCAGGGAGGGGCAAAGAGAAAGGGAGAGAGAGAATCCTAAGTAGGCTCCATGCCCAGCGCCGATCAGGGCTCAATCCCACAATAGCGAGATCATGACCTGAGCTGATATCAAGAGTCAGACACTTAACTGACTGAGCCACCCAGGCCCCCCTAAATTATAGTCTTAAGTGAGATGGGAAACCACTGATGGGATGAGAGTGGAGTCATTACATGATCTTTTTAGGTTTCAGATGATGCCTCTGGCTTCCCTAAGGAGAATATACTGTAGAGAAAAGAGTGGTAGCAGAGAGACCAGGTAGAAGTTAGTTCCTTGAAATAATCTAGGGCAGAGGTTCACATGGCTTGGATAAGATGAGGGTAGTTAGTTTTGTAAGAGAATTCACTGATGTGAAGTGTAAGAGAGACAAGCGTTATGGATGGCCACAAGCTTTTTGCTTGATAAACGGGTGAATGATTGTAACATTTACTGAGGATGAGGTGAAAGATGGGGAAGATTTGTGGGTGGTGGAGAGAGGTATTATACAGTTCAGTTGAGAACATAGGAAGTTTTGTACGTTGTTGCAGAGACTTGCTAGATGCTTACCAAGACCATCCTTTCTTTCTTGGAATACAGGAATACTATATTATTCAGCCTCCTTAGTATCTAGATTGAGACCATACAATGTGAGAAAAAGTCATGTAAACCACTTCTGAGTTATCTATGTTTGCTCTTTCTTTGTTTCTGTTCTGAAACCCTGGAAGTGAAAGACTGAATATGAAAGAGACAAAGTATGGAAGGGGGTCCTTTGTGGAGGAGAACTACTCAGGAGGGCCACTCGAATCTATGTAATATTGTATTAGAATTGTTAACAAGACAGAAACCACACAGTAATATGAACAAGAAATATTTATTAAAAAAGACTTGTTAACTTAGAAATAAAGAATTATTAACTTAGAGAACCAGAGAAACAAGTTTGGCTAGAAAGAATTAAGAGAATGATAGAGAATATAGGAATAGCAAGAATAACTTCTATCCCTTGGGCTGAGATAGAACACCCAAAGAACAGCCTTCTTCCTAGGACTAAGATACAGAAGATTATGACTTTAGTTCACTGAATGTTAGAGGAGTAGCTATGGTGCTGCCGTGGCAGAATGTGATGGAAATCCACAATCTGGACCTTCCCAGAAATATGGCCTTTAGGGTGCCAGGAAAGGCTGTTTGTAGCAATGTATCTCACTGAAGGCACTTTGCTATTAAAACCACCCAAGGGAGTTGCTGGAGAAGCTTCAGGCTTCTGGTTGTTGCTTATCACTATTCACATCGGTAGCTATAGGCTGGAGAAGCTCCCTATACTTCAGGACATGAGTACAGGAAATGCCATGGGCACTGCAAAAACCTGCTAAGAAGAACTCATTGGAATTCCGGAATTACTTCCTCCTGTAACATCTCACCGGTGTCTTTAACTGAAAAAACTTAGCATCATACCCACTAGCAAAGGAAAAATAAAGGACCTTGTTCTATTTTCATATATCAACAAATTAATGTTCAACTTGGAACTGAGAGAGAATAAAGTAATAATAGAATATTTTTCTATTGTCTTCTGACTTGCTAGGTTCAGAAACCTAGGTTCAGAAGTTGGCTCTAAATTTTTCCTTGTCTCTCTGAATATAATGTTATTTTTTTTCCCTCTGGCTGTTTTGAAGATATTCCCTTTGTCTTTTGTTTTCAGCAGTAAGGTATGCCTAGGAAGTTTTTCTGGAAGCTAAGGTGGTATTTATCTTATCCTTATTGGTGTTCTTTGAGCTTCCAAATTTATGAATTTTGGAAAATTCTCAGACCTTATATCTTCAAATCTTTTCTTCTGAGAATAGTCACCTGTATATTAGAGTGTTTGATATTGTCCCACAATTTGGATACTCTTTTTCCCTTTTAAAAAAAAAACATTTTTCATTCTTTTTTTCTCTTTACATTTCAGTGTGGATAATTTCTATTGCTCTATCTTCAAGTTCTTTGATTCTTTCCTAGTGTATGGAGTCTCCAGATGATTCCTTAGAAGATATTCTTTATCTGTAGTACTGTGTTTTTCAGTTCTAGCACTTTCTTTTCTTTCTCATAATTTCTATCTCTTCTACTGAAATCACCCCTCTAATTTGCATGCTGTCCATCATTTCCATTAGAGCTTTGAACACATTAGTCATATTTACTTTAAATTTCTTGTCAGGGTGTTCCATACATGTTTGTTATACCTGAGTTTAGTTCTGATAATTGTTTTGTCTTTTCTGAGCATGTTTTCCTTGCCTTTTCTATGCCTTGTGATTTTTTTGCTGGAAGTTAGACATAAAACAGTAGAGATGGAGGTTAATGGCCTTTATGCATTAAAATGCACACAAATGAAAATGTGCACAAATTCTGCCAGTCTTTTATTTTATTTATTTACTTAGGTTTTTAACTTTTATTTGTTTTTGAGACAGAGAGAGACAGAGTGTGAGAGGGGAAGGTGCAGAGAGAGAGGGAGACACAGAATCTGAATCAGGCTCCAGGCTCTCAGCTGTCAGTGGGGTTCGAACTCACCAATCGTGAGATCATGATCTGAGCTGAATGAAGTCAGACACTCGACTGACTGAGCCACCCAGTTGCTCCAGTTCTGCTAGTCTTTTAATGCAGGCTTTGAGTTAGTCTAGATACGATTTGGGCTGGGTTTGAATTTGTTGTTGCTATAGGTCACCATTTTGTACCACCACTGGCTTCAATTTGAGTAGGTGTTGATTTATCAAAATAGTGTCTATTTAGTGTTGAAATTAGTGTTTCCTACTGTGCTGTGCTTCCAAGTGGCTCCCTTTGTTCTTTCCTTTTCCTCTCCTGTTTCTCTTCTAGCAGAATTCTGTTGGCTTTGAAGGTTGGTAGCTTGGTGGCAGAGCATCTGAGAGTGTTTTTCATATTATTCTGTTTAGCCTCTGACAAGGAAGCATTGTGTCTCTGGATCTTGGGGAATGGTCTTCTCAGTTCTGCCTTTCCCTCAGCTGTGGTTGTGAGTCTATCTCACAACCCTGCCCCTCTCTTTTTTCCCTCCTATTCTTTTTTTCCAGCAACAATGACTTTTGTGAGTTTTTACAACAGCAGCACTTGTTATCTTTTCCCTCACAATTTGAGGGTTTGTTCCATACTGGAGATGGAGAAGGATCTAGGCAGAATTTCTTATCCCTCCAGAGTGACTGCTTTTCCCCTTGTTTAGCTTCACCACAGTGGATAATTTTTTAGTATTTTCAAACTTACTTTCTGGTGGTATCTGTGGGGAAAGAGCCTGTTAGAGGGTGTGGACCTCCCAATTTCTGCTGCTTTCAGGGTTACATACTGTCCCGTTAAGTCATACTTTGCTTGACCAAAATTACTAACTCTTCTAGCTTAACTCTTTACACGACTGTTGCTTCTGTCTGGCATGAGAACCTGCTTGTAACACTTCTGTCTCATAGGCATCAACCCTTTTTAGATTTTAGAACGGTTGTTTGCTTTCCAACTTAAGCTCTCCAGAAGGTTCAGAAAATGCATGGATTTGAAGTTAGTTTGGCTCTTTTTTGTTGCAAGGGTTAAAGTGACTCTTCTTCCATTTCTGTGCCCGGGGCTGGAAGCCCAAAATTCCATATGGCAAGTTTTTAAATAAGCAATATATACCTAACATGAACAGCATAGATCTCTAAATATAGGTGAAAATTCAATTTGCTAAATAATACATATAGTATGATAGAGACTATATCATTTTAAAAACACACAGAGCAATATAAGATAGAGTGTATGTATACATGCATATATTAGAAGTGTAAAACAGACTGGAAGAATCCATAGCAAATTTATGATAGTGATTACTCCTGAGGAGAATGTAATAAAAGGAATTTCAACTTTATCTGCAATATTCTATTTCTTTTATTTAAGAAAAATCACTTTAAAATGTCCAACTACCACATGAAATGAAGTATCCCCAAGGCCAAAAGCATCATCTATTCCTTATGATGTGCCACTATGAGCTTAATTAGCAGCTCAGCTATGGCAGCCATTCTGTAGGCAGACGATAGACAGTTGTCTTTAATACTCCATAGTGTTGAAGCTATTCCAACTTTCTACAGCATAGACCATATGAAAATTTCATATTTTTTTTTTATTTTATATATCACTTCGAGCTCAGCAGTACCCAAATGAATCTCATACTTTTTCAGATTCCAGAAAGGGCAGTAAGAGAACATTTTTTTTCTTAAGTGCATACCGTAATTATACATAGCATTATGTTAAATTACTGAAAGAGTAATCTTATTTAATTTTCACACCAATCTTATGAAATAGATATAATTATTCCCATTTTCTTGGCAAGGTGAGTGAGACCCAGAGAAGTTAAGTAACTTGTTGAAGCTGAAGATGTGAGAAAAGATAGAACGTGGAGTTTATAAGATCCACGGGAGCCTGAAAACCTAATTAATCCTGAGGCAAGGGAGGCATCTTTAAATGATTAGAAAGAAAAGGAAGCATTTTCAAGGAGTTAGAGTGGTTACAAAGAGCATAACCAATGCTCAAAGGTATATCAGTCCGAGTCTAATGTACTAAGGCAGAATATAAACATAAAAATCTCAGTAATGTGGTTGACACTGGGATATACTACCCAGAAAAATCTTCAGTAAGGTCTTTTTTTTTTGATCTTGCTGCTGGGCAAGCCTCAGGGATTGACTCTGCTGCAGGGACCCCTTAAAACATAATTATAAATATTGAAAATTTACAGATGTCAAGAAACTGAATTCTTAATTCCTTTTTCTGAAGAGGCTAGTAAGCCCAGTCATTTTTCTCTCCTTTTTGGAATGCTGAGGATATATGTTTAATGAGGTGAAAATGACTATGATGATGATGGTGGTGGTGGTGGTGGTGGTGGTGATAAACATCAGAATCAGTTGGAAGGCTTGTTAAAATACAGATTGTTGGGCCCCACCCACAAAGCTGGTCTGAAGACCTCACTTTGAGAACTACTTTTTTTAGGATATCTTAATTCTCTCACTTGTCTCATATACAATATGTGACATATTACTTCCTTACATAGTGTGATATTGTGACTTACAATAAGAAATATACATTCGGTCTTTGTCTCTTTGTCTGACACTTAGCTCCTAAAACCCTTGGATTTTCTAAGTGGTAAGAGCAACAGAGGTAATGTTTTTTTATGTTAATGAAGTGACTTTTAGGCCACTTAAGTATGCGGCTGGTTGCCATGAGAACAACTCATATGATTGGAGGCTTGAAACTTTTAGTCCTACTCCCTGACCTCCCGGGAGGGGAGAAGGGCTAGGGATTGAACTACTTGCCAATGGCCAAAAATTAATCAGTCATGCCTGTGTAATGAAGCCTCCAAAAAAATCTAAAAGGATGGGGTTTGGAGAGTTCTCAGGTTGGTGAGCATGTAGATTTATTTGGGGAGGTTGAGACACTCAGAAACGTCAAGAAAGCTCCATGCTCTTTTCTTATACTTTGCCCTGTGCATCTCTTCCGTCTGGCTACTCCTGACTTATATCCTTTTATAATAAACCAGTAAGCTAGTTAAGTTAAATGTTGCTCTGAGTTCTGTGAGCTGGTTCTAGCAAATTAATCAAACTTAAGGCAGGGGTTTCTGGAATCTCCAATCCATAGCTAAATGGTCAAAAGCACAGGTGATAACCTGAACTTTCAACTGCCTTCTGGGAGGAGGAACTCTTGTAGGACTGAACCCTCAACTTGTGGGATCTGGAGCTTTCTCCAAGTAAATAGTAGAGCAATTCAGTTGAATTGTGGGGCACACAGCTAGTATAGAATTATTGATATGGGGGGAACCGTCCTACCCTGCACAGTTGAATTGGGTCCAGAATAATCTTTTTAAGACAGAGCACCAATGCCAATCAATGTATTAACACATTCCTGATGTTTTTTCTGAGAGGTAAGTAGAAGTTTTTTCCCATGACTGCTTAAATGTCTTGTGCATTCTCTGGAATGTATATTCCCCACTTTAAAGACTATATAATATAGATTTGCTGATGCTAGGTCTCCAGAGAGTGCTCCACAGGAAAACTCCTATGTTTTCTACAGCCACTTTTTCCCTCGTGGCATCCTGTATTTTCTCTTTGTAACCACTTTCCCTAAAAATGCTTCCTTCTTTTTCTGATCATTTGAGGATGCTTCCCTTTCCTCAAGATCTTAGCTTTCCATGCTCTTGTGGGTGGGTTAAGTTTTGGCTCCTGCTGAGTCAGCACAAATGCCAGGGAGGCCCTCCATGCTAGGTCACTGTTAAATGTCAGATACATTTCAAAGAAATCAGATTAATTTCCTGCTGAAACTCATATATTGCCTTCATAAAAAATTGTCGTTCCTACTCTTAAGTTTGACTTTACCTAAAACAAAAATTAAATTTTTCACCTCCTTCTGGGTTTCACTGCAGAACCCACTTCCATTAATGTGATGAGAAAAAAAGACCATGTCCAATAGATACTCACTGCTAAAAGTCTACATTCTTGTTGTGGAGAAAAAGGTTCTGCATATTAAGCCCTTACATAGCCATAGGTGACAAAGTCAGTAGTATGTTGTAAGGAAAGTATTAATCAGTAACTAGTAAACATATCACCATTTTAGTTCATAACAAGTTTCAGAAATCAGAAGAGGGTTGCATATGGGCAAGCAAAGCCCTAAGAGGATCTTCAAAATATGGAATTGTAGCACTGTAGTGGTATTCTCAGGATCTCCTCAAAGGAAAGATACAAAACGTTTTCTCATAATTATTTTGAATTACTTTTTTTCAGCAGTATTTAGTTAAAGATATCAGGGAGTGGGGGGGTGCCTCAGTGGCTCAGTCGGTTGAGCGTCCGACTTCAGCTCAGGACATGATCTCACGGCTGGTGAGTTCGAGCCCCTTGTCGGGCTCTGTGCTGACAGCTCAGAGCCGGGAGCCTGCTTCCAATTTTGTGTATGTCTCTCTTTCTGCCCCTACCCTTCTTACACTCTGTCTCTCTAGCTCTCAAAAATAAACAAACATTAGAAATATAAAAAATTAAATAAGATATTAGGGAATGGTGGATGATTCAGAAAGAATAAACAACTTTTATTGGAACCTTAAAAATAATAATTTTCTTTAATCATTGCATTTTTATTTAGGAATATTGAAATGTTAAAACTATATTATGGAAGAAACCAAACTTAAAATTCAACAAAATTGTCTCTGCTTTTATCTAAATAAGTTAGATAAATTTTGTCATTGATTTATACTGAAGATTCACCTTTGAAGTAGTAGAAAGGGCAGTGAATAGTTGTAGCTATAATAAATTAAATTCATGTATTTTAAGGTACCTTTAACTTTTTTTTTTACCTTTAACATTTTTAAAACAACTCTTAAATTGTGGAAACAACTCTACTTTTTTGTGTGGTATAAGCCAGATACCAAATGCTTTTGGAATTGAGAGAATGGACCAATCCAACCAAGGAAAGCCAAAAAACCCTGAGGTTCTTAAACTTTTATTATACAACAGAAAAAGTGAAGGGGACCATTTATCAATGACGACTTTGCCTCCTTTTCTCCTGTTATTCTTGCTTATCCAGGAGTCTGTGTGTCACAATAGAATTTTATATACTTGTTGTGAACTAAAATGGTGATATGTGTAGTACTTACTGATTAATACTTTCCTTACAACATACTTCTGATTTTGTCACCTATGGCTGTGTAAATTCAATAGATTTTTTTATGCTATTTTAAATATCATGTTTCAGAACTTAATCTTTATTACTAATGCCCTCAAAAATAATATTAATGAATAAAAAGAAAAAAACAGGAAAAGAAAATGAAAAGCCCTGCCCAAATCCATTTCTTCTCTTTGTTGAGCTCCTGGTGGGACATCTGTATTCAGGTCACCCATGGTCCCTCTCAACTCTCTACATTGCAGAAGTACCCACTATGCCCCTTTGCAGAAGGGCAGCACATTAAATACTGAAATGGGAGATGCTTCATATCTCAAATGAGTATCATGTCATCATTACTAGGAAACATAGGCAATAAAAATCAAATATGGATGATCTCACCTCTTTCCCATGAGCCCACCTTACCCTCTGACTGAATTGATTCACTTCTGTGTCCCGTCTACTACAGTTCTTGCCTTGCATAGGCCAGTGCTGAGAGTGAAAAGTCTCTTTGCTTGGCCCTGCTGTTAGTTGTGAGCTCCTATCTATAGTCAAGACCATTAGCATGTCTTAACGGTTTTACTTTTCTGAAGAGCTAAGAATAAAATGTAATTAGAGAATCATTTTACTGTGATCCTGAAACCCATATTGTACTCTATGGAGGAAATATGCAATTAACTGAAAGATGAAGAAAAAAGAGTCACAGGGAAAACTTATTGTTTCTTAAATGTGGGAAACTGACAACAAAAAACACAATGTGTTCATCCATTTCTTTAAAAAGAACAGTCTTGGAACTTTTTTTTTAAAGTTTATTTATTTTTGAGAGAGAGAGAGACAGCATGAGTGGGGGAGGAAAAGGAAAGAGGAATAGACAGAATCCCAAGCAGGCTCTGCACTGCCTGACCTGAGGCTTGAACCACAAATCATGACATCATGACCTGAGCCCAAATCAAAATCAGATGCTTAACCAACTGAGTCACTCAGGCACCCTTTAGCCACTTGACTTAATTTTCCAGATGAACTAGGAACAGCCTGTAGGACCAGACAGTAAGAAAGTACTAAAAATAAGTAAAGGATAGGGTATGTCAAAGAGACCCAGGAGCCAACCTGAAAGAGCTCCCAATGGCCAAAGCTCAGTTTAAAACAACAACAACCACAAAGAACAACTTTGTATATGACCTGAAGTATAAAATAAATATGCATGAGGCCATGTTGATATAATTAAATGATTGAATAAATAAGTGGAAGAGACAAATTTCCTTACAAAATAATTCCAAGTGATATATGTAAATGCTGCCTACCAGCCGGTAGAGCTTAATCTTCCCCCACCCCTACTCTTGAGTATAGGATGGACTTAGTATTTTCCTTCCATATAATACATATGAAAAGGAATGAGGCAGAACAGAGGGAGTAACTTTACAGTGAATAAACCTGGCAACAGAACCTTAACAAAGTAATCCAGGTTAACATCACCAATGACAGCGTGTGGCTATTGTATATCCTTGATATGATGGGATGAGAAAGACTTTTCAACTTTGTACAGTATTCTTTCCCCAAAACCATAATCCAAGTCTACTCATAAGAAAATAAATCAGACAAACCCAAATTAAGGAAAATCCTACAAAATACCTGATTGGTATTCCTCAAAACCTTCAAGATCGTGAAAAACAAGCAATGACTGAAAAGCTATCACCAACCAGAGGAAAGCAAGGAGACATGACAACTAAATGAAATGTAGCGTTCTGGATTGGATCCTGGGATGGGATAGAAAAAGTACATTAATGGACAAACCGCTGATATTTGACTAAAGGTTGGGACTAGATAGTAGTTATGCAATATTGGTCCTTGATTTTGACAAGTATGCCATAATAATTAAGATCTTAAAATTAGAGGAATATTTGGGAACTCTCTGTACTATCTTTGCAACTTTTCTGTAAACTTAAAATTATTCCAAGTAAAAATTTTATTTAAAGAAAAACAAAACAGAAGTAAAACTCTTAAGCCATGGTCTTATGATTTTGTCCATTTTTTTAAATGTATATTTTATATTAAATATATATATATAAATATATATATATTTAAATGCTTTATTTTATTTTTGAGAAAGATAAAGAGCATGAGCAGGGGAGGGGCAGAGAGAGAGGGAAACAGAAGATCTGAAGCAGGTTCTGCACTAACAGCTCAGAGTCCTATGGAGGGCTCAAACTTACAAACCTTGAGTTCATGACCTGAGCCAAAGTCAGAGGCTTGACTGACTGAGCCACTCAAGTGCCCCTAAATGTATGTTACATTTTAATTAACATTTACTTAGAAAATTCAGTATCTATTTATGATTTAAAAAGAAACCTTTGCAAAGAAGAATAGAAATGAATGCTTTAATTTGGCAAGAGTTCTACATCATGAACTTACAGCAAAATATAGAAAGACAAAATATTAGATTCTCTCTCTTAAGATTAGAAACAATATATAGATGATGCTATCACCACTGTTTAACATAATATTGGAGGTAGTAGCCTCTGTTATAATGATAACAATTATCATTAATAAAACAGTATACAAAGCCAGAAAACAGTATACAAACAAATATTCCTCATAAAAGCAGTATTAACTGTCCATTACTTACATTTTATCCTAATTAAAAATATATAATTTCTATGGAGAGAAATTTAATATTCCAATAAAAGCCATGAAAGATAATCAAAATTAGTTCCATACTTTTGGATGAAATAATTTAACTTTTTAAGATGCTGGTTCTAATAAATTATCTGTATATTAAAAGCAATCTCAATCACATTTTCAACTGAAATTTTTTAGGAGCTTAATAAAAGCTGGCAACAGAACCTTAATCAATATAAAAGAATAAAGTCAACTTTGAAAAAGTATAAATTGGGATAGAGAGATTGCCTCTCAGAAATTATGACATACTACAATGACATAGCAATACAAATTAATGTTGCATTAGTACAAAAATGTAGAAATAGTCTGAGAACAGAATGGAGAGTTTAGAGACAGAACACTTATGCATGGGGACGTTGGCAACTTAATACATAATAAAATTGCGGAAAATAAATGATGTTTTTATGCCTCACTATATGGAGATAAATTTAGATATCTAATGAAGACCATTTACAAATGGACTCCAGATGGATTAAAGACTTATACACAAAAGGTAAAACTTTTAAATTACTAGGAGCAAATATACAAAAACATCTTTGTGATCCTATTGTGGGGAAAGACATTAAAAATTCCCAAACCATGAACTACAGTTTTTTAGGAGAGAATGTGTGCAAGCAGAGGAGGGGCAGAGAGAGAGAGAGAGGGAGAGAGAGAATCTCAAGCAGACTCCATGCCCAGCATGGAGCCCGACGTGGGGCTCAGTCTCAGATCCTGAGATCATGACCTGAGCCGAAATCAAGCATCAGATGCTTAACCAGCTGAGTCACCCAGGTGCCCCAATATATATATATATATATTTAATTGGGGTTTATTCAATGGAAAACATTGTGGACAAGTTCACAAATTGATAACAAATGTGAAAAGACATTTTCTGCTCATAAAAATACCAGGGGACTAACATCTAAAATATAAAGGATTTCCTGCAAATAAACAAGAAAAATACAATATCCACAAAAGAAAAATGGACAAAGGACACAATGCTCAGTATGGGAAGAGAAAACCTAAAAGATATTAGCATATGAGGAAATGTTCAAACTCGTTAGTAACCAGAGAAGCACAATCAAAATGGCCAAAGGATATAACTTTTTACCTATCAGTATAGCACCTGTGCACTGTATTTGTGTACATACTAAGGTTTTGTTTTGGGGTTTTTTTTGGATTTTTATTTATTTTTTTAGTGGTTCCAGGTTTAATTAAGTTATGGTACCACCTTTAAGAGAAGGTCCCATGGCAGGCAGCCTGGGCCCCAAGAAGAGCATTTGCTTTTTGCAGTAAAATAGAGGGACATAGTAAACCAAAAACTACTTACAACCCTCCTGCCTTGCTGTCTTTCACCATCTGAAAGAAATCCAGAAGGTGGCTCATCTGAGTAGGCCTTCTTTTAGGGATAGATTACCCCTACCCTCTGGATCTGGGACCGCTGGGAGCCTTTCCACCCTGTTGCTTTTCTGAAGTCAGTTCCTAAAGAGGGAGAGGAGTCTAGCAGAGATAGTCCCAACCAGTGACAGACAGGATGCTGGGACCTCAGAGTCCCCAGTTAAAAAAAAAAAAAAAAAAAAAACCCACTCACATCCATTTTGGAACAAGTGAAGCCAGGATAAGGTGGTATTAGAGTGGAAGTGCACATAGGAGCAATTGTTCCAGATAGCATTCTGGCAGAAAACCATCAATTAATTAGCTGCACACTCTATTAAGTAGGAGTTTACCTCCTAAATATATATTCTAAAGGAATTTTCACACATTTCAAATGGGGAGGGTGCAGGTGGATGCTAACTAACCACAATATTAGTGTACTTGATAGTGGAGTTGGAGGGCATCCATGGCCTGGGGAGTGACCAGGTAAAAAGCAGTGGAGGTTCATGCAGTTAGATACATTAGGCTAGATAGTCACACAGCGACATGGACGTCTAGTGATGTAAGTATCAGATTGAGAGTGTATTATATAGCAGAATATGTAATATTTACTTGTGCTCATATATCAACAATAAACATTTTGCAAGAAAACTTCCCAACAAAAATGTATACTTTAGCTATTAGGGTGATTGTCCATGGGGAAAGGAGTAGAAGGAGGCAATGGTAATAACAGGGAAAAGTAAATTTAAGAATACATGTCTCAAGGTGGAAAAGTTCAGGAAAAAGAGCAGCTTCCTCTGAGAGAACAGTGATGATGGTAGTCAATGATTCTACATTTTATTGCAATAAATAACAATGTTTGTGTTGTTTTGGCTCCTGTGAAACTGTGTGATGGTGAAGTTTTTTTTTATCATGCTATGGGTTTGCTTACTTCATTCTTAAATCCTTGAAAACCCCTGACTCATCCAGGAGGCATGATGCAACCCTCATTAAGCAGTTTAAGAAGGAAAAGAACTTTTAATTAGGTAGTTTGGACAAAAATTCTGACTCATAATGGATTATGTAAGCTTTCTGCTCTGCAATAATTTCTACTACTAAGTGAATCCATTGAGATTAGCTCTCTCAGATAGCCTAATAAATAAATGCACATATCAGAGAAGCATTCTTCCTTTTATCCATTCCTCTAATTCATTTACCCAAAAGTGACAACTCTGCAGTTTTGCAAAAGCTTGACAAGTCCTTATTTATCTCCCTTTGATACTGTTTTATGAACATAACAGGTATTTCTTCATCTATTTGTAAAAGTCTAAGATTCCTAATTAGATTTGCTTTTTTGGTTAGAAACTCCAGAGTTATCCTTTATATAACATTTATTACATTTTTTTTAATGAAAGAGATACATGCCTGTTAGAGTATTTGGTATATACATGTAAGAGGCATAGACCGGAATGTCATAAATGAAAGTGGGCAAAATTTTTTCTTTGTTTTTCTGTAATTAATCTTATCTTTCAGTGCGCAACATATTCTATTCCATTTCAGGGTATTCCTTCTGTCCCAGAAATACTTTTTTTTTTCTTTTCTGCAAAGTTCAAATATCCCAATCATTGGCAAGTTTAAAGCTTAGTCACTTTGCTTTAAATACTCTGTCTTTTGGACTGTATCTACACACATACCCCAAACCCCACTCCAGATGTTAAATGTTTTCTCTTCGCTCTACTTTCTGTGGTGGTGTCAGGCTGATGTCTCCTTCATGTTCTCAGATGCAAGTATTCCATCCATTCCATATCTTTGTTGTCCCAGCTACCCATATGTCAAGCCTTTCAGGGTTTTTTTCTTTTTTTTTTTTTTTCCACCTCACACATAAATGTGTTAAACCTTGTAATTTTACAATATCACTTAATATGTAGTAGTAAAAATTTCTTCTTTCCACACTATCCTTACCCATTTATCCTCTCACGTGAATTTTATTATCAACTTCCAAAATAGCCCTTCTTAATATTTATTGAAGTTGTATTGTACTTATAAATTCATTTGGGAGAGAGGACATCTTTGCAACATTGTATTTTGAATTTAGTTAAGATATATTTATATCCCTCAGTCAAGTTCAGTAGTTTTTGTTTGTTTGTTTTTTAGATAACCAGATAACCTCTGATTGATTTCTTTTCAAGTTTTTTCTTAGTTATGTTTTTTGTGTGCACTTTCAAATGTGATTTTATTACATTTTTGTATGGATTATTTCTAATTCATATAGACACAATTATTTTCTTATGTATTTTTATATTTGTCTACCTTAATATGCTTTCTCCATAGGTTATTTTAGGGTTTTTGAGATCATTGTATCATCTAAAATATAAGTTTTTTCCTATTATATGCCAATATTTTTCTTGTCATATATGTTACAGTTCCCAAATTCTTTAAAAATAATGCTAGTAGATATTTTGATCATTACTGTAATGTAATTGTCTCCAGAGATTTACAATCATATGTAATATTGAAAGTTAAGTCTAAGTAGTGATTCTTACTCACATAGCTGAATTACTAAGGATGTCTGATTTTAGTTTCCCCAAAACCTTGGGAGTCCCTGGGGACATGGTGGGTAGTGTTTATGGGAAATAAATGTAGGAAATAGGAATATATGCATGTCTGCTTGCTTGTTTTGTTTTTAAGAGTGGAGCCCTGATCAGAACTGTGTTTCTTTCACTTCAGAACTTTTAGCAAGCAGCCAAAGTAGATAGTTGGATTGGTGACTCTATACAGGTTGCTAGGTAAACAGTGGTGCTTACTAAATCTATACAAACTAATCATTGGGCACAGAGAGATAAAATACAGATATTTACTAAAAACTAACTATGGGCCAGACATTACAGTAGATAACATAATTGTCACCAAATATTTGGAAGCTAAGTGTTGACATCTATTTTCTTTATTAATTCCTTCCCTTATATGCACACACACTCCTGAGAATTAGATACTCTTCTCTTTTCACAAAAAAACCTAACCAACCAGAGTAACGTATACATTTACTTAGCTATTAATGCTAGAATTTGGGTTCAAAGTTTTCATTTTTATTTACAGTGATTTTCACTGTAAGATAAGGATCCTGGCACTGTACCACAGTTGACTTATGATAACTAGAATATATACAGTGCTATGGTAATATCTAAGAGAAAGGAAAGAATTTCAGCTAAGGAAATTTAAGAAGGCTTTCTGTATACGATTTAGGATGCTAAAAATGATTTCAGCAGTGGATATTGGTGGATCAAAACTAAGGACATACTTCTTTTTTAATCATGATAACTTTAGAATTTCATTAGCATACATTTAGATCAAGAGAATAAGGTTGTGTTTGAGAAGTCCTTATAGCATTTGTAAAATCTGATAAACTCAGCCTGATAGATTTCTGTAAACTTCCCTTCCCTTATAAATTTCTAAAACACTTAAACTGATTTGTTTCAAAAGCTGTTATACTAAGTAGTGAACCTGCTATAATTGTATAGTAAATTCAAGGCATTAAATGCTGTGTATCTGAGTCCAAAGATTCAGAAAAATGTGTGTGTGTGTGTGTGTGTGTTCTCATTTACCATTAGTTTCTAATTGAATACCCAGTATCCATTTTAGGTCTAAAAAGAATCCTGTAAGCAGTCCCTAATGCCATATGTTATGCATATAATTCTTGTTCCTTTCCTGATGTATGTATTTTGTGTGTGTGTGTGTGTGTGTGTGTGTGTGTGTGTGTGAGAGAGAGAGAGAGAGAGAGAGAGGAGAGAATAGACATAGGTGAAAGAATTTAGGCTGCATGACTGGTGGCACATTTAAATTATCTTATTTTAATTATGGATAATAAAATTCAAGAGTAATATTGACAAACATTGGTGCATGGAGAGGATTCCCTTAGTTACTGGATGAAAATAAAACCTTGCCATATGAGCAGTTTAACAAAGTTCGCATTTTATACTTCAAGAACATGAGAATCAGGGAGACAACATAGCTGTCTCAAGCATCTGAAAAACCGACAATGTAGCGGAAGAAAACCACGGATTCTGTGTGGCCCAGCAAGGCACGTGAAAACCGAAGGATAGAAATTACAGTGGAGAAAGAGAGGAATGCTGGGAACACCCTCGGCGGAAGGAATGCGGGGAACGCTCGTCCGAGAGAGGCATTCTGGGAACACATAAGAGAGAAACAAGACCGGAGTGTGCTGCCAGAGAGGAATCCTGGGAATATGATTTAAAAGAGGGGGACGCCCGGAACCTACATCCGAGGAAGAGGCGGATGCCTCAACACTGCATCAGAGAGGGAAACCAAAAACATTCTTTCAGAGAGAGACGTGGGGTGGGGGTAGGGTGGATTCCGGAACACTCCCACAGGGATGCCGGGAACCTCCGTCAGAGAGAGGGGGATGCTGGGAACAGCCTCAGAGGAACAGATGCCAGCCACACCCATCAGCGCGTTCTGGGAGCAGGTCGTCAGAAATGCTGGGAACACCTCTCTGGGAGAGGCATGCTGGGATCACGTCGTCAGAGAGAAGAATGCCGGAAATGTGAGGTAGGAGAACGGGACCCCAGAAAGACCTCTCAGAGAGGGATGTTGGGAACATACATCAGAGAGGAGTGGGGGGAAAAAGTTACCATGAGAAAGAATTTAAAGCTATAACCATCAGATTTGGGGGGGGGGGGGCGGGGTGGGGAAGATCCGTTGACCTTATCAGGTACTGAGTTTCTTGTTATTAGAGGTACTGGAACAGAACCATGACAATAGCCTGTTGGGAGGAATTCAGTCCTTAGGTGGAAGATGGAATTCCATAATCCATGATGTCCTCTCACATTGCATCTATGATTGTAAAAAAATAAAAATCCGTTCATGATCAATTTCCTCCTTTCCAAGATGACAATTTCTATCATGCTCAGCACTGACTCAAACCTTGAGGCTTTTGCAACCAGAACCAACACCTTTTTCAAAATTCAGAGATTTTCTTCCCACTTTTATCCCCTTAGCTAACATAACTTCCTGTTTAGAAGAAGGCAGTGGGGAAGGGGGGGAACCCAAAGGTATCATACACATCAAAGAGCTCTTGAAATATAACATTTTGATGAGTTAAGAAGTAAAGCAGTAAGAAATAAGTATAGATTAAATGTCTCTTAAAAAAATGGGTGTTAAAAATTGATGGAACAGCACCTGGCAAACCACACTGAAGATTTTGCCAAGCCCCCAATATTTGAAATATTCTTTGTTACACTTGACAAAGTCAACCCCGCTGAGTGTCTCAAAAGTTATTGCCACTACAGGTTGGCAAAGCAATCCATAAATACACGGTCCAAGTTTTCAAACAGTTTCTTCAGTTCAGAAACAAAATACAGTCCAAATCCTCAGTGAATGAGAATTTCATGGGCCTCTTCCAATTGGGAGAAATAAATTTGGAAAAACACAGCTATTAAAAATAGCATCAGTGATGTAATTATTGTTCTTCTGATGAATGAAAACCAGTTTTCATGGTATGTTGTTGTGTACTTGGTGGTGGTGTTTTACTGCAAGGGATTGTATTATTTTGTATATGTGGTTCTTTCTGAAATCACAGCATTACCATTATGGACACTATCTTGTTCCTTCCATCCTTGACCATCTTGTCTCCTCTCTCCTTTCTTGCACCTTCTATGCTCTCCTTGCCCTATCAACTGACTCCTCTCCTATATGCCAGAGTGTCTCATTCAGGAGATGCACCTGCTTTTCCCTTTTATTCTTTTCCTTTTTTGTTGCCTGAATCACAGAAGGATGACAGTAGGATATTCAGCAGCCATACTGTATTGTGAAGTGAACTTAAGGATGGAAGCCAAGCACTGAGAACGGTGATTGGTGACTATGGAGCCACCGTACCAGTCCTAGACTGACCCTTTCAAACTCCTTTTATTTGGAAAAGATACATTAACATTTCTTCATTTAATCTACTGTTGATTTTTCAGTTATATGTAGCCATATTTTATCCTGTGCATCTAACTGGTGTATCCATGGGATCAGAGAATAAACTATAAACAATCCCTGCTTGTTTCTCAACCTCAGCCCACTAACTTATACTCTGGAAATCATTAATTGATTCTAGGAAACAAGTAACATTCTCATTTATCTGTTCTCTCTTATCACCTCTGTGACATTTACAGAAGTATTGTGATTATTAGATTATTTGTCTCACTCTTTCATTTACTATATAGGACTGGTGTGCCCAAAGAACAAAGTGACAGAGGGCCTGGAATGCAGGAGAAAATCCATATATGCTGAATTAAGTTATTAATACAAAAGTCTAAGAAAGTAGGCAACCCAGTAGTCTGTAATAGGAAAACATGGTCGCCAATAATGTGGCTTACTCACAGTGCTGACAAGACAGCGCCCGAGATGAGAACAAAAGGCAAGGAGGGAGAACCAGGAAATCAAGGGGCTACCAAGGCATCTCTTAGACAAGTAGAAAGAAACCCAGGCATTGTGGCTCACATGTGCATAGACACCTGCTTACAGGACCAAGACGGCAGCACACTCACGGCAGTCAGTGCAGAATGTTGTACAGAATTGGTGCAGCCTTAGTTGGTGATTCTTTAATTCCTTCAAGGGTAAGAATGTTGGGATGTGATTGGCACAAAAGGGGGGCATTGAAAATAAAAATACCGAAATATTTTATTAGCATTCTTAGCTGTAATCTCACTCTGCTTGCAGCAATGATAAAGTGGTAACAAAACATTCCTTTCTAGTCCATTGCCTAAATTATCAGGACCAGAATTCTTCTGTATGGTTCTATAAATATTAGGGTACTTCAGAATTTCCCCCTAATTCCTTTTCACCCTTCTTCTATATACATGCTGTATACAATCCCATATATCCCATGACATCAGTTACCATCCAGATCACGTTAAATGAATGCTACAAATATGCCTCCATTCCCACTTCTCTCTAGACGCATGCCAAACCTCTAATCAATAAACACATTTTTTCCACTATGAAGGAATTTTACCTCAAAGTCTGTTTTCAACTCAGGACTCTAGAAAAATGCTACCATATTCCAGAGTAGACACAGAAGATAAAACCCTTTGCCATTCCTGTGCCTTAAATAGAATGCCACCAAACAGGCATCTTCACTAGATCCCTTTCCTGAGCTTCACACACATAGATGCAACTGCTTGTGTGCTCCAAGTGAATGTCTGAAATGGAATTCAGTCTTTCCCTCTCACCCAACCTTCTCCTCATATGTTTCCTCTCTTGCCACTGCAAAGGCTATCACCATCCTTTCAGTTACGTCCTAGCAGAAATCTCAGAATTAACTTTGGCTTATCTGTTCCCCTCAACCCCATCTATTAACAGCTATAGAATCTTGTCATTTCTACCTTTTACATATGTAGTCTTTCCCCTACTCTTGTGTTACTACCCTAATTCAGGACTCCATGATTGCTTATCTAAATCAATAAAGTGGACTTGAATTTTTGTTTTTTTTCCAATGCATTCTCCATATTGGAGCCAGAGTAGTATTTCTAAAATACTTTTCTCTGCTTTTTATTCTGTAAAATTTTCCCACTGACCTTAAGATAAAGTCCCACTCCATAGTAATGTTTATGAGTATCTTCATGATCTTCTCTCTCTGCACTTCCTCCGACCTTCCCATCCTCACCCAACGCTATGATCCAGAGCTTTCTAATATTTTGTGTGTACTATTCCTTCTCCTGGCTAACTCTTCTTTGATGCATAATTTGTATGTCATAGAACACTTGAAATCTGCATGCTCTTCATTAATTTATTTAACAAGCACATTTTGACGTATATCATATGCCCAGGTATTGTGCTGGTAAGCAAGAATGAGAAAATACTATTCTTGTATGCACACAACTATTAATCTGCTTAAGAGGCATATAGTAACCAATAACTGCACAATTACCTACTTATAATAACTAAATATATACACTCCCTTACATAGAGAAAGGGAATAAGTGGATCTTGACTCTGTGTGTGTGAGCGTGTGTGAAACCCCTAAAAAGACCCCTGATCTTTGTGTACAGAGCTCAGGGGAAGGGATGGAACATCCCTTGTTTTGTTTTGTTTTGTTTGTTTGTTTATTTATTTATTTATTTATTTATTCCTAAGGACCTGAGGGCTTTGGTGGGGAAGGAATGGGACTAAATATCATTTTCCTCTCTTTGAGAATTAAAATTCAAGAAGCTTGTCAGAGTTCACTGGGTGAAACTGCCTAATGTTCACTGGAAGGGAAAGACCTTAAAGGGGAACTCAACAGTGAGGGAACAGAATCTAGGCTGTTAACCTGGACTCAGAATTCATGAGGCTGTACTAATTCTGAAATAACATATACAGGAACCTTGAAGCCTCTGTGTGCCCAGCCCTTTTGTCACAAAGCCTGGGCTTTGGGCAACGTGAGTGTAATCTTGTAGCTCGTTTATGGGCTAAATGAAACCTGAGTCATAGGAACTTAACCAAAGCCCTCTGTGTGTGACCCATGTTTAAAAAGGATACCAGCGGGCACAACCAAATTCATACTGTAAGTGTACTACTAGGACATGCCAGTTGACTCTCCTTTTAAGCCTGGCCTTTGGAATTCCTCCTTGGACTGAGTAACCCTGGGGTACCTGGGTAATTCAGAAATAAGAGGTCTCAAGAAAACGGCAGTTCCACAAAGAAAAGCATGTGAAAAAATAATTGTGATATTATGTTTTTTGTATTTCAAATTAGTGAAGTATATTATGTCAATTACTGTATGAATTATGAAATTTCCTATATAAAGAAAGTTACAAAGAACCACAGGCTAGTAGGAACTGGGAAACCAGAGATGTGTTTGAGCAGGGCATTGTTGTGATTAGACTTGCATATAAGATGTGGAAAAGATCCTGTGCATAGGATGGATTTGCAAGGGACGAGACATTTGGGAATACCCAAAATTGAAATAAATAGGGGATGGTTATTTCTCTAGTCTCCAGGTAAGATGGTTTGCAATAGTTTACTACCCTATTAAAAAAATCACCTGCTGTCTCTGAAGAACATCTAATGTATAATGTAGTCATACAGAAAAAAAAAATAAAGCAAAAAAATGAACAAACAGAAACAGAATAGAACCAAAGTAAACTTTGTATGACTCACACAAATAAGAGAATCCCTCTACTTCCCTCTGCTCTCACTCAGTTTCAAATAGAAGAGCTGTGAGGAAGCTTGTCCACACTTAACAGCAGCTATCAATGAATATAAACTTACAGACTGACCGAATTCAACCAAACCTCCATGATCATATATTTCAAGTCTCTCATTTGTAAAATGAGAGACTCAAGTGAGAGATTCACATTCTGGGAGGAAAAGTGGCAGATCTCGAACCAGAACCCAAATCTTTTGATTTTGATTTATTGAGAATCCATTGATTTTGAAGGGGCAGGGTGTCCGAGAGTGAACCTTTACAGACCATGAAAGGAGAAAGTGCTGATCTTTTGCTTTTACAGGGGCCAGGCTCTATAGACTGTAATTGGGCAGATCTGGAACTGCTCTCAATTTCTCTGCTGCTACTGAAAGGGTAGCAGGGCTCCTCTGTTGACACTGATGATCAGGATCCTAGCAGAGGGCAGCAAGAGGTGCTTCTCTGCTCCTCTCCCGAGACAAAGCATAACATGACTTCCTGGGCACAGGGAAAAAAAATCCAGCTCATTTAAAAAAAAAAGAAAGTTTTCTCTGACATTTTGCTCCCCGCCTTGCACGTTTCCCCTCTTGTCTTCATTTCTCAGCCTGACCCTCTCATCTCACCTTTGCCCGGAGGGTCAACATAACTCCATGGTTGACACTGATTTTTCTAACAGCAGCAATTTTAACCCAGTAAAAGTATCCCCAAAGCACAAAAGGTATCAAATTAAAGTGCCTCTCCAACAACTTGATACTGTGACTAATTCGCAAAGGCATAAAGCCAGGGAGGAACGTGTTGTTTTGTTCTTGGCTTTTGCAACCATGTATATGTTCATCTGCCTTTGTCTCACCTTTTAGTTTTTACGAATAATCCCTTTTAAAATGTGGTGTTTCTGAATTAAATATTCACATCAATATATCATTCCATAGTAATATTTTCATATTTTGCTGCTATAATTATCTTTCTAGATTATGGCATAGAAGTTCAAATGCATTCAAAGATCTACCTGTCTGTTATAATTTATTTGTTATTCCTTAAATTTATCATGGAAAGTTCCAAACACAATAAGAAGTACAAAGAATATTAAAATTAATAACCATGAGCACTTCACCTATGTTCAGTTTTTATCAACTCTTATCCAATACTATTTTATCTATACTACTTTCCCTCATCCCATATTCTTTTAAAGCAAGTCCCACATATTATTTGTGTTTTTATCTGCAAATATTTCAGTAGGCATATCTAAAAGGTATGGAAAATAAATAAAATCAGACATCTATGCTACCTAAAAATAAAAAAATAAAAATAAAAATAAATCAGACATCTATGCTACCTAAAACAATTAGTAAGTACTTCCTATCATGTATGTCAATTATCTTAATAAATATTTAAAATTTTATTTAATGTGGATTCAAGACAGGAATATTCACTGTGATAGTTGATGTGTCTTCAGTTCTCTTCTTTTTTTTTTTTTATTTTTTTATTTATTTTTTATTTTTTTTTTATTTTTTAATATATGAAATTTACTGTCAAATTGGTTTCCATACAACACCCAGTGCTCATCCCAAAAGGTGCCCTCCTCAATACCCATCACCCACCCTGCCCTCCCTCCCACCCTGCCCTCCCTCCCACCCCCCATCAACCCTCAGTTTGTTCTCAGTTTTTAACAGTCTCTAATGCTTTGGCTCTCTCCCACTCTAACCTCTTTTTTTTTTTTTTTTTTTTTCCTTCCCCTCCCCCATGGGTTTCTGTTATGTTTCTCAGGATCCACATAAGAGTGAAACCATATGGTATCTGTCTTTCTCTGTATGGCTTATTTCACTTAGCATCACACTCTCCAGTTCCATCCATGTTGCTACAAAAGGCCATATTTCATTTTTCCTCATTGCCACATAGTATTCCATTGTGTATATAAACCACAATTTCTTTATCCATTCATCAGTTGATGGACATTTAGGCTCTTTCCATAATTTGGCTATTGTTGAGAGTGCCGCTATAAACATTGGGGTACAGGTGCCCCTATGCATCAGTACTCCTGTATCCCTTGGATAAATTCCTAGCAGTGCTATTGCTGGGTCATAGGGTAGGTCTATTTTTAATTTTCTGAGGAACCTCCACACTGCTTTCCAGAGCGGCTGCACCAATTTGCATTCCCACCAACAGTGCAAGAGGGTTCCTGTTTCTCCACATCCTCTCCAGCATCTATAGTCTCCTGATTTCTTCATTTTGGCCACTCTGACTGGCGTGAGGTGGTATCTGAGTGTGGTTTTGATTTGTATTTCCCTGATAAGGAGCGACGTTGAACATCTTTTCATGTGCCTGTTGGCCATCCGGATGTCTTCTTTAGAGAAGTGTCTATTCATGTTTTCTGCCCATTTCTTCACTGGGTTATTTGTTTTTTGGGTGTGGAGTTTGATGAGCTCTTTATAGATTTTGGATACTAGCCCTTTGTCCGATGTGTCATTTGCAAATATCTTTTCCCATTCCGTTGGTTGCCTTTTAGTTTTGTTGGTTGTTTCCTTTGCTGTGCAGAAGCTTTTTATCTTCATAAGGTCCCAGTAATTCACTTTTGCTTTTAATTCCCTTGCCTTTGGGGATGTGCCGAGTAAGAGATTGCTACGGCTGAGGTCACAGAGGTCTTTTCCTGCTTTCTCCTCTAAGGTTTTGATGGTTTCCTGTCTCACATTCAGGTCCTTTATCCATTTTGAGTTTATTTTTGTGAATGGTGTGAGAAAGTGGTCTAGTTTCAACCTTCTGCATGTTGCTGTCCAGTTCTCCCAGCACCATTTGTTAAAGAGACTGTCTTTTTTCCATTGGATGTTCTTTCCTGCTTTGTCAAAGATGAGTTGGCCATACGTTTGTGGGTCTAGTTCTGGGGTTTCTATTCTATTCCATTGGTCTGTGTGTCTGTTTTTATGCCAATACCATGCTGTCTTGATGATGACAGCTTTGTAGTAGAGGCTAAAGTCTGGGATTGTGATGCCTCCTGCTTTGGTCTTCTTCTTCAAAATTACTTTGGCTATTCGGGGCCTTTTGTGGTTCCATATGAATTTTAGGATTGCTTGTTCTAGTTTCGAGAAGAATGCTGGTGCAATTTTGATTGGGATTGCATTGAATGTGTAGATAGCTTTGGGTAGTATTGACATTTTGACAATATTTATTCTTCCAATCCATGAGCACGGAATGTCTTTCCATTTCTTTATATCTTCTTCAATTACCTGCATAAGCTTTCTATAGTTTTCAGCATACAGATCTTTTACATCTTTGGTTAGATTTATTCCTAGGTATTTTATGCTTCTTGGTGCAATTGTGAATGGGATCAGTTTCTTCATTTGTCTTTCTGTTGCTTCATTGTTAGTGTATAAGAATGCAACTGATTTCTGCACGTTGATTTTGTATCCTGCAACTTTGCTGAATTCATGTATCAGTTCTAGCAGACTTTTGGTGGAGTCTATCGGATTTTCCATGTATAATATCATGTCATCTGCAAAAAGCGAAAGCTTGACTTCATCTTTGCCAATTTTGATGCCTTTGATTTCCTTTTGTTGTCTGATTGCTGATGCTAGAACTTCCAGCACTATATTAAACAGCAGCGGTGACAGTGGGCATCCCTGTCGTGTTCCTGATCTCAGGGAAAAAGCTCTCAGTTTTTCCCCGTTGAGGATGATGTTAGCTGTGGGCTTTTCATAAATGGCCTTTATGATCTTTAAGTATGTTCCTTCTATCCCGACTTTCTCAAGGGTTTTTATTAAGAAAGGGTGCTGGATTTTGTCAAAGGCCTTTTCTGCATCGATTGACAGGATCATATGATTCTTCTCTTTTTTTTTGTTAATGTGATGTATCACGTTGATCGATTTGCGAATGTTGAACCAGCCCTGCATCCCAGGAATGAATCCCACTTGATCATGGTGAATAATTCTTTTTATATGCTGTTGAATTCGATTTGCTAGTATCTTATTAAGAATTTTTGCATCCATATTCATCAGGGATATTGGCCTGTAGTTCTCTTTTTTTACTGGGTCTCTGGTTTAGGAATCAAAGTAATACTGGCTTCATGGAATGAGTCTGGAAGTTTTCCTTCCCTTTCTATTTCTTGGAATAGCTTGAGAAGGATAGGTATTATCTCTGCTTTAAATGTCTGGTAGAACTCCCCTGGGAAGCCATCTGGTCCTGGACTCTTATTTGTTGGGAGATTTTTGATAACCGATTCAATTTCTTCGCTGGTTATGGGTCTGTTCAAGCTTTCTATTTCCTCCTGATTGAGTTTTGGAAGAGTGTGGGTGTTTAGAAATTTGTCCATTTCTTCCAGGTTGTCCAATTTGCTGGCATATAATTTTTCATAGTATTCCCTGATAATTGTTTGTATCTCTGAGGGATTGGTTGTAATCATTCCATTTTCATTCATGATTTTATCTATTTGGGTCATCTCCCTTTTCTTTTTGAGAAGCCTGGCTAGAGGTTTGTCAATTTTGTTTATTTTTTCAAAAAACCAACTCTTGGTTTCGTTGATCTGCTCTACAGTTTTTTTAGATTCTATATTGTTTATTTCTGCTCTGATCTTTATGATTTCTCTTCTTCTGCTGGGTTTAGGCTGCCTTTGCTGTTCTGCTTCTATTTCCTTTAGGTGTGCTGTTAGATTTTGTATTTGGGATTTTTCTTGTTTCTTGAGATAGGCCTGGATTGCAATGTATTTTCCTCTCAGGACTGCCTTCGCTGCATCCCAAAGCGTTTGGATTGTTGTATTTTCATTTTCGTTTGTTTCCATATATGTTTTAATTTCTTCTCTAATTGCCTGGTTGACCCACTCATTCGTTAGTAGGGTGTTCTTTAACCTCCATGCTTTTGGAGGTTTTCTAGACTTTTTCCTGTGGTTGATTTCAAGCTTCATAGCATTGTGGTCTGAAAGTATGCATGGTATAATTTCAATTCTTGTAAACTTATGAAGGGCTGTTTTGTGACCCAGTATATGATCTATCTTGGAGAATGTTCCATGTGCACTCGAGAAGAAAGTATATTCTGTTGCTTTGGGATGCAGAGTTCTAAATATATCTGTCAAGTCCATCTGATCCAATGTATCATTCAGGGCCCTTGTTTCTTTATTGACTGTGTGTCTAGATGATCTATCCATTTCTGTAAGTGGGGTGTTAAAGTCCCCTGCAATGACCACATTCTTATCAATAAGGTTGCTTATGTTTATGAGTAATTGTTTTATATATCTGGGGGCTCGGGTATTTGGCGCATAGACATTTATAATAGTTAGCTCTTCCTGGTGGATAGACCCTGTGATTATTATATAATGCCCTTCTTCATCTCTTGTTACAGCCTTTAATTTAAAGTCTAGTTTGTCTGATATAAGTATGGCTACTCCAGCTTTCTTTTGGCTTCCAGGAGCATGATAAATAGTTCTCCATCCCCTCACTCTCAATCTAAAGGTGTCCTCAGATCTAAAATGAGTCTCTTGTAGACAGCAAATAGATGGGTCTTGTTTTTTTATCCATTCTGATACCCTATGTCTTTTAGTTGGCGCATTTAATCCATTTACATTCAGTGTTATTATAGAAAGATATGGGTTTAGAGTCATTGTGATGTCTGTATGTTTTATGCTTGTAGTGATGTCTCTGGTACTTTGTCTCACAGGATCCCCCTTAGGATCTCTTGTAGGGCTGGTTTCGTGGTGACAAATTCCTTCAGTTTTTGTTTGTTTGGGAAGACCTTTATCTCTCCTTCTATTCTAAATGACAGACTTGCTGGATAAAGGATTCTCGGCTGCATATTTTTTCTGTTTAGCACACTGTAGATATCGTGCCAAGCCTTTCTGGCCTGCCAAGTTTCAAAGGAGAGATCAGTCACGAGTCTTATAGGTCTCCCTTTATATGTGAGGGCATGTTTATCCCTTGCTGCTTTCAGAATTTTCTCTTTATCCTTGTATTTTGCCAGTTTCACTATGATATGTCGTGCAGAAGATCGATTCAAGTTACGTCTGAAGGGAGTTCTCTGTGCCTCTTGGATTTCAATGCCTTTTTCCTTCCCCAGTTCAGGGAAGTTCTCAGCTATAATTTCTTCAAGTACCCCTTCAGCACCCTTCCCTCTCTCTTCCTCCTCTGGGATACCAATTATGCGTATATTATTTTTTTTTAGTGTATCACTTAGTTCTCTAATTTTCCCCTCATACTCCTGGATTTTTTTATCTCTCTTTCTTTCAGCCTCCTCTTTCTCCATAACTTTATCTTCTAGTTCACCTATTCTCTCCTCTGCCTCTTCAAGCCGAGCCATCGTGGATTCCATTTTGTTTTGCAATTCGTTTAAAGCGTTTTTCAACTCCTCGTGACTGTTCCTTAGTCCCTCGATCTTTGTGGCAAGAGATTCTCTGCTGTCCTGTATACTGTTTTCAAGCCCAGCGATTAATTTTATGACTATTATTCTAAATTCACTTTCTGTTATATTATTTAAATCATTTTTGATCAGTTCATTAGCTGTTGTTATTTCCTGGAGATTCTTCTGAGGGGAATTCTTCCGTTTGGTCATTTTGGAGAGTCCCTGGCATGGTGAGGACCTGCAGTGCACTTCCCCTATGCTGTGGTGTATAACTGGAGTTAGTGGGCGGGGCCGCAGTCCGACCCGATGTCTGCCCCCAGCCCACTGCTGGGGCCACAGTCAGACTGGTGTGTGCCTTCTCTTCCCCTCTCCTAAGGGCGGGATTCACTGTGGGGTGGCGTGTCCCGTCTGGGCTACTTGCACACTGCCAGGCTTGTGTTGCTGGGGATCTGGCGTATTAGCTGGGGTGGGTAGGCAAGGTGCACGGGGGCTGGAGGGGCAGGCTTAGCTCGCTTCTCCTTAGGTGATCCACTTCAGGAGGAGCCCTGTGGCAGCGGGAGGGAGTCAGATCCGCTGCCGGAGGTTTGGCTCCGCAGAAGCACAGAGTTGGGTGTTTGCGCGGAGCGAGCAAGTTCTCTGGCAGGAACTGGTTCCCTTTGGGATTTTGGCTGGGGGATGGGCGGGGGAGATGGCGCTGGTGCCTTTGTTCCCCACCAAGCTGAGCTCTGCCGTCCTGGGGCTCAGCAGCTCTCCCTCCCTTTGTCCTCCAGCCTTCCCGCTTTCCGAGCAGAGCTGTTAACTTATGACCTCCCAGACGCTAAGTCGCGCTTGCTGTCGGAACACAGTCCGTCCGGCCCCTCCGCTTTTGCCAGCCAGACTCGGGGGCTCTGCTTGGCCGGCGAGCCGCCCCTCCGCCCCGGCTCCCTCCCGCCAGTCCGTGGAGCGCGCACCGCCTCGCCGCCCTTCCTACCCTCTTCCGTGGGCCTCTAGTCTGCGCTTGACTCCGGAGACTCCCTTCTGCTAATCCTCTGGCGGTTTTCTGGGTTCTTTAGGCAGGTGTAGGTGGAATCTAAGTGATCGGCAGGACGCGCTGTGAGCCCCGCGTCCTCCTACGCCGCCATCTTCCGGACTCTTCAGTTCTCTTCTAACCTGTAGATTGCTCCTACATTTTTTTTCATTGAAAATTATTTAAAAAACTGAATCTTTGGGCTGCAGATTGTCCCACAGTTTGAATTTTAATGATTATTTTTCCCATAGCATTGTTTCATATTTTATTTATCTTCTTCATTTTCTAAAAATTAAGGTTTCATCAAGAGATTTAATTAGATTTATGTTTGATCTTTTTGAAAATAGTATTTGTTTAGGTCGTATAACATACTTATACCAGGAAGTATGTAATACCTGGTTGTCTTTATTTTTAGTACTGTATTTTGTTCTCTAATATTGACTTTTCCACAATCTAGATTATTTAAATTGTATCAATTAACATTAAAAAATCTTATGATGAACCTTAACTGCTGTTTTTACACAACAGATTATATTGTTAAAACTGTCCTCTCATGCAACTACCAAAGGGGTGTAAATGATGGAGAATAGAGAAGTAGAACTGATAAGGGAGGCAATGGATTAAGTATCTTGAAGAAATTAATTGATATTTCAAATCCTAACTCTCAAGAAATAAATATGAAACTATAAAGGGTAATTCCGGGTTGGCCCACTGTATAGACCATGCCCATTGATCTAATCATAGTTCCAGCTCCTGCTTCAATTGCATCCCAAAGAGAAAATGGCTCTGTGTTGATGTCAAAGATAGAAGTACCCAATAATGTATATTTTTGAATACCTGGGTGGCTTAGTTGGTTAAGCATCCAACTTCTGCTCAGGTCATGATCTCGTGCTTCATGAGTTTGAGGCCCCATTTGGTCTCTGTGCTGACAGCTCACATTCTGTCTCCCTCTCTCTCTACCCCTCCCCCACTCATGCTCTGTCTGTATCTCTCTCTCAAAAATAAAAATAAGCATTAAAAATTTTAAAAATTCATTTGCATCTCCATCTTGAGTCTAAACACCATAGATATTCCTTAGCTCTGAGGCATAAAAATTGTTGAGTAGCATCTGGGTGGTACAATCTGTTAAGCATCTGACTCTTGATTTCGGCTTCAGTCAGGGTCTCATGGTTCCTGAGATCGAACCCCACATCAGGGATTGACATTCTCACTCTCCCTCTATCTCTCTCAAAATAAATAAATATTTAAAAAAATAGTTGATCACTAAATCATAAATAGGAATTACGTATAAATCGCTGCTGTTAATTTTTTTTTTCTGCTGCTCACTTAAGTAAATTTACAGAACTTTTTTTATATCTGATATATAAAAGTAAATCGGACAAAAAGCAGAGGTAGAAAAATAAATTACATCTACTGCAAACACTATGTAGTTGTGTGCCTGAACCATTCATTTCACTTCCCTGGCCCACTACCTTTGTATAAAAAACTATAATAATTCTTTTCCTATATAGTTTGAGAATGAGACAATGAAACATATTTTAATGAAAATTGCATGAAATTTCTAGGTGGCATCATTAATATGGCAAATAATTCATAGACTACTGAATGCTGTAACAAGGATACATTTTAATAGCAGATTATTTTAACAGTGAAGAAATTAAAGTTTAAATTAAATTAGATGTCCAAGGTCTTATTGCTAGTTTTTGAAATGTAAATTTTGCCCTCTTCTATTTATAACTTATAAATATTGAGTTGCAACTATGTCCCCACAATCTAGAACATCTAATGAAACTTATTTGCAAACATTATAAAATTCTAAAGAACTATAATAGAATATATACAGACACAGCCATCTCTTAAAATGACTCTCATGACTATTACCAAGACTGAAAAAAGACAAGAGAAATAGTGACAGCTAGCAATGAGTATGTCTCTCTTCATCCATTATAATCCCTTAGTGAGGAAAAAAGATGGGAACCGATCCGGTGATACATATTTTCCCATCAACAAAATAGTATATGTAACTATATTGTTATCCTTGATATGTGGGTTTAATTTAGCTCTTTAACAACTGGAATATTGCTTGTATTTTTGCTGATTTGTTTTTGGCTTTTCTTTTTTGTCCAGCTTCTTGGATTCACATTTATGGCTTAAAATACCCCATTCGAATATTAGTAAAGGTATCATTTATTGGCTACCTATGTGTCTGCCAAAATACAAATTAAGTGAATGTTGGCTCTACACGAAATATCTAAATGGTCAGCTGTTTTCAATATTGCAAGGTAGTTACCCAGTCACCCCCACTTCCTTCATAAAATACAGCTCTCAATGGGTAAGTGAAGTCTTGCATTAGTATATTACAATCATTTCTTAATGGGATATAAATCTTTTGGTTTTGAAATACCATTTTAAAGTTGTCATTAAAACATGATAGATTACCAGTTCTTAAGACATTTAATGACTCAGTGTGAAATTGACCCAGTTGCCAGGTTGATAAGGGAGCAACCTATTTATATCTCCTTAATGAACATTAAATGTCTTTCTGGAGTGATGAAGTAGGGGATAGTAATACAAGAGGTCTGAAGATGGCAAAGGAAACAGGGCATTCTTGTAAGGGTCACCCCCTCCTCTGGGCTCCCACAGCTTTGTGTGCCACAAGTAGGACCTAGTACCTTGATCATCTATTCCGGGAAAGGTAATTTATACCAGAGAATAGGTAAAATATCCCTAATTTCAAGTAGGTTACACCAGCCTCCCATTACCATAATATGAAACCTAGGTAATATTTTTAAATATTTTCCCCTTATTCCTATATACAATGAAACATTAAGTTCTGTCCATACTACTGCCATGATATTGCTTATATATTTTTTCTTTCAATTCTCACTGCCACCTGCCACAAAGCAGTTATTTAGCTCTGCTCTGTACCTTTACTGCAATCTTCTTTTTAACTAGTCTAATTCCTATCTCTCCCATCCCATCCATTTTTAAATAATACAGCCTGATATATCTAATGCCTGATACTGACATTGGTCGCATCAATCCTTGCATAAAAACTTTATATTTATAAATTCCTCACTGTCTAAAGAGGAAAATCCAAATTCTTGACAATGCATTTGAAGTGATTATACTTTTCTAGCCTCATTTCTCTCCATCTTTTTACATACTCTAAGATCTAGATCAGTGTATAAAACTGTTTGCAGTTATTGTTCAAACATGCTTGAGGAATATGCAATTTCCATCTGTAGTGGTGGCTAACCAAGATGGTGATTCACTAACAGAGAGGGATGGGCAAAGAGGATCAGATCCGTTTCTCAAGAGGTGTATCCCTTCTTCATATCTTACAGGTTCTGCTTTCCTCTTCTACACTTCTCCCTTTCTTCAAATTTTCTCTATCCCTGCAATATACAATGATCTTCCCTCCATTTCTTTCCATCCAAACGTGGGACTCACCTTCAGTGTTCCATTGAAAGTTAAAATAAATATAAAATATAAATTGCTTAAAATTTAATTTTTAAACTGTGTTATAAATCATATTCCTGAAAATTTTAATAGAGCACACTGGCTGTTCACCAAAATCTGCTCCCTATTTTGGGGCCTCATCTAGGAGGCATTTCCAGCATTTAGGCCTAGCCTCATGACTAAGTATCTTTAAGGAAGGTAAACAGATAATGCTATATGCCATTTACAAATCTATAAAAGCTTTTAGGTGTGTTCCTCTTTAAATACTCTTTCTGTGTTCTTTCTTGTCTGCTAGGAAAATGACAATGGCAGAGCCACCAGATGGAGGGAGTTAGGGGATCAGTATTAGTATCAGAAAGGTTTCTCCAGAGAAACAGAATAAGTAGGACATGAATATATATAATCATATATATGTGTATATATCATATATATGTGTTGACATATATATGGAAATGAAAAATATATAAAGATATTTATTTCGAGGGATTGACTCATGTGATTGTGGGGCTTGACAAGTCTGAAAGTAGCAGGGTAGGTCTGGAGGCTAGAAACTTAGGCAGGATCTGATGCTATAGTCTTGAGGCCAAATTCCTTTCCCTTTGGGGAAACCTAATTTGTCCTTAAGGCCTTTGCACTTTTAAATGAAGTCTACCCACATTATGGGATATAATCTCCTTTATTTAAAGTCAACTGATTGTGGATGTTAATCACATCTACAAAGTACCTTCACAACAGCACTTAGAATAATGTTTGATTGAATAACTGGGTACTATAGCCTAAGCTGGCATAAAACTATCACCAGGTTCCTACCACTGTGTAGAAATAAGCTCCCTTGATAATCTGAGCACACACATAGAAACGTTATGTGAGCAAGAACTAAAAGTTTATTGTTAACACCACTGAAATTTTGAGATTTGTTACCTTGGCTAAGCCTACCCCAAATAATATACAAAACATTGCTAAATAGAGATCTTTCCAGGACTACGTCCAAGAATAGAAAAAACAAACTTGTAATTAAACATTAAATATTGATATGCTAGTATATTTTACTCTGAGCTTAAAGTTGTTTATTTAGCAAGTTAAACACTTGTTAAAATGTGGGTGATACTTTAATTTGGCCAAGATGGACACATTTTTAAAGATGGCACTATTTAAAGGTGAATATCTACCAACCTTCATTCTGGATTGTTACCTCTTTGAAATTAGTGGTGTGAATTTTACTGAGGTTTCAAAAATGTTGTGATTTTGGATTAAATGTTTCCAGAAGGGAGATTGCTATTAGCTTGGCTCTAAGCTCTTGCTGTAGTTCTCAAGCAGTTAAAGGGGCAAAGATGTTTTAATCATGTGGTTTTAGGATGTAAACCTCAAAATTGTTTGGACAATTGTTGGCCTGATTTGGTTGATACTCAGCCAAAATCTATGAGCCCATATTCACTGGTATTAACTGTATTTACTATTATCAGAATGAAACTCAAATCATTCAGTGTGTAGCCCTAATAATAATCCTATATGACTAGGGGCTGCTTCTTCAACATTATTTCCACCTAATTTATAATCAAGATGTTCAATTAATAATTTCAGCACTTTATGCAGTGTTAAGTCAGCTGAAAAATATGTGATTTTTCCACTTTTCATTTTTCACAATGCTGAGGAATGCATAATAACCTGACAAAGTGGGGATGCCAGGAAAGCAACAACTATTAACAGACTAATGGGAAAAGGAAAGGATTTTAAAAGAAAAACTGAAAAGTTGATTGAGTTGTGTAAAAATGTAAAGGCACAAAACTATTGCAAAAATAAAGCAGCTATATCTACTATACTTTTTCTTTAGTTATTAACGATTCCTTCAAAAAAGAAAATTGATCCAGAAATAGGAAAGACAGTCACTCCTTTGAGTGCTTTCTCCACAGCTGCTGCCAGAGGTCTACTGAAATCCGTACAGTTGTTTTGATTTTGTCCATGTTTATTTGGACTATTGTTGTTTGTTTCTCCATCCCCCTTTTGAGTGCTATCTTCTCTTTTTTTTATATATAAATTTATTGTCAAATTGGTTTCCATACAACACCCAGTGGTCATCCCAACAGGTGCCCTCCTTACTGCCCATCATCCACCCTCCCCTCCCTCTAGCCCTCCATCAACCCTCAGTTTATTCTCAGCTTTTAAGAGTCTCTTATGGTTTGGCTGTCTCCCTCTCTAACTCTTTTTTTTCCCTTCCCCTCCCCGATGGTCTTCTGTTAAGTTTCTCAGGATCCACATAAGAGTGAAAACATATGGTATCTGTCTTTCTCTGTATGACTTATTTCACTTAGCATAACACTCTCCAGTTCCATCCATGTTGCTGCAAAAGGCCATATTTCATTCTTTCTCACTGCCAAGTAGTATTCCATTGTGTATATAAACCACAATTTCTTTATCCATTCATCAATTGATGGACATTTAGGCTCTTGCCATAATTTGGCTATTGTTGAAAGTGCTGCTATAAACATTGGGGTACAAGTGCCCCTATGCATCAGCACTCCTGTATCCCTTGGGTAAATTCTTAGCAGTGCTATTGCTGGGTCATAGGGTAGATCTATTTTAAATTTTTTGAGGAACCTCCACACTGTTTTCCAGAGTGGCTGCACCAGTTTGCATTCCTACCAACAGTGCAAGAGGGTTCCCATTTTTCCACATCCTCACCAGCATCTATAGTCTCCTGATTTGTTCATTTTAGCCTGAGTGCTATTTTCTATATTATTAAGTTAACCAATTAACAAATATTAATCCAGGAATTATTCATTATTAGTTTGAATAATAGTTGTGTAAAATATTTCTGTCAGTGCTAAAGTGATAAAAAGAGAAGATATAACAAATAATTTAATAATGGTCACCATTTCACTATGGTAAGTGCTTTGTATGTACTCACTTCATTGAATTCTCACAATCCTATGAGGTAAATGCAAACAAAATTGTATAAAGTTAAGATTTAGAAAAGTTACATTTAGGGGTGTCTGGGTGACTCAGTGGGTTAAACATCCGAACTTGATTTCAGCTTACGTCATCATCTCACTGTTTATGAGATCGAGCCCCAGGTTGGGCTCTGTGTTGACAGATTGCTGGATTGCTCTCTCTCCCTCTCTCTCTCTCTGCCCCTCCTCTGCTTCTGTGCACACTTCATGTTCTCTCTCTGTCCCTCAAAATAAATAAACATTAAAAAAAGTTACACGTCAGCTGTGTTTTAAACATGAGTGTATGGAAGAACCACCTTTTAAATGGATAATAATTATTCTTAAAAGCAGTGATTAGTTTAGTTTGACTGAAGGGTGTGGTCAGTGTACAGAGTTTTAAGAGATAAACATGGAAGAGAACTTGAGGGCTTTGTACTACATATACTACTACAATAAGCCTATACAATAAATACTTGGCTCAAAAAAATACGCAAACCTCACAGTTAGATCTTTCAACAACTGAATCATTTAAGTTAAAGTGATACACAGCCGCCATGTTGGCATTTAAGGGAGAGTAAATAAGACTTATTCTAACATTTACCATTTATATTATATTGGGAATACATTTCCATTTTCCTCGTATAATTAATGAGTGTCCTTGCAAGAGTAAAACACACAGGCAGCCCCCTTAAGGGAATCATTCTCGTCCAGGCAGGCCTAGATGAAGCACCATCTGTGAGTGAGCGTCTGGAGTTGGGAGTGAGGGCTGGAGGGGCAGGTAGAGAGGAAACTCGAGGGCACCAGGCACCTGAGAGAGGGGTGGTAATAATGAAATAAAGGTCATTGGAAAAAGTAGACTTGGCATAAGAAATTTACCCGGTCACAGTATATTCAGGGTCTGTTCTGTTTTCTCGTAGACATTAAGGTTGTGTCGGAAGAAGGAGACCACTTTAAAAAGAGGACTAAGTTAGGAACAGTATTCTAACTTCACAGCTCTATAGCCTTGTCTGGGAGATTCAGAAATTATTTCACTATCCTGATCTAGGCTTAGAGCAGTGTTAGATAAACTGCTTCTGAGGCATAGCCACTACTTGAACAAAACATGAACAAGCAGATGAGAGAAGGGCACATGATCACCAGAGATAAAAACTTGCTTGCTTTCAATTTTTTTATTTTTCTTTTGAAAGGGAGAATTTTTAGAAATGCTTGAGTTCAGGAAAGTGACATATGCAAATGAGCAGAAGAAACTTTTGGAGAACGTTATCCCAACTCTCCATTTATTTTTATATTGAAGATAATTTTATATTTATTTATAAATGTGGAAACTGAGGTCCACACAAGCTTAGTGACTTGCAAGAAGTGACAGCAAATTAGTAACCATGTTTTCAAACAAATATCCCACTAGGCTACACTGCCTCTAAAATCAATCCAAAGAAAGAATTTTGCTTTTTTCCTAAAGATACAAGGACAACATGAAGATTTTATGTTAAAGCTATAAAAGTTTCTGTTGATGCTACATCGACTTTGTACATGATTGGCTCTTACTGATGAAGCAGGAAATTCATGATGGAAATTAATTCCGTTGATATCTAAGAAGCCAGACACTCCTTGCAAAGTAAAACAAGAGATACCATTGATTCTGTTGAATATTTTCCAATGCCTAATGTAGTGAGAAGTCTAAATCTTGAGAAGGTAGTGCTATAGATTTTTTTGTTAAATAGAAAAAAATTAATTTTTTTAATACACAACTCCTGAAGTGAAATTACTTTTTATGTAAACTCAGCCAAGCTGTTTGGAATTAGTTATTGCAAGATGGCCTCAATCGTTTTCAAGTCAGTTGAGAGTGAACTGTTGTTCCCCTATTAATAATTTCGAGGGGTGCCTGGTTGGCTCAGTCGGTTGAGTGTCCAACTTCAGCTGAAGTCATGATCTCACAGATTGGGAGTTCGAGCCCCGCCTCGGGCTCTGTGCTCACAGGTCAGAGCCTAGAGCCTGGTTCAGATTCTGTGTCTGCCTCTTTCTCTGCACCTCCCCCGCCCATGCTCTGTCTCTCAAAAATAAATAAACATTAAAAAAATTAAAAAAAATAATTTCTAGTCTGTTAACAGTGTTCAGGAAGACTTGGGACACCTATAACATGATTTGAGGGGTGCCAAATTTTTTTTTTACTCTTTCCAAATCCCTTTCCCCTCCATTGTCATCAATGCTTGAGATTGAATCTTTGTACATTTACCCTTTGGATCTCAAAGTGTTTCATCTTCCAGAGTTCGTTTTTGAAATGCAAATACCCACAATGAGCTAATACTTTGAGCTCTTATCAGCTGAAAAGCCTCTGGAATGATTTCAGAGTGAGCTGGAAGCACATAGCCTCCTAAAGATTAAAAAAAAAAAAAAAAAGGGAAGGGCACCAAAGGTAGGAAAGGAATGTACTGAAAACTGGGAACTGGGGCCATAAAAAATGAACCTTCCAGGAAGCATAATTTTGCCTGAGGCTCATTCTGACCTCAGGAGGGACAATATGGGTTGACAGGTACATTAGTGTTAGAATTTTTCCACAAATGTCCTTCGTGGTATTAAATATCACAAGTACTTTAAATAAATTTCTTTCTCTACAAAAAATATTTAATAATTGCTTACATGATATGCACCTTGATGCATTGAAGGATTATTCAAAATCTTTTGTATTTGGGATAATGACTTCCAAAGCAGTTACCATCCTGTGTTACTCAAATGCAAACACTTTGTCACTATGGGAGTATTAAGTATTAAATATGTAAAAATCATAAGAAGATGGTGATATAACCAAATTTAAGAATCCCAATCTCAGTCTCTAATGATTCCTAGGGCAAATGGGTAGATGCTGTGAATATTTTTTTTAAGTTTATTTATTTATTTTGAGAGAGAGAGGGAGAGCACAAGCAAGGGAGGGGTAGACAGAGGGAGAGAGAGAGAATCCCAAGCAGGCTCCACATTGTCAGTGCAGAGTCTGACACCGAGCTTGAACCCACCAACTGTGAGATCATGACCTGAGTCGAAAACAAGAGTTGAATGTTGAACCAACTGAGCCACGCAGGCACACTATCCCTGATTTCAATGTGTGTATGTATGTGTATATATGTGTATATATATATATATATATATATATATATACACACACACATATATATACATATATGTGTAATTTATTTATTTATTATTAATTAACTTTATTTATTTTGAGAGCGCACTCATGCAGTGACAGAGAGGAGGGATAGAGAGAATCCCAAGCAGACTGTGTGCTGTCAGCATGGAGCCTGATGCCATCTCAGATCATGACCTGAGCTGAAACAAAGAGTTGGACACTTAACTGACTGAGCCACCCAGGGGCCCCTAGATGCCTCAGATTTTAATTGAAATGCTGTATATTTCTTAGTCTTTACTAAGCCAACATATGTGGCTTTTAAAGATTCCACAGAGGTGGGTAATAGATGTATGCCAAGGCAAGCAGAATGATTGAAGCCTGTCATATCCTGCTATATGCCTTGTAGCATCCTGATGTCTGGCTTTTGCCCCACCCCTCAACTGATGGTGGTTTCACAAAGATCTTTGGTAACTTCTTAGTAGGCATGACAGTCAGGCTTAGGGCTTGATTTTGTTCCTGCTTCTTTGTCTTTGGCATGTATACTTCCAACCATCTTCCATTTCTATACATTTTCTTCTTAGTTCTAATGGCAAGGAAGTATTCTGATATATTTACATCTCTGTTCTTTATCTGCTTTTCCCTATTTTGTTATCTACATATAGATTTGTTCATAATATTTGGATTCTGGGTCTTCCATTCTTATGAGAAATTGTAAAACCTTTAATCCTAAAATTTAAATTAGGAAGGTATTATTTTGTCAATGCACCTGAGGTCAAGGAGAAAAAGAAATGACTTTTTGCAAGTAATAGAAGAGTAGTTTTCAATTGGCCACATGCCATTCAACCTCACAATTGCAAACACATTTATAGTGACAAGTAATCCTTAAACTCTCTTTTTCTGGGATTTCTTTTCTAGCCACATCTATGAAGCTTCCACCTTGGATGGATGTACTAACAATCTCAAAATTAGGATACCATAAATTTATTTTTTCCCCCAATCTCTCTTCAAGAGTCATGATTGCAGTTAATAAAATCATAATTCTTTTCGGGGACCTGGGTGGCTCAGTCAGTTAAGTGTCCGACTTTGGCTCAGGTCATGATCTCACAGTTCGTGAGTTCGAGCCCTGCATCAGGCTCTGTACTGACAGGTCAGAGCCTGGAATCTGCTTTGGATTCTGTGTCTCCCTCTCTCTCTGTCCCTTCCATGCTTATGCTCTGTCTCTCTCTCTCAAAAATAAATAAACATTAAAAATCATAATTCTTTTCATAAATTTCTTTTCATAATTCTCCATCAGACTCAAACCATTGGAATGTCCTTTTCTTCGTTTCCCACATTCATTCACTGAATCTTTTCAGTACTTGATTTGTAAGGTTTCTTATATCCATGTTTTCCTCATTACCAGACTACTAGTTCTAGCCCTTAAATATTTGTGTGTAGAGCAATTTTGTGCAAATATTTACTGGACACCTAAAACCTAGATGTGGGAAATTCATTGCTGTGTAGACAGAGATCTTACCCTCTAAGGAGTTGATAGTCTAATAAACTCTGGTTTGATTCCTTTCTGTTTACCCTGTCTCTAATATATTTTGCCTATTACTTCCTTTTTATTTAATCCGTACACCATTTGAAACATGTTTCCTTCATGTTTTGACCACCTTTACTATTAACCTATTTTAGAGAGGTTGACAATTATTTGCATTTTGAAGACTACAGTTGTGTCCCAGTGTCTCCCTCTAATATTATCACCTGTTTTATTTTTCATAAAATCTACTGTCATTAGACTTTTCCATTACTCTGTCTCTCAAACATGCCACATGTAATTTATCCCCACGGTTCTTGATGACTAGCTTGTCATCACTGATGTGAGCCTAAAATTCTTGCCTCTTCCATGGAGCCTTCCCTCTGTACCCTATACAACCTTAATAACCTTCCCAGTGATTTTTTTTTCCCCATCTTCCATCCCCATCCAACATTGAGCCTTCCGTTCATTTTTTTTTCTTTCAAACAAGTCACTGTTTCAAAATCTGTACATTTTAATTATTTGTCTTGTTTATGGAGTACCTCCATATTACGAGGTGAGTTTGAAGAGGTCGGGGACTTTTGTCCATTTTGCTCACTATTAATCATCAGTGCCTGAAATAGATTGTGTCGTATATTAGGCACTCAACTGTGCTCGCTTCGGCAGCACATATACTATATTAGGCACTCAACAAATCCTTTTAGAATGAATGAATGGATTAATTATAGTAATTCAACCTTTCAGATCTTTGATTTTCTAGTATGGAAAATGATTATTTGTTATATATGTTTTATATATGTGTTTTTGTGTGTGTGTGTGCACATGCATGTATACGTATATACATGATTTTTTAATGTACATAATGTAAGTAAATCTCTACTTTGGCTTTAATTATGTATCATTAAATTAAATGGACTCTTGGCAAAAATCCAAAATCTAGTATCTTATATGTAGAATCTAGGGGAGAAGGGGTTAGAGATAAAATTTGTTTTAAATTAGAGCATTTCCTCAGATTAGGGATTCTTAATCTTTTTTGTTGTTCCTGTTCCACTATTGACCCACTAAGAAGACTTTTTAGATTTTCTTTTCCTATTTGCTTTCCTCCCTCATAAAATTTTAAGACCACAGATACACTATTTATGTATTGTTGGCTTTTAAGGGCAATAATTATTGTAGTATCTAAGATTTTTTTTTCTCATTTTCTCCTCAAAACAATTTTCACTTCTTGGGGGCATTATTGTTTCCATTGAGAATGTATGCCTCAGATAATAAAAGAAATGTATTTTAAAATGAAAGCAAGCATATGTCAACTCCTGTGGTTAATAATGTCCCTATGCTGAGGCACCTAATAATGAACCCTATGCTGGTTCAATCAGTTAAGTGTCCGACTTCGGCTCAGGTCATGATCTCGTGGTTCATGAGTTCAAGCCCTGTGTCAGGCTTTTGTGCTGATAGCTGAGAGCCTGGAGCCTGCTCCGTATTCTGTGTCTCCCTCTCTCTCTGCCCCTCCCTGGCTTGCGCTCTGTCTCTGTCTCTGTCTCTCTTTCAACAAAAAAAAAAAAAAAAAAAAAAAAAAATTAAAAAATGTGGTGTTTATGCTATAGACTAACAGTTCTTGTACTTGAGTATGCCACTTAGAGGGTTTGTTAAAACACTATTTTCAGGGCCCCTCTCCCAGAGCTTCTGATTCTCTAAGTCTTCACTGGGCCTGAGAACTTGTATTTCTCACAGGTTTCCAAGTGATGCTGATTGCTGCTTAGTGGATCACATTTTGAGAAGCACTGCTGCCAGAAAAAAAAAAAGTTTCTAAATATTACGTTTGAAATATTCTGCTGTTATAATAACTAAAATTTCAAGGTTTAAATAGATTATTTAAAGTCATGGCAAAATTTTTTCCTTCAAGACATTGAAACATTATGCTAGTGAATACACAGTGGATATGGCAGATACGAGGATAGAGTGGAGTTTGTTGTCTCTCAGCCCAGTGACTTCATACGTAAAAGATTCTCGTGGTAAAATTTCAGGTCAAGGGGACCTTCCTAGAGACTTTCCACTTAATTCAAGGGTATCAACCTCTTTTGTACATGTAATAGTTACTCTTATTTCCTCTTACCTCCCTAAATAAACTAGGTATTATCTCTCAAAGAAGATTTAGGGGAGTTTGTGTGAATAATGCAAAATTTCATGGTTTCTTCTAAGTGGTATAAACCCTAGGAATGCCAACAGATGACTGTAGATCAAAAATTATTTCGTCTGACTTGGTGGAACGACAAAGGGTCTAGAGAAAGATATGAATTCTAAGGTAAGTGTTTAGATAAACATATAAAGTGAGTCAATATTATATCCAGTTGAATTCTTTGAGTAGTAAATGACATAAAGTCTAAATTCAGTTTGCTTAGTCTGGATGAATTTAATCTATCAGTTGTAGGGTGAGTACATGATATATATATAGTTCTTTTTTTAAGGATAGTACCCAGAGGAGAGGTGGATTATAGAAGTTAAAATGGAAATATTTTCAAAGTCCAAACACATCTCCAAAGAATACAAAAAAATCAGTTCCTTTTTGATACTTAACAAGTGCTGTACAACTCAGTCTATCTCAAACTGTGCTTTTGTGTCTAAAAAAGCCAGGCTGCAAATTAGCACTGACTTGCCTTTATTACGCCCAGGGGTATTTAGCCCAGACTAAAATGCATGGTCTTTTACTTGCATGAACACCTTTAAGATGCAAGACAAAGTAAAATTTTAAAAATAGAGCTTCAAAGCCTAAATAACAAAGAAAACAGAAAGCCCATTTGATTTGGCCACTTCTCTATCTTAAGGATCATGCTATTGATCCATTGCACATAGATTAACTCCTATGCACTACCACTCATTGTCTGAGATAATCTTGTATTTGCCTGCACAGCATTCCACCTGGTTTCTTGGATAACAATACCCAGGAAATGAGGGAGGCTGTGGCAAAGCCCTGGATAAAGAGAGACTGCTCTTTGTTTCTCAGACATCACTGTCTTCTCAGCTTTTCCTCCCTCTGCCTTTCATTTCTGTGTTTGCCAAAGAAAAGAATTAATAGAGTGGAAGTTTTAGATCTGAGGCAGGTTTCATTGGCATGGATGCTTTTTCCCGACCTATTCTCAGCTAAGTGGCAGGTCACTGGGAGACTGTCTATATGCTAAGTTGCTCTTTTGCTGAAGGCTTTTCTGAGAGGGGAATTATTATTTGCCAACTGCTGAAAAGCAGACATTTTATGTGTCCTTACTTTAGAAACCCTTCAAAGCTGTTTATCCCCATGTTGGGATTGAACAACAATTTAAAATGCCCAGAAAAATAAGTCATACTCTGAATGTATACAGCAAGTATTCTTCATCTTCTGCTCCTATATTCAGCTTATTTCCAACCTCCCTCTTCTCTATGCCTGTAGAATGGGCATCACTTGACAGTGTGCTTAGGAGGAGAATGTATTACTATTTTAATCTGTTTTATTAATCTTTAACATATTATTATAGCCATACAGTTCTACCTGAAATGTAGTTAAGAATTCTCATCAGTTACCCCCAAGTCTCTTCCTTAGTACTCTGTGGACTACATATTTGCAAGTCTTAAGTGAATAGTTAGGTGAGCAAATAAACACAATTATGTCCATACTCTAAATGCAATTTAAACACCTACAGAAGCTGGAAATGAGATTTCTCATGCTCAATTACACAAGGCAGAATTTCACATTTTTCAATAATCTAATGCAAAATTTCAGTGCTTGTCATTGTACAACAATAAATGGCTCCAGATTCCTCTGTTCCCCCATACCTTCCGAGTCTCATACCTCATTCTCCTATCAGATTAGTTCACTTAAGATTTAAACTATGTCTTCTTCCTCATCTATTTGAAAGAAAACATGTTTTTTCATTTTACTCAAGACTCAAGCTTGTAAAAATTCTTGGATGGAAAGGAATATTTTCATTCACGTTTTTGTTTGATCTATTTATATGTATTTTTCTTCAGTATAAATCTACTATATTCATGGATAAATATTATTTATATATACATAGATTAATGCATTCATGTCAATCAATATTTATACTTATAGGTGATGTGTATCCTTAAGTATTATTTATACACACACAGGTGTATATAGAAACACATTGTATATTCCTATGTGTGCACACTTATTCTTGTGAAATAGTTAGAATATGGTGCTAAATCGCTTTTATTTCTTAGTGGGATATTTTAAACTAAGATATAGTCAGGTAAATGGCAGGGTTAAATTTGTAGTTTCAATTTGAGATTTTTAGATGTCTTCAAATTTATGAACTAATCATCAGCCAGAGATGTCTGTTAGGATCAGAAATTAACATCATTGTTATCTAGAGAGTATAATGAATTAAACTCACATGGGAACATTTTGAAACTCAAATGAGGCCCTGAAGTATGTGCTGATCCTCTATCCTCTTCATCGCCACCTCCCCTCAGGCCTTCTTCCACCTCCTTCTAAACCACTGACAATACCTTCTAAGTAGTCTGCTTCTTGGACACATCTTGAAATTTCAGTTTTTCCTATGAAGAATACGGTAAAGGGGCATCTGGGTGGCTCAGTTGGTTGAATGTCTGACTTCAGCTCAGATCATGATCTCGTGGTTTGTGAATTCGGGCCCCATGTTGGGCTCTGTGCTGACAGCTTGGAGCCTGGAGCCTGATTCTGGTTCTGTCTCTCTCTCTCAACAATGAATAAATGTTAAAAAAAAAATGAAAAAAAAAAGAGTACAGTAAAACCTGGGTTTGCGAGTAACTTGTGATGCAAGTATTCTACAAGATGAGCAAACATTTCTGATAAATTTTAACTTGATAAGCGAGCTATACAAGTGGTATATATGAGTAGTACATGATACTGAGTGTCACATGATCACAACTGAGCCAATGGTTCTTGAAATTTGTTTTGATATACAAATGCTTTGGATTACAAGGATGTTTCCAAAACAAATTATGCCCGCAAACCAAGGTTTCACTGTACCCTAGTTATTTTCAATATGCTTAAATTTTATCATGTCACAACTCTATGTAAAAACACTTTTCTTATGTCCCGGTGTTTGTGGGTAAAGTGAAAACACCTTAATATGTCACGTGATGACTTTTTCAAACTGAGTCCACATTTCCCTGGACAGTTGACTCGGTTTACTGTGTACATTCCCTCTTCAGACCGTACTAAAAATTTTAGTTTTCACAGAGAATGCCAGACTTTCATATCTCCCTGACTGGTCACCTCTGTTTAATGGTAGAATTCTGCCACTCTGTATCCTTTCCCAGCTTAGATGACTTTGTGAACTTCCTGATTTCATTTAATACATTTTTTATAGCAAGCTTTAGATTCATTCATCCAGCCCATATGCATTGAACTCTAGCCTAGAGTTAGAGTAATAGAAAAGATAAAGTCCATGCCCTCAAGATGTTTACATTCTAGTGAGAAAAGACATATCATGGTCAAGCAAAAATATAGGAGATACATTCAAATAGTGATAAGTAATAAGGAGGGTGTAGAGCAACCAGGATGGGGGGGTAGCTACCTTTGATCTACTACACAGAAAGAGACTTGAGAGATAATGCATTTAAAGTAATATCAGAGTAAGAAGGAGGCAAACCTGCACAATACCAGGGGAAGAACATTTTGGGTGGGGATGAAGAGGAAGCAAATAAAGTGGTCCCAAAATGATCAAGTCAGATATGAGGACATTTTCCAGGTCACATAGGACTTTATAAGCTATGTAATATCTATGAATGAATTTTTTTTATTTTATTCTAATTGAAATAGTAAGCCACTGGATGGTTTAAACTGTGTATGGTGAGGAGGGGCTCCATATATTCAGTTACATGCTTTCAAAAGATTATTCTGGCTTTTGTGTAATACCAGTGAAGAATTGACTGTGGAGAGGAGCAGAGAAACTGGGTAGAAAGCCCTTTCAGTAGTCCAGATGGCAGATGATAGTAGTTTGGATGAGAGTTATAGTAATGTACATGGTAAGAACTGAATAGACTCTAGATACATTCTACAAGTAGGTTGATAAGAGTTGGTAATGGTGGAGGAGTGGTGAGAGAAAGCATCTAATAATGAGTCTTAGCAGCAGGGTGGATGGCAGTAGCACATATCGAGTTAATAAAGACTGACAGGAAATTAAAAAAGCAGCTTGGCAGTAAAATTGAGAGTTCTGAATTAGACATATCAATTTTGGAGGTGCTCATATATATCCAAAAGGAGGTGCCATGTATTCATTGGACATATTAGTTTAATTATCAAAGAAACAATTGAGTTGGAAATTATTTTTGAGGACTCAACATTATGGAAACTGCATTTAAATTTATGGAGTTAGATGACTTCATTTTAGCATAGACTATGAATAGAGAAAAAGGCCAAAGCCTAAGCCTAGGACACTCTAGGATTGAGCTGTTAAGCAAAAGAGGAGGAAAAAATTTAGATTGAGAAGAAAAGAAAGAATAAAGGCGTAAGACAAACAAACAAAACAGAGTGCAGTGTCTAAAATACTTATGGGGAAAAACTGTATTCTAGGAAGGAGGGAGTGGTCAGCTCTGTTAAATGTTGGAACACGTTCATTGTGTTGAGAACAGAAGACTACAACTTGAATGTGTACAAGGTGATTTGTGACCTTGCAAAGAGCTACTTAGACAGTAGTGGAAACGTAAGTCAGATAATAGTGAATAGAGAAAGAATGAGAGGTGAGAAAATGGAGACTGTGAGTAGAGAAAACATTTTATTTGTTTCACTCTTAAAGGAGGCAGAGACTGAGGTAAAGGATGGGAAGAAAATGAGGTCAAAGGAGGATTTTTAAAATGTTACATTTAGGCATGTTTTAATAATTACGAAAAAAATCCTGTTTTAAGGGAGAACTGATAATATAAGAGAAATAGGTGAGGGGAGAATTGCAGAGTCAATGTTAGGCCTTGAGTACCAGGAAGGTGATGGGGATTCAGGTCCCATTTGGAGGGGTTGACTTTAGATAGAGGCAGCAACATCTGTTTCATAGTAATGAAGGAGAAGACAAAGTAATCTGGGCAGAGATGTATGTGAAATGATGGAACACTTTACATAGATACATAGATAAGTCCATTTTTTTTGTCTATTTTCTTAATGAAAAATGAGAGGATGTCATGAGCTGTGAGAGATGGACTGGATAGAGGGATTTGGATATTTGAGAGGAAAATAGAACATATAGTAGTTTTCTACAATGAGAAAGAAATTAGGAAGGTGTAGTAAGATTATCTTGACGTGTTGATAAATTCAAGTAAAATTAGTCAATAGAGTTATATGATCTATAATCATATTTGGCTTTTAAGTATATGTATAGAATAAGCAGTTTGTTAGATTTAACAAGACTTTTCAAGTAGGGTTTATAAACCCTAAGTCGGGCAGAGGACAGAAGTGTGAAAGGTATTTACAAGTGTGTGTTTATACTGCTTGACCACAAAACCTACATAGATTAAGAATGGAGATAAAGATGTCATTGGGATGGCAGGGAGTAGAAAAGTTGCAGTCAACTGGCTGAATGTGAAGGTCTAGTGTAAATGAGCTGGAATAGCTAGGTGGTGGTCATAAAGTAAGATACTAAGATTTGATATTTCACGGCTATGGGTGATGGTAAGGTCAAGATTATAATAATGGGAGTGAATGACTCACATGATATGAATGGAAAGCTCATTGGAAATGACGAGGCCAAGGAACTGAGAAGCTAGGATTTGGGATACCTAAGTAGATTTGGGGCATTTTGAGGTAAAAGGTGAACCAGTGAGTAGGCAGCTTGAAATCAAGTTTTTGGAGGGACATACTTATTGATTCTGGCATGTTTATTTTACATTTATATTCTGTTCTCTTCCCTTTCTTTCTTTCTTTCTCTCTTTCTTTCTACATTACTAAGCAGTAACTTCTTAATGATGTGAGCACCTCCCTCGTCAAAGTTGTCTTAAAAAATCAAGGACAATACTTAGTTTATGTAAAACAAAACAAATAAAGAACAAACAAAAACCCTTGATATTTGGTAATAACCAAAGAATGAATGATTGAATAATAATACATAACATTTTAGAAATGAAGGAAGACGGGACATACATTTCAATGTATTTATCTTGTAGATAAAATAATTGAGACCTGTAAAATAAATTACGTAGGATCACATGGCTTATTAGTGCATTAAATAAGACTAGATCCAGATACTAAGGCCAATGTGTTTTCCAGAAGAAAACTCTTAAATATATGCTCTGCACTTAGATTGCAACATTATCAAAAGTGGGTAAAGTGGCACGAATAGAGTTTGAATCAAAGTCTCAGTATCATTGACGAGATAGAGCTCATGTGCAAACTAACTAAGAGCCAGACATAACTTTGTCCCAACATTTTGGGCATCCACAATTCTGCTGTATTTCCTCCAAAGCAAAATTTGCAAAACTATAGTATAGCTCTGTGATTGCTCTAAGTAAACTACAGGCTAGGGAAGCTAAGAATTGAATCAAAGTGTTACTTTCACAATGGGACATGAAAATCTCTGGCCAGATGTAATTGCTGGTAGAAGAGAGAACGAAATTGGACACATCAATACAACATGAGAACAATTTTGAGGGCCATGATAAAATAACCTATGATGTCAGGGCCTAGGCGGTTTCACCATGGAAAGATCACATCAGCAGAGAGAGATATGGATGAATTCTTAAATTCTTATTTTTCCCTACCCCATGATGTTGGTTGCCTTTATAATTGCATTGGTCAGTACCCAAGCACATACTAGCATCATATCAAGTTTCAAACTCCAGGTTCACAATTCTATTTCCAATGGTTCCAGCAAGGTCTTAACTATTGCTTCAATTGGAAAGATTTCTTAATTAACTTCATTTCTTTCCCTGCATTCTTCAGCTTAAGAGTTCTCAAGTGTCTTCTATGCTCTAGAATTTATTTATTTTTTAATGTTTTTTTTTAAATTTTATTTTTGAGAGACAAAGTATGAGTGAGGGAGGGGTAAAGAGAGAGGGAGACACAAAATCTGAAGCAGGCTCCAGGCTCTGAGCTTTCAGCACAGAGCCTGACATGGGGCTCAAACTCACAAGCCATGAGATCATGACCAGAGCCAAGCTGGACATTTAACTGACTGAGCCACACAGGCAACCCTAATATTTATTTTTTAATGTTTATTTATTTTGAGAGGGAGAGAGTAACCGGGTGAGGAGCAGAGAAAGAAGGAGGGAGAGAATCCCAAGCAGGCTCCACACTATCAGCACAGAGCCTGACACAGAGCTCTATTTCAGGAACCGTGAGAACATGACCTGAGCCGAATCAAGAGTTGGATGCTTAACCAACTGAGCCACCCAGGTGCCCCTATACTCTAGTAGAATTTAAAGAGCTGGTCAGTTATCATTAATAAGCATTGTTTAGTTTAGTTTTTACTATGAGTTTTCTTGCTTAGTAATGATTCAAGTGGTTTCTGTTATCAGAAAAATAAAAATATAAATATACTGACGAGAGATTAAGAGACAGAGTAGGTGAGATGACCTTTGTTTTTCATTTTCCTTTATTTTCCCTAAGGAGTGAATTCTATCTAAGTGTTCCTAATGAGTGTATGAATGTGCACTGTTTACATTTGTGTATGTATGCATGCATGTATGTTATGGAAGAGAAAGACAATGGCATATTAATTTTATGGGTAGCCATGGCACTAGACTCAGGATGGCGAAACAAAGCAATTTAAGCAAAATTGTAAGGTCAAGAAATGTTATTTATGAAAAAAAAATAATCTGTTAAATAGAAGATATGTATGGCTGTTGGAATCAGACATTTAGGGGATAAATTCTGGATGTTCCATTTATTACTGTCTTCATTTTCCTTCCCTATAAAAAACAAACATGTTACCTTATAGATGTGTCTGGCATAGTAAGTGCTAAATAAATGTTGGTTCCTTTCTTGCATTTCCTGGACCTGAGAGATGCCCTATTATGAAATCAAATGGTCAAATAAAAAAATGCCATTTATATATCTATCTATGAATCATGACACTGAAAGTACATAAAGTATACATTATATTAAATCTATCCCTAAAATACTTAAAATTGAACTAAAAGGGAAGATATTCATAGAAATAATTACAATTGAACAAATAATAAATGCTTGGAAACCTAATCAGCTTTTCAAATAGTGCATTAGAAATGGTAAGATTACTCTGCATATTAATGCATATAAGATTGATGAAAATAGAGGTTAAAATTGTACTTACAAATTTTTAGATACTGTTGGGGGTGGAGGATCATAGTGACTATTTACTTTAACCCTCTGATTTTAAAATGAGAAAATAGAGATTCAGACATATGATGTGATTTGTCCAAATCATGGCAATAGTAAGTATTGGAGCAGTTAAGTGAAGCAAGAGCAGAAGCAGGATCTCTATGGAAGTAACATCACCAAATTATATTCAGTGGAAGAAATATATGTTCTAAGTCCATTTAATTCATTCTTAATTGCTTAAGTATACAAATATACCCCTTTGACCTACATAAAATTACTTTCAAACTTAGTCCATCTGATTATGACATGAACATTGAAACCATTGAAACATACAGAGGGTAATATATTTTGGGTGTTGTTTGAGGGAGAATGATTCATTTTTATAGCTACCTAATGAGATATATTAACTGTTGTCACTCCCACTTTTGCTGGGATATTCTGTAAATACAAAGGTTCAAAGACACTATTAGTAGTTTCAAGAGGAACTTTCAAATTGATGATTACTTTAGACTAAGGGGGCACAGTGGTTGACATCAAAGTCTGGTGTTATGTGGCTTTGGTTAATCAAATCTTTTTAGAAAAGTAATAAAAAATAGAAATATTAGATTTATGGAATAGAAGTCCTAGTTATTAAGATGTATTAGAAGCTAACTTCTATATTTTTATGGTTAGCAAAAGCTAATCCTATGTGTTACTAATGAAGTAACAAGATAAGAATGGGCTTTCTTTAGTAAGCAGTTTTAGTCACTAGTAGGTAGCTATCATATGGAATAGAGAGAGATCTGAGAAGAAACTCATTTTTCCCCAGTGACTCCTGTATTTGCAAGATCTTCCTCTTTCTGGCCTCTAGGCCAGATCCCTATATTCTGACAAAATGTAGTCCAATGAAACACATACAGGGAAAAGAAAAAGCATTCCTACTCAAAATGGCACAGGATAAACATATGTAACTCATACCATATGAAGTGAAGTTGTCAGAAAATATTAACAGTTTCCAAAAGGACCAGGATAATTAAAATGACTTCAATGAAATCTAGGAAAGCTATATTACTAGTCTTTGAAAGCATGCTAGGCAGCTCCCCATTACACACATACATATTTTTAATTCCATCTTTATTGATGATCAAATATGATGCAACATGATAATTATATGTTATCTAAGCATGTATTTTAGGGCTTTTTTCAAGCATACTAGCATAATATGTTAGTATGGAATAAGCTTTGCCTCTCACCTAATATAACACCTCTTTCTTTCTGAAGCCCTCCTATGATACTTCAGTACATTTTTTTTAACTTAAATATATGGTGTCTTATTATTACTTGTTATTGAATCTCTATCACTTTAACTGGATTTCAGCTTTTTAATGACAGATAATGTTTTATTTTCCTTCATATTTTGTGTCCTACATAGTAACTAAGTCAGACCTTGGAGATATGGTAGTGGCCTGGGGAGATCCTATTTTTCTAAATTGAATAACATAGTCTTACTTATATCTTTTTAATCCAAAAGACAACGTTAACTGATGTTTTAGATAATGGAAGACCATTAACAACATAACACACGTTGAGACTTAAGTGTATTAGAAAACAAAAAGAATGGCGATACCTTTTTATTTTCTGGATGGCTTGACGTATGCAAGGGAGTTGAGCAGAAATTTGGGAGAGCTCTCCTTCCCTAAATTGATGTCTTCTTATTTGTATGATTCTTAATACTCTGAATAAATTATATCTAAGAGGTAATTACTGTTGTAATTCATAATCTATCCAAATAGCTATAAAAACCATTGTCAGTTACCATCTATTTCCTTATCAAATAATTGTAAGTTACATCAGAAAAAGGATGGCTCTACAATACAGTTCTGTGTCTATTCCAGGTAGCTCACAACAAAATTGTCACTGAATCTTTCTAATTACATCGAAAAAATGTGCAGAACACTTTTATGGAATAGAACCCTTAAATTCATCCAGTCTTAAAACTAGAAAATATTTTGGAGTAGTTAATTTTACAGAAGAGGAGAGGGTAGTCCAGAATTGGAAAATGACTTGACCAAGGGCACAGAGTCCATTCTTCAAAATCTCCATGATTGTATTATAATTGTGTAGATTCATTTGGGTGGCCCTACAATAGTGGTTTTCAAGCAGGGGTGATTTTGTCTGTCATTTGGCAATGGAGACAGTTTTGATTTTCACAATTTGTGGGGAGGTCTCTACTGGCAAGTAGTTTCATAGAAGCCAAGAATATTCATAAACATTCTATAATGCACAGAACAGGCCCCTACAATTAAGAAATATAAGGCCCAGAATATCAACAGTGTCGAAGATAAAAACCCTATAATTCATAGAAAAGAAAAAAACAAAACAAAATCTTGTGTGATTTATGTGATCCCTCTCTCTCAAACTAACTTCTGTGCTTTCCTATTCCGTACCCATGGCCATGTATATGTCTATCAACTCCCATTGTCCTACAATTCATTCTCACACACATTAAAATGGGAGTAGTGGTAAGGATGGATGGGATTTACTGCTGGGAAAAACAAGGTTGAACTTCATGGCCGTATCCAAATTCTATTATTTAAAGGAGGTTTAAAGAACCCCAAAATCTTCTCCATAATTGTTTTTTTCTTAGAAACCACGCACTTATAAGTAAACTCAGTTGTGGAAACATTTTGGAAATACTAAGGAATTTTGCTGTTAACATAAGGCACCAATAAACAATAAAATCTAGGACTTAAGTGGGAACATCAAAATGCTTGCCTCGGGCTCCATTCTGACCTATTCCATTTTTTAAGCCTTTATATATTCAGTCTTCATAGCATCTCAGTGTAGTTAATTGTTGAGGATACCATTTGTCACTAAGTAACAATTCTAGACTCTTAATAAAACTTATGTCTGATGGTTCATAAAACCAAATCACAGGTCCCTTAAGACAGACATTGGGGTCCAAATTAAACATAAACAAGTTTTTTTTTTCCTATAAGATATTGGTATTACTGGGTTCTTTAGGCATATTTACATTTGATATAGGAAGTGAAGATTCAAGATGAGGATCCAGATTCTCTGGTTTAATCAACAATGTGAGGTTGATTCTTATCACTTCCAAATTTCATTCTTTATCTTTTCATCTTTTCTCCCTATTCTTTTTCGATGGATTAATGTTGTCAATTCTCTCCTTATAACCCATCCTGCTCTTAGGAAAGGATCTTTCTTAATATTAATGGAGTCTGATATGTTATTTGTCCTGAGGATATATGTGTTTTGATTGATGAATATGAAGCAGATAAGGAAAGTTTTTTGAAGGACAGTTGGTAGTCTATCTTACCTACTATAGGTTTAGTCAAGCTAGCCTGGGGTAGAAGTTAGTTTGGGGAGAATAATGGAGGAGAGGATTTAATAGATATTGTAAGACTAGATTCTGGATTCTAGAAGAAATTAAGCTTTGAAGGTAATTGGGAAGGTCATGACTAAGTCAGCATGTTGTGAAGTTGGATAAAGTGTGACATGACAAGTAGAATTGGGTAAGGAAGAAATCATAAACAGAATAATCATGTATTAAGATACTTTCTGCCTCTGTTCCCTTACTATATTCTGATTTCTGTCCAAAAGCCCTTTCTTTCCCTTTCTTCCATTTCCAACTTTTTTTTTTTTTTCTTAAATCTCCTGTATTTCTAGACCTGTAATGTGAAGTAGATACTCATTGAGACTTGTTTGACTGACTGGTTATGTCTTCTTGTTTCACCTCCATTTCAACATTAGGCTACCTAGCAACAGAAGAACAGCTGCATTTACATAAGGTGATCCTGGACTATTCTGAGACACTGTAATTGGATTACCTCTCCAAATTATTGCTGTCATCAGTAAACATGAAACAGGTAGACCAGAATCCAAATTCACATGACTGTCCTGGAAGTCAACAGTCAGGGCTAATACAAGGAGGAAGCAGAGGAAATGGAAATGAGGAGAGATCTGACATTGAACTTCAGTTTTACTCATATCACCCATTAGATAAAGTCCCACACAGCCTGATTTCCTTAATGCCTCGATTTTTTTTTCGCTCAATACCCAACCACCCTGAATAAAATGTACTTTTTTAAATATGACATTCCACATTTAATCCTTCCTTCTCTAACTTTAGATATAGTAGCAGATTTGATATTTTAGAGACTGTTATTAGATTTAAAATATTTAATAAAGAAGAGGTACTTTAACAAGAAAAATAAGTAAATAATTAAAAATAAGAGGGGATAAGGTGGATATTGTAAACATAAAGCTATTTATCCTAAGAGTATACATTTATATTAATTGAATGGTAAAATTAAGTAATAAAGTATTGCAAACATGTGGAAGGAAAATTCAGATAGTTTTTACTTCATGCTTTCAGTTCTTTATAGTACATTACATCAGTTAATGGCAATTTGTATAATTTGTATAATGACATAAATTGCCACAAATCCTTACTCAATGAAGTGCTATCAAAGTCATAAATCAGGAGTCAGAGAATGAGCATTGGGAAGCACAGTCTATCACCCTTAGGGTAAAAGAGGAACAGGTCACGGTGGCAATCATTTAGTGAGTAACTGTGCAAGGTTGAAAAGGAAAATGAATGGAATGGCATGAGGAAAGTATTACTGAACCAGCCCTTGATGAGCTAATCCCCCACATCAAATAGAATAATGCTTTATGGCTACATATTGTTTTGCTCAACTTCTAAAATTACTTTCTCTGGCTTATGATTACTTCTCTACAGGGGTCTAAAGAGAATGTCGAGAATAAATCTCAAATCCTTTCAGAGATTTACCAACACAGGATATTTATTTTAAATGAATATATATTCAATATATATATGCAATCATATGTATATTATTATATAATAATATAAATCACTTATGTATTATATATATTCAAGAGCTGTCAAAGGTTTGAGATTTTATCCAACCTGACACAATTTCATGGATGCTAGCAGAAGACATGAGACTCCCAGGTCAGAGACAAAAACTTTGTTACTTAGAGCAATAGCAGTAGCCAGATTATCAGCATTTTCTTACACCAGTTCTCTAAGCCTCAGTTCTCACAGAATACCACAGAAAACCAGATGACACAAAGAGATCCAGATGCGTTACACAACAGGAGAAGAGCCTTGGGTATAGAGAATCCAGATCTTTTAGAATGGGCAATAAACATGTCTACCCTTTGTTCCAGAGAGGGACTATTTTTATCATCCAAGACTGCAAACAAACCTGTCCTTGGCTCTGGAAGGAGAAAAAATCTCTTTCTTCCAAGGCTCTTGGCTATAAACCTCCTTGAAAAGATAATTAAACATAAAGGCAATTCAAATGTCTTTGGTTTCAAGACATGAAGAAGCATGAAAAACTCATGGAAAATTGTCTTCTGACACTTTTTAAGTTGAGAAATACTCTGAAAAATCTCATGACTTTGACTCCCCTTGGGATATGCTTCTATGTTCTCTTTTTCCAGGAGAGACACTTCTTGCCTCCCACTGTCCCATTCTTGGAACTAATGAACTTGAGCTACCTAGACAGTGGAAAATGAAACAAAACATTAACTTTGGTCTTTTAGCGTTGGCAGAGGGTCTAAAGTAATAATCCTTGGCATTTATCCCTTTACCTTTTATTATCTAAGCACTTTGTGAAATTATCTAGTTAGTTAATCTTCCTAACACCTTTGTGAGTGAGGTTAAATGATGCAGTTTCTAAAATAGGTATATACAAATTATGACTTGATAGGTCTAGTGATATAAGTTTGGACTATAATTGTTCTTGGTATTTGATGGGATTACAGCCATTTTATGGGCCAGTGGTTGTAGTTTCTTCTACACGTCATCTGTTTTTATGATCCAGCATCTGAAAGAACAATCCAAAGTGGCTCAGTGAAACCACTGTCCCTTCTAAGGAAACCAGTCTTGTAACACATAATCTTTTAAATATTTTTGTTTTGTTTTCTCCTATTGTCGCTGGCCTCCACTATAACTCAATTTCTAATTTTAAAAGTAATTATCGGAACAAAAATGATAAAGCCTTATCATTTGATAAGAACTTAAAGTGTCATGTGAATAAGTTTCTTCAATGAGTAAATTCTTTAGAACTGATGATTATTTTTTGAAATAGAGTATAGATTAAATCATTTTTGGTCAATAGGATAATAATATAATTTATATATTTTTTAACATTCTGTTAATGTGACCTAATATTCACCAGATGTTACAAGATTGTTAGTGCAAAAAGGGTCTCATATTTCAAATTTCACAGGATTATGGGATTTTTTTCTGTTTTATTTTTCACTATGAATCCCTAATACCTAAATGAAGAGTACACATTGCATGAACTATAAAAAATATTTGTTAAATAATGATAGCATAACTTTTTAACTCTCTACAAAGTCACTCTGCCATGCCAGCCATATGTAAAAAAAAAGTCTATCATTATGAATGGGATTTTTTGCTCAAGCACTAATGCTGTCTCTTGTACTCTCTACCTTACTCAGCAGTTGCTCCCAGGAATTCACATAGACCTTCCAAATCTCTTATGTTACCAGACATATGCTGGGTTCTAGACAGGACAAAGAAGAAGAATTTTTTTCCCCACTCAGTGATATATCCTGCCACTCATGGGCTCCAGCAAAAATGTTTGGATCCACGTCACATAAATTTTTGCGATTTCAGTTTCTTTAGTTCCAGTCTAAAACTTTGCTCCCCAAAGCCTCATACCCCGTTCATGCAGCCAAAATAAGGATAGGATTTTTAGCTGTCCTTCTCTATCATCCCTTCATTCTTTCTCTCTTTTCTCTCCCTGTTTCCATACAAAATTACCTCTGTGCAGGCTGTTTTACCCACGTGCAGATTTACTCATGCTTCAGGGACCCTTGTTCCTCATATTCAGACATATCTGAATTTTAATTTACCTTAGCTGCAACACCATCTTAAATTAACAGATGTATAATAATTTACATTTCAAAGGAATGCTTTCTCTTTTGAAATAGTTACCTTGTGGAAAGCAAAACATTTACTTCAGCTCTACATTGGTCACAATCTTCCTACAGATGACACAATTTAGTTCCCTGATGGTGAACCTAAATTTTCATAAGACCTGCCTATGATTAGGCCAGGTAAAGAAAGTTGTTGATCAAGACATACAACACACTCTTTTATCCCTTCTTTTAATAAGACATCTTATAACTTCTTTTACAAAAAAAAATCATGCTGTTATGAACCCATGTTTTCTAGTTGTTTCTGTAATGATTAATCTACACAAAATTCATTTTTTTTCCCTTCATGTCAATGATCACATTATCTGCTTTAGGTAGAGTTTTAAAACTTTATATACATTTATTCATATTTGCAGTCTCTTTCACTCTTCCAATTCTAGGTAACTGGTAATAATATGATCAGCCTCATCACTTAAACATAGATGACTATGACAAAAAAGCATGTGGCCAAAGAAATAAAAGTTCATACTGTTTTTGACGTAAGTGTCAAGATGATCCAAGGGTTGCCCTTGCGACAGATAATTAGGGAAAACTGTCAAGCCTGCAGCTTAATCCTGTGTACATCTGCTCAAAGTCAGCTCTGAAAACTGTGGGATCTAGGAAGACAATCTTTTGTAATTAGCCAAGGCCACTATAATCCATAAAAACATCTGATCAAATTGATTTCCAGTCCATCAAGTGGTATCTGTCAACAGCAAACTTACCGATCATCCTGGAGCTGTGACTACCTCATGTAAACCTCTAAGGTCATTTAAAGGTTCCTTTGCCTTGTAAATATAAAATCATTTTCACTTTTTGACAGACTGTCTTTTCATGTGGGGCAGTAGAGAAGAGGGGAAGTAGGAAAAAGATGGATTGTCAGAAGCATTCACAAACCATTAATATCAGGGAGGCAGAAATCCACAAAATGTCCACTGTAAGATCAGTGTTCTGCTAATGTGTAGTCAAAAAATATGTGTAGTTTATGAAGAGAGAAAATTATATCATTTCTGTTTCTGTACTTGAGATCTTGACTTTGTTCTTAATGGTGTGCATTGCCAAATACTGTACACATGCCTATCTTGCTACTTGGATATGCTATTTCCATCTCTCTGCTATCACTTTCTTCAAGTTCTAGTCTCCAGAGGGTTTCTAATACAATTACTAAAACAATCTTCTTTCAACTCAATTAATTCAATTTTAAGAATGGATCGTGTCATGTCACTTTTTGCCTCTCTCTTACTTTAAAGTTTTTTTTCTTTTTTATGTTGAGAGAGACAGAGAAAGTACGAGTTTTTTTTGGGGGGGGAGGGGCAGAGAGAGAGGGAGAGAGTATCCCAAGCAGGCTTCACACTGTGAGCATAGCACCTGATGTGGGGCTTGAACTCATAAAACTGTGAGATCATGACCTGAGCTGAAACCAAGAGTCAGATGATCAACCAACTGAGCCACCTAGGCACCCCCTGCATTCTCTATTCTAATCCTTTCCCCTGGTTGGTGTTCTGTGCACTCTGTTTATGTTCTAAGCTTCAGTGATTTTTCCCTAACCTTTCTTTCTCCATGGCAATACATATAGCCTCTCTTAGGTAAAATTAACTTCATTCATTTCAGAAGTCCAATCTGAAATTAGTTTAAGATCTCCCTAGCCTCCTCTGGATCTTAATTTGACATACTCTTACCTTTAATTAATTATATAACTTAATGAAATAGTCCTAACAGTTAGCTTCACTTTGTTTTCTTTCACCCGGATTCTCTGACAGCTCTTCAGGATTTGCCATTATTCTTTCTTGCAGCTCTCTCCCCTCTTATCCTCTGTACTAATGCACTTTTCTGCCATCTTTTTCACTTTCTTTTTTTCTGAGATCCCTTTGTAAGACCATCCCCTAAGTGAAGGATACTCCCACAAGAATTCCAGTCCTTAATTTTCTATTCTTATTTCTGCATTATCCCCATGGCTCCCCCTGCCTCCTCTAAGTTGATGACTCTCATTTTTGTGTCTCCAGCAGCTTGAACTTTGTCCCACATGTTCAATTGCCTAAAGGCATCTTTGCTTAAAAAACCTCATATTCGTGCAAATCTCAACATATTTGAAACTGAATTAATCTTCTCCCTACAATTGGATTCTTTTTCAAATTACTTCGTTCCAGTAAGGCACTTGTCCTGGCTGGTTTCCTTCCCTTGCTCTGTTTTCAATTTGTCACCAAGTTGTTTCATTTCTTCCTGCAAATTTTGCCATATGATTATTATTGCCCCTCTTCCTTTACTGTTACCACCCTACTGAAGACTTTATCACCCTCCTCCCCAAATTAAGAGCACTTGTTGATTTCTTTAAGATATAACTCATATGCCACAAAATTCATCATTTTGAAGTATAAATCTTAATGGTTTTCAATATATTCACAGAGTTGTGCAACCATCATCATTATCTGGTTCTAGAACATTTTTGCCACCCTCAAAAGAAACCCTGTGATAATTAGTAGTCACTCATCATTCTGTTCCTCCTCCCCCATCTCTCAGCCCCTCACTATTCTACTGTCTTTATGGATTTGCTTATTCTTGACATTTTATATAAATGGAATAATGCAATATGCAGCCTCTGTGACCAGTTTCTTACACTTAGCGTAATGTTTTCAATGTTTGTTCATGTAGCATGTATCAGTATTTCATTTCTTTTTATTGCAGACTACTGTTTCTGTGTGTGTGTGTGTGTGTGTGTGTGTGTGTGTGTGTGTGTCTGTAATTGTTGTTTATCCATTTATCCGTTGATGGACATTTGGGTTGTTGGCTATTATCCTAAGAAGATATAATATTTACTATAACAGATAAAAATACATGCAGATGTATAAAGGTGTCAAAGTGGAAATGGGTAAAATTTGGCATATATATCTCGAAGTCAAATCAACTAGATATGTTGATGGATTGGATGAGAGGGATGAGAGAAAAAGTAATCACAAATGAATTCATAAACTTATGAATTCAGTGGCCTCCTTCCTTAGGGGAGAAAATTATTTAATGACATAGAGAAAATTGTGCCTGCAGAATGGTACCTGGAGTCTGAATGTCTGTAGTTTAGATAGAGGACACTTGTTCTATAAGTTTTCTTTGGGAGAGCTCATCTATACTTATGGGTTTATATCCAGAAGTTTCAGATGTGATATATCTGCTGAATATTTTTATGTAAATGTCCAAATACAAAGCTAATGCCAAACTTATAATAATGCCTTCTAAAGACACTCTTTAGCGAGGTAGTTTTTTATCTTAGTTGTATATATCACCATCCACCCCTATTACACATACTAACAATTTAAGACTTATGCTTGGCTGTGACCTCTATCCTATATCTGCTCAGGTCCCTAATAATACTTCTGCTCTTGGCACAAGCAGTTATCAAGTCCTGCCAATTTTTCCTCTTAAGTACTTTCTATGATCCATTTCACTCTTCCTCTTGCCCTCATTCCTATTATTTCTTACATGTACTCAGTCTATGTCATATTCTTCTCTGTCTCGATTTTCACCCCTCAACTTATCATTAGAACAACTGCCAGAAATATCCAGATAAAATACAACTCTGACTTGTCCTGACACTTAGAAATTTTTAGGCATTCTCCATAACAAAAACCTAGCCTGGGTTAGTGCCCCCTATTTTCTCAAATAAATTATATAACACTACAGACATGTGGTACATTGTAGGTGCCATATATATTGTAACTATATGTTTATGTATTGTCTTATTTTATTTTATCCTAAGATAAAAATTAGAATTTGGGGCTATTGCCTAGAATTTTGACTTACAATGTCTCAATTAATGTTATGCAAACGAATAAATTGTATAGATTATGTTAGACTAGTGTCAGACAGTTTATATTTTTAAAAATATTATTCCTACTCCAGTGTTTTGCACACTAGTTATAATTAAAACACAACTAGTCTTACCAAAAATAAAAATACTGTTTGGAGAGCTGGAGAAAGGTACTTTGGGTAAAGATTGAGTATCTGAAACTTAGTACCTTAAATCTAAACCTGATGATACCTATTGGATCCTTGTACAACAGGGTTAATTAAAATATAGGTACTTATAAAAATATCGCATAATTTAGTGCATAAAGTGAAAATGTTTGCATGTTTTCTTACTTTCATATAGGTTATAAAAAAGCAAGGAAAAAAGATTTGACAGAGAATTATCTACAGTAATAAATATGAATATAGGTATATAGTCACATATTCATATATATTCATATGTATATATACATATGTATGTATATATATACACAAAAATGTGAATGTTATTAGGAGAAAAATATCATGTTCAGAGCTCCAAATCACATGTTAATGAAGCAAATAATCTTTCCAAAGACAAATTCACCCTAAGTCATTCAAAAATGTGTTTAGAACATATAGTTAATGTATTCTTTAATTGCTTTTGGGCTGAAGTTAAACTCTTCTAGCCTCTAGGCTGATGGTCTCAATAATGTCTGATTTTGAATTTGGGAAGCCTTTAGGTAACAACTGGGTTTCCCACGCAAAGTGTTGTAAAATACAACAAAACCCCCAAAAACTCAGTGCTTAAAATTTAGATGTGTGTGTGTGTGTGTGTGTGTGTGTGTGTGTGTGTGTGTGTGTTTCAATTCTGACTTTGTAATCTTATTCATTTGTATTAGTGAACATTAAGATTTTGGTTGTGCTTCACAATCCAGGATGGGGCAATTATAAAGGTTGTAACATCCAACAAATTCTCTTTTACTTTCCAAATTAGTGTGAAATATATTAGGTCAGTATATTGATATACTCATCACTCCACCTGTACTACTCAATCAAGACTGTTAATTCATATTAACACCGTTAAGAGCTGGTCAAATCTTGCCTCTTTCAGGAAGCCTTCTTTAGTTTATTTGATCACACTTTTAATTAACATATTCCTTTCTGTCCTTTATGTACTTGAATCACAGTTTATATCTTATTTGTTTGAGTTTTTACTATGACTACTTCTCTGTTATTTCTTCCAGACCATAAATGTGGAATTTCTAATGTAGTAGTAGATCTCTATCTTTGAGATCATATGTAGCAAGGCTTGACAAGTCTCAGGACACTTAATGTGTCATCTTTTTTTTTTTTTTTTTTTTTCTCTGCTTAAGGACAATTGGTACTACAAGCGATTGCTTCACAACTAGCAGGCATAATCTGGAAGTACACAGATTTAACTGAGTAAAAGTCATCCACAGAAATATGGCTCAATTCCCTGGCCTCTGAGCAATGATTCAAAGGCATGATCCTCAGTTTCTCAGGGAATCCCTAAAAGTATTGAGCCTCAGTTAATTTTCTAATTAATATTTTTTTAAATTTTTTTCTGCCTTTGCTCTTTTTCTCTACTTTCTTATTGTGGCTCCTAAAATTACCTCCAAAATAAATTATCTTCTCCTGCTTTCTGGTCATAAAGTCAACTTTGAGGAAAGCCAATTTAAGGAAGTTGGAAAACAGTAGGTGTTCAATATCCTTGTTGAGTAAATCAGCAAAATACTATAAGTGACTCAGAAATCATATAAATGTCAAAGATCTATGTGAGAACAATGGAAGTACTGCAGTTGCATTATGATGTAGGCAACATTTTTCTTTGGAGTTTTCCCACTTCCTTGTGCTGTCTTCTGCTCTTTCCAGTTAGAACCTTTATTAGTTTGGTTTTTTTTTCAGAGGTCTGGTGGTATGTTTTTTCCATCTTCCTGGACTCTCAGTGTTGTTTTTTACACAACTACTCTCTTGAGGCAACTTCCAGAGTTCCTGTTCTCTCCTTTATAATTTCCTTCCCTCAAAGATTTCTTACAATACAACTTATTTTCTCTAAGATTCTAGGATTGGCTTTGTGTAAACACATCCATGTCCAAATCCAAGGCATAGCATATTATCTCCTCAGAGTAGTTTGCCTTTTAATAGAGATCTTTGAGAGATTCATTGCTATAGCCTAACCATTAATATACAAACATAAATTCTAATTGGAGAAATTCCAGGCACTGTAGTAGGTTAATAGAGGAAATATTTTTTAGGAAGTAGGAGATGTTTTATATTACATCAAATATGTAGGGGTTTATTCTGCCTATTTATTGGGCTAGATTTGGCTTCAGAAAACATTGTCTATTTTAAAATTTCTTTAGACTGAAACAGAAATTTTCCCCACACTATAACTTAGTTCTCCTCTGTTTCCTCAGCTGCTTCTCAGTTTAAGTCTGGAGTAAGACTGGGTGAGGTACAGAATGCTAGAAAGCAACAAATGAGAGTTTCAACATATGGGGTGTTTTCTTCCACATTTGAAGATATAGTGATATGTCTCCCTACCCAATAGCTGTTCAACCCAAGTACGATAACTCTTACATTTTTATTGTAGAAGATTTTTAGATACTGCACTTTCACCATTATTATATGTTGCAAATTTAGTTTTTCTATAAACTTCATAATGGTTTTAATGTAAGGATACTTTTCTTTTTTTTTTAATTTTATTTTTTTTTAATTTACATCCAAATTAGCATATAGTACAACAGTGATTTCAGGAGTAGATTCCATAGTGCCCCTTACCCATTTAGCCCATCCCCCCTCCCACACCCCCTCCAGTAACCCTCTATTTGTTCTCCATATTTATGAGTTTCTTATGCTTTGTCCCTTCCCTGTTTTTTTTTTTTTTTGATTATTTTTGCTTCCCTTTCCTTATGTTCATCTGTTCTGTGTCTTAACGTCCTCATATGAGTGGAGTCATATGATATTTATCTTTCTCTGACTAATTTCACTTAGCATAATACCCTCTAGTTCCATCCATATAGTTGCAAATGACAAGATTTCATTCTTTTTGATTGCCGACACATCTTCTTTATCCATTCGTCAGTTGATGGACATTTGGGCTCTTTCCGTACTTTGGTTATTGTTGATAGTGCTGCTATAAACATTGGGGTGCATGTGTCCCTTTGAATCAGCACACCTGTATCTCTTGGATAAATACCTAGTAGTGCAGTTGCTGGGCCATAGGGTAGTTCTATTTTTAGTTTTTGTGGAACCTCCATACTGTTTCCAGAGTGGCTGCACCAGCTTGCATTCCCACCAACAATGCAAAAGAGATCCTCTTTCTCCACATCCTCGCCAACATCTGTTGTTGCCTGAGTTGTTAATGTTAGCCATTCTGACAGTTGTAAGGTGGTATCTCATTGTGGTTTTGATTTGTATTTCCCTGATGAGTGATGTTGAGCATTTTTTCATGTGTTGGTTGGCCATCTGGATGTCTTCTTTGAGAAGTGTCTATTCATGTCTTTTGCCCATTTCTTCACTGGATTATTTGTTTTTTGGGTGTGGAGTTTGATAAGTTCTTTATAGATTTTGGTCACTAACTCTTTATCTGATATGTCGTTAGCAAATATCTTCTCCCATTCTGTCGGTTGCCTTTTAGTTTTGCTGATTGTTTCGTTCGCTATGCAGAAGATTTTTATTTTGATGAGGTCCCAGTAGTTCATTTTTGCTTTTATTTCCCTTGCCTCTGGAGACATGTTGAGTAAGAAGTTGCTGTGGCCCAGATCAAAGAGGTTTTTGCCTGCTTTCTCCTCAAGGATTTTGATGGCTCCCTGTCTTACATTTAGGTCTTTCATGCATTTTGAGTTTCTTTTTGTGTATGGTGTAAGAAAGTGGTCCAGGTTCATTCTTCTGCATGTCACTGTCCAGTTTTGCCAGCATCACTTGCTGAAGAGACTGTCTTTATTCCATTGGATATTCTTTCCTGCTTTATTAAAGATTAGTTGTCCATACGTTCCTGAGTCCATTTCTAGGTTCTCTATTCTATTCCATTGATCTGAGTGTCTATTTTTGTGCCAGTACCGTACTGTCTTGATGACTAGAGCTTTGTAATATAGTGTGAAGTCCGGGATTGTGATGCTTCCTGCTTTGGTTTTCTTTCTCAAGATGGCTTTGGCTATTCAGGGTATTTTCTGGTTCCATACAAATGTTAGGATTATTTGCTCTAGCGCTGTGAAGAATGCTGGTGTTATTTTGATAGGGACTGCATTGAATATGTAGATTGCTTTGGGTAGTATTGACATTTTAATGATGATTTGTTCTTCCTATCCAGGAGCATGGATTATTTTTTCCATTTTTTGGTGTCTTCTTCAATTTCTGTCATAAGCTTTATATAGTTTTCAGTGTATATATTTTTCACCTCTTTGGTTAGATTTATTCCTAGGTATTTTGTGTTTTTTTGTGCAACTGTAAATGGGATCAATTCCTTGATTTCTCTTTCTGTTGCTTTATTGTTGGTGTATAGGAATGCAACCAATTTCTGTGCATTGATTTTGTATCCTGCAACTTTGCTGAATTCATGAATCAGTTCTGTCAGGTTTTTGGTGGAATCTTTAGGGTTTTCCATATGGAGTATCATGTCATCTGCAAAGAGTGAAAGTTTGACCTCCTCCTGCCCAATTTGGATGCCTTTTATTTCTTTGTGTTGTCTGATTGCAAAGGCTAAGACTTTCAATACTATGTTGAATAACAGTGGACATCCCTGTATTGTTCCTGACCTTAAGAGGAAAGTTCTCAGTTTTTCCCCATTGAGGATGATATTAGCGTTGGGTTGTTCACATATGGCTTTTATGATCTCAAGGAATGCTCCTTCTATCCCTACTTTCTTAAGGGTTTTTATCAAGAAAGGGTGCTGTATTTTGTCAAATGCTTTCTCTGCATCTATTGAGAGGATCATATGGTTCTTGTCCTTTCTTTTATTGATGTGATGAATCATGTTAATTGTTTTACGGATATTGAACCAGCCCTGCATCCCAGTTATAAATCCCACTTCGTCATGGTGAATAATTTTTTTAATGTATTGTTGGAGTCAGTTGGCTAATATCTTGTTGAGGATTTTTGCATCCATGTTCATCAGGGAAATTGGTCTATAGTTCTCCTTTTTAGTGGGGTCTCTGTCAGGTTTTGGAATCAAGGTAATGCTGGCTTCATAGAAAGAGTTTGGAAGTTTTCCTTCCATTTCTATTTTTTGGAACAGCTTCAAGAGAATAGGTGTTAACTCTTCCTTAAATGTTTGCTGGAATTTCCCTGGAAAGCCATCTGGCCCTGGACTCTAGTTTTTTGGGAGATTTTTGATTACTAATTCGATTTCCTTACTGGTTATGGGTCTATTCAAATTTTCTATTTCTTTCTGTTTCAGTTTTAGTAGTGTATATGTTTCTAGGAATTTGTCCATTTCTTTCAGATTGCCCATTATATTGGCATATAATTGCTCATAATATTCTCTTATTATTTTTTTATTTCTGCTGTGTTTTATGTTCCGCTGTGATCTCTCCTCTTTCATTCTTGATTTTATTTATTTGGGTCCTTTCCTTTTTCTTTTTGATCAAACTGGCTAGTGGTTTATCAATTTTGTTAATTCTTTCAAAGAACCAGCTTCTGGTTTCATTGATCTGTTCTACTGTTTTTTTGCTTTTGATAGCATTAATTTCTGCTCTAATCTTTATTATTTCCTGTCTTCTGCTGGTTTGGGGTTTTATTTGCTGTTCTTTTCCAGCTCTTTAAAGTGTAAGATTAGGTTGTGTATCTGAGATCTTTCTTTTTTCTTTAGGAAGGCCTGAATTGCTATATACTTTCCTCTTATGACTGCCTTTGCTGTGTCCCAGAGGTTTTGGGTTGTGGTGTTATCATTTTCATTGGCTTCCATATACTTTTCAATTTCTTCTTTAACTTCTTGATTATCCCATTTATTCTTCAGTGGGATGTTCTTCAGTCTCCAAGTATTTGTTACCTTTCCAAATTTTTTCTTATGTTTGATTCTGAGTTTCATAGTGTTGTGGTCTGAAAATATGCACGGTATGATCTTGATCTTTTTGTACTTGCTGAGGGCTGATTTGTGTCCCAGTATGTGGTCTATTCTGGAGAACATTCCATGTGCACTGGGGAAGAATGTATATTCTGCTGCTTTAGGATAAAATGTTCTGAATATATGTATTAAGTCCATCTGGTCCAGTGTGTCATTCAAAGCCATTGTTTCCTTGTTGATTTTTTGATTAGATGATCTGTCCATTGCTGGGAGTGGGGTATTGAAATCTCCTACTATTATGGTATTGCTATCAATGACTTTCTTTATGTTTGTGATTGTTTTATATATTTGGGTGCAGCCACATTTGGTGCATAAATGTTTACAATTGTTAGGTCTTCTTGGTGGATAGACCCCTTGATTATGATATAATGCCCTTCTTCATCTCTTGATACAGTCTTTACTTTAAAGTCTAGATTGTCTGAGATAAGTATGGCTACTCTGGCTTTCTTTTGTTGACCATTGGCATGACACGTGGTTCTCCATCCCCTTACTTTCAATCTGAAAGCGTCTTTAGGTCTAAAGTGGGTCTCTTGTAAACAGCATATCGATGGATCTTGTTTTCTTATCCATTCTGTTACCCTATGCCTTTTGATTGGAGCATTGAATCCATTGACATTTAGAGTGAGTACTGAAAGATATGAATTTATTGCCATTATGTTGCTTGTAGAGTTGGAGTTTCTGGTGGTGTTCTGTTGTCCTTTCTAATCTCTGTTGCTTTTGGTATGTATATATGTATTTATATTTTCATCTTTTCTCCCCTCAGAGAATCCCCCTTAAAATATCTTGCAGGACTGGTTTAGTGGTCACAAACTCCTTTAATTTTTGTTTGGGAACCTTTTTCTCTCTCCTTCTATTTTGAATGACAGCCTTGCTGGATAAAGAATTCATGCTGCATATTTTTTCTCATTCAGCACGTTGAATATATCCTGCCACTCCTTTCTGGCCTGCCAAGTTTCTGTGGATAGGTCTGCTGGAAACCTGATGTGTCTTCCCTTGTAGGTTAAGGACTTCTTTTCCCTTGCTGCTTTCATGATTCTTTCCTTGCCTGAGTATTTTGTGAATTTGATTATGATATGCCTTGTTGATGGTCATTTTTTGTCGAATCCAATGGGAGTCCTCTGTGCTGCCTAGATTTTGATGTCTGTGTCTTTCCCCAGGTTAGGAAAGTTTTTTGCTATGATTTGCTCACATAACCCTTCTATCCCTATTTCTCTCTCTTCCTCTTCTGGGACCCCTATGATTCTGATGTTGTTCCTTTTTAATGAGTCACTGATTTCTCTGATTCTTAAATTGTACTCTTTTGCCTTAATCTGCCTCTTTTTTTCTGCTTCATTATTCTCCATACGTTTGTCCTCTCTATTGCTAATTCTCTGTTCTGCCTCATCCTTCCTTGCCGCCGCAGCATCCATTTGTGATTGCAGCTCAGTTATAGCATTTTTTTTACTTTATCCTGACTAGTTTTTACTTCTTTTATCTCTCCAGAAAGGGATTCTAATCTATTTTCGACTTCAGCTAGTATTCTTATTATCGTGATCTGAATTCTGGTTGAGACATCTTGCTTGTATCTATGTTGGTTAAGTCCCTGACTGTTGTTTCCTCCTGTTGTTTCTTTTGGGGTGAATTCCTTAGTTTCATCATTTTCAGGGGAGAAAAGGAATTAATGAGGTAGAAAAAAATTAAAATTAAAAAAATTAAAATTAAAAAAAGATGAAAATTAAAAAATTAAAAACACACACACATACAAAATTGAATAAATGATGCTATATCCTAGGTGTGTTTTGGTCTGGTTGTTGAATATGGCTTGATAGATTAGAGAAAAAAGGGGAAAGAAGAAAAAAAAAGGAAATCATTTGAAAATTTGAAAAAATGAATACACTGAAGTAGACTAAAATGAAATGATGGAAGTACACTAGAATTTAAAAAAATTTACACAAAAGTAAAAAATACAGTAGAAAAAAGTTAAAAACATTTAAAAAATTTTTAATGTTTATTTATTTTTGAGACAGAGGGAGATGGAACATGAGTGAGGGAGGTGCAGAGAGAGAGAGGGAGACAAAGAATCTGACACAGGCTCCAGGCTCTGAGCTGTCAGCACAGAGCCTGATGCAGGGCTTGAACCCATGATCATGAGATCATGACCTGAGCTGAAGTTGGACTCTAAACGACTGAGCCACCCACGTGCCCCTAAAGAAAATATTTTTAATAAAAATTAAAAATAAAGATGATTTTTTTCTCTTTCTGTATTCAAGAAAAAGAAATGAAGAAGAGTAAAAATAAAAAAAGAAATCATTTGAAAATTTGAGAAAATGAATACACTGAAGTAGACTAAAAATGATAGAAGTAAAATAGAATTTGAAAAGTTTACACAAAAGTAAAAAATATAGAAAAAAATTAAAGAAAAATATTATTTATTATTAATAAAAATTGAAATTAAAAATGAATTTTTTCTTTATTTAAAAAAAAGAAAAATGAAAAAGAAAAAAAGAAAATTGAATAGATGGACCTACTAACAGACTGAAATACGACTGAAATTACTTTGTTTTCCCCTAGAAGTCAGACTATGAAGCACTTTATAGTACATAAACTAAGCAGGTGGTGAGACTTGTGTTCTTGAAGAGTGAAGTTTGCCCAGTGGGGCGGGGCTTAGTGTAACGGCTCTGTTCTCTACTAGATGGTGCTGCTAGCCTACTGGGGTGGATTGTTGTGGTGTCCTCAGGTGCATATGTACATGTGCGGGAGCAGTGAAAATGGCATCACCCAGCTACCCAACTCTAGTATCGGAATTCTCTTCTCCCCGATCAGCAATCGTGCACCCATCCTTTGTCTTCAGCTTTCATCCACTCCCCTCTTTTACACCCTCCGTGACCAAGCCCCAGGTAGTACATTTTATCTCAGATAGGGCTGTGTTCCCCAGCCCCTTCTAAGAGACTGCGGCTTTGACTGGTTCCGCCCCTCTGTGGGAGGGTCTCACCGAACAATGGCCGAATGCTTGCCACACCCAAGAAAGTCACAGGACCGTGTTGATGCTGAAGCCCAGAGACTGTGGCCAGGTGCCAGCTCACCCCAGAAAAAGTTCGTGAGATAGTGTAGCAGCAGCATTTCAGAGATTATGGAAAATCACAACACATATTTGGAACGAGGCTTCACCCTTAACAGCCTTGTTCCAGCACCAGCGAATGTGGCTGTTCTCTGGGGTCTGCTGGGCCCAGGTTTCCTGACAGCCTCTCCCAAATGTCCTTCCAGCAGTGGAACCTTCCAGCAGCTTCTTCCCCTGTGGCCCAAGAACCTTCTGGACCCCACCCTGCTCCTGGGGATTCACCCTTCCCACCAGAGCACCACCAGGTATCAAGCTGCAGAGTTGCAGACTTTGCGCTCCCCTTGTTTACAGTCTTAATGGAATTTAAACCCTCTCCTTTCTCCTTTCTCCTTTCTCCTTTCTCCTTTCTCCTTTCTCCTTTCTCATTTCTCCCTTTTTAGTTCAGTCCCTGTGGCTGTTTCTAATTTTCCACCTTCTCTCCAGCTGCTTTTGGGGAGGGGTGCTTTTCCTATATTCTGTCCACTATCTCTGTCCTCTTTCTGCATTCAAAAGCACCTCCCTGCCCTCCATGGCTTCTCTCTCCCCAAGTTCAGCTCTCTGTGCTGCTGTGTACCGGCTGAGTTCTTTGGTTCCGGTTGTGCAGATTGTTGTGTTAATCCTCAGATGAGTTTTCTAGTTGTGCAGGATGGTTGAGTGTTGGTCTGGCTGTATTTCATGGATGCAAGACACACAAAAACTTCCATGCTGTTCTGCCATCTTGGCTCCCTCAATGTAAGGATACTTTGATAAGCATTTGAACTTTAGATTAAAAGTGACTTCATATCCATTTTATCTTTTAAATCATTAGATTTCCCCCCATGTTATTAGCAAGCAAGATATTCCTTCTTCCACATCATGTTTATAATACAAATACCTACAATTAATGTAATAGTTATCCCTGCATATAAATTCAGGGTATTTTGCTTCTGAAATATCTCATTGGTGAGATGCTTCTGTGGGTGAGAATAGTACACAGGTCTTTGGCCTAATTTCAGCACTTACCACATCTTATCACACCTAATATTCTCAATGAAATCATTAATCAGTATACTGTTCTTGTCAACATCTGTACTAGAGCTTTTCAATATGATGACTCATACCTTCCTACTATTTGGCGTTGATCATAAATCACAACTTTAAGGTATAATCAATTAAGCCATTAGGAAGATAACTAGTTGGACACCTATTCAACTCAAAATGGCCTATTTTATCTATAAAGGTATTTCTTTACGGCATAATTTTAATACCCTCTTTTAGAAGATAATCTAATTTAATGTGCTTACGCCTTTATGGTTGGGATATTTTACCCTTACTATTATTGTTTTCCCAAAGATTTAATATTATTTTTGATTTTTTCTTTATTAAAAAATTATTAAAATTTTTTTTACTGTTTATTTATATTTGAGAGAGAGAGAGAGAGAGAGAGAAGCATGAGTGGGGGAGGGGCAGAGAGAAGGAGACATAGAATCTGAAGCAGGCTCCTGGCTCTGAGCTGTCAGCACAGAATTTGATGCAAGGCTCAAATTCACAAACAGCGAGATCATGACTTGAGCCAAAGTCAGATGCTTAACTGACTGAGTCACTCTAGCACCCCTGATTTTTCTTTCTTTAAAGGTTTATCTATTTATTTTGAGAGAGATAGCATAGGTATGAGCTTGTGCATGTGAGCTGCGGAGGGGCAGAGGGAAAGAAGAGAGAGAATCCAGGATCCGCACTCTCAGCACAGAGCCAGATGCAGGGCTCAGTCCCATGAACTGTGAGATCATGACCAGAGCAGAAATCAGGAGTCAGACACTCTACTAACTGAGCTACCCACGCATCTATTTATGATTTTCTTAAAGCTCACAAGCTTTGAGAACTCTTTAGAAACTTCACACAGGGTCCTGGAATCTACTATTCTGACTTGGGCAATTTGAGCACATTAAGAGAGCCGGAAAAGTGAAGGGGGTTAACATCTCTGAATGAGGCTGTGTCAAACACTATGATAAGATCTTTGTACCATGTTGTTTAAGTTTTTTAATGCCTAGGACATTATTATGTTTCCCAGAGGAAAAAGCTGCAGATTTGAATTTTAATGATCTGCATGAGGTAGCCATAGTAGTAAGGATTTTTACTTACTACCCAGGCCTATGCTTTAAACATTGAAGCAGTTAGCCTTTCAACTCTAGAATTCACTTTATTTTCCCCAGTGTCTCTGACTCCCCCACCCCCGCTGCTTTGTATTCATCTGAGGTCACAAATTACATAAGAGGTTTTACTTTTTATTATTTATTAACAAAACATCTTTGGCCTCAAGGATTGAACTAATCACTATTTTGTAGAAGTTGTACCATATTACCTGCTCACTGCACAGGTCCTCTAGTTCCTCTACATCCTAGCTAACACTTTTAATTTAAGCCATTGCAATATGGGTATTGTGGTTTCTCATTGTGGATATAATTTGGATTTACCTAATGATTAATTAGTTTGGCTCTTTTTTATGTGGATATCTGCCTTCCATGTACCTTCTCTGATAGAGGGAAAGTAATCACTAAATATTTTGCACTTTAAAAAAATGTCTATTGCGTAAGTTTTTGTTCTTATAGCCATACCTTTTGGAGAGAAGTTCCATATCCTGAAAAGTCTCTCAATGCAGTAGGCTGAGGCAGTCACAGTGCTCACTTCACTCATATGGTTCCTGTTTCTTTAAAAAAAAAATTTTTAATGTTTATTCATTTTTGAGAGACAGAGGGAGACAGAGCGTGAGTGAGGGAGGAGCAGAGAGACAGGGAGACACAGAATCTGAAGCAGGCTCCAGGCTCTGAGCTGTCAGCACAGAGGCCGACGTGGGGCTTGATCTTACTGACTGTGGTATCATGACCTGAGCTAAAGTTGGACACTCAACCAACTGATCCAGCCAGGTGCCCCAGTTTCTTAATCATCACTTTTGTTTGTTGCTTGATACTCAGTGTCTCATATGTTTTGTTTGCTTCTTTGATTGTTTCATTTGAGAGGGTAAATCCAGTCCTTATTTCTTCTTCATGGATGGAAGCTAAAATCCACTGATTCACATGAATGTTTTTAGAGAGTCTTTTCTTTTCATCAAGAGGATTTGTGAGTATTTTATCAGAATTTAATCTCTGTAAGACACTTACTCCCTTATAATATATCATTTCTTTTAGTCCTTTCCCCCACCATGGGAAACTCACCTCCAGCCTAAAGCAAAACAATGTCACCTTATGATCCAAGTGAGATTTTTTTCTTCTCCCCAGATGCTACAGCCCACTAACTTTAGAGGACATCTATACACCAGGAGGCTTGTGCCTTATACCCAGGTTCACACATCATCTTAAGCTTCTTTTTTGCCCATCCTCTTTGAAGCATTTTTTCCCTTAGGGGGAAAAGATATTTTCCTCTATCTACCCATGTCTAAGTTTCTGAATATTTCAGGCTTTTTTTTTCATCAGACTTCTGCTTTTTCTATACAATGTCTTCCTTGGTTTATTTTATCTAGATCTATCTATATGAAGGTACTCTAAAATTATTTCTCTTTTTTTGATCTTTCCCTGAGAATCAGTCATCTATCCAATGCTGACTTAACCTCTCCATTTGACTGTCTACATCTCAGCTTAATCTTGATACTTCATTCTTTTTTTTTTTTTAACATTTATTTATTTTTTAGAGACAAAGAGAGACAGAGAATGAGCAAGGGAGGGGCAGAGAGAGAGGGAGACACAGAATCGGAAGCAGGCTCCAGGCTCTGAGGCATCAGCACAGAGCCTGACGCGGGGCTTGAACTCACAGACCGTGAGATCATGACCTGAGCCGAAGTCGGACGCTTAACTGACTGAGCCACCCAGGCGCCCCAGATACTTCATTCTTAGCACTTATTTTTTCCTCTCAGCCTCTGCCCAGAAAACCTCATGGGCTCTACTCTAAAATAATTCAAGAATTGGACCACCTCCCTCTTTCTCACAAAGTCTAACTGTAGCCTGTGCCACCATCAGTTCTCACCATGGGTTACTAGAACTAGCTCCTTACTGATCTTCCTTTTATTATTCTTGCCCATCCTGTACTTCTACAAAAGTCTTTCCACTTCAACTTTGCCTCTGTATTAATTCAACCTCATAATAACCAACTGTTCTTTTAAAACCTACATTGTATCACATTGTTGCCCTGATGGCAATGCTTTGATGGCTTCTTGTTACACTTAACAGTAAAAGCCAAAAAGCCTTTACATGGTTCACAATGCCATGCCTATTTCACCTTTCCCTTCTTTACTACCTCACTTTGGTAAGCTATCACCTTACAAGACATTTTCTGTCTTGTGAATGGGCCAAGCTTTTCTTTTCTAAGTATCTTGGTGCTGTTTTCTGTGTTAACCTCCATGTGCTCACAAGTCTTCTTCCTCCCTGTTATCTAAGTCTCTGCTCGTGTGTCACTTCCTTAAAGAGAATTGCTCAGACTGCCCAGATTTCCTTCTGTAATATAACCTCATCATACCACAAACCCGCCTTTCCACTGTCATCTTTGGTTTTCTTTGTAGCATGATCTAAAATTATCTCATCATAATTATTTGTCCTTGTTGACTTTTTTCCCAAAGAAAAATGGAGGAAAAACTTTATTCTTTTTTTTCCTTACTTACCCGGTGCTTAAAACAGTGCTTGGATAAATACACATTTTTGAAAAAAAATGGAGGTAATGTTTTCTTAGTGACTTGAATTTATTTACTAAAGCCCAAGCCATGTCATGTTCATTATTAGGCTTCTGTATTTATTAAATTTTGATGTCATGGTCACTTGCTCCTGGTATTTCTGTTATTTTCTCTTCCTTCCTTATGTGGTAGATTTGTTGCAAAGATAACCCCAGTTCTTCCATGTATCTGGACTTGATCTTTCCTATGTGCCTTTGTAGTTCCTTCCATCATGATTTGGTCTTTCTCCATGCTTTCTATTTGAGTTGAATTTGTGTGGTTTTGGTCACTAGACAGCAGCTGAAGTGATAATCTTCCAATTTTGAGTAAGGGACTAAAAGGTCTTATGTGCTTTTGTCCTTTCTGCCTCATACCCTTTTCTTGCCATTTGAACAAGACTGAGGTAGCCTGCTGGAGGATGAAAAAGACCCAAGAAGAGAGTCTGATTTTTGGGGTGTGCTGTCCTGGACCACCATTGAGCTAGCTGGGTGCCAGACATATAAGAGTGTTCAGCCAAAATTATGAGATGTGCTTACCTGATGCACAGTTGATAACAAAGGAATGAACACACCATAACAGAAACAATCACTCATTCCACACATAGATTTGTTAACACTAATTGCTCATTTTTTTACGTACATGAGTTTGGGGGCCATGTGTTACATGGTAATAACTAACTGATATATTCTCGTTTCTGCTTTCTCTTTAAGAATCAAATAGCAATTCTTATATAAACAATTTAATGGATTTCTGTAAAGATTATGCTTTCTTAATATACAGTATTTGAAAATTGTACTTGTTATATATGTTAGGATCTCAAGCTCATTTTTTTGTTCTCATGTTCTGTGTATTTTCCTCTTAAGTTCCATGGTAGCAGGAACTAGATCTCTTGTTTACCCCAGCAACACATAGTTCAGTGCTTATGACATGATGAATGTTTAGATATATCCTTATAGAAGCAATAAAAAAAATGAATAAATATGTGTTCTTAGTCTTCTCCTAAGTTATTTTTCTAAATAATAATTCATATTTCGGTGGCAATATGATGCTTTCTATTGTATCTAGTTTGGAATTTTTTTCTTCTTCTGAATTTATTTATTTAAAAATGTTTATTAGTTCTAGTTTTCACTAATGAACAAAACAGCCAAGGTTGCAGCCCTCATGAAACTTGGAATGGGTTGTAGAAGACTTTAAATATATGCAATGAGAATTATTGTAAGTAATACACATTTATTAGTTTTCTTTAATAATCTTTTATCTCATATGGTAAGTTATTACATGTATTAATTTAAACAGATCGTCTACTGGCCTCTGAACATAATGGTTGATAGTGCTTCTTAGATTACCTTCTTCCTTTGTCCATTTCAGTTTCATATTCCAGTGTATTTCTTTCTGCTCATTTGTTCACAAACCTATTCTTTAAAGCATAGCATACTGCTCAGTGTTGTCAAGTTATACAGTTGGATGGACCTCTCTTTACCTTCAGTAATACTCTTCCTTTTATTATATACATTTATACTTTCTATCTTAAGCCACCTTAAGTGGCAGATGAGAATTCTGGAAAGGAGAAACTGGAGTAACTTCAGGCGATAGTGATCACGGAAAGGTGTATGGTGGGAGAGGGCTGAGAGTTACATGCGATGATGTCTAGAGGCTTCCTCTAGCATCTGGGCTACAATAGTAGTTCCATTTCTTCCCACCAGAGAATGCCCCTTGAGACCTCTAACAAACCCTGGGGCTCAGGATCTATGCAGAAAGGGACATAATTGTTGCTGGTGCTCAGGAGAATCCTCCTATAAATAAAGGGTCTTGAAGAAGGTGAATAAGCAAGTATAACTTGAAGGAGAAGAAAGTAAGTGGTGACTGAAATCCTTTTTCACCTTGACATTCAGAGCTACAAATTTTCCTTAAACTCAGTTTGACTCAGTTGTTGGCCATTTCAAGGTGACTTCTCCTGTAGTAGTTTATCTGGTTTTAATCTCAGAGAAGCAAAAAGAGCCCAAATCCTTTTCTTATTGTCTCAAAATCCTACTGATACATTGGCATGTATCAAAAATGGATCAAAACTTCCTTGATTTAAGAATTGGAAAGAAATATCATGATCTAAAGCTTTCCTATACACTTAGAAATCTGTGTGCTTTATTAAAAAAATTAAGGAGCTGTTATTAAAATTGGCCTTTTTCTTATAAAGTGACTTCTGCTTGAGTCCATATACATGGACTGTACTATTACCTCAATAATATTTTTATTCATACATACATTTATAGTTCTTGCTTTAACCTGCAACTAAAAGCTCCAGAAAATTAAGAAGTTGTTAATTAAGAAGAAATTTGGGGAATTCTATTATCCAGAACATTTATGGGATAAAAGTACAATGTTTGTTATTTTTATAACACCTTTTCCTTATTTTCATCTAAGTTTCCCATGTAATGTGATATTTTTATCTTTCTTCCTTCCTCTCTCCCTTCCTTTCCCTCTCCATCTTTCCTCCCACCCTCCCTCCTTCTCTCCTTCTTTTCTCCCTTCCTTTCCTTCCTTCTTTTTTTTACTTTCTTTCTTTTCTTTTCTTTCTTCTTTCTTCATATGGATCAGACTATGCTAAATATCATCAGAATGTACTGATAAGACCAAGCTGTTGCCTGTATCTTTTTGTAGTTGACAATTTAGCAAGAAATACATTACTCAGGACTAGTGATTCCTGTAAAATAACACTGCACAGAAATCTACCATTTATGATTATGGCTAGTGATATTGAAGAGATCACACACAGGTGAAACAACATCCAGTTCATTGTAAAGAGGAGGCTTTGCAGAAATAATACTAAGTGTACCATTTTTGTGTTTTAAAGTTTTAAAAAATGATTTCATATGCATTTTGTTTCATTAATCTAGCATCACTCTGAGTCGACAGGATGTTTTTATGGATTTGCATTGTCATCTTAGCTAAGCTGAGTCTACTTTTTCTACACTTTCCTTCCCTGTGTGGTTATGGATTAATGTAGGACATAAGAGTCAGTTTGCATTAGAGTTGAAAAGTGGGAGTGAAGCACTGGACATATTCTTTTAATAATCATAAGGTTGGTACAGGAATTCTAGTACTGTTTCAGCTCATAAATGTCACTTATCTGTTGGCTGACCTTACTGGCATGAGGTAGCAGCCAGGTCCATAGCTCCTTCAACTACTGTCAGATCCTGTGTCACCTCTTCTGACTCATAGATCTTCATAAAAAAGGTACCAGCTTCACCTGCAGGTAACCTGTATCATCAAAGCTGGGGGCATGAGGGTGGTGGCAAAACATCCACACAGGTTCTATTATATCCTGTGGATCCCAGTTTGTCCTTGCTTTCCCCCATTTTATATCTTTCCTTCCCAACTGCTGGAATCAGTTCCCAGAACCAAAGGCACAGATAACAGCCCTGCATAAACTATGTAACCAGTTCCTAAATGGTATAAAGTTAAATTCCTATAATAAATCCCTTATTCTATATCACTTATAGTAGTTCAGCTTCTCTGACAGATACTTAGCTGACAGAGAGATATCACTAGGCTACATTTGTAGATGAAGAACTGGAATCTCAGAAAAAATTACATAGTTAGTAAGTGACAGACATGGATCCAATCCAGGTCAATATAAATCCACGTACTATAATAACTTGATGAATTAAGAGATTAGGGTGGAGGGGAATGGACTGGGAAACTTTCTGAAGGTACTGGAGTTATTACTTATATTATCAAAACTGGAATGAGAGGTCATATACATAAAGAAGAATTAGATCATGAATATAATTCATACTTTTGAGCTTTCATGTTTTATATCTCTGGTGAATTCTCTTTTCTTCTCTTGGATTGCTGCTACCATTTTTACTTTCCTCTAATCATATTCTAGTCTCTATCAGGATTTGAACTTGAGTTTCTACTTTAAATAGCAATTCTTCCTTGCAATATCTTCTCAGAAACAGCTCTATTCCTCTATATTTACTTATTGTTGTGATCTATGATATACATATTACTTATTGCTGAAATATATGTGTGTGTGTGTGTGTGTGTGTGTGTGTGTACACACACATATCATTCTCATTTTAATTTTAGATTATCAATTTGGACATGGCATTCAGGTTAGGAAGTTTCACTAGATAAGAAGAACAAAGAAATAACGCAATTCCTATTGCATGCTGGTAGACAGTTTTCAATGGAACATTTACTCCTCATTTCTAGTAGAACACATGGAGACAAAAGCAATTTCTTCAAAAACAGGAGAAAGAGATAGTAGATCTACTTTTTGGAAGACAGTGCTTTGACTTTTCAATGTATTTACAGTTCAATTTATTCCCAAATCATTGGTCTTGGATAATGATTCTAAATACATTTTACAGTTTGACATAAAACTTAGAAATACTGGTTCAATTTATCATTTTATTCTAGTTATTTAATTAAATATTATAAATATTAAAAAGTACTGAACAATGACCAATGTTTACCACAGGGGGAAAAACAAATAAATGTATCTATCAGAGTTTGGTACCATAGGTTTATAATGAGTAATCTCTTACGTTAAATATAGTACAGAAATGAACGGAATAAAATTTAAGATTAAGACAAATAATTCTTCTAAATAGGCCTGTATGCCTTTCTGAAAGCAAATTTTATAATTAGTAAATGATTAGCCTGAGAAAGACAGCTAGATGCAAAATCTACACTACTTAGCAATAATTTTTGAAACCATGTTCTGTGTCAGGAATTGTCGTAGGTCCTGGGAATACAATGAAAGTCACACCTGGTCCCTTTTCTTTGCCCCTGGATAGCAAAGGGCTACCTAAACACTTGAGTTGTTTAATGTGTACCGGCTATGATTGGTGGAGATGTGCTCAGATAAAGTGAAGAGCTTGAGGAGCCTAGTCCATAACTCTCAAATGGACCAGAGAAGGTAAATAGGGATAAGTCCAGGCCTTGAAACATAGAGGTTAGTCTATGCTTCAAGTCAAGTGGGATTACAAGATGAGAAAAGTCAATCTATGAAGAAAAAGAGAACTCAATTTCTCTGAATCTAATGCCTTATGTACTACGGTGGAATATGAATTCTAATAGTGGGAGATGGTTCCTGAACTAAAATCCTGGCAAGATGTTCTGGGTGATTATTAACTCACATTCCTAGTTCTTCTCCCTCCCATCCCTTAGTATCAAAGTGCCACAAAACAGTGTAATTGAGATCCAAGTTGCATGAATCAGATCAGAGAACTGAAACCTTTATCCCAAAGGACTCTACCATTTTGGTGGTATGGGTTATAGGGAAGCATATTGAATAGTAAAGCTATCTGGTGCACATTGCTAATTGGAAAAGAAAAAGGGTTTAAATTCCCTGTTAGTGGCAGTAAAGCCAATGTGCAGTAACTCATTTGGAATTCATTTTTCATCAGTGAGGATTTAGGCAGCAGATACAGCATACATCTCTTTAAGTGAGAGTACTCATACTCACCTTCCCTCACCCCAACAAATACACTCACAATAATGAACCAGAATTTATGTGAATCATGTGAATTTAATGGAAGAAATGACAATAAAATAGCATTTAGTTTTGCCAGTAGAAACTCTGGCTAGAAACGGATTTTTTTGGAAAAAACAAAACAAAACACGGGGCACCTGGGTGGCTCAGTTGGTTAAGCAACTGACTTCAGCTCAGGTCACGATCTCACAGTTCGTGAGTTTGAGCCCTGTGTCAGGCTCTGTGTTGAAAGTTCGGGGCCTGGAGTCTGCTTCGGATTCTGGGTCTGTCTCTCTCTGCCCCTCCCCCTGCTCATGCCATCTCCCCCTCTCCCGTCTCAAAAAATAAACATTACAAAAAAATTTTTTTTGAATGTATAAAGTCCTTCAGTCTCCTAGCTTTGGCAACTATAAACCAGTAAGGGGGAGGGAAAGAAGGGGAGAGAGAGAGAGAGAGAGAGAGAGAGAGAGAGAGAGATTTTTTTTTTCCTTTTCCTTTTGCTGTTTGACCTTGTAGAGTTGCAGAAGTTAAATGGAGCACAGGTTGGGAACATCCATTGTTCTCATCCCAGCTGCTCTGAACTCATAGAGCACATTGTCAGTGAAATGGAAAAGAAATTAGCAGCTCATTTTGTGCAACGTGAACTTTCTCTCTCTGTCTCACTCATGCTTGATGGGCACACTCTCTTTGATAAATCAGTCCTTACGCCTTATTGCCATGCAAGAACTGGAAGAAATGTCAACAGCACTCCCCTGCTTTCATTAGAACTAACCAAGGTTTTCATGTGCCAAGGTAGTAGTTAACTTTTATTCAGATGCCGCCTGTTTTGAGGGAATCAAGTTGAGAGGGCAATTAGGAAGATAAGGGAGGACAGATTGCTCAAATGCCCCAAACTATGAGGCATTGAAATAGTTACAGGCTCTCTGTGAAACTGTGGCTGTGGTAAAGGGCTGATTCTGCATTCTATTGTGAGGAGATTGTACCTCACTGCACACCTCTGGCCTCCTTGCACACAGAGTTCAATTAGCAGTTAAGGAAGAGTTCAAATAGATTTTAAAATTTAGTCATTTTTGAGACCTTCATATAAAAATTTAACTTGGTCATGTTTTTAGCTAGCCAAAAACGAAAAGAAAAGAAAAGAAAGTCAGCAGGAGCTAGCTGAATGTGCAGATGTGGCATCATTGGAGCATCTAGAGATGAGAGCAGGCTCAGTATCTGCTGAATAGCCAGCGGTTCCAGGACAGTAAAGGCTGTTTTAAGGTCATAGGAATCACTTTCAAAATGCAGTGCATTGGCAATAGCAAATATTCAGGAAAAATTGGTGCTCAACAAAGACTGAAGGTCAGCATATCTAGGAAAATTTTTTTAAGTGAATATGTTTCTTTGTAAATTTGCATTCCATGAATAATGCCTTGGAAAAGGTGACCTTCTCTAGCAATCTTGTATAGGCCCACTATTCTTAGCCACTGCATTCTGGGTCTTCAAGTACTTATCCTTTAAATGTCAGAAAAGTTGATCTTTCTGCAGCTATGCCAAAATCTGTTTGGGCCCACTGGCAAGAGAGAATATTTGGGAAAGAAATAAATGGCCCATGGATTTGGATGGCTCCAGACCCACGAGATTTGGGATATCTTGTTTCACTTCTTTATTGTATATGAATTGGGCAGACCTGACCAGAACCTTGTTCCTCATCAGCAACATCATAGCAATCATTTGTATCAGTTAGATTTTAGATTTGTGTGTGGGGCACTTGGGTGTCTCAGTAAATTGAGCATCTGTCTCAATTTTGGCTCAGGTCATGATCCCAGGGTCATGGTATCATGTTCTACATTGGGTTCCATACTGGGCATGGAGCCTGTTTGCAATTCTCTCTCTCTCTCTTTCTCTCTGTCTCTGTCTCTGTCTCTTTCTCTTCCTCTGCCCCTCTCCCCCACTCATACTCTCCCTCTTTCTCTCTAAAATTAAAAAATATAATAATAATAAAGAGAAATTATATTTGGGTGCATGTAATAGAGACCTGAATAGTAAATCTAGAGCTAGGTCTTAACACTAAGCCACTATGGATCCAAGTTCCATTTGTCTTTATGCCTCATATTCCTTGGCATCCATATTTTTCCATTTGTAGACTCACAATAAAATAATGGTTCTTGGCATATTGCATATTGATTAATCAAATCACAGTTTCTAGCATATCATTATTCATTAAAAAATATGAGTAAGTCTTAAACCAAACAACAATTTCCTTGTTAAGAACTTACAGTCTTATAGAATGTTAGTGGAGATACTCACCATAATAAACAAATAAATATTGGAAAAACCACCTGTACCTAAAGATATAAAGTATCAGCAACAAGGCTTGTATTGAATAATAGTTAATATTCTAATGCCTAGAATAGTTCTTGGCATAAAATGATAAATAAATATTTATTAAAAGTAATTAGGGGCGCCTGGGTGGCTCAGTTGGTTGGGCGTCCGACTTCAGCTCAGGTCACAATCTCGCGGTCTGTGGGTTCAAGCCCCGCGTCGGGCTCTGGGCTGATGGCTCAGAGCCTGGAGCCTGCTTCCGATTCTGTGACTCCCTCTCTCTCTGCCCCTCCCCTGTTCATGCTCTGTCTCTCTCTGTCTCAAAAATAAATAAACGTTAAAAAAAATTTTAAAAAGTAATTATATCATTTTATTTATTTATTTATTTATTTATTTATTTATTTATTCTTTATAGAGTGTCTACTAAATGCCAGGAGCAATGCTAAGCCCTTAATGAGATAAAGATTCAAAGATTTTTATGACAAAGAAGGATATCCATAATGATGAAAATATTAATCCATTAAGAAGCTATAACAATTATAACTGAACATCATTAACAATAGAGTCTCAAAATATATGAAAGAAAACTGACAGGAATGAGACGATAAATAGTCCATTAAATAGTAATAGTTGGAGAATTAAATACATTATTTTTAATAATTGGTACAACAAAAACAGATAAAATTAACAAGGACATAAAAGACTTGAACAACATTATCAATCAGTTAGGCCTTTATGACATCTATAGAATACTTCACCCAAGAAGAGAAAAATACACATTTTCAAGTTCACATGGAATATTCTCCAGGTTAGACCATATCTTAGACTATTTAACAAGTCTCAACAAGGAATGAATTCATGCGAAGTATATCCTACTGCTGTAATGGAATCAAATTAAAAATCAATAACAGAAATTGAGAACTACCATAACCTTTGGAAAAATAAACAGTGTACTTCTACATAACTAATGGATGAAATAGATCACAAGAGAAATTAGAAGATATTTTGAAATTAGTGTATATGAAATAAAATCATAATATAAGAGATGCAGTTAAATGAGTTCTTAGAAGAAATTTAAAACTCTCCCCACAGAGAAAGTTCATACCCAAAGTCTTAATAAATTCTACCAAATATGATAGAAGAAATAATATCAATCCTGTGTATACTCTTCCAGTAAATGGAGAAGAATGGAAAATTACTCAACACATTTTAAAAGGTCAGTGTTATCCTCAATACAACTATATAAACACTTCAAAAGTAAAGAACAGATAAATATCCTTAATGAATATAGACACAAAATGCTTCAACAAAATATTAGAAAATCTATAAAATAAATTATATACCGTGACCAAATGTGATTTATATACCAAGAATGCAAGGTTGGCTTAATATCTGAAAATCAGTGTGATGTGATACATCATATTAATAAGCAAAACTCAAAAAGCACTTTATCATCTCAATAAATGCAGAAAATTCATTTGAAAAAAATCCCAAAATCCATACATAATTAAAATTCTCAAAAACTAGAAATATAAAGGAACATTCTCAACTGATGAAAGACATCTGTGAAAAACCAATAGCTAAGTTTATACATAGTGGGAAAAATGAATGCTTAACTATAAAATCAGGAACAATGCAAGAATGTCCATATATACCACTTATTTTTAATGTTTTACTGGCTGTTTTTGCCATAGCTGGAAAATAAATAAATAAATAGATTCACAGGAAGTTGCGAAAATATTACAGGAGGTAACTGTTACTCATTGGTAACATCTTATACATCTATAGTGCAATATAAAACCAGGAAATTGACATTAGCATAACTTCAACTTATTCAGATTTCCTGGGTTGTATATGAACTTGTGTTTGTGTGCTTATTTCTATGAAGTTTTATCAGATATAGATTTGTTTAACCATTATCACTATTAAGACAAAAAACCTGTCCCTAACCACAAAAATCTCCCTTGTGCTGTCCTTTTATAGTCAAGTATACCCTGCTGTCCCAACATCTTTAACCACTGGTCACCACTATTTTAGTCTCCATTTCTGTAATTTTGTCATTTGGATAATTTATATAAGTGGAATCGTACAGTTTATGACTTTTTGAGATGGACCTTTTTTTTTCTTTTCATTCAGCACAATTCCCCTAAGACATATTCAATTTGTCAGGTATATCAGTAGTCTGTTCCTTTTATTGCTGAATTATGTTTCATGATATGGATGCAGCACAGTTTGTTTAATCATTCCTCCATTGAATGACATTTGGGTACTTTCCAGTGTTTGGCTATAATAGATGAAGTGACTATGAACATCCATGTACAAACTTTTGTGTACATGTATATAAGCATAAACGTGTTCAGGGTGAAGGTACTAAACTATTATCCAAAGGAATTGTATTCCTCCCCAGAACTTGTATTCATTCCCACAGGCAATGTATGATAAATCCTGTGTTTGACATTCTCACCAGCATTTATTTTTTTTAATCTGATGCTACAATACATATGATTGACATCTCTTTATGATTTTAAATTGCATTTCCCTAATGGCTAATGATGCTGACCATATTTTAATGTACTTGTTTGCCATATGTATATCTTCTTTGATAAAACAACTTTACATGTCTTATACCTATTTGCCAACTGGATTTTTGTTGTTATTGTTGTTTCTTTATTTTTACTGTTGAGTTTGGAGGGTCCTTTATATAGTCTAGATATGAGGCATTTGTCAGTTATAATGTTTGCAAATATTAACTCCAATCTTCAGCTTGACTTTTTATCTTCTTAACCAGAGCTTTTGCAGATCAAACATTTCTAATTTGATGAAGTCCAATTGAGCATATTTTTATGGCTTTTTATTTTTATGTAATGTTTAAGAATTCTACCTGTGCCTAGATCACCAAAATGTTTTCCTATATTTTCTTCTAAAAGTTTATAGTTCTACATAACTTACGTGTAAATCTGTTATATTTGGTATAAAATTGTTATATTTGGTATAAGGTGTGTTGTTAGGTCGGATTCAATTTTATTTTTATATTTTTGCTTGTGGATATCTGATTATCCCAGCTCCATTTTTTTTGAAAAGGGTATACTTCCTTTGTTGAATTGCTTTTTCATCTTTGTCAAACATAAGTTGGTGTTTTTGTGTGGATCTGCTGTTATGGATTTCATCTCTTGTTTTATTGATCTTAGTGATTATCTCACCACTAATAGCACCCTGTCTTGAACAGTGTAGCTATGTTGTAAGTCTTAAAAATCTGGTAAAGTGAGGGGCGCCTGGGTGGGTCAGTTGGTTAAGCGTCTGACTTTGGCTCAGGTCATGATCTCATGGTTTGTGAGTTCCAGCCCCGTGTCGGGCTCTGTGCTGACAGCTCAGAGCCCGGAGCCTGGTTCAGATTCTTGTCTCCCTCTCTCTCTGCCCCTCCCCTGCTCATGTTCTGTCTCTCTCGGTCTCAAAAATAAATAAAATATTAAAAACCAAATCTGGTAGAGTGATTCCTTTTTTTAAATTTTTTTTTTTTTACCAAATTGTTTCACCTCTTCTAATTCCTTTGCATTTCCATACAAATTTCAGAATAAGCTTATTTACATGAAAACTCTTGCTGGAATTTTGATAGGAATTATAATTAATTAATAAATTAAATTACAGAATTGTCATAAATCATGTTTCCAATCACAGTACATCTCCATTTATTTGATTTCTTTCATCAGGGTTTTGTAGTTTTAAGCATACAAGTCCTGATCATGTTGTGTTAAATCTATATCTAAGTGTTTTATATTGAGTAATTGAAAATTGAATTTTGTTTTATTTGGGTTTCCACATGTTCATTGATAGTTTATAGAAACACAGTTGATTTTTCTATGTTAATGTTATACCCTATGACCTTGCTCAAGTCATTTATCAGCTCTAGAATTACTGTTTTAATATTTTGAGATATTCTACAGAGACCATCATGTCAGCTGCACATAGGGACAGCTTTATTTCTTCCTTTACAATCTATATGTTTTTATTTCCTTTTCTTGCCTTATTGCACTGGCTAAGACTTCTGATTTTTTTTTATCCTATTAATAAAGTGGATTGACTGATTTTTGAACACTGAATCAGTCTTGCATCCCTGAAATAAACCCAACTTGGTTGTGATATATCATTACATTAAATTTAATTATTTGTTGAAAAGTTTGCATCTGTGTTCATGGGGGATATTGAGCTATAGTTGTCTTTTTTTTTTTTTTTCTTTACTTTTCTTTCATTTTGGTATCAGAGTAATATACCTTATATAATTAAGTTTGATACTCTCCTCCCCTTTCTCTTTTCTGGAATAGATTATGTATAATTATTGATAATTCATCTTCAAAAGTGTGGTAGATGTGGTGCTGGGTGGCTCAGTTGGTTAAGTGTACAACTCTTGATTTCAGCTCAAGTCATGATCTCACAGGTCATGGGATGGAGCCCCACAATGGTCTCTGCGCTTACAGCATGGAGCCTGCTTAGGATTGTTGCTCTCTGCCCCTCCTCCACTCGTGCTCTCTCTCTTTCTCAAAATAAATAAATAAACTTAAAAAAAATGTGGTATAATTCTCCAGTGAAACAATCTGGGCTTTGAGATTTTCCTTTTAAGAATTTATTGATTGTAATTTGACTTCTTTAATGGTTATAGTATTATTCAAATTACTTGTTTTATATTAGATTAATTGTGGTAGTTGATGCTTTTCATGTAATTGCTATTTCATTTAAGTTGTCAAATTTAAGTGTATAATCTTGTTTATAGTATTCCTTTATTATCCTTTTTATGTCTTTGTAATCTACAGTGATGACCACTACTTAATTCCTGAAATTGGTAATTTGTGTTAGGCTCTCTTTTTTGTCAGTCTTGATAGAGGTTTGTCCATTTTATTGATCTTTTCAAAGAACCAGCTTCTTGTTTTATTTATTTTCACTATTATTTGTCTGTTTTCAATTTAATTAATTTATACTTTTTATTATTTCTTTCATTGGGCTTGCTTTGGGTTCATTTGCTTTTTTCAAAAAAATACTAATGTGGGAGCTTATATTATTGATTTGAGACATCTCCTCTTTTATAAACTGCACACTGTATTATAATTTTTTTTCCTCAGTAATGTTTTAGCTGCATTCTACAAGTTTTGATTCTTCATGTTGTATTTTCATTTTTATTTAGTTCATTGCATTTTTAATTTTTTAATTTAATTTAAAAAATTGCTTACAACTTTCTGTTTGACCCACAGGTGTTTTAGAAGTATGTTATTTAATTTTCAAGTATTTGGAGATTTTCTTCTTAATTGTCTGTTATTGATTTATAGTTTGATTTCATTGTGGTAACGGGACCCACTCTCATGATTTCAATTATTTTAAATATGCTGAGATTTGTTTCCTGGCCCAGAATATGGAAAGTAATATTTAGTTAGCAAAATTATAAACTATAAATTATTGATACATGTAATATGAACCATAGTCATCAATTGAAGCAAGGAAACAAATGAACGATGTAAAGAATAATGTAAGGAATGTAAGGAAAACTGTTCTGACATTGAATCATAAAAAATAGTTTGTCAGCTTCTTGATCTTGCTATAAATATCATAAATAATTTGGATAGTGTTTTCTGTACCACAAGTATGAGTGCAGAAAGAAGGCTTAATTGCTGGAAGTTTTCAGTGGCTGTATCAGTTTTTCTTTTTCAACATCTGCTTTTCTTTTTTTTTTAATTTTTTTTAATGTTTATTTATTTTTGAGACAGAGACAGACAGAGCATGAATGGGGAGGGTCAGAGAGAGAGCGAGACACAGAGTCGGAAGCAGGCTCCAGGCTCTGAGCTGTCGGCACAGAGCCTGACGCAACATCTACTTTTCTTTAATAGCAGCCCAGTTTTCTTGTTGAGACAGTATCTAGTCTTTGGTTTGCTTTACATGGGGTCCAGTGAAAGAACAGTTTAGTGCCTAAGTTATAGACATCTTGCTAAAGACTGAATTCTGAGCAAATTCATGGAGAGATTGGGAAATAACTGGAAGCAAATCATATCTGAAGTATCCTTAGTTGATGCTTTCTTACCAGTCTATTCCAGTTGTTCAGCATTGTCTGATAGTCTTTTTGTGGTCTCACTTCTTGTTTAATGTCCTTTCAGAATTTTCTGGTCCTTGACTATTTTAAAAATGGGCACTCAACTCCCCACTTGTTTTGTAAAACTAGACTCCTACACCAATAACCTTCCACCAAAACCTCAAGTTTAGAAAGAAATAGTTAATAGCTATTACAACCAAGCTTGACTATGATGATAAAAGGAATTTTCTTATTTATACTGTCGAGATAGTGCATTCCTGTGTTTAAAAGTTCAGGTTTTGTCACATACTACCTGTGAAACCTTGAGGAAGTTACTTAGACTTCTCATTTTTCAATTGGGACTATTAATGTTACTTACCTCAATGAGCAATTATGAGGATGAAAAGAGTTGATACTGGTAAAGAGCTTGGAATAGTGTCTAACCTTTATTAAACATTCAAAAAATATCAGAAATGCATTTCTGTCAGTTACTTATGAAAAGCCTCACAAAAGATGCCAGTTTCATGAGATTTTTGAATATTGGAGGGAGTCAAAAAGCATTCCAATTATTATCTTATAATAAATTTTGAGTACAAAAGGATAAAAAAGGCAAGTCACCAAAAAAGTGGAAGTCCATAGAAACACATTTAAGAAACAAAGGTAAATTTGAAGGTAATCAACAAGCCTGTTCACATCATAGGAAGACAGTGCAGTAAAAATAGAAAACAAACTTGTAGTGCCAAGGAAATACTGAGGAATATCCATAAAAATTCCAACACATCTGCCTTGTGAAGGAAATTGAAGAAGATACAAAGAAATGGAAAAACATTCCATGCTCATGGATTGGAAGAATAAGTATTGTTAAAATGTCAATACTACCCAAAGCAATCTACACATTCAATGCAATCCCAATCAAATTTGCACCAGCATTCTTCTCGAAGCTAGAACAAGCAATCCTAAAATTTGTATGGAACCACAAAAGACCCCGAATAGCCAAAGTAATATTGAAGAAAACCAAAGTGGGAGGCATCACAATCCCAGACTTCAGCTTCTACTACAAAGCTGTAGTTATCAAGACAGTATGGTATTGGCACAAAAACAGACATATAGACCAATGGAATAGAATAGAGACTTCAGAATTGGACCCACCAATGTATGGCCAACTAATCTTTGACAAAGCAGGAAAGAATATCCAAATGGAAAAAAGACAGTCTCTTTAACAAATGGTGCTGGGAGAACTGGACGGCAACATGCAGAAGAATGAAACTAGACCGCTTTTTTACACCATTCACAAAAATAAACTCAAAATGGATGAAGGACCTGAATGTGAGACAGGAAACCGTCAAAACTGTAGAGGAGAAAGCAGGAAAAAACCTCTCTGACCTCAGCTGCAGCAATTTCTTACTTGACACATCTCCAAAGGCAAGGGAATTAAAAGCAAAAATGAACTATCGGGACCTCATCAAGATAAAAAGCTTCTGCACTGCAAATGAAACAATCAACAAAACTAAAAGGCAACCTGACAGAATGGGAAAAGATATTTGCAAATGACATATCAGATAAAGGGCTAGTATCCAAAATCTATAAAGAACTCACCAAACTCCACACCCAAAAAACAAATAATCCAGTGAAGAAATGGGCAGAAGACATGAATAGACACTTTTCCAAAGAAGACATCCAGATGGCCAACAGGCACATGAAGAGATGCTCAATGTCACTCCTCATCAGGGAAATAGAAATCAAAACTACAATGAGATATCACCTTACACCGGTCAGAGTGGCTAAAATGAACAAATCAGGAGACTATAGATGCTGGCGAGGATGTGGAGAAACGGGAACCCTCTTGCACTTTTGATGGGAATGCAAACTGGTGCAGCCACTTTGGAAAACAATGTGGAGGTTCCTCAAAAAATTAAAAATAGATCTACCCTGTGACCCAGCAATAGCACTGCTAGGAATTTACCCAAGGGATACAGGAGTGCTGATGTGTAGGGGCACTTGTACCCCAATGTTTATAGCAGCACTCTCAACAATAGCCAAATTATGGAAAGAGCCTAAATGTCCATCAACTGACGAATGGATAAAGAAGATATGGTTTATATATACAAAGGAATACTACTTGGCAATGAGAAAGAATGAAATCTGGCCCTTTGTAGCAATGTGGATGGAACTGGAGAGTATTCTGCTAAGTGAAATAAATCAGGCAGAGAAAGATACCATATGTTTTCACTCTTATGTGGATCCTGAGAAACTTAACAGAAGACTGGGGGGGAGGGGAAGGGGGGAAAAAGTTACAGAGAGGGAAGGAGGCAAACCATAAGATACTCTTAAATACCAAGAACAAACTAAGGGTTGATGGGAGGGTGGGGGAGAGGGGAAAGTGGGTGATGGGCATTGAGGAGGGCATCTGTTGGGATGAGCCCTGGGTGTTGTATAGAAACCATTTTGACAATAAACTATATATATATGTATATAAACTATATATATATATATATATATATATATATATATATATATATGTATATATATAATACTATATATATAAATACTGTATATATACTATATATAAATACTAAATATATATAAACTATTTATATATATATAAAGAAGTATTTCATAAATATTTATTGATAAATTTTAAAAAATTGAGTTTAGGTCTGACTGTTCCAGACCTTTCCCAACATCTCTACCTTCTTCTTGACTTTAATGTAGTACAATTAACTTGGCAATTAATTATAATTTGGAGGAAATTTTTGATTTTCTTTGTCCTCTCTTTGCACCTTTATTTACCTCTGAGTTATCTGTCCAATTCATTCTCTTTAATCTCATTACTACTTCTGTAATGTGGCCCTCATCTCACTTTGACTTCATAATAGCTGCTTAACAAGCCTTCCCACTTGAAACTTGATGCCCCTTCCCCAATAACTTATCTTTATTTCTTTCTTTTCCAATATATTCTGCAGTCTGTCACTAGCCTCATGTGTCTCAAAGTCTACAATTGCCACCTTCTCACCTAAGCCTTTTCAGATTTCTGTCTCCTACTAAACAACTGTTATCTTCTGTATCCTCTTTAGCATTTAAGTAAGTTCTGTCACTGAAAAATATTCCAGTTTTCCTACATTTTGGCCACATTTTGAGTACCTATAAAGAATATATTTCGGGGCACCTGAGTGGTTCAGTCAGTTAAGTGACTGACTTTGGCTCAGGTCATGACATCATGGTTTGAGAGTTTGAGCCCCATATCAGGCTCTGCACTGACAGCTCAGAGCCTGGAGCCTGCTTTGGATTCTGTGTCTCCCTCTGTTTGTGTCCCTCCCCTCCTCACACTCTGTCTGTCTCTCTCTCAGAAATAAATAAAAACATAAATTAAAAAAAAAAACAAAACAGTATATTTTATTCCTATTTACATTCCCCATATCCTAGTAGTATATATTTCACATGGTAGTATTGTTCAAATCTACCTTAAACTGAAATAAATTGCTATCTAATTGTTACTTATTTGTAGATCTTATCTTCTTACTTTTCTTCTTTTAGGTAGGAGATCAGACCATATTTACTCATTCCTTCCACAGCACCTAATAAACTACGATGCATAAAGACTCATTAAAGTGTTAAATCAAATTGAGTTTAATTGGAAATCTAAGGAACTGGGAGAAGAGACAGCCAAGTTTGTTTTATTTGATTTTTGTTACTTATTTATTATAAAGCTTTGGACACTTTACCTAAATACACAGTACTTCATTTTCCTTATCCCTTAAATGTCAATAATGATACTTTCTTTCCTGCCTGGGTACATGTGGAAATAATTAATGTATTTTGTAAGGGTTTCGAGAATGCTGGAGAATGCTATTAATCATCATCAGTAGCAGCAGGAGAAAAGACTTGCTAAGTACTGATATGTGTGTGATTCTCTGCAGAGCAAGATAAGTAGGCAAGTTCCTTGTCCTCTGGGAGCTGACAATCAAAAATGCACAACACATCCAGATGTAACATACTAAAAGAAAAATATACTCAAGGGCACCCAAAGACAAATGTCAAAACCAGACTGTGAACTTCCTAAAGCCAGGTGTACATATACAATGAATTAAACAAATTAATAAACTGATCATGTCTTGAGAAAATAATTTAATTACTGGCATATATTAGGTAGTCTTGTTACCAACTCACATAGACATGTTAGCAACACAGGCCAAATGAAGATAGAATCCAGGTAGGTAAAGACAGTTTACATTCATAAAGAATCCTGAGTTGACCAGGCTGCTGGCCTAGAACCAGAATGAATGTATGTGTGTATGTTTGTACACATGTATATATGTGTATGTGCACAGAGGAGTGCTCATTGGGAGGGGCATGATGTAGAGGGCAAGGATTTGGAGCAAAGTCAGGAAGAAGCAGGTTGTCATTATATAAATGTGGCCTCTTGATGATTTTTATTAAGCTCACCAACTTGTTTAACTAAAGAAAAATGCCATGATGGTGGTAAAACTTAACAGAAGAAGTTCTTTGAGAATAGAGGCATGGCATAAATAATTTGGATTTGAATAAGACTGTAGAGTTGGGATAATAGGTAATAGATTCTGACTTCCTATTAGCTAAATAGGATGTCTGTCATTGTAGTTTAGTGCCTTGGATAGATCTTAAAACTTTTGGAGAGTAAAGAACAGACAAGAAACTGAGTGTTTCACTGAAATTATCACATAATTAATTGATTGCATAGGTAGAAAACAATTATGAAAAATCTGACTGAGTAGTTTGGTAGAACATTCAGTTTCTGACCAGGCATGATGGTCATATATCGACATATAACTACTGCACTAGTTCCTATTAATCCTGGGTTTAAGATGGTCCATAATGGTGTTAGTCCCAGAAAAATTGAATAGGACTACTTAGCCCCTGGCTGCAATGGGCAGCTCAGGTCCAAAGTGACTGCTTTTTGAGTCTGTATTCCAGGGGGCTGGCAGGACCCCAGGCACTTCACAACTGAATCACTTTGACCCAAAGTCATTTGTTCAATCATGGTTGACAAAAGGTAACAGAGACTTTCTACTGTTTGGAAAACAAATGGATCTCTTGGCTGTTTTCATAAAGATCGACGGGGACTTAAAATAGCCTGAGGTTAATATTATAAATCTTTCTAAAAGAGATTTTCAGAACATATTCTTTATCCCAGCATTGGATCAATCTCACAAAATGACATATTTTCAAACTACAGTAAAGCAAAACAACTTATTCTTGAAAAAGTTGAAAATATTAAGAAAGCTTTTCTTTTTCTGTTGTTTTGTTTTGTTTATCCTTTTATTCTCGAACATCAACCAAAGAAAGAACTTGGACAAAAATGTGTGATGAATGAGGATTGACCTTTTCAATAGCTTTGTGCCTATTCATCTAATCTTTATTGGTGTCCAGAGAGTTCCTTGGATGCACACAGTGGGTATGACCCTATGGTAGGCTGGCATGATATGTGGGCTTTTAATACTGTATGGGATACGAAAAAAAACAAAAACAGAAACAGAATGTGATTAAGGAATCCAGTCTGTAACCCATGTAACTATAAAGACCTGCTACAAAATTAAAATCCAGTGGGAATTTTGACTAGTAAATATTTTTGGTCCTGTCCTATACGTGCCAATTAAATAAAAGGAGAGTTAATAATAAAAATTAACTTTGATCTTTGGATGAAAGGAATTTTGAGCAGGTAAGAGGGAGTCTAAATTAAAACTGAAATAGTGAGCATAGGGACAAGACTTCAGGGAAAGAATAAACACTGTAGACAAAATGGAGCAGACTATATCATATTTATACCACTTCTTGATAGGTCTTGTAATTTTATTTTATAAAGTACTAAAAATTTTGCCCCCTTTTCCCCTCTTGTATTTTTTATTAAAACTTGTTGACATCTTCTCTTATACTGCAAAGTTTTTGGAAGCAGACTGACCTGACTTGCAGTTGTAGCAGCATCACTTACTGGTATAACCAAAATAAATGAATGTTTAGATGGTTCTCTGAATAATAGGAAGCCAGGTTTATAGCCCTGACTTTGCTCTTTGCTTTACTTGTTACATGACTTCCAGTTTCAGTTTGTTTATTATTCGTGTGTGTGTGTGTGTGTGTGTGTGTGTGTGTGTGTGTGTCTAGAGATATGTAAGAATTGTTTCTATCCCATCTTAACTGTAACTTGGGGTTGAAACCAGAGTTCAATCTCATTACCTTTGAAGTTGGAGGATACCATAATAGCTACAATGATTGGTTGTTTAAGAATGTTTTGTCTTTTAGGGGCACCTGGGTGGCTCAGTCGGTTAAGTGTCCGACTTCGGCTCAGGTCGTGATCTCGCGGTCCATGAGTTCAAGCCCTGCCTCGGGCTCTGTGCTGACAGCTCAGAGCCTGGGCCCTGTTTCAGATTTTGTGTCTCCTTCTCTCTGACCCTCCCCTGTTCATGCTCTGTCTCTCCCTGTCTCAAAAATAAATAAAACGTTAAAAATTTAAAAAAAAAAAAGAATGTTTTGTCTTTTAAGCCAGACTGACTGGCTGGGGAACTACATTATGAAAGAAGTCTGGAGGGTGTCTCCACCAGCCACTATAGTCTGGCCATGAGGATATTTTTAGGAAGATAATCCCTCATTCTTTTTGTTTTTAAAAAGAAAGTTAGGCCAAGAAAGCTCTCTATGAAACTTATAGACTGAAGTAAAGCTACTTATAGTGATAGTGACAAAAATAATAACACATTGAAGAGATCTACTAAGATGGTTTTTATACAGAAAATATACACTTTAGAAAAATTTTTTAAATTGGAATCACATTTAGTGGCATATTGAATTTCTGATACACATATGTATGTATGTGTGTGTATACAAAAATAACATACATATGCATGTGTATCTGTGTCTGAAAAAACACAAACTGACCAGTACAAACACCCTCCTCCTCCTCCTCCTCTTTCTCCTCCTCCTCCTCCCTCCTGAGGGAGAGAGCATGAGCAGGTGAGAGGGGCATAGGGAGAGAGAGAGAGAGTCTCAAATAGACTGCATGCTGAGCATGGGCTCAATTTCATGACCGAGTCAAAATCAAGACTCAGTCAGCCAACTAAGCCGCCCAGGCACCTGCAAACATTCTTATTAAATAAACAATAAAGAATGACCAAAGTTGGAAAGTCAGTCTACCTATATAGCATAAGGACATGAATAGGAAACTGTTGTATCTCAATGAAAATGTAATTCAAGGAAAAAATATTTTAATGTTTTTAGTTTCAATGTACAGAGCCACTAAGAGTGTGAAAGGGTCCCTTAGACCTGTAATACATTATCACCCTTTATGGTGGAAATTACATAAGAATATTATCCAATTTGAAGATTAAAGAATGATTTTCCTTTCCACATACCTATGAGGGTTGGTCTTTCTTTTCTTGCTATTACCTGCTACATTTTTATAGTGTCTATTATACAATTAACTGAATGGGTTTTTCATTGAAATGTTATTGACTCTAACAAAGCCTCAGGGGAAGTTGCTGTGCCCCTCCTCCAATACTTATGGATCAAAACTGTCTTTAGGTCATGGTTTCTAATTCTGTCTCTCTTACTAGCCTTTCTGAGTCTCACTTTTATCATCTGTGAAATGAGGTAATTCAGTATAATTCCTAATCTCTAAAGAGAAAAATAGAGGAAAAAGAAGGAGAAAGAGGACACAGAATATTTGGACACCTTTGCTTCATGGTCTGTTAGAGAGAGACACCATTTGTCATCCACAGATCATGCACTGCAGAAAATGCAGTGTTAAGGTAGCAAGTGCAACTCATAGCTCTGAGGCTGAATGTCTGCTCATTGTTATGTAATTTTTCTTTGGTGCCAGGTGGGTGCACTGTTTGCCAGGAATTCATACTTCAGAAATACAACAGTGCACACCCAGACAAAGAGCTTGGTTGGGATGTCTTTGTTCAGGGAACAATTAAAATGTGTTTGTACTGAGTGATAAAAACCTTCCCCAAATGTGAGGCACTGCGGCAAAGCACAATATGTGGTTGTACTTTACAGGTAACAATGTAAATGCTATTCCTCTTCACTTGCCAATTATTATGGAACTAAGGTAGTGAAATTTTAAGAAAAAAAAAGGAAAAGTATTAAAAGAATAGTCTAAGTTTTCATCAAATGCCCAAATGTTTAATGTATTGCAATTTTTAACTACATGTAGAATTAGAAAATTATGGAATTTTGTGACATAAAAGGAAGGACATAGGATTGATACTTTGAGAAATGTTATTGATCCTAGAAGTCTCTTGGGCAATCACTCTCTTTTGATAGAATAGGAACTCTATTTCTTAGTCCATTTCAAAGTGGCTTTCACAAAACCAAGGTCTCTGAACCAAGATGGTTCTTTGACCACATGTATTGTTTTCCTTGGCACCTCCACTCCTGAGACAGAGATACTAAGCCCCAGACCCCTAAAGCTAGTGAAAATAGAACTGCATTTCTTACAGATGAATCATTCTGCTAACAATAAGGTAGGTTTTCTTCACCGAAGACTTTAGTCGCCACGTTAAATATTGGCTTACACCAATGTTTAAAGCTGTTGTAATGTTTTATACAGCTTTTTTGCCTATTGCAGCTTCAGAACAAAAGAAATTTGGAAGAACTTTGTTGGGCCCACAAGGCAAACCCTTCCAACATGATTTTGTTTGTCAGAAGGTTGTACCGTTTTGTGGCTTAAACTTCATTCAATACTTGAAAAAGTATTCAGCCACAGCCACATTTTGTTTTCTTCAGAGAAAATTTTGTAAAATCATTTGTGATAGGAGCCACTGTGTGTTCACTCAAGCCAGATCATCTCTCATCCAGAAAGAGAAAATCAATTTTAATTCTTCAAAGAAGAGCAGCAAGTGGTATTTGTTATTTATATTTAAGGAAAGGTCATTAAGCACTTTTTTCCCTCTCTGTACCTAGAGGCTTAAGAGGGAATTTAGAGAAAATAATATGTATGGGTTAGATTATATGTAAGGCCAGATACCATAAAAATATCTTTGACATTCTGAGAATAATCCTAAACTAAGGGTTGAAAATAAAAGGAGAGTCTGTCTGAAGATCTATTGTTATTTTAGTGGCAAATTCAGTAGGTCTTACCACTTAACTTAGATCTGGCTTGTGGCTTATATTTTTATGTGGCAAAGTTTAGCTTTCGCACAGAGGAAAATTTTGTTCACAGACAAGTTGTCTTGGAATGTCACTTTTAGCAATGAACACTCATGCATGTTAGACACTTAATCACATTCAGTTATAGAAAATAGTAGGAAGTAGGCACTTGAGTGAATGAATGATTACACAATGCATATTTTGAGGAATGTGGGGTCACAGATGTCTTCTTTCATGTTGAAGACAGTCTATATTATTTTTCAGCTTTAGTTGACCTTCCATTCTTGATGTTACCTTTTCTTTTCTTAGAGATGCTATTTATTTTTTCATCCAGTAAACATATCATAATAAAATACATAAAATATGAATACATGTACTTATAGGGCTAGGGGGAATTAAAAATACTGACTAGACTAGAGTTTATGCTTCCATTCAGGGGCCAGACATTCCCTAAACATATCCCAGAATCAGGATGCAAGCTTCAGATAAAATGTGTTATGTTGGTGTCAAGAAGTAAAAGGCCTGAAAATCAGGCAGTATAGCATAGAGAACATATCCATGGGTAACAGAGAGCAAGGTGAGTACATCAATATTTAGAGAGATATTGATGTTGAGTACCCATAGTATACTTGGCATGGATTAAGATATAATTAGGATATAATATAATTAGGATAGTTAAAAATAGATAAATATTTAGATGTAAGATTGATAGACTAACAGACAGTATAACACATAATTCAGTGTCAGACCTAAAAATTGAGTCTAAGTTTAGGGACTTCCTACTTTTGTTGTCTAGGGCCAGTATTTTTTACTTTTACAAACCTCTCATCTCTAATGTGGGGATAATAATATTAATCTTCTGAGGATTAATGAGAAAAATATATACATATATATATACATACATACCTAGTGTTTAGGAGAAGACCCAACAGATAAGATATGATCAGCAAAATATTGTTTTTTCTTATTAATTTCATTTTTTCATTACTAATAGTTTTAATACCCATCATTCTTAAATAGGAGAAAATGGCAGTTGCCAGCACTAGAATTTAAAGCATGTTTATAAACAAAAATTATATCCTAGACAAATACAGACAACTAGTATTAGATGAAGGACCAAAACATCCTCTGAACTTAATAGTCCATTAACAATTTCTCTAAGTATATATTCTGCATCTCTTAGGCACACCATTGTCACCTACATGTTCACAGGGTTTCTGAAGAACTGCCCCAGTGTAGCTGGGGATATAAAAACTAAACACATTAAGCCTGTGAGACTCTTCACCTGGAGGCCAAAAACCTCCCAAAAAATTCATGTGTAGATTTCAGTGGGCTACAAATTTGATGGGAAAATAGTGTATATGTCTCTTCATTACCCTGTACCTAAATTTTATCACTTCCTTCAATTACGAATGTAGGCTACCAACCACAGTATTATTAATGGTTCCTGAGGCTGTCAACACCACAGATATATTCACATTATATTACTGTTGTCACATATACCTTGAAATATATAATATCATTAAAAATTATTGTAGTTATTGGACCGGTTGCTAAATTGCATTATATATACAACAGTCATACATAGTACTGCATCACAAATTTAGCTTTTATAATATGTTGTAGATGTATTTTAATATAATTGGTTTCTTGTATAAACTTATGTTTTAATTTATCACTTAGAATCATTGTTCTAAGAAGGAATTGGAACCTTCACCAAACTGCTAATGAGATTTATGGAACACACACAAAAAAGGGAGGGGGGTTAAGAATTTCAGAAATAAAGAGATACGTTGGAAGAGAAAGAAACATGATTATTGTGTAATGATTAAATTATATTATGCAAATAACTTCGTATGTCAGGTAGCTCCAGAAGGAAACCAGACTTCCTGACTGTTAAAAAAAAATGGTCACCTATGAGTATTAAGACAACCTAAAAGCAATGGAAAAGACTAAACAATAAGTGGTAATATGCTCTGTAAAAGGGATCTCCACCGTGGATTGGTGATGTATCCCGTAAAAGGATATTTTAAGTTTGCTTCTAAATTTGTCACTATAAATTAGTTAAAAAGAGTGCAAATTCTGGTATATTTTAAATAATATTTTTAAATAAAACCTAAATCATTCTTATAATATTTCCAATGAAATATAATTAGAGGAGTGATTTTAATATTCACTAGGGTTTATTTAGCTAGGTATACAAATGAGTTTTGTTGTATTTATAGTCAAAAACTTTACATCCATCCTTTATCTTCTTAAAATCATATGTCTGTCCCTCTAACCTCACAGAATTGTGTCTGTGTTTTGGAAATCACACAAATGGCATTGTTTGATATTTTATTACCCAAGTTACCATATTTCTTTGAAATGAAATATGTACATAATTTGAAGTTTTAAAGTATTTCTTTACCCAAAGAGCTCTAATTGTTAAAATTGTTACAATTATTATAAACACTTCATCAAAGCATAATAAAATTTTTGACAAATAACCATTTTTTATAAAAAGGAATGCATTATTTGAAACATCATTTAATGAGATGGTTGGAGTCACACGATAGATAATTTGAAATGATGATCACAGTCTTCCCTTCCATTCTGCAGTGGAAGATTCCATTCTTCCCTTCCATCCAATCTTCCCTTCCCTTCCATCTTCTGCAGTGTGACTTTGTATCTCCTCCCATTAAGAGGTAGAATCTAATTCCACCCCCTTGGATAATGGGCTGGTTCTGTGACCTGCTTTGACTATGACATGAAGCTGAAGTGTATGCAACATCCAGGACTAAATCTTGAAAGGATTTGAATCTTGAAAGTCCTTGAAAGGACTTCATTGCCTTTTCAAATACTCTTATCAATAAGTCAGAAAGCCCCAGTTAGACTAGTAAGCCCAGCCCTTCCAGCTTCCAAGCTGAGCGTCTCCCTAGCCAACTCATCAGCTGAATATATCCACAGGAATGAACCCTAGCATGATGGATAGAAACAATGTATAGAATCATGGGAAATAATTATTGTTTTAAACCACTAGGTTTGGGTATAATGTGTTACATGGCATTAGGTAGCTACAACAAAACACAGAGCGGTGTGGCAATTATAGTACCTGATTTTAAAAATTACCTATTCAGAGTGGCTAAAATGAACAAATCAGGAGACTATAGATGCTGGCGAGGATGTGGAGAAATGGGAACCCTCTTGCACTGTTGGTGGGAATGCAAACTGGTGCAGCCACTTTGGAAAACAGTGTGGAGATTCCTCAAAAAATTAAAAATAGAACTACCCTATGACCCAGCAATAGCACTGCTAAGAACTTACCCAAGGGATACAGGAGTGCTGATGCATAGGGGCACTTGTACCCCAATGTTTATAGCAGCACTCTCAACAATAGCCAAATTATGGAAAGAGCCTAAATGTCCATCAACTGATGAATGATAAAGAAATTGTGGTTTGTATACACAATGGAATACTACTTGACGATGAGAAAGAATGAAATATGGCCTTTTGTAGCAACGTGGATGGAACTGGAGAGTGTTATGCTAAGCGAAATAAGTCATACAGAGAAAGGCAGATACCATATGTTTTCACTCTTATGTGGATCCTGAGAAACTTAACAGAAGACCATCGGAGAGGGGAAGGAAAAAAAAAAGGTTAGAGAGGGAGAGAGCCAAACCGTAAGAGACTCTTGAAAACTGAGAATAAACTGAGGATTGTTGGGAGGTGGGAAGGAAAGAAGGGTGGGTGATGGGCATTGAGGAGGGCACCTGTTGGGATGAGCACTGGGTGTTGTATGGAAACCAATTTGACAATAAATTTCATATTAAAAAATAAATAAAAATAAAAATAAAAATAACCTATTGGCCCTAGTTTGGTGCTCTGATAGCTTTTTCCTTAGGTCAATGAATCAGATGATGACTGAAATGGAGGTAGGAAAGAAGAAACTATACCACAAGTAGTTGAGGCTCTGGACATTACAACTGGGGATCCGGAAATTGATTCTCTTAAAATCTATTCATGACCTTGTATCTCTTAAATTCTTTATACATCTGTCACCTGAGGACCACTGTTCCAGCCTGAAGGGCATGATAAAACATGCTGTAGAACAGTGATAAGGCATTCCTGAAGCAGGAGTAACAGAAAAGCAGCAGCATCTGAACTGTTTGATCATTTGAGGGGATGTCCTAAACTAGTCTTGAGAGAAGTCAGAAGTAGGAACTCTATTTTGGCAAAATATAATTAGAAACAGAGGGGTAGAAGCACCAGCATATTTGATTTTACTCACAGATTTACTCCATCTTGGCTAGCTGGTGTTGGTAGCACCATGAATACAATGGCTGTTCTTCTCAGGGTAATGTTGCAGGCACCATGGGGTCTTCAGTTGCAGGTAAATTATACAAAACATTGCCACTTCTTGATAAACCATTTGATCATAAGTTATATATTACTTTAATATCTCAAAAAAGTCTGTACTCTGCCATTATCACCATTTCATAAGTGAGAAGAATCAGAAAGTTCAAAATAACTTATTCAAGAAAGCATGGTCAGTGACTAAGGTGGCCTTTAATTCCAATTTTATATGACACCAATGTCATGCTCTAGCCACTTTGAGTGGAACATTGGATTCATTCACTTCTAGGTTCTTACCAGGTTGAAAACCTCTTTTTATGCCAAGGTGGATGATGTGCCAGTATCATGAGCATATGGTGTGCGAGGTCAGTTAAGGACAAGTTACTATAGGCTGGCTGTGTTGGAGAAGGTTTATGGAGGATGCATGACCTGAAGTACATTGTCTAAAATGCATAAAAGTGGCAAAATGTAAGGGTATATGGACAATTCAGACAAAGTAATGGGGTAAAAGGCATAAAGCAGAAATTAGCCTTGCTTCTAGAAGATTCATTGAGAAAAGTGGCCTGATTAGAAAAGGAATGCATAAAGGAAAGAATGAGGTTGAACATGACATACTAACACAGATTATAGAAGGTCTTGAAAGCCAGGCACTTCTAAAATGTAAATTGAGGGGAAATTTTTACAACTGAAACATTAATGATATTTGTCCAACAGACCCTGAGAAAAAGATTTTTGCCCAAAGACCTCAAGGAACATTTCATTCCAAAATTTTATTTCCACATTGGTTCTAAGGCTAGTACACAATATGTAACAACATCAGTTTCCAGTATTTTACACACACACACATAAATATACACACATATACATATATAAACATACATATGACATATGTACGATTTCTGTTCTTGAAGCAGTGGGTTTGCTCCTGTACCTTGAAGCAGCTGAACAAGTGATATCAGCCATGGGAATTTAAGGTAAAATAAAAATAGAATGCAGTCCAAAAGAAATCATGGATTGAAGAGAAAGAAGCCAAGAGTGTAGGAGGGCTCAGACAAACGCCACGGCATGGAGAAGAAAGAACAGCAACAAAAAGCAAGAAAGAACCAACAGGTAGCAGCACTGAGAGCAGCTAAGGAGAACTCAGAGAAAGGCCAAAATGATTACTAATCCAAAGCAAAGAGCTATATTAATGTTTTTTTTCTTTTTTTAAATCTCTTTTTAAGTCTGAATCTTCCAATATTAATATGGGGAGAAACAGCACACTGGTCTCACTTTTGTGGATAAAGCTTTAGATCTTAAATGATGAAGATATTTTCCTTTGTTGTTTTGAAAGCTATAAAAATTCCTATTTTAAAGTACTTATTGCCTTGTCTTTGCAAAGGGAAGAATAGGTTCCCTTTTCACTGCTTTTCTGAAAAACAGAGGATCAAAGAGCAGAAGTAACCTCAAAAGGTTATTCTTTCTCCTGAAGAAGCAACAAGGAAGACTCTAAAAATTTGTCTTTCTTTACACTCAATCCTTTCCACCGTATGTAATAGCAGCCATTAATTGAACAACTGGTTTGTACCAGGCACCTTGCATATCATTTAATTTCTCACCATTACCCAGCAATGGGCATAATATTCCTGTTTAACTTTAGAGAATTAATAGGGCAAAATAAATAGCTTAAGTCTGTAGCAGAACCAGGATTGAATCCAATGGCACCAGTTTATCAGTTATCACATCAACTGCACACAGGGTGACCCAGCCATATTCATGGTCCCTTAAGCATGTGCCCTCATGTTCTGCCATTCCTGTCCTCCCAGCTCCACTTTTCTCTCTGGCGGGGATAAGAGATCTATGGCATGAAATGTAAATAGTGTGGTTACCTCTATGCATGTTACCTGTTTTTTAATACTGTGAATTAGAACACTCTCTGTTGGTTGGACTTTTAAGTTTTAACCTTAAAATTTCTTAACCATCCCCATATTGAAAACTCCTCAGAGATGGGCTTTCTATATACTCCCTTGGTTACCTTTTGACTTTTTAATTACGGTTTAGACCAAGGCTAACAAAGTCGTTTTACACCATATCCATTTGGACTTACAGAGTTGTTCTTGCAGGTAGAAGCCTGGCCTTGAAGTTCTGTTGTTAGACTATCCATCTAGCTGACAGCATCTTCAAGCTGGTGCAGGTCCTGGGTCTGCTTCCTTCTCTATCAGAGTTCCTTTCTACTTTCAGAGTTGACCTAGAAATGGGGCAGGGGGGAGTGTTCTTATAAGTATTTGACCCCTGCCATCACACTATAAGTACATAGCACTTCTTACATTCTGCCTTGTTTGAAAGTTAGCAGTCGTTTGTTAATTGATGAGTTGTTTGCATGCCTGGCAACGCTATCAGCCTTCTTAAGATATCTGAACCCTGCCTAAGTCATTTAGGTAATGGCTATCTGAGTGTAATCTTTCAGTCCTATAGTATGAACTATGGAAATTCCAATGATTTTATAAACTCCCAGGAGATTAGTTCTATAGTCTTTTTTCATTCTCTTCTCTGTTTTTGATTATCTATTCTCAGTTAAGTTACCATTTGTCTTGGCACTGTATTCTCTCTGCTTCTACCCTTTTCTAAGATTAACCAAAGCCATCACTGATACAAGATATTAGTTATATTCATCCAAATACTTCTGAAATTTTACACTCAGAGAAAGGAGTTATATTCCTGAATAATACAGTATATAGCAGAACATTGTATTAACCAAATCCTCTTTCTAAAGCCTCAGCCCCTGCCACCACCCCAGATCTCTTCCTTTATCATCTTCTCTTGGGATCCTCCATTTTTGCCATCTTGCACCCATTCCAAATTCTTCCTTTCTTCTTCTCAATTTCAACTGTTCCTTCTTAATCTTCTTTCTCAGGCATAATCACTTCTCTCTCAGGCATCTTGTTTAAGGATATGTGAAAACTTAAAAAGCAACAATAATAAATAAATAAATAAATCCATATTTAATAAAAATTGATAAAATAATTGAGAATAATTTTCATGCCCTTTGTTTCACTTTTCTGCTTTCCTTATTCTTTGGACTGGCTTCCTACATATAAGAATTCATCAGGTGGTTTAGAATGATGCTCCATATCAAAAATATGTTCTTTCAAATAAATACAATTATATTGAAAAATATTATATATGTATATATTAAATAAATGTACATATTTAAATAAATGTACATACATAAATAATAAATGTGCATACATTAAATAAATGTACATATACATATTATATATGTATAAAATAAATTAAATGTTAAATATGTGTATATATATATTTAGAAATAGTATATATATATTAATTAGATAATTTCAATTTCTAAAGTGAATTAAGTTTTAATTAAAGGAATATTTAAGCTATTAATAAAAGGAAATGTGCAAATAAAAAAACACCAGAAATATGTATCATTTTGTACATCTGTCCATATCATTTAAAAGTACATTTTGCTTAAACACTTACCAAAATTATTTTTATAACTTAAAAATAAGAATGTTTTCCAAATTAACTGGTAAAATGGTTTGTTCTCATAATTTAATTTATATTTTTTGATTACCAGTGAATATTTCTTCAAGAATATTGAAAATTTATATTCCTTCTTTTGTGTCTTTTCTGTTATTTAATTATTTTAAGTGGACATTAAAAAATTTTAATTGATTATTAATAGTTTTCTATGTTTAAGAATATTAATTCACTGGCAGCCATGCATATTTATGCATTGCTTTTATGTTAGTTTCCTCTATGTGGGCATATAGTTAAAGTTTTTCAATATTTTTTCCTTATAAACATAATGGTAATAATATTTACTGAGTGCTTTTTATTAGCCGAACACTTTGCTAAGTGCTTTACATTCATCGTCTCCTTCAGTTTTTTTTTAACAACTCAATGATGAGGGTCCTACTATTATCCCCAATTTACAAGAGAGGTAAATATGGCTCAGAAGGGTTAAGCAGCCTGCCTAAAGTTACATAGTTTGTCAGTAATAGCGACAGAATTAGAATGGTGTGATATCTGAAAGTATATTTGTAAATACTATACAATATTGACTTCACAGTATCTATTTTTGTGTCATTGCTTAAATAAGGTGTTCTTCATCCTGAGATGGCATACATAGCTATATAAATTTCCTTTTAGCTTTCTTTGCCTTGTATTTTAATTTGGATATTTAATATATTTTATTTAATGTTGGTGTAAGTTGTGAAGTGTATATCTAACGTTCCTCAATAAATTATTTTGGACAAGAGAAGCAACTCCTTAGAAGAAAAAAAATATGTATCATTTATACATTGAAAAAAATGAGAATTGAGCAGAGACTTAACATATTAAAATGGAAGTAATGTATGGTAGGATATTTCATGATCAGAGCTTGGTATAAGCTGATATACATGATAAAGATGATAGTATAGGATATGAAACCAACTTTAGTGATTTTCAGGGATGCACATTAATGTTGGATAGTTAAATCAGAGCTTTATCTTAAATGCAGCCTTTCCTGTAGCACTCTGATTAACCCAAACACACTACTTGGAATCCATGGAATAACAGTTATTTCATGTTTATACCCAGAGCCCCAGAATGAAGTTTGAGATAAACATAAAATGCTTCTGTTACCTCCTTTCTCAATTACTCTGGGAAGAGCATGTTCCTATTTGACTAGTTTCCGGCAGAAAATATCCTAAAGAGTGACTTCCCAAGAGAAACAAGTTCTTTGGTAACATGAAACAGAAGAAAAAGCTGTAGATTGGACAAAAATATTGTCTTAATATAATCTATTCATAGAGATGAAAAATATAATTTTTATTTACAACCATGGTTAATCTTTAACACTGATATTTTTTTTCCTTGAGAACCCTCCCAGCACAGTAAAATAAGTAACAAGCTTCCCCATTTTTCTCTTCTTTCTCTCCTTTTCTAGACAAATAAATGAAGGTAATTTTGTGACTAGAATCCTGAAAAGTTTGGTTGCTTGTTTAAGTCCTGAGCATACCTCTCCCTCAGAACCTAAAATATACCTCACTAATTCTAGGGGAATTCTTGGCTTTGGTTACTTTTTTTTTCTTTAATTTTTTTAATGTGTATTTATTTTTGAGAGAGAGAAACAGAGCATGAGAGGGGGAGGGGCAGAGAGTGAGAGAGACACAGAACCTGAAGCAGGCTCCAGGCTCTGAACTGTCAGCACAGAGCCTGAGACCGGGCTCAAACTTAAGAGCCATGAGATCATGACCTGTGCCGAAGTCGGACACTTAACCGACTGAGCCCCCCCAGGCACCCATGGTTACATTTTTAAATATGGCTCTGCAAAGTCACAGTTGGCCCTCCCAGATGCAGTGGCAGCTTTCAAATTCTTGGCAACCGTAAGAAACACAAGTCTGCACTAATGCATGGCTGTATGGACTAAGAAAAGGGATCTATGTTAAATAACAAGAAAAAATGACTCACTGAGACAATTTTTGTTGGGCTGGCTAAAAGGAGGACATATTTCTATTAGTAACCATTTCTTGTGAGGAATTTTTTATTTTACCTAATTATTTCTATTGTAGGTAGATTTTACCTGTTTCAATTGGCTCTGGATAGAAAGGCAATGAAATCATCAAAATAATTGTGAACAACTTAGTTATTATGACTTATGGTTTCAGATAGCCTGTGCTGTCATCTTAGGTTGTCCATGAGCTATTGTCACAATCATTAATGAGTTATAATGACATTTATCTCTTCTAGCCATTTAGAAGCATTGCAGCATGTGATAGGACATTAGAAAGAGGAAGTCTTTTTAGTGAGAGAAAGGGAATTAAATGATAGAAAAAAATGAAGAAAATATACTACTTTACTAGTATAGTAAATTACTATATACTATATAGTAAATTACTAGTATAGTAAATTCATGATTCTCACTCATTAAAAAATTTTGGCTAAAAATTTTCAGTGGAAGTTAACATGGCTCTCTTTAGCAGAGCCCTAAAATGTTAGTAATCTCTATTTGGACCAACTTTAGGTTTCTTTGGGAAGGGGCAGCAAGAGGCAGAGTGTGGGTCTTCACATATTTATCAAGGTAATTGGCCATAGGGAAATGACACAACTCTGAAATGTTAATTCCCTGAGTTCTATGTAGCTGCATTGCCAGTTTCTTTAGAAAAATATGTTATTTGCATGCCACTTTGGCTTTAGTGACAAGATTTATTTTTCTAGGATCAAAATTCTTCTAAGAAGAAAAATCTAGGAGTTACTTTATGCATAGAATTGAAGACATGGGATCATAATGAGAAATGAAATTGAATGTTGAGATGGATGGATGGATAGATAGATAGATAGATAGATGAATAGGAAAATGCCTGGGTTTGGAAGATATCATAATATCTTACACTGTTTTTTTAATCTCAACCTACATTTATGGGCAGTTATTTTCTGGATGAATCCTTGAGATTCACAAAATTCTATTGGAAGATAAAATTTTATCTTTAGACTTTAGGATTTAACTACTGATAAAATGAAGAGAACCAATATTCTAATATTAATATTATGTATAGATCTGTGTTAACATAAGTACAATTACAAAATTAGAACTGTTTTTAATTATATTAGAGTGGTGTGGAATATTACCATTTACACATGATTTAGAGTCAAACAGATCAGGTTCAGAGTCTGTCTCTTCCACTTATTTACTATGTGAACTTGGACATGTTAACTTTATCCCCCTGATGCTGTTGTATTCAACTATAAAAGATAAAATACCTTGTAGAAATCAAAAGTAAGTGAAATAACAAATATAAAACACTGAATGCAATGCCTGCCTGAGAGCAACTACATAATTATTTTATTAGTAATAACTAATTTTAAAAAACACATAGTAGGAGACCATACAATCTATATTTGGTGCATGCTGCAGATTAAACAACCATGAGGCACTCATTCCCTTATGAAGCTCAGCTCAGATTAATTGTTGATGTATTTATTTTTAGCCTCCTTTGACTGAAGTTCAGTTTAGTGGGTTTTGAATAGAAGGATTAAATGGGACAGGACTGGAAGTTAAGTTTCATGATGGAATTTCCAAAAATCACTGCTAAAATGATGGTTGTGCTAATTCCACTGGATTATATGATTTAATTAAATTCAGGCATTGTGATACTTCATTTTATATTGTGTCTTTTTTCCCTCTGATTACTTCATATACTCTACCCCCATCTGTGCCCCCCAGCTCTGTCTAATATATCTTGAAATGTGGAACACAGTTGATCATATAGTATCTGGTCAGTATAAATTGACTAATTGATGACACCCATCTTTGTATCTTGCCTTAGGGAAGAGCTCCTCACTATCTTGTACCCAGGGGAGAGTACTACACCTTCCTGTAGCACAGGATGTGGAATGACATCTGTTTGCTCAGCTACAGTAATCTTCAAGAACATACATACCCTTCAACAAGTATCCCAGTGCTGTTACCTGGTAATGGAAAAAGGGCCTCCAGATCTCAGGTCTTCTGTTCTGAACTAAAAAAAAAAACCACAAATATTTTCCTCCCATCCTAAAACAATAACAAAAGCTCACATTAACAATAAAAGAGAAGCTCAGATCTGATCATGAATCTCTTTTAGTATACGGATAGGCTTATAAACCCTAGAAGGTTCTTCCTCTGTAACCCAAGTTAGATTTATTAGAAATGCCAGACTCTGATTTGGCCTTCAGTAAATACGTTTGGTTGAGTGGACTGTGCTTAATCCCCAGGTTTTTAGAACTGGAATGGAGGATTCTCTTATCTTTAACTTTTACCTAGTTCTTTGTTCTCTTATAAAAGTTTTTTCCCCATTTAATTTAATTTGCTGGGTGAAGGGGAGATAATTTTTAGGAAGAGGGCTAATGTACATCACCCATGTAGATAATCAAAGGTAAGAGAAATATAAATGTATTTGACTGCCCCCATGGTTTTTATTAAAACATTTTTCCCCTAGAGATTTTTTTGGAGTGTCTAGAACCATACTGTAACAAAATAAACTTAGTCTACTGTAACTACCAGAAACATGATTATGAAACTAAAACTGACAGAGTTCTAGAATAAAGAAGAAAATTGCATGATTATTTTTTCTATCTTAAAGATCTTTCATATGTGAGTAAAGAAAAATTATAACTTCCATTGGTTATGTCAGAATAAAATGGTGTTTACTGACAGGTTTGAATCTTAGATGGAAGCAAACAACCATAGAGGATATTCTGATAATGCATGGAAAAGTTCTTTTGTAGAGCTGATGAAGTGACTTGTTTTCTTCTGAAGTTCAGAAGATGACTTGCAGGGGACGTTGACAGTTAAGGAGTCTAAGACTTTGAGTAGATAATGAAAAATTGCTTGCTTACACCATAAGAGTAGCAATGAGGTGTGTGTGTGTGTGTGTGTGTGTGTGTGTGTGTGTGTGTGTTTTGGAGGTAGAAAAGGACTGGGATGACTAAGGAACACATCTTAACCATTGAACAAAATTAATACAATTTTTATCACCCTCAATTTCTAACAGATTGCAAGAAATGACTGGATGAAAAGTCACTGCATCTCTCTAGAACAGAGAAAAGCAATACTAGGCCCTGGTGAATTATTAGATATGGTTGAGTAGAACCGATTTCATATAGCCCTGAATATATACTCTGTCGCAGGATTTCTAGCAGATTCTATGAATGTAATGCATAAAGTGAGCCAAGAAGACTGGTCCAGAATAAGAGAAAGTATAGGGTGGAGAATAATTAGGCCCATTTGATAATTAATCTAGATCAAACATATTAAATAAAATTAATTCCGAATTAAATAAACAAACCTGGAGGACACAGTTTTGCTGACAAAATTCTGTAAGTTATATTAGAATCTGTCCATGTCAACTGCACTTACTGAGAAAGTTCCAGCCAGGTCAATATGTGGCTCTTACCTTCACCTACAGATTGTGGGTTCAAAATATATATTTTTTGAGTAGGTAAAAATGACTTATTCTTAAATTCTTTTTACTGTTGCAAACTCCAGTCAGATTCCTGATCACCCCTCATTGATATGCCTTGGCTTGACCTCTGGGACTTTAGTGTATCTTTATCAATAAGAATAGATTCTCATCCCATTATTTACTTTGAATCTTGAAACCTATGTGGATGGTTATTGTTTAATTAATTTATTTAAATCCAAGTTGGTTAACATACTCTATAGTATTGGTTTCAGGAGTAGAACCCGGTGATTCTTCACTTACATATAACATCCAGTGCTCATCCCAACAAGTGCCCTTCTTAATGCCCATAGCCCATTTAGCCCATCCCATCTCCATTACCTACCTCCCCTCCGGCAACCCTGTTTGTTCTGTGTATTTAAGAGTCTTTCATGATTTGCCTCCCTCTCTGTTTTTATCTTATTTTTCCTTCCTTTCCCCTGCGTTCATCTGTTTTGTTTCTTAAATTTCACATATGAGTAAGATCATATGATATTTGTCTTTCTCTGATTGACTTATTTTGCTTAGCATAATGCATTCTAATTCCATCCACATTGGTGCAAATGGCAAAACTTCATTCTTTTTGACTCCCAAGTTATATTCCATTGTGTATGTGTGTATGTGTGTGTGTATATATATATATATTTTTTTTTTTTTTTCCCTTTATCCATTTCCTTTATCCATTCATCAGTCAATGGACATTTGGTCTCTTTCCATAATTTGGCTGTTGTTGATAGTGCTTCTATAAACATTGGGGTACATGTACCCCTTAGAGTCAGCATTTATGTATCCTTTGGATAAATACCTAGTAGTGCAATTGCTAGGTTGTAGCGTAGTTCTTTTTTTAAAGAGGAGCCTTTTTGAGGCTCCTTTTTTTGAGGAGCCTTTGAACTGTTCTCCAGAGTGGCTGGACTAGTTTACATTCCCACCAACAGTGCAAAAGTGTTCCCCGTTCTCCACATCTTCTCCAACATCTGTTGTTTCCTGGGTAGTTCATTTTAGCCATTCTGACAGGTATGAGGTGGTATCTAATTGCGGTTTTGATTTGTATTTCCCTGATGATGAGTGATGCTGAGCATTTTTTCATGTGTCTGTTAGCCATCTAGATGTCTTCTTTGGAAAAGTGTTTATTCATGTCTTCTGCCCATTTCTACACTGGGTTATTTGTTTTTTTGGGTGTTGAGTTTGTTAAATTCTTTATAGATTTTGGATACTAACCCTTTATGCAATATATTGTTGTTGTTGTTTTGAAGCCTGTCTGTTTCTAACTATTGCCTGCCTGCCTACTGCCTCTGACTTTGTCCTTAAATAAAATTCTAAAAACTCCTTGGGTGTAGTTCATTCTCATGGTTGGCCCATTTATTTTGTTTTCATCTTTACCTAGAAATATTCAACTGGAGATCACAGATATGCCACTTTTACAAAGTGGAATACATAAATAATTTTAGGGTAGTTGATATATAATAGACAGTCCTGTTGTGCTGCTAACTTTTATCCAAAACACAGCATTATTATTCTCCATCTAATCTTTTGCTTATACTTCCCAGCTGTTGAAAAATTCTCTTTTAACTTCCATTTTCTAAGTTCCTTATCTTCTTTTTTTTTTTTATCTCTTTTCCACCTATCTCTGTCCCTTCTTTGTTCTCTTCTCCCCACCTTAGAGATTTACTATTCCATGCCCCCTACTACTTCACTCTGCCTTGATTGCAGATGTACCATCTGGACCTACAGCTATATCTAGTGAACAAGAGGTAGCAGTCATGGGGCTGAAGCCAACCCACAAAAAATATGGGGACTGACAGAATCTGAATGCTTGATGGCATAGTTAGACCTACCATTGGTTCTTATCATTGGAGAATATAAAAATCTGAATTCTTGGTGGCATAGTAGAAGACCTACCATTGGCTCTTGTTATGGGAGAATAATAAGAATCCTTTTTATTTTAACCAATCATGTGTTTTCCCTCTATTTCAGCCAAATTTATTTCTGATAAAAGTCAATAAATATTGTTGAATGGATGCATAGATGATGAATATAAGCTTGCCCATTGCTAGCTTCAGTTCCCAGTAATATTTCTTCTATAAACAATGTATTTTGTTTTATACCATTCTATTACAACTATTACTGGGTCTTCCTTGCATATGTGCTATCTCATCAAAATGAATTATAGACTCTTCAGAGGCAGAGGATGTTAGTTACTCTTCTTTTTATCTCCACTATATCAGTACATAGTAAGAGCTTAATGATTATGATAATAATGATGGTGATGAGGCTGATAAAGATAATACCAATAAAACACCTGCAGTGAAAAGAATTTAATTCTACTGTCAACTGCTCACTTACATCAAGCCATGACTGGCTATATTCTGTTTTCAAGTAAAGCCATTAGGAAAAACATTGGAGTTTGTTGGAACTATAACAATAGCAGTTGACCTTAAATTTGCCACTGCTTTAGTCTCATGTTGAAGATATCTTTGAATAAGGTTTCTGATGGATACCAGCTTTGGTATGGCCATCAAACCCACAAATGTACCCATACAAGCTTACAGACGGTCCAGTGATTCTCAGGGAGAACAATAGTTAGTCTGAGCTAAATTTATTACTGGCACAGTCTGTTCTATTAATTAAAGGGTTTTTACTCTCAGTTTTGCCAGCAAAAATATGGCACTTCCCTCCCTCCGCCCCCCAGTCTATTTAAGGTCATTCTGCTCTGGGTAGAATAAAAATGATTAACAATGGATCTAGAAATATAAGAAAGTGAGAGGACTTCCTCACTGAAATGTGCCAGGGAAGCCAGGATATTTTTACAGTTAGTGTCTATTGAAAAATATAGTATGCTTTCCCCATCACTTTCTATTAGTCTACCACCTATTATGTCACAGCTCCTTCACTGGCAAATAGTTCTTAACTAGGTTAAAGAGTTAACATAGTTTTAAATGGACATTTTTAAGTCTGGGGCTCCTCATGAAACCTACTTTACAAATATCAGTTCACTAAAAGTAAAACCTTCTAAAGTCATTTAGTGTAAAAGGTCATGGATTGTTTATACCCCCTTTTACCTTTATTGTTAGGTGTTTCTTTAAAGTATACATTAGGTCTTACGTACTCTGGATCATAGTCTTCATAGCTTCTGTCCTTGACCAGATAATTTTGCCCCAAGTGACTGTTAAACTCCAGATATAAAGTTATTTAAGGACAATAGGTTGTTGGGTTGGTCAGAAAAGACTCAGGATGAGGTTTTGAAAGTTTGTCAGTTTGGAGCAAGCTTTTATCTCTCTAATCAACTCAAACTGATACCTTCAGCATGAAACAGAGGTTTTTCGTTACATTCTGCTTTACCACATTCACGTAGTACAAACACAAAGCACAGTTTTTCTCCAGCTACCAGAAGACCTCAGCTACTTTCTTTTCTATCCCATTCCATCTCTATTTTTTGATGACTTTGAAGTGTTATGCCTTTTCCAGTTCCTGAAAATAAATGATTTCTGAGCCATGGTAACCTGAAGTTATATTTTGAATTTTTAAGAGACTGAAAGACATATGAATGAATCTAAAATATTTTAAAGCAAAGCATATGTGCATTGATAGTAATAATGCCTTACTTTTCAGTTTTTAATTAGACAAAAAAAAGCAAAACAATACCAAAGTGTTTTTTTTTTTGTTTTTTTTTTTTTAATCCTCAGAACAACTCTGGGTAATAGGTAAGGTAGAAAAGGAAAGCTATTTGGAGACTTTAGATGAGGAAACAGATATTCATAGAAGGACTTTTCCAAAGCCTTGCAAATACTAAATTGTGGAGTTAGAACATCACCTTGGTTCTTCTGATACTGAAATAGCCGTCTGTCCCATACCATGCTGCCATTCAACCTCAACAAAATACTAGTGTTGGCTCCCAAACCCCTTGCAAATACCAACTAATTTTAAGTACTCCAGGATTTCTAAAAGTCCAAAATAGTCCCTTTTTAGTCCTTCACAAACAGAAGGGGCCTGATAGTCTACAACACCCCCCAAACCCTAGTGAGACACTTATATTAGAATAGTATGAATATGTAAAATTGTGCACCATAGAATTCAATTCATCACTAAGCTTCTTATGTTGGATCATAAAAGTTTCTACTAATTATAAGTCCACATGTCTGCACTATAATATAACTCACATTTTACCATTTAACAATAAGAATGTTCTGAAATTTTGAGAGAAGGTGCAAAAACCCCCCAAACCAAACCAAAGCAAACCAAAGCATAACCGAGATCTAAAGGAATTCACTTGTTTTAACAAACTGCCTTGTAAAATGTTTGCAGTGGTGGTTTTGGCATGACAAATCCAAACTGACTCACTCCTTATCTGTTTAATACTGTATTATCAAGTTTTAATATAATAAAACAACAAAGCAGCTACTCTAATTTCCAATATTCACTTTTTTTATTTGCTTATATTTGGCAGGGGACAGGTGATATAAGGGAGAAGTAAAATGGTAGAATTGTGTTTATTGTTTGACATATTCTGTTTGCCATTTGTCAGCCATATTTTTAGAAAAAAATGATCTTTTTCTTTAAGATTAAAAAAAAATGTGTATTCGATTTTGACAGAGAGAGGGGGACAGAGAGTGAACGGGACAGGGGCAGAGAGAGAGGGAGACAAAATCCAAAGCAGGCTCCAGACTCTGAGCTGTAGCACAGAGCCCGAAGCAGGGCTTGAACCCACAAACTGTGAGATCATGACCTGAGCTGAGGTTGGATGCTTTACCAACTGAGCAACCCAGGTTCCCCTTCAAGATGTTTAAAAATTTGGTATTTCTATGGTATAGTATTTTCAACTACCCTTACCCCTCTTTGTTGTTGTTGCTATTGTTTTTATTTCTTTTAATTTTTTTATTTGAGTATAGTTGGCACATAATGTTACATCAGCTTCAGGTGTACAACATAGTGATTCAGTATCTCTATATGTTATGTTGCGATCACAAGTATAACTGCCATCTGTCAAAATACAGTGCTATAACAATATCATTGACTACATTCCCTATGCTGTGCCTTGTATTCTGATGACTTCTTACTCATTCCATAACTGGAAGCTTGAATCTCCCACTCTCCTTCACCCATTTTGCCCATCTTCCTTCCCTTCCTTCCCTCTGGCAACCGTTGGTTTGTTCTCTATATTTATAGATCTGATTTTGCTTTTAGTTTGTTTATTCATTTGTTTTTTAGATTCCACCTGTTTTGTTTGTTTGTTTTGTTTTGTTTTTAATTTGGACGGTTTAAACTGATTAAATGCTGGAAGACTTTCCATATCCTGGACTTAAATTTTTCCCTTAGTGTAAAATGTGAATAAATACACCCTTGTGAGAGAGATGCGTATGATTCTGCTTTTTCTGTGATGTGTTTTGAAGTTACCTTGTCTTCTTCAAGTGTTAGTAAGTGCCTTTAAGGTTTTCTTTTTCTTCCCTCTAGTATAGGTCTATTTGGCTTTAACCAACTAACCAACGAATAAAAACACCACCACCTCAGAGTTTTGTGAGTTCATTGATCACCACACTTATTTTTTAAAGTCTTGCTCAAAATGTTAAAAACTAATTCCCTTAATCTTTTTTTTCATACTAGATTATTTGAGCATGAAATATAAAAGAAAGAGAAAAATACCCTCCACATCTTTAACATTTATTTTTCTATCCATAAAAGCAAGAATGGAAGTGAAGGAGCAAAATCATGTATGTCTATTGTGCACATTAGGTGAATAGGATAATACTATGAAAAATACTTAGAAATGCTAATGATGAGTATGGACAGCACCACCATGAACAGTGGTTAAGAGAAAGTCTAAATAAAATGTTTCATTCCGATATCTATTGTCAGTTGGGAAGTTCTTCCCTACTCTATTTCCTGGTATTGGTAAGAAATGAAAGTTTACAGAAAAGTGAGCAGGACCATGGAGGAAGGAAACAGAAGAAGAGAATGAGAAATGCGTCCATAGGTCTTTGTGTCTCCACTTTTCAACCGTTCCTAGGTCCAAATTATATGGTGGAGTCATTGGACTAAGCTTTTGGAGTCCAAACGCTAAAGGAATGGTAATGGTATGGATGCAGAGCTCTATTCTTTCAGTAACTAGGACAGCATCCAAAGGAAAGATAATGTCCCACTCATTAGTTTTACTAATATGCAGTAGGAAAAGGAGGCAAGAAAGAGGCAACAGGCTGCAAAGAGTGGGAAAATGACAGATGGTGAAGAGGAGGAAGAAGGAAGACTTCACAGATCTAATTAAGAAGCAGAATTGTTATCCACCTAACATATTACAAATATGTATAACACTTCAAATATTTTTGGACTAGATTCCTTTAGGGGTTAAAATTCTTGGCTTTATGGGAAACTTGGCTACTTGTACTCGCATTGAAAATGGATTTATCTCTGTTATTATCTTTATTTGAACTCACTCATTCTTTCTCTTTCACTGTGCTCCCCATTTTGCCAAGAAAATTCACTTTCAATTACACATATATCATAACACTTAAACATTAGTTTCACTTGCCTCTGGTTAATAACTCACCTTATATTCAAACATCCATCAACATAAAATCAGCATAACAACTTTTATGAATCCCTTTATCATCAGCACATTCTAAATGCTTATACAATTCACTCTCTGGATTCATATAGGAACTTGCTTAATAGCCCTTAAAGTTACTATAAACCTTGGTTGCTTTCAATCATAGGAATATTATTCATGTTTTCAGAGTGAGCTCAGTTTTGGTAATTGTTAAAGTTTAAAACCACTGGGATATAGATGTAATAATCTCTATAATAAAAAAATCTTTTTTTTAAAACTGGTTTAAGGAATCTCTAGAATTTTCAGCTGCCTTCTAGCTACTAAGAATTCTTTAGACTAATGTTGATATAGGTTTGAACCTGGAGACAAATGTTTATAATAAGAGTTTTCAATAGGGAAAACTTCTGAATGCCCCAGTTTCTGGTTTGGCAGGACAGTGGAGCAGATGGTTCTGTTTTGACTTGAGGTTAACTCACAGCCCCTATGGAACCTCACCTCAGTTGCCTCATGGTGGAGATCATGTTCAGGTGAATGGCATTACGAAGTGCTGAACTGGTTTCCAAGCAGCCAATAAGCACCAAACAGACGCTAGGTGTGAACAAAGAGCTATTTCTGGAAGAATTAAAGAGGCATGGAAAGAGAAGATTGAAAGATAGCCAATGACATATTTCCTACTTAATTTATACCCAGGGCCATCCTTGAATGATACTAGATGTTTTTTTTTTCCTGCAATTCAGCAGTGATGCATATGGAAATGGTGAAAGCTATTTAAAAATAATTACATTCATTGAAAATGGCAATAAATATGACAACAATAGCCAGAAAATGAATTTTAGATGTCATAATTTTTCTGCCTGCCACTAGCATTTTCACTCTATCTAGATAGTCAAGAGTAAGAAATAATTTAACCAAGTCTGATCCCTGTAATCAAATTGTAACATTTCGTATTAAGCTCAGTTCCTCTCTTCAAGATGACATACAGAAATTATATGGGAAAGAATGAAACACCATATAAGAAGATCACGTTTTCCCTTTGTTCTTTCAACATTAACTTGTAAAATGACGACTGTATGTTCACTGTGTTTGTACTCTTGGGTTAATTACTTTAGGAAAGTTAGAAGTGGATGTCAAGGCCTTTATCCTTAAGGTCTTTTTGTTTAGCAAAATAGCACATAAAATAGATATTATCATAATCAATGAAATATGTTTACCTCATTCACACAAAACTAGTGTGATGACCTTGGGCTAGTCACGATTCAAATCTGATTTCAAGTTTTTTGTTTTTAAGTTTTCTTCCATATCTAAATTTGATGATTATATGCTTTTATATCCTAATAACACTTTGTGCAAACTCTTGTGCTAGTTTTTAGAGATACAAAGGAGATGCTTAGGATACTGGCCTTTAATTAGGTAGACAAGATATATGTTTTCCTTTCTTTGTTGTTTTTATTTTCCAATTATCTTTCTTTCTTTCTTTTTTTCTTTCTTTCTTTTTTTCTCCAGGAAGGGTTGTGTGTGTGTGTGTAATAAAATTTCTTACTATAGGATGAGTAGGCTTCTACTGTTTAGAGATTATATTTTAAATGAGTTTAGTGACTACACAAAGGTTGACATTCTCTGAGACTCATGGTAAATGAAACTGACCCTTGTAAAGAAAGTGAATTTTGCCTAGAGTTTAATTTTCCTAAAGGTCTTCTAGAAATGAAGAATGTTCACTCCTAATGTGACTCCTAATGTACAAGATTTGAAGTAGAGCTAGCCAGTGAGCAGAGTGACCTTCCCCAAAGCCCAGTAGAAGGAATAGACAGTGAAACTCTTTGATGTAAATTGCCCTGAAAATGGAGAAGTTAATCTTAGAGCTAGGTTTAAGATAAAGATATAGGAGGCTCAAGAGAAGAGCTGGCTCCAGTTAAGAAGTTACTAAGACTGGAAGTTATCTCTGAACCAATCCCTTTGACAAACAAGGCCCTCCAAAATATGTATTAAAGCACGATAAGTAAGAGTGATAGATTATTTTCTGATCATTTTGTAACAGTACAGAATATAGGTACACATGGGCATGAACTACACAGGGAGTCCAACCATTGTACATTGTTAATGGAACTTTGTCCTGAAGGAATGGGGTCCTTTTTCCTTAAGGAATCCCATTGCCTATGCAGGGATATGAAGCAGTCAGGGAGATAGTGCTGCAAGACCAAGTTCTAAAGGATCATTCTTTATATGACAGCAAGAAGCAATGTTAGAGGTAGCCTTATTAGACTCATTTCTTTCACCAGGCCCAGGCTGGATTATGGAGAAGCAGGGTGCCTTACTCTCAAAAAAGGGAGTAAATTCCTGCTAGGAACTCTTGAGGGAAATAAAATATTAATTAGATATATTAAAATGCTCTGACTATATTTGTGCTCCATGTTGTAAAGCAGGTCATAGCTGTTACAAAATTGGATAACCAGATATATAAAAAAATAGAACAAATTAGCTGCCTTGAATTGTTGTTTAAGAACTTAATGAGATATGGATGTTTGAGTTCTGAAACTGGCCAGGGAAAGATAAGCTTTGTGGGGGTAGAAGGAACAAGGCACCCTAATGAGATTAGAGTTTGAAAATGAGCTGGTCTTTGAAAGCCTGGAAGACTTCAGAAAAGCAGAGAAGATGTGGAAGAATACACCAGTCAGGAAAATGGCATAAAGAAAGGTAAAGAGAAAAGAATGTATATAACCTATGTTTAGGAATAAGCGGACAAGATAGTAAAATTTAAAGTGCAAGGAAATTATTTATGTGTAATTGCTGAAGGCATAGAATATAAAGGAATTTAAGACAAAAATTGACCCCATCTAGCTGCATCTCATCAAAATGGATATTTTATTCTAAACTACTATATATAGTGCATAACACTAATAATACACACAATGTATGATTTACTATCAGCGGACCTTATATAAATGGAAATGTGCCAAATCAGTATGCATATCACTGGACCAAGCCCAAGTTCTGCCCTTTAAATGATCATTGCTGATTTCAATAATTCAGAATCCAACAAACCCTATTCAGAGTCATTGCTTCACATTCTACAGGGTATCGCTTACCTTGTGTTCTCTGTGTGTCGTCCCTGAACTGAGTGCTAAACTGAGCATTTGTGTCAGGCGGTGGAGACCTTTACTGCAATAGGCACTTTCATTCCATGTGTGCATATGAATGTGTGGGATGCCAAAGAAAGAGGTCTAGCATTTCTTGGGTAAAACATTTTTTGTGGGACTTTGTATAGATCTCATTCTGTGTAATCTTCACAAAATCTTATTGGGTAGATATTATATCCCTCATTGAACACATGAAAAAAACTGAGGTTTACATAATCTCTTGGCCACTGTCACAGTTTTGTGCATCGTGAAACTGGGTTTTGCACCTTGATCTCTCTTAATCTTGATATATCAAGATATTTGTGTGTGTGCTCTCTCAGGAGGTGGGTTGCAGTTATTGTATGCATAATACTATTTTATGGTCTGAATAAGATTCCAAATAGTATAAAACAGAACTTGTTCTCAAAGAGCTTACCTAAAGGAAACAAGTATAAACAGTTGTGAAGTTTAAATTACAGTATCAGGAATTGAAAAGAAAAAGAAAAAAGCAATGCACAACTTATTAAGGAATGAACCTTACTAACATTAACTTTTACAAGGTTGTGTATTCAAGGAGAGAGGCCCGATAGCATCATTCATCCATTTATTCATTTACCTAGTGTCTCATTCTTGGCTGTTATATTGTTGTGCCACGCTTGTCATATCAAGATAAGCAAGGCATTATTTAAAGAATTCTTTTGTTGTTATGTTTCTTGTAACACAGAACTTCAGTCTTCCCTAAATCTTTTGTATGAGGATATTCCATGAAGGCTAGATGTCTCATAGTAGAAGTGACACAGCAAAGCCCTTATTCTCCTGGGTCTTCATTTTATTGTTTTATTATTTTTGTTGCTTTTTTTGATAAACAGAATGTTCACATGGAGTTCAGATGTAGCTAGTGCAAAGTTTGTTTTTTTTAAATTTTTTAAAACATTTATTCATTTTTGAGAGACAGAGAGAGAGACAGAGAGCGTGAGCGAGTGGAGGGAGGGGCAGAGAGTGAGAGAGACACAGAATCTGAAGCAGACTCCAGGCTCTGAGCTGGCAATACACAGCCTGATGTGGGGCTCAAACTCATGAACTGTGAGAACATGACCTAGCTGAAGTCAGATGCTTAACCGACTAAGCCACCCAGGCGCCCCACAAAGTTTGTTTTTAAATGATACAGCAATCTGCGCAGATAACAATGTACATGTATTGGACACTGGATTCTTGTTCCTTGTCTCTACCACTAAATTGTAAGCTTTTTGAGGGAAGAGATTGTGCCATATTCATTTTTTTAATCCCCCTCACCTTTTTTAGCAGTTACTAATAAATATTGGTTTAATGAATGAGTTACTGTTATGTAATTGACTGGGCTTTTTTTTTGGTCCTAAGTATTATACTGGTAGGGTGTCATATAGTGTGCTAAGAAGCACAGAGATAAGGATAATAATTGGCTGGGCTTTTATGACATGCCTCTTATTATCCAAGACTTTGGATCAGATATGTTTTGTGAATTTCTGAAATAGGAAGTCTGTGCCACTAAATATATAATGCAGCTATGTATTATTTTGCAATGTTCTCTGATTGTTTCATGTGTATGCATTTGTCTCCTAATTAAAAAGCAGGTTTTATAGGGACTTGAGTCTAAGTAATGAACTTTCCTATATCCACTACCCCACAGAGATGTGTACATATGGTATCTGTGTGTATGTATGCACACACACGCACGCGCACACACATACATACATATATATATCCATGTATACATATACTTGCATATATTTATATATATATATATATATACACACACACACCCATGTATACATATATTTGCATATATTTTACACAGCTTGAACACAAACTTGATGGATTTTAACTCAATCATCTGATTATACTTTAGCTCACAATTAATGCTTTGTATAAATTAAAATAGAAGAGAGAAAACAAACGAACAATGCATTTATTTCAGTGTGACCTCCATGGAAAACACTTTACCTCAAACTGTTTGGAATCTGGTTTTCATAAACTTGCCTGCAAGACTTAGAGTTCTTTGATCCCAAGGCCCACCAATGTAATGGAGAAAATAAGCCATTTGGTACGTGCGACTGCTGGCATAAATGTGAATTAGAGCTTTGTGATATGAGTAACAATGTGTCTTTTTCATTTATCCCAGTCATTGTGTGCTAAAATTGCCTTATCTGGTGATACACTCGTCCAATTGCTCTTGAAGTACACATCTTCCTAAATATTCCCTGGCTTGAAACAAAGAAATATTGTCATGATCAGATCTAGTTCTCCACTTGCATTCAATGTAAACTTTACTAACTTCAAAGAGAATTTTGCTGAATAAATGGTACAGTAATTATTCATTTCTGGGCCATAGGCATTATTTCACCAAGACAGTATTTTTCCAGACTGATGGACAGTATTTTTATAGTTGTTCATGGAAAAATGAAATCACTTACTACAGTTTGATTTTTATGTTGCTGTGGTTCGATAGAGGTTGGTGTCAGCCACCTTGCTTTTAGAATTGAGCTCATCTGAAACATTTCACAAAGGCTGGTGTTCTCACAAAGACAAGAAAGAAATATAAATATGGGGTCTGATTATAGGACAATCAAGACTCTAAAATATACAGTCACACCATGAATGCTGAAATCTGTTTTTATAAAACTGAGCTTACTAAACACATCTCTAATTTGACTTTGAGAGGCCATATTTTGTAATGCTATTGCCTTAAAAATTCCCTTATCTTTCCATGCAGTGCTTGTCTCTCCTATAAAATTAGTCATTCCTGGAAAATGAAGGCTTATTAAAGTAAAGCACTGGTGTAGATAATAATTCTGGAAAAGGAAAGGGTCACAGGAAAATATTCTGCAGAGTCAGCAGGGGCCTAATGTCATGGTGTCCAGGAACAGGGCTGGTTAGGAAAGGCTGATATGACTTTGGTATGGTATCTAGCTTTGGGGGTAAAAGTCCTAAATTGCTTTAGTGCAAGTCTCTATGCCACACAGCATCACTAATGAGTCTATCAACAAGTGTTATCTTTTTCATCTATATTAATATACTGACTCTTCACTTTGAAAAGACTGTGGGGTTTGGAATCAGTTTTAGTAACAGTGTGTCCAGGTGCAAATCATTTTATCTCATTGCATACTTTTAAAAGTTTGTGAGCATTAAATAAAATATTTATATAGAAATCTTTCAGTGTCTAGTTTATGATAAATGTTCAATAAATACTGTATCTTTTTTTTTTTTTAACCTGAAGCTCCTTAGATGGCTAATGGGGTGGCTGTGTAGTAGAGTATTAAAATTACAGGTTCTGGAGGAGATTAGGCTCAATCTAGCTTCTATCACTTATTAACTCTGAGACTTCAGGCTTCACATCTTTGTGCCTCAGTTTTTCATCTATAAAATGGGGACCATAAAACTTCCTGTCTTATGAGATTATTATGGAAAGCCCATGAGGTAATAGGTGTTAAATGCTGATAGCTGTGGCTGGCACAGAGTATATGCCATAAAAGCGCTTGCTATTTAAGAGAATGATTAGATGCCCTGGCATTCTGGTGCTCAGAATTTGTGGTTGATGAAAACAGGAGAGCTGCCATGGTGAGTAATGAAAAAGAACTTTAGGAACTGAGTAGAGATGTGATCCTGAACCAGGAAGGGCAAAGTATGTTAGTCATCTCTTTTTGCAAACAAGTTGAAAATTCAGATATTAAAAGGCAGACAATGGGGCGCCTGGGTGGCGCAGTCGGTTAAGCGTCCGACTTCAGCCAGGTCACGATCTCGCGGTCCGTGAGTTCGAGCCCCGCGTCAGGCTCTGGGCTGATGGCTCAGAGCCTGGAGCCTGTTTCAGATTCTGTGTCTCCCTCTCTCTCTGCCCCTCCCCCGTTCATGCTCTGTCTCTCTCTGTCCCAAAAATAAATAAAAAACGTTGAAAAAAAAAAAAAAAAAAAAGGCAGACAAGTGGCCTTAATAAAAGGTTGATAGGAATACAAAAGGAAAGACTCAGATTTTTTTCTGGTTATTATAGAGAATTTATGTGTTGAAAATAGGATCTAGTTCCGATAAAAACTTGCACTGAGTAACTCTCTCCCTAGGAATACTGGGCTGCATCCAGCCTAAAAGTATGGGTGAAGACATTAGACCTCAAAAAGAAACAGGTTTATTCCTCACAATAAGCTTCAAGCAAAATATGCTCAGGATATGCTCTTGGTTATGTGAAGTATTGGATCAAGGGCAAAGTAGGATTTTTAGAGCCCAGACTTGTATACGCCATGGTGAATAAAGAAGTACAAGAAAAAATCTTACTTTGGGGGCTCCTGGGTGGCTCATTCAGTTAAGCATCTGACTTCAGCTCCGGTCATGATCTTTCATGGGTTTGAGCCCTGCACTGGGCTCTGTGCTGACAGCTCAGAGCCTGGAGTCTGCTTTGGATTCTGTGTCTCCCTCTCTCTCTGCCCCTCCCCTGCTTGCACTCTGTCTCTCTCTCTCAAAAATAAATAAACATTAATATACATAATATATATTATACATAATATATATATTATATATAATATGTATATATTATATATAATATATATATTATATATAATATGTATATATTATACATAATATATAATGCGTGGTCTCAAATTACAAAGTAAACAATATATATTATACATAATATGTATATTATACATATTATGATAGGAATATGATAGGAAAATTCAGATATTATATGATATAATATGTATATTATACATATTATGTATAATATATATTGTTTACTTTGTAATTTGAGACCACGCATCAGATGAAGCTGAAGTTGTCTCAGGATTCAACAACAATAACAGTAGCAGCAACAAGAAAAAGCAGTAGAACAGAAGGCCTGGAACCAGTTATAGAACTGTCCCACTTGCCTTATGTAGTATTATGTTAAAAGGAACTAATATGTAAAATGGCTATTCTTTACAGATGCTAGACAAGGTAATGTGGGGGATGTAAAGCATTTAATAATATGCAAGGTCTAGGAAGAATGAAAAGAGATGTGATATGTGAAGCCATCAGGATTCAGATCAAAGTTAGGTTACTTAATCTCTCTCTCTGCCCCATCTTCTACCATAAGAAACTGAGGCCTTCTCTTCCCTCTGCCACCTTCCCTACTGACTGTACCGAGGACCTCTTCGGAATACATTTTGTGGTAACTGTCTCATCACTGATCATATGGCATTCTCTCCATGATCTGTGATGTTTGCATTTCTACAAGAAACTCTTGGGCACAAGAGTCCCTTAAAACACAAAGGAATTGTCCTTCCAGTGGTGGACTTCGAAAAAGGGAGTTACTATTTGGGAGAAAGCTGGTCCTTTCAAGTGCATTCACTCTGCCTTCTCATAAAGACCAGTCCCAACCTGGGCCATAGGCTCTCTCCTCTCCTTGCATGAGAGAAGAACACGTAGGTCACTTCAGCCTGGAACATTAAAACAAATACTGATAGTTCAAGGTTAATAGATGCATAAAACAAAAGTAATTCCGTGTCAAAGCTGAGATGACAGGCGATTTGACTTGAGGCAGCCTTACAATCACTCTTTTACATGTGCTCCGTGCTGAGACCAGGCGAAGGCGTTATGTTTCTGACGTTTACTTGTCAGGAAGGTATGACAATAGAGATTGTTTCTATCTCTGCTGCTCCCAGATGTTAACCTTCCAGCTTTAGTTTGTAATTGGGGTTCTGTGGAGCTTTAACATTTTCTATTGATTCAATAGAAGCAATAACATTTCCAATCATAAGACAGCATTATAGAAATATCAGGCAATTCACATATCAGAATGTTTGATAGCTGGGCTCACCGCATTAATTTCTGTCACCTTTGCCAGGAACCCTTTATCCTCTTTTTAATACTGAAGGACACCTGGGAGTAGTTGCTGCCACTTTTATTGTTCAATAAAGTAGACAAAAGTTTCAATTAACAACCAAGGGGCCTCTAGGAAATTGTGAATGAGAATATATTTTACTCATTTTACTATATTTCTTTTTTCTAATGTGCCATCTGTGACTTCAAGGCTGTACTTCACTCAGAAGGCATGCGCGCACGTGCGTGCGCACACACACACACACACACACACACACTCACTCACTCACTCACTGTTCTCCTAATCCAGTTTACTTTATATTCAACAAAGAAAGCCAAGATGGGACCAGTGAGGATATGGAGAGAAATTGGAAGTTAGTCAAAAGGCTCAGGCCAGTGTGAACAGAGGAATGATCTCCATAACTGAGGAGTGGCGAGGCAAGAGATTCTTCCACTGCAAGCTTGATCCTAAGACTGAAGTACCAAAGAATCCTCTTCTACTGTCTAACAAGCACCTCTTCAAAAAGAAAAAAAAACAAATCTTGTGCCGTTTATTCACTTAGGTTCTGATTCTTTACTAAGGATTTACATTGTGAGTTTATAAAAAATTATTAGCTGTATTTTGAAAATAACTAATGAACAGGAAGAAAATTAAGATCTAAAAAGTGAAATTAGACATATGACAATATTATAACTTTTCAAGATGCCCTGTTTTGTTTCACTTCAACATAACCTTTGCACTTCTTCATGAATAATCTATTTGTATGTTTCTACAGAGGCCATGCACATTTTTTATCCTACAGCCTTCCTTATTATAGTCCTTTTAATTTTAACTAATTTAAACGAGCACTGTCACTTGCTTCTTCTGTCCATCTGTCTACCCATTCCTGTACTTCATGGACAAGTTTCAGGTCACCTCTTTGATAAAACACTTCTTGACTCCCCTCAGAGTGATCCTTAATTTGTAGAAGACAAAGACCTGTCAGAGAACTTGATCATTTTTTTTTTCTCATAAAATTATGCATTGTTTATGTTTTAAGATATCTAAACTTTACTGTTGACCTTAAGGACTATTAGACAAAAGTACTCATTGGTGTTATTTATACATAGGTTCAGTACATGACTTGTTACTTTAGCTTGTTAATATCTTTGCTGTTTCTCACAGCTCAATGCTATATAAATTTTTGATGCCAATGTCTTCTTTATTAATTATCTAATTTATTAATGTATCTAATGCATTAACAAAACTTTAAATAAAATTGAACACATTTACCCTATTAGTCTAATTTTAGAAACTTCTAATCAATGTACCTCAATAAGTTAATCAGCCTTATTTTGATATGGTTTTTCCAATAATAACTGATAACAAAAAACAAATTTCCTTGCATTTAATTTCTGTTTTTACATTTTGTTCTTAAATTTAGTGACAGAAAAAATGTCAGTCATGGAAATCTAGACCTGTTAAATCTACTGCCAGAAGAACTATGCTATTGAAACATGACTTGTGCTTAGTAAATGCTCAGAGGGACCTGTTTTTGTGGCTGTCTTTTCTTAGGCACTTACAAGCCAGCTCTTTAATAATTGTCTAGTATTATGTCTGGAAGTTAGATTATTTTTACTGGTCTATATAGTTTATAATAACTTCTTTGATGATACTCCTTTTAAAAATGGTAATGACACTTTTTGATCTTCTGTTTTTGTATGAGTGAATAAAGCCATGTCTAAGAGAAAGTAAAATAATAATGTCATTGCACTTGAAGAATAGGGATTTGATACTGTCATCAACAGAGATAAACTCTGACTGTACAGAGACACTGGAATTGTAGCAAAGAAATGGAACAAAGTCTCTATGTCAAATTTACTTTAATTTTGCACTAATCACTGGGTTCTTTGTTTTTTTTTTTAATTCGCTTTATTTTTTTAAGCTTTGTTTTTTAAGTTTATTTTTGAGAGAGTGCATGAGTGGGAGAGGGGCAGAGAGAAAGGGAGACCCAGAATCCGAAGCAAGATCCAGGTTCTGAGCTGTCAGCATGGAGCCCAACGTGGGCCTCAAACACATGAACTGTGAGATCATGACCTGAGCCAAAGTTGGACACTTAACCCACTGAGCTACCCAGGTGCTCCATCGCTGAGTTCTTTTTAACTGTTTCACCTTGTTTCTCTAAGTGTGGTCAATAGCCCAGTGCCATTGGCATCACTTAGAAGCTTGTTACAAATACAGTTTTGAGTCCCACCCAAGAAATCCTTATTCAGAGTTTGGATTTTATCACAATTCCTCAGGAGATTTGTATCTACATTGAAGTTTAAGAGGCAGTGGTATAGATGGTCTGTCTTCAAATGTGTTCCATTCCCTTTGCTCTGACTATCCATGTGGCCAGTCATCTACCTGATCCACATCTTATCTGACAACAAAAATGTCTGCATTATATGACTCGTTTTGTATATTGCCCAAACATTGCTTTACAAGAACAAGTCATTGTACTGGATATACTCCTTATCTCATAATTAAGAAAAGCTCTTTTAACTTCTGGTACCTCTTAGAAGTCAAAAACCTGGTTATTCTTTTGAATCACTTGATCACTTTTAGAGGTAGTTCTTTCTCCAAAGGCTAGTTGCACTTTTTTAGCCATTTTGAAATTAAGGTCTGTCTGTTTAGTCTTTAGATTAAAACACATATATATTACTCTATATGGTCAATGTTTGGGGGTTATGTTAAAGCTAGATTGATCACAGAATTCTAAGTTATCAGTGGCCAAAGTATCTTAACAGGAAACTAATTATTAATATTTTACACAAAGTTATGTGTTCAGTAAACGTTTATAGAAAATATTAGAAAGCCGAGAGGGATTTGGGAGTGTAGCAATATAGATAAGCTACCACATTTTGGATGGAAAGACTGTGTAGTCTTATTCAATTCAAAAGTAATTATATAGACAAGGACTCTTTTTCTTTATGGTCCATTCAGTTGACCTCTCCCACCTCCATAAAGAAGAGAGCTCCTCCATCTCGGAGGCTCTGTCATGCAGGAGACAGACATTTCTCTCAGTCACAGTGTAGAAGCCAGACACCAGCTTTTTGAAACCAAACAAATATGCAATTTGTCAGTCTGCAGATAGAGTGTTTCTGCCTTCAGATTCAAAATGGTTTTCATTTATTCATGTAAAAAAGAAGCATTTCAGTTATAGTTGTAATATTTACTTATCTGGTTTCCTCATGATGGATAACAAATGTATCCAGAACTTCCATGCATCAAAAAGATGCCACTTCATAAAATGGCAATACAATTCCATATTACAATAAAAACAGATACAATTCAAAATGCCTCCAATAGTTCCAAAAGCAATTATGGCATTTCAGAAGTAAACATTACTTACAAATTCATAACCACCCATCAAAATTATTTCACCAGGGTAAGTTAAGGAAGCATCTGCTACAATTTATGCATTTTGAGTCTTTCTTATTTTTCATATCCAACTATGAAAAAACTGCTTCCAGCAAGTACTGCAGTCCAGAGTGAAGTCAAACAGTTTGCCATTTACCTAGGAACATATATTCCTTTTTAAGTTGCAGCTCAATCCTTTTACCATAATAAAGGTATAAAATTCACATTTTCAACCAAAAGAACAAGATGTGACCAGTACCATCTGCAGAGAAATAGTGCCCAAGATTAGCAGTCTTATTTCTTTGCCTGAAAGAATAGCAGAATAGGCTCCTTTTAAAGGCTAAAAAAAGTCATTCTTCATATCCTGTCCAGAATAATGCTGAATTATTTCTCAACTACAAGTAGTGTTTCATAAATCATAAAAAGAATAAATCTTATTAAATCAGTTGTAGATTACAAAAACCTAAAGGCAAGGTCCATTCTCCAAAGGACAGTGCTGTCCTTACTGATTTTTTATCTTTTTTACTTATTTAAGAGGAGACAACTTCTTTGAGACCTGCCTAACTGAAATAAGAGCCTTTTCCCCCCATTTTTGTAAGGAGTCAAGTGGCAAATAAGCATAGTAGACCAGTTCATCTACCAAATGGCTAAATATTATCAATTTCAGCATGTATACAGACATGTATAATGGAGAGTGTGTATATAATGTATACCATGTGCAAATAGATCAATTTTAAATTTTTAAAAAATTAATTGCCATATCTATTACATTCATTCAGAAGAGTAAAGAACAATAAAATTTGATATCCTCTAAGCATGCTGGAAAATAAAAAAAATTGATCTTTACAATTAACGTAAAATAATATACCAGAATCTATTCTTGAATAGTTAAAATATTCTATACATCTAGCCCTTAATCTGATGGAGTATTATATTCACAAAAGTCTAGTTTTATGTTTTAGGGAAAATAAACCCACTTTTGCATGTCACAGAACAAAATAAGAATGCAAAAGTTATGGTTCTCTTAGCAGTGTGAACTTTGCACATTACAAATAACACATTCAACAAGGTAGATATTTTATAGTCGGCCTAGTGATGAAAAATTCAATATGCATATATTTATGTATTGAGTAGATTTATAGCCAACACGCCCACTGCCACTTGGCCTCAGTTCACTTTCACGTCCTTGAAAAGAACACATTTCACACATTTTAAAAAAACATTTAGAAGATTTAAAAGCATTTGCCAGTGTCACAAAGCAACAGCAAATGGTGTACGCATCTCTAATAAGTTAGTCTAGAAATATGGAATATGAAATGTGCAATGAGGTGTTTTGTATTCTGAAGTGAAAGGCTTTCTAACTTTATTGACTCACATTGAGGATGAGGACTGGGTTCACAAATTTAGTGACATGTGGATTTCATTCTACTCCAACCTGGCACAAATGTGATGCCATTTCACCAGCAGTTGAGAAGTTAAGCTTTACTGAGGTGTTCCTTCACAATGGGAAATGGGTTGCAAGCAGTTTAAGAATTATTTTTCACTGTACATAGTATGCTTTTATTCAACATTTTGAGATGATGACGTAAGAAATGACATAGCAGAGATCATTATTGTAAGGGGTTTTCAATGCATATGTAATTAGTGCTAGCACATGAAAAAATGTAGTAGTGGGCAAAGTGTTAACTTTGCTCCTCATTGCCCATCTTCTCAGCACTTTAGTCCCATATGACAAGGTACATCCCTCATTAATGCATTCAACAAACACTTATTAACACCTTCTATGTTTTAATCACTGAATTAGACTTTGGGGATAGAATTATAAATGGTCTAGCCACAGTTTGACCCTTAAGGTGTACAGCAAAGTGAAGAGTAGACACAACTAAATGGACACTTGGAATGTGGGGTTTCATGAATGCTATGGCAAAAAAGGTACAAGGTCTTATGATGGTGGATGGAAGGGGCACCTGACACAGACTTGGATGATGAGAGAACAATTTCTTGAGGAAATAACACTGAAGTTGAGAGATGGAGGTTGATTACAAATCATTTAGATAAAAGGAGAGACAAAGTATGTTCCTTGAAGTATAGCTGGCATATGCAAGACCTAGAAGATTCATAGAGAATGTAATCCAACTGAGAAAATGGAAGACAGTCCATAGTGTTAGAATTCAGCATACAAAGGGAAAATATATTAAGAGACCATGAAAGAGGTTTAGAGAAGGGCCAGATCAAGAAAAAAAAATATGGAACTCAGAATTTATCCTGAAAATATTGACGATATCACTAAAATAGGGTATATAATAGTGGCATGACATGATCCCATGTGTTTTAAATGGCTCTATCACATTGCAGTGTGGGAATTAGATTTGTGGAAGACAAGACAAAAGACAATGGAGAGATAATTTTAGCAACCTGGGAAAAGATAATGGTGGCCTGGAAAGAATAAAAAAAAAAAGAAGAAATGAAGGGAGGTAGGAAGGGGATACTATATCACATCAGTGTTTGTTAAGGTTAGGGTTGAGGAAGTATTTGACTATTAATAAGTAACTAAGGGTGTTTCTTTTTTGTGATATAAAGGTATCACTTTACTATCTTGATAGTAGTGGTGATTACACAAATCTATCATGTGATAAAATTTCATAGAGCTATACATCCCACCCAAAAAGTATATGTATGTAAATCCTGATGAACTCCAAATGAGATCTGTAGTTTAGTTAATAGTATTGTACCAATAACAAATTTTCTGGTTTCAGTAATGTACTGTGGTTATGTGGGATGATGTCATTGGGGAAAGCTGGGTAAAAGATACATGGGAACTCTCTGTACTATTTTTGCAACTTCTTGTGAGTCTAAAATTATTTCAAAACAAAAAGTGATTTAAAAAATTTAAAAGAGGGGAAGAGAACAATTTTGAGGGGAAAAAAGGAGAGAGAGTTTGTTATACACTAGCGCAAGTAGTCTCTCCCCAGTCTTTCTTGGGTAGGACTATTCACAATTGCCAAAGGAGGTGAAGTCTCCTTCCATGTTGCTCTGATTTAGGATAGTTGATAATGGGAGCCAGAGGATGGTACCCTGAAAGAGAGACAGGCTATAACTCTGATACTTTGTCTCATTCAATGACCTTGACCCTGATCCATTCTCATCCATGTACCTGCTCTTTTGCATCTGAGTTGGTTAGGGGGAGGGAAAGAGGAACAGTCTGGGGCTTTCTCCAGTGACCTGATTAATGTAAAGGGACATTCTAACTTTTTCTATCAGAAAACCACATAGAAATGTTTTTTAAGTGTTTCTAATGTATTAAAAGACCAAGCAAACCATGGGGAGCGTGGGTGACTCAGTTGGTTAAACATCTGACTTTGGCTCAGGTCATGAACTCAGAGTTCATGAGTTCAAGCCTCTCATCAGGCTTTGTGCTGACAGGTTGGAGCCTGCTTTGGATTCTGTGTCTCCCTCTCCCTCTGCCCCTCCCCCACTCGCACTCTGTCTCTCAGAAATAAATAAACATTAAAAAAATTATCAAAAAAATGAAAGACTAAGCAAACCAAAAGCAATGATGACATGAAAATGAAGAACTGTTATTTTCTTGATGGAAACTCTGTCTACTCAAACTGATTAGAATTTACACACAGATTTTTAAATAAAAAGTATTTAATTACAATAATTTTCAAACAACTAATTATTTTTCTAAATTTGAGATTTTTTTATCTTTAAAATATCTTCCATGGAGAAACCAATAAAGAACTGGAAGTCTGACTTTCTTCCTCTCCTAGTCTTTAGATTTACTAATGTAATCTCTCTGGGGCAGAAGCAGAATCGTGAGTCTGATCCCGTGGAGGTATCTTCTGGGGCCATTCTGAGGACTCACTGAGAGCTGGTCTGTGGGTAGTACCACATTAGAGCAAGTTCATTTTGATAGTTTAAAAACACTCTCTTCTTATTTTTGCTTTTCCATTTTTCTGTTCTTCTGTAGGTCCAGTCTCATGAACTCCGCAGTGAATTCCTTTCCATGGTGAGTAAGTTTACACATATTTTCCAGCTTGTGGTAGAAATGCTAGCTTTCATAACTCTGAGTTCTAATTTGTAGGAAGTAATGTTCTAATGGGTTGCCCTTGTAATAATATAAATGCTAATCATTTTCTAAACCACTGAATTCCTCTCTTTAGCAAAGAGTTCCATAGTGAGATTCCAAGGAATAATAGAAATGCTAATTATTTTGATTAGCACAAAGGGGAGAGTCTATTAAAAGTTCCTGAAGATACTTGCTTCTTTAATTTTATATGTTTTATGGCTACTTTTAAGACTGACCTCAAGCTATATGCCAGTATTTTATTTTTTATGTAAATGGTTTCACTCAAAATGTCCTCCCAAGTTCTTATTTTTAAATGGTCTCTATGTGAGAAACTAAATCAATATCTATTGTGTATTTCAAGTCTCCATAATTGTATTGAATAGATGGAACAGTCAAGTGGAGAAATTGATGAATATTACTTTGGGAGAAAGTGCTGGTATTATTTGAAAATTTGTTTGGTGTGTATGTGTGATATGTGATTGTTTAAAATGCTTCAGATGAAAGTTTCACTGAGGTCAGTCTCTTTTCAAGGTATTTAGGATTTTTTTAAAGGAAAATCTGTGGGTTAGGAGTATATCTATACAGAGATAAATGTTCTGGGTCTAAACAAATCCAAAATAACATGTTATTTCAGTATTTTCAATAAAAAATGAGCTGTTCAATGAAAATGTAATTTAACTAGTACTGGGAAGGGGGGCTGGGGAGGTGGGATAATTAATGGTTAATAGAACAGACTCTGGAATCAGATAGCTGTGGATTGACCCCTAGCTTCACTATTTTCTAACACTGTGATTCTGAACAGGCTTTTCTTTTTTTAACTCTCTAACTTAGAGTTTCAGTTACCTTATCTGTTGTCAAGATCAAATGGGATAATTCATGCCAAAAAAGAAAAAAAAAAAGAAAGAAAAAAGAAGCACAACATCTGGTACATAGGAAGTGATTGGCATTTGTATTACTATGACTAGTTACACTATTATTAGTGTTGGCATTTGATATTACTATTACTGTTTTTGTTATCTCCACTGCAACTGCTTTAATATAAGCAAAGTACTCCCAAGAGAGGAGTACTTTGTCTACATTTTTATTTCTAATTTTCAAGCACTTCTTTTGGTTTTACCAACTTCCATACAATTCATGAAATAAAAATTACCAAGTGCCTACCAGATGTCAGGCTTCATAATAGGAAACACATTTACAAAGACACAGGAGAGGGAGAATGGCCATTTAGACAAACCACACATTTTGAGAAGTGTTGTAATGAAAGTATCTGTAGGGATAAAGAAATGAGAGAGGGATGGCTCTGTTGAGGGTGACAAAGAAGGATTCTGAGGGAAAATGGTCTCTAAATTGACCCTTAAAAAAATGATGATGAAAACACTTTAAGATGACAAGGATAAAGTAGGAATCCAGACAGGGGTGAATAGTATGTGCAAAGGCCTGGAGGTTTAATAAAGCTGGCTTTGTTGAAAGAGTTTGTTATCGTGGTTACTTGTTGTTGGAGAAAACATACAAGATTAGAAAGCAGTAGCATGTGCAATTGGAGAATGAATAAAGGGCCAGTTTATGGAAGGAATCAGAGGTCTTGATGAAAGGCTTAACTCTACTCAGTAAAAATACAAAGCAGTTGAAAAGTTACAAGTGGGCCAGTTACAAGTGGGCCAGTGATGACTGTGGATGGCCCTATATGTGTGTATTGGGAAGTTAGTACTTAAAGTGGAGGAAGAAAAAATTATGAGGCTACGACAAAAACATTGGGGAAAAAAAAGAACAATAGGATAGTGAAAGATTCAAGAAAAAATAGAGGACAATATAAATAGGCCATGATGACTGACTTGGCTTGAGGGTACAGGATCTTAAAAAATGGGGTGGGCACAATATAAACAGGCCTTGATGACTGACTTGGCCTGAGGGTACAGGAGCTTAAAAAATGGGGTGGGCACAGCATTCTAGCTGTCAGTCACAATCAGGAGAACAGAAGGAGGGTAATTTTAACTCCGTGTCTGGTGTGAAGGTGCATATATGCAGGATCTGAGGGGCTGAGCCCTCCATTTCTTTATGCCTGGTAGTGTTTTGGCTACAGACTATGAGGTGTAGAGAAGAGGTCTGGACCAGAGATTTAGCCCTCGGATATATTAGAAGTAGATGGAACTTCACTGGGAAAGAATGAATAGAAAAAGAAAAAGGAATGAAGTTTGAATGTTAGTATCACTGAAGCCAATAAGGTACAGAAACTGAGGCAGTCATGAAAGAGGGTCAAAAAAAGAAAAAAGAAAAGGAGTTTCTAGATAAAGGGAGTTGTCAGTGGAGTCCAGTTCCATAAGAAGGTCAGATGAGATTAGGTGTAAAAAATGTCCACTGGAACTGGCAATTACTGTGATCTTGATGAAGACAGTTTTAACATAAGGACAGTGAACAAAATCAAGACTGCCACATGTAGTAAATGAATGAAGGGGACTAAGAATGTTAGTAACTCCTGGGCGTGAAGTTGCAATTCAGTGTCAGAAATGGCACTAATAGAGCTAACTTCAACTGAAGCCACATGTCTGATATAGCAACCGCTCTGCTGAACCTCTCAACTCGCTTGTCTTAATGGTGACCATAACAGTAAATTGCCAACAAGAGCATAGCTTTGTTGTGTCATCTATTATTAAGGAGGGCAAATGAAAAGAGATAAGTGTTCTGATTTCCACTATCAGTCAAATATTTGAGTCTCTGGTTATTTGCCTATCAACTGTCAACATGAACATGGTTGGTCTGGAAACATTTGCGTCTAACAGCCACAATCCCAGTTGGAATGTTCACATCTGAACCAAGTTTGTCTTTCCAACTTTCTAAACTGTTCTTTTGGCCTAGAAGGGTAAAGTACATTATCTCCTGCTATTTCATTTTTATTAAAACTGTTTGAACTTGGAAATGAGGCCTGATGGTCCCATTTTCAGAAGGCTGAAGGTCACTGGGTGTTTCTGTTCAAAAAGAGAAAACAATGTGTAACCCCTCTGGCACCATAATCGAAAGAAATAGTGTGGTGATTACAGCCCTGCACTGAGCTGGCGGCTGCTACAAATATTGGAACTGAGTTTGATAGGATCCTGTATTACCTTATAACAGAGTATCATTCCTTACAGTTCCAAGGTCAATGTCTCTTTCTCAAATAACATTTCGGACCTATAATTGTTCATCTACATGCCAGCAATTATGGGGGAATTGATCAGCCAGTAATTAATGCCATGCTATTACACTTTTTAATTTGTAGATTATGCAGCTGCAAGCGTTCTCACATTTTTAATTTGTATATTATACAGCCACAAATGTTTACAATGCCCTTTTTAATCTCCTTACACTACCACTGCCATTATTCACTATAGATTAATGATACCCTGGATGCTGGGGTTTATTTCATTTACCACTCTTACCAGGAGAGCAGTTAACATTACTGTGCTCTATTACTTAATGTCTTACTGCAGCTGCTGGTGAGCATTGGTTACCCTTTAAAATATTACCAGCCAGTTATTTTTTCTTTATTTTTTTAGCTCTCCTGTCACCAACAATATGACTCTGTGGTAATATTATACTTTATTTCCAAATTTATTTCAACTGGTTCTATCAGAGATATTTAAAGAATTCATCCTAAGTGATACAAATGACCTGAACCCCTCCTTACCCATCCTTGTCTATCTGAGAGCCTATTTGGGATTATGTGACCAATATAAATTTTTTTGTGTTCATCCAACTCCCATTTTTTCTTCATGCTTACAAGCCAATTAACTTATAAAGAAAATTTCAAGTAGTACCCAACTCCTTTTCAATTAGGCAGAAATAGATATTCTCAATACTGACTGAGGATAAGTCAAAAGTTTAAATTGATGCTGTTGGCTATGGCTGGGGTTATTGCGGAATGTATATCTCCTTTGGTTTTCCTCAAGGTGATCCAGAGTTTCAGGGGGAGGCCTGGGCTATATCAGTTTCCTTGATAAGATATAGTGACAACTTTAACACTGGCACTACTCTAAGCCATCAGGATGCACAGCATCCACATCACAGCAGAATTCTATAAAACAGATCATGTGCACAATATAGTATTAGTCAGTGAGCAGGATACACAGAAGTAAATGACATTGCCTCTATCCTCAAAGCATTTATATTATTCTTAGTAGTAGATATAAGATAAATATATAAAAAAATAAGCTGTACATAACTAAATTACAGGAATGAAATGATTATATGAGAGCACAATGAACAGGGTGTCCCAGTGCATGTGATAAATGGACAAAAGAGCATTATAACCAATTAGAGGAATGGCTTTTCAGAGGGAGAAGAGAGTGAACCCTGGAGGGATGACTTGAGCTGAACTCTGATGAAGGAGGCAACTTGAACAGGCTCAGAGGGGAGAAGCACTTTCCCTGAAGAGAATACAAAATGAACAGACACTTCAGTGATCAATGTTTGTTATACATTCGTGGGGCAGTAAAGAGATGAACATGGCTCAAAGAACGTTCTTGGTGAAGAATAGTAAGACTTGAAGTTGGACGTTTTGCATATAGCAATGGATCTAGAACACCAACATAAGGACTTGTGATTTCCTTCTGGGCAGAGAGAGTTTCTGTGGGGCATTTTTGATTGGCATTTGTTTTGTTTTTCTTTTTTTGTTGTTAATTTTGTTGTTATGGGAGTGCCATTATTGAAGCAGTATTTTGGGGAAAAGAAAATGGTAGAGGCTGATGAATTAATTAGTTGTGAGATGATAAAAGTGTGAACTCTGATTGTTATATACCCAGCAGTTCCTAGACACCTGGAATGTTTCTCATGTCTCCCTCCTCACACTCTATGCCTCCCTCTTCTGTTCTCTGCTCCAACTCTACAAATTCTGTCTACTTTGAAATGCTCAGAACTTGAACCTAATCACTTTAATCCTTAACATATTTACTGATTTTATGTTTTAACACAGTATTATACATGTAGATGTCTTATTACCTAAAGCATTATAATCATAATAATAATTATGGGTCAGATACTGAACTAAACATTTTATATGCATTATTTTATTTTATTTCATTCCTATAATCACCTGAGAGGTAGGTTCTTTAATTTCTACTAGGAAATTAACTAAGGCTTACTAATTATGACATAGTTACATAATGGCAGAGTCATAATTTAACCTCCAGTCTACCAGTTGTATTCCTTTTTTTTTGGCATTTGTTCTTTCATTTTTTTCATTCATTCACTAATATGTATTAAGTACTCCTTAATACCAGACATGATCTTGTGCTAATACCTTAGTGAACAATAATAGATGAGATCCCTGTTTCTTGGTGATATGGCTCAGCAGAAAGTAAGTACAGCCTGTATTTTGAACAAGTTCTACTCTCACAAAATGTAATTGGAAAGCATATTGACTGTATTTCTCTGTGTCCCTTTAAATATAGTCTCCTACCCTCGAACAAAATGTAAGTAAATTTCCATGATTTTGGGTGATTTCCACATAATAAAAGGCCTCCATGTAGATAATTTTTATTTAGTTTTTTCCCAGCTTTATTGAGGAATAATGGACAAATGTAATTGTATGTATTTAAAGTGTACAACATGGTGATTTGATATGCATATACATTGTGGAATGATTACCAAGATAAAGATGATTAGAACATCCATCATCTTACATAATTAACTCTTTTTATGTGTGTGTGGTGAGAATGTGGTCTACTCACAGCAAATTTCACATATAAAATACTGTATTATAGCCATCATGCTGTACATCAGAGCCTTAGAACTTATTCATCTTATAACTGAAACTGTATACCCTTTGGCCTATATCTCCCATTTCCCCTCCCCACAGCTGCTGGGAACCACCATTCTATTCTCTGGTTCTATGAAATGAGCTTTACTATTATATGTTTTTAAAATTTTCATAGAAGTGATGCCGTGCTGTATTTGCCTCTTTCTATCTGGCTTATTTAACTTATCAAAATTCCCTCAGTTTCATCCATGTTGTTGCAAAGGGCAGGAGTTCCTTCTTTTTTTATTGCTGAATAACATTCTTCTGTGTGTGTGTGGGGAGGGTGTATCTCACATTTTTTAATCCATTTAACCACGGGAGGACATTTAGGTTATTTCTGTACCTTGGATATTGTGAATAATGCTGCAATAGGCATGAGAGTACAAATATATTTTTGAGACACTAATATTGTTTCCTTCAGATATATATATCCAGGAGTCAGACAAGGACACTACAAGAAAATGAAATTACAGGCCAATATCCCCAATGAACACAGATACTAGCAAACTAAATTCAAGAGTACATTATCCTCGACAAAATACTAGCAAACTTAATTCAAGAGCACATTACAAGGGTCACACACTATGATCAAATGGGGTTTGTCCCTGAGTGGCAAGGCTGGTTCAATATGCACAAATCAATAGATTTGATATACCACATTAATAGAATGAAAGATAAAAATTATATGATCATCTCAATAGATGCAGAAGAGGCACTGGAAAAAATCAACATCTTTTCATGATAAAAACTCTCAACAAATATCATATAGGAGGATTTTACTTCAACATATAACGATCATTTATGACAAACCCACAGCTAACATCAGACTCAGTGGTGCAAAGTTACAAGGCTTTTCTCTAAGTTCAGGACAAGACAAAGAGGCCACTGTTGCCACTTCTATGCAACATAGTACTGGATGTCCTAGCTAGAACAATTAGACAAGAAAAAAGAAAAGTCATGCAAATCAGAAAGGAAGAGGTAAAGTGATACCTTTTTGAAGATGACATGATTATATACATGTGTGTATACACATATATATTTTAAAAACCTAATAGATAATTAGTAAGTCCAAATATAGTAAAAATCAAAGCTTTACATTTTATTCAGTATTATGGTCATTCGTCTTTACTAATCCAGAAGGCTATAGGCCAAGTCCTTCACGATGGAAGAGGCGAGGCATCTGCACTGCAGCTGGTGTCTGCATGACCTTGGCTAGTGGATAGCTTATTCTTCGCCCAGTTTGTTAACTTTGACCTATGCTGATCCTTCCAGGATCAGAGCTAGGAAAGGTGGAGCATAATGGTGAGTGGAGTCCTTATCTGACGAATAATGTGACATAGTTTCACTCTATCTTGACCAGTCAGGTTCGTAAAATTCACTCTTATTCAAGTGGACTCTTGGGAGGCCTGTTTTTTCCTTTATGTGGTTGATAAATTCTCTTGCATCTGGTTGTTGAAAGCATCTTCTTTAGCCTGTGACCTTTTGCTCCTTTCTGCTAAGTTCTTTTGACTTTTCTCATAGAACTTTTGGGTGGGACTTAAGGGAACATCCTGTGGCCTAAAGGAAGTGCTCATCATGCATCCTTTTCCTCATTGAAGTTTAGGAATACAAATTGCCCAAGGCAGCCAACCACCTTTCCTTTCTTTTACTTCACTGTCAGAATAGATAACCAGCCTATCTCTCACACTTGAGATTCTCTCAGACATAAATCCAACGTCCCACACACTGCAAGGGGCACATAGTAACTCTCAAAGAAGATTCTGTGGGGTACTCGGCTGTTATTTCAGAGGCTAAGAAAAACATGACTGTCCTTATCTAATAAAAGGAGTGAGACCCAGAACGTATCAGCCACTTCCACACTCAAACTTTCTATTACACAGTCCTTTTCTAGGTCTCTCAAACTTATCTTATACACTGGAGCTGAATAATCTCACAGGATACAAACTAATTTTGTCTAACCTCCTTTTACAAGTGCTGTATATAGCCTTGCACCCCACTTTACAATATGTTGTTTATTGTCTTAGGACCTCGGTTCCAGTCTAATATCATGATTGATACATAAACATAGAAACAAGTTCAAGTAGTAATAAGCACCGTTAAGAAAACAAGAACTGTGCTCACTTTGGCAATACATATACTAAATTTGGAACGATACAAAGAAGATTAGCATGGCTCCTAAACAAGTATGCCATACAAATTCCTGAGGTGTTCCATATTTTGGGGTGAAAAAAAGAGAGAGAGGCAAACCAAGAAACAGACTTAACTATAGAAAACAAACTGATGGTTAGCAGAGGGTTGTATGGTGAGGGGGATGGGGATTAAGGTGGGCACTTGCTGTGATGAGCACCATGTGTTGTATGTACGTGTTGAATCACTGTATTGCACACCTGAAACTAATATTACACTGTATGTTAACTGATAGGAATTTAAGTAAAAACTTAAAAAAAAGAAGAAAATAAAAGGAGAACCTAATGTAGAAGAAAGGAATAAGGAGGACAGCATTAGATGGTGTAGTCAGGGGAACATTTCAAAGGCATAGTATTTAGTAGGAACTTGATTGACAAGGAGAAAGCCATGCAAAGATCAGGGGTAGGTACATTCCAAATAGAGGATTAAAGATCCTGACAACAACATTGAATTCAATGGTTCAAAAAGCAGAAAGAAATCCTGTAGGGTTGGATCAAACCTAAGGGAAACAGGGCTTTGGGACAATGAACCCTCATGCATCAGAATCACGTGGAAGGTTTGTTATTACACCAATTCCTGGGTCCCATCCCAGAGATTTTGACCTGCTCCCAAGTGGCATTGTTCCTGCTGAGTGGCAGTTTTATAGGATATGAGGTCAGGGGGAAAAGCATGGGGCCAGAGAATGGAGTTTGGATTTTAATTTAAATTATTGGAGGGGCCTGGGTGGCTCAGTTGGTTGAGCGTCCAACTCTTGACTTTGGCTCAGGACATGATCTCACAGTTGCGTGAGTTTGAGTCCTGAGTTGGACTCTGTGCTGTCAGTGCAGAGCCTGCTTGGGATTCTCCCTTTCTCCTTGCCCCCTCACACTCTCTCTTTCTCCAAATAAACAAGTAAACTTTAAAACAAACAAACAAACAAATAATTGGAAAGTTGAAGGCAGTGGGGGACCATGATCTAACTTGAAAATTTTAAGATAACTGGGTGTTTTGGGACAAATATACTGTAGGGGAGGGAAGGCAGGTATGGGAGAAAGTGGGACATTCAGAAGGCTATTTCTTTTGTCCTGGCAAAGAATGTTAGTGGTTTGAATGAGCACAGTAGTGGTAGAGTTGTAGAGAAGTAATAGAAATAAAAATATATTCTGGAGAACAGGATGAAAGAAATTGATTATGGGTTAGTATGAGTAGAGTATGGGAAGGAGAAATCCTCTCTAAAACTTAGACCCATGACCGCATCTGTTTCCTTAGGAATAATCATTACACTTAACACTTTTTTTCTTTTTACTTCCCCATAGTACCTGGCAGGTGATTTAGAACAGAGTAGATAGACAGGAAGTAAGAGGATTGAATCAAAGAGGACTCAAGTAATTTGTATATTAATAATTCATTATTTATAGTATTTTCAGTATTTTCAAAAATAAAATAAAATAAATTTAGAATTAATACAGAAAACTTGGTGACATAAATCCAAGTGGAATTTGAGAAAAGATTAATAGTTAATGCTGGTAATTTAGGTAAAATAAATACAACAACATTTGGGAATGGATTAATTCCAGGAAATGCTATAGGTTCATTTCCTCTGTCTCCAAGGAAACTAACTCTGGTAGCAGTTTTATTGCCAATGGAGGGGAAAACAAGGCTTAGGATGAATGGGAAGCATTTGTCCCAGAAGTAATAGCACAATGGGCTCACCCTTTGCATCCTTCCTTTTTCCAAACATATTTGTTTTTATACTTCAGGTTAAAGTGAACATCAAGATCAGTGTTCAAACTTAATCAAAGAATAGAAGAAAAAATTGTGTATGGAATATCTATAAGATTTTATTTATGATGAAAGGCATGGCAGCAGATGTAGGAATCTGAAGAGACGGATTATAGGTAGAACATACACAGTTTCTAGGATCGGGTGGTAGATACATTCATCTCTCTATTTCTTCTGTTTTGTACTTGCCAGCTTCATGAGCTCTGGTGAAGTATGGCGTCCAGCATAGTCCCTCTCAGTGTGCTCAGCAATGTAGAGTTCCCAGTAAAATATTCTACCATTTTTTTAAAAAAAGTTTTGGTGTCTATTACTTTTGAGAGAGAGAGAGAGAGAGAGAGAGAATGAGCAGGAGAGAGGCATAGGGAGGGAGACATAGAATCTGAAGTAGGCTCCAGGCTCTGAGCTATCAGCACAAAGCCCAATGCGGGACTTGAACTCACAAACCGTGAGATCATGACCAACTGAGCCATCCAGGCATCCCAAAATATTCTACCATTGATCTATTGAAGGAGAAAGATCATATTAACATTAACTGCTAGGAAATATTCTGGAACCTATTTTTTTTTTATTTAATTTTTTATTTTTTTAAAATTTACATCCAAATTAGCATATAGTGCAACAGTGATTTCAGGAGTAGATTCCTTAGTGCCCCTTACCCATTTAGCCCACCTCCCCTCCCACAACCCCTCCACTAACCCTCAGTTTTGGAACCTATTTTTAAATTTTTTCTTACAAAATTCTAGATAACTACTTTACCCAAGAGTGGTTGAAGAAATAACAATTCTTTAAGGACGTGTCTAAAATGGTAGCAAAATTCCATCCCATTGCCAAAATGTCCTTCTTTTAAAGACTTAAACTTCGAAGTCAAAAATATAAGATTTGTATAGAATATATCATTAATTTAAGCATACTAAACCTGAAATTTTATTCTTGAACACCAAAAAGCTCAAAATTATGATTGTGAGGAAAAAGAAATTGCCTAATCACCCAGATGTTTATCTTAAAAACTGTATCCCATTAAAAACCATAGAAAAGTGGTTTATATATACTTTTTATTGATCTATAATTTTCCCATCAAAGGAACAATCAATAATGCTTATTTTGTCAATTGAATCTTGACCCAGGAACTATTGAGAACAAAGAAGAGACATTGTAAAATTAAAGGACTAAGTAATATCAATCTAATTCCTGCTGAAGTAGTCACTTACATATGTGTCTTCAGTGCCTTAGAAATCCCCAAAAGTCCCAAATCAACATGGAAAAACAGGTAAGAACTCAGAGTTAATATAAACTATTGTGTGTTATACAGAAGGGTTTGTGTGGTTTGAAAGACATTTCAAGTAAGATGGTAGAAGACCAGCAACTGATTTTGAAATTTAGGTCTTACAAAGATAAAGAAGCATAGGATATTCAGGCTTAGCCCTGCATCCCAGAGACTTGAATAAGAGGAGCTGGAGCACAGGGCTAAAGGGCCCTGATGTACCCTGACACTCTCTGGTCTCCCTAAGTAAAACAAAGTAGGCATGTATTTCAATCTAGAGTGTTCTTGGTGTCTTCTGGTGCCCAGACATGAGCTGGAAAAGGAAAATGTTTTTTGTCTTATGATATTCTTAGAAATAAACCGAAAACAAAGGGGAAGGGATGGATTTTCTGTCAATGGGAAGCCTTATCAAAGGGCTTCAAATATTTGAGGAAGCATTTGTCAGGGTTTCTCCAAGACATGCCAAGGGAGAGAAACACTGATGAACGTTCTCAGTAATTTTTCAGCTTGATAAAGTTTCTTCTTGAAGAAACATGTCCAAGAATGCTGCAAGGCACTGGAGAGTAAATCTTCATGCATTCATGGTAAAAATCTAAAAAATAAAAATGTAAAAATATAGAAGGAAGGAAAGGAGGAAGGAAGGAAGGAAGGAAAATGTTTGCTTTTTCATGATATAAAACACATTGGATTTTGGGTACCTGTGTGGCTCAGTCAGTTAAGTGTCTGACTTTTGATTTCAGCTCATGATCTCATGGTTGTGAGATGTAGCCATGCTAGGTGTGGAGTCTGTTTGAGATTCTCTCTCTCCCCCTCCTACTCCTCCCCTACTCTCTCTCTCTTTAAAATCAAATCAAATCTATTGGATTCATAAGACTGTCTTTTGTTCTGAAATGATTATTTTTATGTTTTCAGTGTTAAAATACCATTTATTTTGTGAAAAAGGCACTACAATGCCAATAAGTTGAGAAGAGCCTTGAATTATAAAGTACTGTCAATTTTTTTCAAAATATTTTTGCATATAGCCATAAAAAATGGTACTTCATGAGATAATGAAGGGATAATTTTTTCTCTTTTCTCTAAAGAGAAATACAAGGAAGCTTTCATGAAGAATGTAAGTGTATTTGTTTATTTGATTGATTGTTTTTTAAGCTAGATCCTAAAGAATAGGAGGCAGATAACTAGAAGTGAAGGAGAACATTCCCGACAACGGTAACCTAATGAGCGAAGGTACAAAAGGGTTTTGCATGTTTGGGAGAAAATCAATATTCCAGGTTGTTCTTCTTATTTTTAAAAATGTCCATTTATTTATTTTGAGAGAGAGCATGCTCGTAGGCATGTGTGTGTGCGTGCGTGCGCGTGCACAAACACACACACACACACACACACACACACATGTGAGTGGGGGAGGGGCAAAGAGATAGGGGAAAGAGAGAATCCTAAGCAGGCTCCACATGTCAACACAGAGCCTGATGAGGGGCTCAATCTCATGACCTTAAGACCATGACCTGAGCCGAAATCAAGAGGTGGACACTTAACTAACTAAACCACCCAGGCACCTCTATTTCAGCTTGTTTCTAACAGAATTTGTGGAGGAAAGAAATGGGAAATAAAATGGAACAGTTAGATAACATCAAATTATGTATCACCTTGAATGTCAGGACAAGGATTCTGAACTTTATTTCATTAAAAGTATAAATAATTTATGGCAGTTCTAAAATGCAATCCTGTAAAGGCAAAACTAGCAAAGGAGTAGAAAGCGAATTTCATACCTCCCTCTTTTCTTTCCTTTCTTTACACGAAGGTAGCTAATGTCACACGAATAAGATGACACTGTGGCTCAGCCAGGTGAGTTCTGAAACTTGCTCAAAAAGGCAGTTCTGTCTCTTTAAACTTAAGGCATGAACCGAGTTGATTTCTAGAGGATTCTCAACAACAAAGTGCCAAGTGGAATGAACAAAAAAGCTTCTTAAGGACCACTGTACTGGCTCTGAAAATAAGGTCATCTGATGAGGAATCTCAGTCAATTTCAAAGCTACCCCATTATGTAATTAAGTCATATAAATTGTACCCCCAGATTGCATTCAACTCAGGACATCTCCTTATTAACACCACCTTCATCTACTTTCACCCTCCTACTGTCTGTCATCTCTATCAAATTGATCCAGGATTTATGACTCTAAATTTTGCTGGCTCTTTCTTGTGACATCAAAAGGAAATTAGCCTTGGTGATGCCAGATTTGGAGAACCTCATTCAATCCAGCTTTGGAATCAAAACAGGTCACCATTTTGTCACTAAAATCATTTATGGACAGATGTTTTTGCCCACTCATCTTTCAGCTTCTCAGGTTTGAATATGTGAAGTTTTCAATTATGATTCATACCAGGAGTGGGATTTTTGGAACATCCCTAGGCCCCTTAAATTGGTTTCCTTCTCACCCTCTCCCATCACCTCCTTTCCTATTGAGATTAAGGAATGTATAAAATACAACCTGTTACTGCCAGGAGGGATTACTACTATATATTATCACTCACAGCTCATTAACCTCGAAGCCCTGCTAACTAAGAAAATCCTCTCTAATGAGGTTTCCCTTGACTGCACTAAAGAACAAAAGGTCTAAAAGTTTTCCCTATTACCAGTCTTCCTCAAATTATTGCACTGTAATTAAAATGTAACTTTGAGGCCAAAGAAGAAAAAAAAAGGTTTAAATTTGGTTTAAACTCAAAAAGACCTTGGAAAGCACTTCTGCTTTGTCCTTTGGTAACAACTAAACCATAGGAAACCATTCAGATTGGAGAAGATGATTATTCTCAATATACCTGGATTGTACCTATTCACCTAAGACAGGTGGGCATAGATCCATGTTATTTAGATGGAAATACTCTTTGGAATGTAGAAGATAAAAGGAAATTTGTCACCTCAGTGTTCTAAAAAGTCTCCTTCTTTTGGTAAAATAATCCCCTAGGTAATAGTACAAGTCTACTTTTCTTGGCTGAGAAGGACCTAGAAACCAGAATTGGGATTAGTACATTGATGGGTCCTAATGTATTTTTTATTAAGAGCCCTAGACTCAGGGTTATTTGTATGGTTGTATCACCAGAATCTTAAGGAGTAAAGATGTAGATAAAACAAACAGAAGGAGCTGTGTTCCCAGGAGAAATTTATAATCTGGTGAAGTAGCTAGAATTAAGTATCCTCACCTCTGAGCTTTGAGTTTTTAAATGCCCAAAATGCAAATAATAATTACCTCTTTTAGCTTCCTTGGAAACCTGATTTATGTGTGTAGCATATCCTCAGAGGAACAGTCTAAAGAGTTAGGGACTCTTAGTCTGGAAAATGAAGGCTGAGAGGAGAATACAACTTCTGCTTCTAAAATGGTGAAAGGATTGGCTTGAGGGAATACAACCTTGACCACTGAATCCTAGAAGACTAATTAATAAGCCGAGGCTCTCTTGAAACTCAATTTAAATTTAGAACATTAAAGATAAGTCTTACTTCACAAAGGAAGAGTAAACACATGGTACTCATTAAGCAAAAAATCATTGCAATTTGAGAAGAGAGAAAACTTCCCAGCTTGGATCATACTTTTATAATAAGGTTCTAAAGGGTACTAAAATATTTAGGACACATCCCTGATCTTGACATTCAGGTGAAGAAGAAAAACCTATAGACCATGATAGTGCAGCAAGAAAATTCTGGGTTATAGATAACATTGGATATATTCATGGTATTGTTATTCATGTCTTCCGTGGATCTGCAGAAATGGTCGGTTGAGAGATAATGCTAAAGTAATACAAGAGGAGATGTTTTCAGTGGGTGTCCATGAGGAGAAAAGGTAAAAAGTCAAATGGGTGGTAGACCTACTAAACAGTAATAATTAACACCACTGTCTCCATACACACAGGTTCTTTAATTAAAACATTCCACAGTACAAATAGGTAGTGAAAATTGAAACACATACTTCCCTACTGTCAAAGAGCTTACAGTTTGTTGCTTTTTGTGAAAAACCAGTGGTTTGTGAACCCCAAAACATCCATTCTAGTATTAGTGTCATCACTAATTTATATTAGTATGAGAAACTAATTTGTCCACACTGGGATAAAATGTCTTCCTGCTATATTGGATATAAGAGTATGCATCTTCCCATATCACCAGATAGTTTTCCAAAATAAATATAATAAACATCATGGAAGTGCTTTGAAAAGTAAAGACACCCTGCAAACACTGCAAGAAGTGCAAACACTTCTATTGCATTAGAAGACAAAACAAAACCACAACTACTACAAGCAAAAAGACTTTTTTTGCCATTCCTATACTTTTGAAAATTTGAACAGATGCTTATGGCAACTTTGGTCTTATAATTCTAGGAACCATGGAATCATTAGCCAGAATACCTGAAGACTACTCAAGGGTTTTGAGGAGAGTAGAACTCTCTAGTTAGAATAAATAGAATAAATTGTTAGCCATAATATATTCAGAGTTGCCATTTGCCATTGAAGCCTAGGTATATGGTGTGAGTATTAAGGATTAGATAGAGTTCACCAAGCCCAAGACTGTCAGAGATATCTTGAGTAAATCATGGTTCCTGCCCTATAGCTGCTTTTAATTTACTACAGAAACAACCAAACCAATAATAATAATAATAATAATAATAATAATAATAATAATAATAAGTGAAATTCAATATAAGGAAGTGTACAATTGAGTACTAGTCTTTGTAGGACAAATTTTAAAGGTTTAGAAAAAGCAGAAATTATGAGCTTTAATCATTTGTGATAGGGAGTAGCAGAGAGAGGTAGATAACTTTCAAATATTAATATTTCCCACTCCATATTTTTCTTTCCCTAATGAGTTGTGGCAGGAGGCAGATGCTCAGCTAAAGATATTTCACAGCCTCCTTGCATCCAGGGGTAACCATGTGGCTAGGAGTGGAATGGAGATATGCCTTCTTACCTATCTCTCACATCAACCACTTACTCGCATTTAGTACAGGACTTACAAGTCATAGCGGAACGTGGAACCAAGAGGTTCAAGAATCCTGGGTCTCTGAATTACAGCCCAGAAGAGAGCTGCTTGCAGACAAGGAACTCCTACATCAGTCCCCTTAACTTAGAGATTAATCTTTTATTTGTTAAGTTAGCATATGTGAGGATTTGTTTGTATAGTAGCTAGATTCCCCTAACTAATATATTGATCATTAATAACAAAATAAATTGGAAATAATTGTTCATCAGATAGAATTTCCAAAAGAAATTATTCCAAAGAGTTGATTTGCACAGAGCAACAAAATATGAGACAATCTACAAAAATTGATCATTTGAAAGAACTGTTTCTTCCATAAAATGAAGGAAAAGCTTCAGGGATTATCATAATTCAGATAATAATTAAGAACCTGAGGTCCAATCCAGAATTTAATTATTTTAACAATTTTTTGAGTAGGGTATAAACTAGAAAATTCTCAGCATAGTGGTTTCTGTTTTAAGCACTGGTGAAACCACTCTCCCAATCTTGACTCCAGTGTCCTCCTGAAAGCTCTCTGACTACTGGAGATAAGTATAAAATAATTGCTGAATGAATAGTTTAAGACATGATCCAGTGTAGAAAACACAGATGTTATAGGTCCTGCCCTTAAAGAACATAAGAAAAGACAAAGAAGTAAAGCACAAAATCTGAAATAAACATATAATTTGGGGTTGGGGGGGGGGGTGATTAGGTGGTTGTTGTTTATAAACCATTTTTCCAGAACAAAGAGTAAGGAATAATACTGAAAAGGAATAGTAATGGTGGGTTTGAGCCCTTTAATGTAAGACAAAGAATCACATCATGTCTGCTCATATCTCACACAGCCAGCTCCGCACTAATACTGACCCCTCATTATTTAGTACTTAAGGAGTCCTTGAGGGTTCTAGAGAGCTTTCTCATTTCTTGACCATAATTAGCCCCGGGAATAATGTCAGGATTAATAAATAAACTATTGATTAAAAAACAAATTGGGTGTATGTATATGCATAGGTGTGTGTGTGTGTGTGTGTGCACGCACACACACACATATACCTATGCATATATGCTGCATTTAATATTTCTTTCAGTTTTAATACTTTTTTCTGGCATTTTTCATAAATACCTAAATTGAGGTTATGCTCTTTGCTGATTTAAGTGTGTAAAAAAATACGCACACATGTACATACACATTATTAACTGAGCATATTTAGTCTCCAGAAAGCTAGTATAACTTGGCATCACATGTTGAGTTTCTTACTAGTTGAGACAAATTGCTGTTATTTTTCTCTGTGTTAAATATTTGCTCAGTGGCACCAAAAGGTGTGAAAGCAAATGTTGGGGAAAACTTCCTTGGCACTCCTCTGATTTTACAGTCACCCAGGGAGAGGGCAGATATTTCAGCCTTTATCTGCAACAATGCTGTGTTAGTCTCAGGAGAACAAATCATTTGTGGGAATCTCAAATTCACCCAGCCTAGTATGCTGTATATAGTTTGATTCTTTTAGCTTCCTGGAAAGTAGAAAGCTGGATGCTTACACTTAGGGGGAATGCAATATTCTCAAATAAAATAATGATGATATTGTTTTAACTATACACATGCGCACACACAAAGTTATAGTCCATTTTCTTTTTGTATATTTTTCCATTAACGAGCAGGAGAAACCATAAACATTTGTGAAAGAGGCAATTGCTCATATGATGTGAATACCTTAAAATATAATTTCACCTTCAACTTCACTCTAGTAGACATATGGTTGATCCTTTTCTATGTACCTTATCCCTTTATTAGTGTCAGTGCCTTCTGAAAATGGCAATAACATAGACATCTGCCCCCCTTATCAATCTACCTCACAGCATTGTTGTAACTTTGAAGTGAGATATAACAGGTATAAACTCTTCTCAGTTTTACTCATAGAATCAAGATATGTTATGTATGACTGATAATGCTCTTGCTCAGGCAGAGAATATGGACTGCAAAAAATCAAGATTTAAAAGTTTTAGTTACACATTTAATGGAAATTGAGCCATATAAATGTATGTGATGAAATAAAATTATTTAATGAATAAAGTATCTCGAAACTGAATGACTTAAAACAAGACACACATATCATTTCTGTTACTGTGGGCCAAGAGTGCCGGAAGAGATTAGCTGAATCCTCTGCTTCAGGGTCTCTCACAGTATTATAGTCAAGGGCTGGGTTCTTGCCTGAAGAAGGACCCACTTCTAAGCTCACTAACCTGGGTTTTAGGAAGATTAAATTCTTTGCAGAGTATTGGATTGAGGGCCTCATTTCATTCCTTGCAATTGGCTAGAGCCTAACCTCAGTTCCTTGCCCTGTGTGCCCCTACAATATGACAGCTTGTTTCATCAAAACCAGCAAGAGAGCAAGTCTGCCAGCAAAATGAAAGTCACATTCTTACACAAATGAATCACAGAAGGGACATATCACTTTTACCATGTTCTATTCATTAGAAGCAAGACACCATATCCAGCCCATACTCAAGGGGGGAGAATTGCATCGGACATGAATATCTAGAGTAAGGGATTATTTGAAGCCATGCCAGAAGCTGTCTGCTACAAATATTATAATTATATAACATAATCACAATCTTAATAACATATTTTTCTTTTCAAAATTCATTTGCTGCTGAAATTAAGCAAATGCAATGGTATATTTACACTCTAACAAATGTAAATTTGGAACTATAGATTTTTTTTCCTACAAATTCTGAACTCATATATTCTATACATAAAATTAAATCAGCAAATCATTATAATGCATTCACTGGCAAAAAACCATAGTGCTAGATGCTGCAGGGAAGACTAGATTCATAAAACAGTGTCCCCACCCTCAATCAGGTTATAATTGAGAAATGAATTTTTATACGTTTCTTAAAGTTAAATAACACTATAAGATGTTTATAATTCCTGAGGCTCTATGAGGTCAGTGAAACAAGAAAGTAACAGATATTAAATGCTGTGATTTCAGGGGGATATACTAGGATGGAATGAAAATCCTTGGAAAGGGGGGATTATAAAGCTAGATTATTACGACTATGTAGTATTTTAAAACAAGAAAACCCAAGAAAATATCCCAGATGGAATATGAGATATAAGCAAAAGCAGCCAGGCTAAACATGTGCACAGTGGCCTGGGGAAACAGTTAAAGGGCCATATGACTGTATCAGAAAGTATATACAATAGGGTAGTAGAGTGTAAGAGAAAGCACAAGTTTAAGTTGTGGAATATCTTAAAAAACCCTTTTTTGATGTTTGTTACTTATTTTTGAGAGTCAGAGACAGAGCACGAGTAGGGGAGGGGCAGAAAGAGCAAGAGACACAAAATTTGAAGCAGGATCCAGGTTCTGAGCTGTCAACACAGAGCCTGACGTGGGGCTGGAACTGACAAACTGTGAAATCATGACCTGAGCCAAAACCAAGAGTCAGACACTTAACCGACTGAACCACCCAGGCACCCCATGCTGTGGAATATCTTAAAAATGAAACTATGGAATTTGCTCTCAATTCTTCTAACATTATGGAATTAGTAAAGGCTTTTGAGATACTAGATGACAAGATCAATTTTAGGTAGTTTGAATAGATAGGATGAACTTTTATTTGCATCAGAATAATGGTCTACTTGTAAGTAGAGGAATAGCATGGTGTTAAGATACCTTGGGTGTCAGGCTGACTTGAGATTAGGAAGTGGCTCTGCCATTTAGTGCTTGTATGATCCTGGAAAGATATGTAATCTTTATAAGTTTACTTTTTTCATCTATAAAGTAGAAGACAATAGTATCTACCTTGTTAAATTGTATATTAAACAAAAAGATAGATTTTACAATCTCAGTGCAATATGTGAACTAAGTTGTTACTTATTGTCACCTCTTATCACCACCGCCATTTTTTTAATGTTTATTTATTTATTTTGGGAGAAGAAGAGAGAGGGGGCAGGTAGGGGCAGAGAGAGGGAGAGACAGAATCCCAACCAAGCTCTGTACTGTCAGTGCAGAGCCTGATTCAGGGCTTGATCTCATGAACCACGAGATCATGACCTGAGCCAAAATCAAGAGTCATACACTTAACCGACAGAGCCACCCAGGCACCCCATCACCACCATGATTCTTAACATCATTTTAAAGATTTAGGCAGAGGGCGCCTGGGTGGCGCAGTCGGTTAAGCGTCCGACTTCAGCCAGGTCACGATCTCGCGGTCCGTGAGTTCGAGCCCCGCGTCGGGCTCTGGGCTGATGGCTCGGAGCCTGGAGCCTGTTTTCCGATTCTGTGTCTCCCTCTCTCTCTCTGCCCCTCCCCCGTTCATGCTCTGTCTCTCTCTGTCCCAAAAATAAAAATAAAAAACGTTGAAAAAAAAAATTAAAAAAAAAAAAAAAAAGATTTAGGCAGAATTAAAATTAAAGAGTTAGACAACTAAGGAGTTACACATTAGGCAGGCGAAAGTCAGTTTTTTATATGTGAGAACTCAGCCATTAATAACCTAAGTAGAAACTAAAAGATGATACTCACATGCAATTTTTCATTTTCTTTTTAAGTGGAAAGAATGTATACTCAATTTTACATGGTTTAAGTTCTAGTTCTGCTACTTATCAGCTGTGTAACCCTAGTAGGATCATCTCACCTATCTCAGTTCCTTCTAAGGCAATACTCAGTTTATCTTCCAGCTCACCAAAGAGGGACCATCATACTGAACAGTGTTATTTGTAGAAACTAAAAGAGTGTACTATTTTAATTTCAGAGAAATCTGAATCTTTCTCAAAATCAATGGAAGCATAGATCCCTTGACACATTCAGATGATGTGATATAAATAAATGCTCATTGTTTGTGGTTTGAGATGGTGACCATATCTTTGTTTATTAGACATAGTGTTTTCTTATATGTTTTTACTTTCTTTTTCTTTCTCCTTTTCTTTTTCTAGTAATGTGGTTTAACCAGAAGCTCAGAGTATCTTACAGTAGGCACATAATGTTACTTTTTTGGCAATTACTTTCTTGTCCAAATGTGTTTTGATATGTACCTTTAGGAATAGGAGTTAAGAACAGGTAGTTTTATCAGTAAAGCAGAGAGAGGAATAAAAAAGAAAGAAGGTGAGAACCAGCAAGATGATTGCTTTTGACCAAAAACAAAGTTACTATCTCATGGATGCTCTGTGTGAGTGGATTTTGGCTTTTGGTATGTTTTTGTAAATTAGTGTAGTTGGCCCAGTTTCAAATTTTGAAGATGCAGTGCTAGCCAGAAATAGAAAAAAAAAGAATAATTCAAGGTCAGAAGCATCCTTGAAAATATAGCTGCCCCTTCAGCACCTCCCCCAGTCTATCTGTCACAGAAATAAGAGTCAGACTCTGAAAGCTCCACAGAATGTGGAATCACTGTTAGTATAATCTGATGAGAAGGGAAGTTCTCAAATAGCATCTCTGTTATAGTTAATTTGAGAAAAATGTTAGAGAAAAGACCATAAGTGTCTTTGCTTCACCATTTTTTTTGCCAAAAGTTTCAAATACAGTGTTTATTTTTTTTTTAATGTTCATTTATTTTTGTGAGAGAGAAAGAAACAAAGCATGAGCAGGGAACAGGCAGAGAGAGAGGGAGACAGAAAATCCGAAGCAGGCTTCAGGCTCTGAACTGTCAGCACAGAGTACAGCACAGGACTTGAACTCACGAACTGTGAGATCATGATGACCTGAGCCGAAGTCTAACACTTAATGGACTGAGCCACCAAGGTGCCCCCAGATACAGTGTTTAATTTCTGAATCACTGTATTTAGGGTCTACTAAATAATAAGTATAATTTTCAATACAGTAATTATAAGAAATATTTCTTTTTAAGTTTATTGTTCCAATGGAAAATAGTTTTCCAGATGAGTTAGTCTTCCTACAGGCCCATGTTCTTTAACACAAAAGAAGAACATTTCCTTTATCCTGCCAGCGTTTGTCAGCCATCTGGAATGTGAGAGAATCCTATGACTTATCAGAAGAAAGTTGTCAAGACGACTAGGAAAAAAAAAAACACATAGAGTGTTTATTAAGTACCTCAGCAGGAATATGTGGCATATCTCAACAAAACTTATTAATTAGAATTTTGCAGTCCCATATAGGGAATTTATATAGGGAGAATCTGTGCTCTTGATATGTAAATTTCAAGTCTATTTGTCTTGACTGTAGTTTTCTCCTCAACTTCCTTGATTACGCTTCTGAACTGACTCTGTGGACATCCCCAGTCTCTCCTTGTGCCTAAACTTGTCTTCTTACTTGTATTTCTATTTACTATAAAATTTTAATTTAAGATCATTTTTATTGAGTTTCCGATCTGTGCCTGGAACCTGTTCTAAACAATTGCCCCTTTGATGTACCACTTGGTTCTGGTTTTTCAAATCTTTAGCTGTTCCCAATAGTTTGAGAGCCATTATGTTGGATATAATAGAAAGGGAAAAATGTGAATGATTCCAGGCAGAAGAAATAATAGGAACCAGTGAACAGATGGTGGGGTAAGTTGATGGAACTGAGAGATAATCTACCTAGTTTAAGATAAATAAGATAGAAATATGATGAGATAATTTTTATTACCCCTCATTATTTCTACATTGTAATAATTCATGGTAGTGATTTGATTTATCTTAGAATAATTTGGCTTACTTTTTTGAATTTATTTGGAGGCTGGAAGTACAACATCACAACATTCTTTCATAAGTGGTTAATATGTGAACTCATTGTACTATTTTTTCTGTACTTAACAAATATCACCTTAATACCTGGATCCCTGGCAGTGCTACTTTTCAAGATTGCTTTGCAGTGTGTCCCTTCAAAATTGTTTGGTATGATATCGGTTGAAAATTCCAAATTGACTTTGGTGGCTATTTGCTGTCTGGGCATCTCATGGACATCTTTCCAACAAGAAAATTATTTAGGAAATTAGGATTAGAACCTCAGTCCTACAGGAAATAATAAGAGAATTCTAACGGTCAAGGATTGATGAATTAGAAACAATTTGAGGAGGCAGCACACCTATGGAAATGGATATAGTCACTTTTGAAATAAGAGACAGCATCCTGTTTATGTCACTGGATAAAAGCATGCTACCCAAAACAAGGGAGTTTTAAAGCTTCCTAGAGCAATGCCTTGAAATCAGCAGATAAAAGGGTTTTTTGTGTGTTAGTTTTGTTTTGTTTTTAGAAGTAAATATTATGGTTTTCCACCAACATCTAAGTTTCTGGGAAATTTATTGCAAAACTATTGACAGTGTCTCCTCTCCCTGAATTTATAATCCTCATTGATCCCTTTCAATATACAGATTCAACAGGAAACTTTACAGCAGTCTCCATTATATTCCAAATGAATTTTTCACCTTTTCTGTCTGATTGACAAATATATAGATACCAAAGTCACTGTCAGCAGAGGCTCTCCCACTAAGTTCAAGGATAAGTTCTATGTCTGAGAGTATCCCCAAGTCCAGTGAAGAATTCATCAAGACCTTCCATTGTCTAAAGTAGACAATGAAAATTAGTTTAGGAACATTTTCAGTTCTGAAAGAATCACTTGAACATGTAATATAAGGGTTACTGGGACACCCGTGTGGCTCAGTCAATTAAGCGTCTGACTTTTGATTTCAGCTCGGGTCATGAACTCACGGCTCATGGGATTGAGCCCTTCATTGGGCTCTGCACTGACAGTGCAGCCTGTTGGGATTCTCTCTCTCCCTCTCTTCCTTCCCCTCCCCTACTCCCCTACCCCCCCCCCCCACACACACACTCTCTCTCTCAAAATAAATAAATAAGCATAAAATCAAAAGGAACAACAACAAAAAGTAAGGGTTAGCAAACTTTTCTGTAAAGGGTCAAATAGTAAATATGCAAATTAAAGTGTTGTGGACCATATGGCTTAGTCCCAACTACCCAGCTCTAGGCAGTAACACAAAGGCAGTCATGGACCATAGGTGAAACAACTGAGCATGGCCTTGTTAAAAAAGACAAAACCAAAACCAAAAATCTTTACTTCTGGGCTCTGAAATTTGAATTTCATATAATTCTCAACTGTTGTGAAATATTATTCTTCTTTTCATATTTTTCAACCATCTGAAAATGTAAAAAAATATTCTTATCTTGTGAGCTGTGTCAAATAGCAGGTTTGGCTTGTGGGCCATAGTTTTCTAAACTCTCATGTGTTATAATGCAGTATATTAAAATTTTTTGCTATAGCAAAAATGTTAGCTGTAAAAATAAAAGGCTATTTAGGTACATTATATAATAAAAGAGAAGTATTACTATGCAGAAAAGTAACTTTTGTAGGTAGAAATGAAGGTAAGATTTAGAGTCCTGACACTAGCAAGGGCCCAAAGTAGTTACCTCAACCAGTCTCCTATCTCCTGACAAATAGTTATTTGGGGAATACATTATTTTCTTCTGAAGATCATTGTCTTGGCAGCTCACCTGGGAGAGAATAGTATTCTTTAGGTCCCAGAAGAAGGATATCTTATGTGGCTTAGTGTGAATAAGCACCTCTCTTGGCCCTGGTCTTACTTAAAAAAATAAGATAAACCCTTTGATCTCCAGCAGGGTTATGAGTGGTCCAAACTAATGTCATTCCCTTCAGTTGGATATTTTGTAAAATGCATTTCTTTGTTTCTTATAAAATCTATATTTTATGAGTAAGTACTCAGCAAGGTAATGTTCTTTTGACTTTTTATATATTTTTTCACTTGCAATCTATATTATTTATTTGGCAAACTCTATCTGATACTGCCATGTTATAATGAAGGTAACACAAATGCACATGCCTAACACAGGTTGAGCATTAAGCAAATGCTCAACACATGTCTCTTAATTTCTATCCTGCCAACAACATATCACCAGTATCCAATAATGTGTCCTTTGTATACCTTAATGAATTTCTGATGTTGATGACAATGATAAAACCATTCCTTATTCTGTGTGTGTGTGTGTGTGTGTGTGTGTGTGTGTGTGTGAGAGAGAGAGAGAGAGAGAGAGAGAGAGAGAGAGAGAGAGAGAGAGAGAGAGAGAGAAGGGAAAGAGATAACATAAAATAGTCTGGTGAAACAGTGACTTTTCCTTTTGATTCCCATTACTGTCCAATTGAAAACAATCCTTAAAAGGAATTTGACATTTTTTAGGGTTAGTTTAGCTTTTTTCCCCCCTTTCTCTAGTCCCAATCTCACCGCCTGGATATAATAATCATAAAACAGTTTATTCTGGTCCTTGACAACATTATACTGGATTACAATGAAGTAACTCATAGAGGACTTGAAAAAAAAATAACATAAAGTGGGCTTTCCATATCTATAGAAAAGTTTTTTTGAGTTGAGGTTTACTTCACAGGTTTTCTATCAGTGTTTCTGCATTTCTGTACTGCTCTTTGCTTTTATTCTACAAATAGGACAGAGTTCAGAGGAGGTCATAGTCTTATTTTCTTCCGAAGCGTTTGCCCAGTCCAAATATATTTCCGGAATAGGGTTTGTCAAGAATCCCACACAATTTCTAGATTTGATAAACTAAGGTTCAAGACAAAAAAGGAACTAATAATCATCTGAAAATAAAGCTTTGGTCAGGCAAACCTTTCTTTAAAAAGGAAAAAAAATATGATTCTCTACTGTACATTTTTTTTCTTGGCCATATAGTTATCATGCTCAAATATAAGAGAGAAACAGAGTAAAAGTTAATGCAGCCTTATTAGGAGATACTAGAAATGAAAAGAAATATGCCTTTTTTAGTATACTATAAATGCAAATGTTGTGAAATCTGTAAGAGTTGGAGGAAATTGAAAATTTTATCCTGCCATCTTTTAGGGAATAAATATGGGTAAATTAAGAAAACCAATTAAGATATAAAAACAGCAGGCTTGATGGTTTCAAGGCAAGAGATAGCAGATCAAAAGTTTCAGGAAGAGACAGAAAGATCTCTTAGCTTGCAGCAAAGAATAGCATATGAAGTTTGTCAGCCTTGGCAGAAACTAATAGGAGGTGAAAGCGTAAAAAATGAAATGATCAGAGAAAATGAATATGGACCTTCAGAATAGGAAGATTGGGGAAGTTTTCCTATACTTAATGGGAGTCATGAAGAGAAAGATACAACAAAAGGTGTGTTAAAGATAATTTTTTGGCAAATGTCCAAAAATCAAATAAAATAGGAATTTCCAAGTGTTACCACCTAAGAGTGGTAACAAATGACAAAAAAAAAAGTCATTTTTTAAGCAAAACACTTAAGTGATCATATTATATTCTGAATCTTCTCCATTAAAAATACATGCAAATGTATGACCCAGACTGCCACCTTAATTTGTAGGCTTATGGCTTATTATACAAACTAGACCAATCCTATTTGAAAAATCTTTGTTAGAAATTACATTGGTATTTGCACATTCTCTGTGGTAGACTAAAGATAGCCATGGATTCTTTCATACTGTCCTCATTGAGAAATGGGAGTGTCTGTGTCCCCTGCCTTTGAATCTGGGCAGTTTCCATAACTGCTTCACTAAGAGAGTGTAGAAAGAGTGATACTGTGCCAGTTGCTGGGTCTAGTCCTTAAGTAACTTCTTACTTTTTCTCAGAACACTCTATCTTAGAGTTCTAAGCCCCCAAGTTAGAAGTCCAACTACCCTGATGAAGACAATACTTAAACATGCCTTGAGACTCATGTTTAAGAGAGGGAGAGAGGCTCAGATTAGCCCATTCTTTCAACCATCCTTACTCTGGTGCTAACCATGTGAGTGAAGCCTTTAGGTACCCACCAGATCATCTGGCTGTCAGCTCAGTGTCAGCTGAGCCATGTACAATTTCCTGAGCCACAGAATGATAAGAGAAAGTAAAATCACTGTTGTTTGAAGTCAAGCTTTGAGAATGTTTCTTACAAGCAATAGGCAACTGGAACAGAACTGGTTCTGGTACAGTGGGTACCACTGTAACAAATACCTAAAACATGTGAGGGGCACCTTGGTGGCTCACTTGGTTAAGTGTCTGACTTTGGCTCAGGTCATGATCTCACAATTTTTGGACTTGAGTCCTGCGTCAGGCTCTGTGCTGACAGCTGAGTCTGGAGCCTGCTTCGGTTTCTGTGTATCCTTCTTTCTCTGCTCCTCCCCTGCTTATGCTCTGTCTCTCTCACTCTTAAAAATAAACATTAAAAAAAAAAGCCAAATACTTAAAACCTTTGCAGTGGAGGCTAGAGATAAGAAGTTCCCCTTTATGAAGTGGGCACATGTTTGTCAACACTACTGCCTGTGACATCTTTGGACATATAGAGGAGACCTAATGAACTCATAGATTTCACCGGGTAGATTTTCAGAACAGAACATAGGAATTGATGACTGACTTTTTCTAGCTGCCTAGGATAAACTATGAGGTGAGAATTGAAGGAACTGTAGAGCTATTGAGCACAATTTAGAGGAAATATAAAGGAACTATGAGTTTAAGGGCTTAGTATAGAAATGTTTCCCATTTCTGATCTCTACCAAAAAATTGATTCTCAAAGTCAGAAATGACTCTAGAGCAAACATCAAATCCAGTGTGCTACTAGATTAGGATGGCCTGATGATAAAAGTTTACATGACAGGACTATATGACGTGGTTTTTTTGTTTTGTTTTGTTTTGTTTTGTTTTGTTTTGTTTTGTTTTCTTCCCAACCTCAGAAACATTTAAAGGAATGCCTAATACAGCTTCTAATATTTTTAAGTTTGTGTCTTGTACTTAAGTAATAAAGTTTCTAAGAATATTAAAAGTGTCCCAACAGTAGCCTCAATGGGGCCCAAACAGAGAAGAGTCTATGTTGGAGATTTGCATTGGTAGATTTTATCTAATGGAGTGAATTATAGTATGATCCCCAGAAACTTTGCCAATTTTTAAAGTAATTAGTTGACATGGGCTGAAAAGTACAGAGATAGTACAGAATGAAAGTAGGTCCCAAATTTGCTACATCCCCGAAAGCTTAAACTACTTAGCTGCAAAGATGGGGTGTTTTTGATAGAAAGTAAAGGATGATTCATAGTATAGACCCAAGAGCCATCGTAAATCATTTCCAGGGAACAAGACTGAGCACTAATCAATGAACTGACAGCATGTGCCTAGTTAGGTTTCAGAAATACTATGAACCAATGCCTTTAATGTACATCCTTAATTCTTCCTTTACTCAATGAGAGGGTCTACTGTAGTTATTCTATGTCTCATTACATGTTATATATGCAGGGTTAGATAACTTTCCTTGTAGAGTATCGCACCTATGTTGCAAGGAAGCTCTAATAACCCCATCAAGAAGCTTATTTGTAGAAGAATGAAGACCTCCAGCCTAGCTCTCAGCTGATAGCCAATACCAGCTTTCCAGACATGTGCACGAGCCATTTGAAAATAGATACTCAGTTAAACTGCCCAGCTGATGTCATGTAAAGCACAGATGAGCCATCCTGACTGAAACTGTCCAAACTGAAAATTCATAAATAAAACAAAGTATTGGCATCTTATTAAGTCACTGAGTAACAATAAGTAACCGGTGTAGTTTTATAAGGTAGATGACAGAATGAATCTATTGTCTCTAGAATTATAAGCAGACAGGGCAAGGAAAGTCACAAAAATGGACAGATCTCCTCATAAACAATACAAACATGCAATTTAGTAAATAAAGCAAATAAGTGAGGCGTTGATATCAATGCAGAGTATATGATAGTTGCCCATGAATATAAGGTACAACAGATATAAGATGACTCAGAAGTTTCATAGTGTTAATTATAGATAAAATGTATTACTACTCAAAGTTGAAACTACTACATTAAGTTTTCATATTTTCTTGAAGAGCTGAGTATCTATAAACAATAGATCCTATCAGTATTGGATGTAGCTGTGTAGAGAAGCCTCTGAATTGAAAATGCATATTTCTTACCAAAATAAAGAAGAAAAAAAAGAATTTCCAAGAAGGAAAGATATTATAAGAAACCCTGATGTCAAAAGCCTTTGGTTGTAGGTGGAGGTGATCACTCTTGTCTTGAAGAATACTGTTTCCTTAGACGATAAGAAATGATCTAGGAGTAGAGATTATATAAAAGCTGCTAGTAACCAAGCTGGAAGCTTTTGAAATTCATGAGAAATGACAGTGGATTGGGTCTTTGGATAATTTAAAATGTACTGTACCTGGGAGTTTAAAGAATAGACTTACTTTTTACACAATATAGTTTCTGCCATTATTTTCTTTAGGAGTATGTCATTTGAAGGATTCAGAAAATATAAGAAAACAAAAGAAATACAAATTTAGCTATATTTAGTTTAAAATGCTGAATATTTTAAACAAAAAGCTTCTCATGAATAATTACAACTGTGGCATTTCAGGGAAGAATGCATGGCTGTTGATATCTCATTGTTTCAGGGAGCAGAAATGCCCTCGCACTAAGAGCCTTAGTATTGTCTCTGGCACTAAGGTTCATTCTGCTGGGCAACTGGATTTAGTTTTATTGCATAATCTGAAGTATATTTGAAGGAAGTATTGAGGCACATACTTTAGAGAAGAAATGCACTTAAATACAATCAAGTCCAAGGCAGAAACATAAATGATATACGGTGGCGATAGTCACTTTGAACTCATTGGGCTCTTTTAGAAATAACTGGCCATTCAAATAGCTCCTTACTACAGTCCTTACCATGTACATTTTTTAGTTTAAAAATAGATGAAATGAAAAGGCACTCAGTTAATTTGCAACATAAGATTCAATTACTAAAAATAAAATGAATTAGGTTACCACTTATGAAACTACTCAAGATCTTGACTTAAATAAAGTATACTAGAAGAATCTAGGTGCTCATGTTTTTATTATGGATTTTAAAAATGTCATCACCAACACTTTAGAGGTAAGATAATAATAGTGCGTAAGTTTGAAGGAAAGTTCTTTATCTCCTATCCATTGTCATACTCAAATGCTCCATCCAGTCAGATTAACTGTGTACTGTATCTCAAATATCCCTACATTCCTTCCCCAATAGCTGTGTTACACCTGACATTCCCTCTTCATTGCTCTCTGTACCCTTGTACCTTGTACAAAACATAGCAAGTATCACTCAGACTGAGAAGCCTGTTCTGGCCACTTGTCCTCGTGGATTGTTTTTTCTCTTCCAAAAACCTAAAACACTATTATCCATACCATGCTTGTGTAATAATTATTTATTGCCATGTATGTTTATTTGATGGTTTGAGTATGCATCATCCTTCTAAGGACATACAATCAACAAATATTTCTGAGATGACTAAATGCCTAAGTAGAAATTTACTATAATTAATCAGAAATTATTTATTAAAAATATACTATATGAAATTATTAGGTAGAACTTGTTTTCTTGCCAGAATTTCCACCTATATCAATAAATAGGTGGTTTCTCAGTTGTATACATTTTCTTCACAGCCTGAGGGATACTAGGTATAGTCCTTTTCTCTGAAGATCATCAGTTTGAAAGGTACAAATATTAATTCATTGGTATTTTAATTTCCCTTCCTTTGATTACTGAGTAGATAAACATTGTTAATGCAGTCTTCTCCATTCTACTCTACAGAGAGAATAGGCATTACATCTTATGACTGCAATGGAGAGAAAACACACCACCTTCCTTTTCTGGTTTTTCCCCGTACTCTAGGTCAAGAAAGATGCTTCCTTAATACTCACTACTTTTATGACTAACAGTTTCCCAAGTTTCTCTAAAAGCTCATCAACTTTCACTGTACTCTGGGTCCTCTGGGTACTCTTAATTTGAAGTGTATATTGTGGATGTTTTTACCAGCTTTTGGAAAATAGGATTGCCTCAAAGTTAAAGGCAAATGAATGTGCAAAATTTCACATAGAAGAATAATTAAGTCAGTACTAGATAGCTTAAGAACAGCCTCCAACGTAAGGTCAGGCAGCAAAATCAATATGCTAGAAAGAGAAGTAAACACCTGAAAACAAGTTATAGTTTGAAAATCTAGAAAGAAGCTTAGAATTTGAATTTAGCACTGGTGGATTTTGATTCTAGGTTCCCTTTTGTGTTAAATAGTGGCCATATTAGTGCTTGCCCAAGTTTTCTCACAGGGTTTATTGCAAGGATCCAATGAGAAAACATACGGGAACATAAAGCTTAAGAATTCCAAAATTTAAAAATATATTAAACATGATAAATGCTTGAGTATTGAATGATTAAGGCAAAATCATGAAAGTGTAAGTTGGAAGGAAAAGTGATATAAAATCTTTCCTCTAACTTTTTATCTTCTCTAAAGAAGCAGACCACACGAGTTAAAAAAAGTTGGCTGCTTTAACTGCTACATTTATTCTTGGTTGTTCTAATGAAACACTATCTTTCATGTCTCTTAATGGAAGATGGCTAAATTCAATGAGATATTTGATACTTTTCTATAAAAGTTGTATCCATTACAATTTTTGTGTTCTACACAAAGGTTGTTAGTTTCATTTCATAAATATAAAAAAAAAAAGAGGATGTGATTTGTTGTGTACTTGGCAAAGCTGGCTTGTGAATCATCTCTAGGTGCTGTTGTGTTGGAAGTGAGCTGTGAGGGCTTCCATGGAGTAAAATTACCTCAAGTAAAGTCTATTGCCATTTAGTCTTTAGGGATCAGGAGAAGGTGTGCCATTCCTCTGCTCCAGACTCTGCTCTAGAGTCTGAACTAACAATATATTTGCCATTTAGTCCTGACCCAAGATGCTATTTGCATAAAGCAAATCTTCAGTTGCTCTTGAGGGGGGGAATGTAATCTAGTGTTGTTCTCTGTTGCATCTAATGTGATGGTGTTTAGCTGTCTTTAAGAGGAGTACATAGTGAGAGAGATGGAATTGCTCAGCTTGGAAAAGGAAAGGAACTCAAAAGACAGATCAAGGAAGTACTGGCTACTTACTAGATGCATGTTACATCATATCTGTCCTGAAAATAAAGGAAAAACAATCATAATGGGACTTTCTTAAAGAGTTAGTATCTTTAAGAATTTAAGGTACTGGCATCTATTCCATGTTCCCTAAGGAAAATATGGTACAAAGAACCACAAAAATGATCATGCCTGCCAAAGAAGGCACTGGAGAGAATATATCCAGGCTAGAGTCAACCTTATTAATTGGCTTTTGAATATGTTTCATTATAAAATGTTTCTTCGAGTTTCAAAAGAAAATTGAGCAGAAGGAAGTCAAATAGGATTGAGGGGAAAAATTCCAGTACTTAAAGTAGAAAGAGGCCTTAATAAAGGTGAAAAATGCTACCAAAAACCAAGATCAATTCTAAATTCTGTAGTAGAAATATTTCAAGTCTGTGTAGGAAACTGTCTTCTTCACCTGGGAGGCAGGTTCAGTTGTGTTAGGGAGTTATTGGGCAGAAAATAGAATGAAACATATAAGAGAACAGCTTGGAGGTGAGGCTCATCACTGTTGAGTACAGGAGGGCAGTTCCTGTCTGAGAAGGCTGCCCTTCTCTCTAGGTTCTCTCCTGAGGCTCTCAGAATGAAAACTGCTGAGCTGTCGAACAGAATTCGGTCCTTTTTGGACTACTCAGTGCCAATACTAGGGTTAGTTTTCCTTTTTTTTGCCCTGGAAACAGATTATTCATTAGGCAGATTGCTTTAATTAGGACTGGTAGAGATATATAGTGAACCAGGCAGCAAAATCAGCCAGAGTCTTTATTCATTAGGGGACTCAGCTGAACATCTGGCTCCAGGTATTTTAGCAAAATTTAGTCTGGTTTAGTTTATGTTTGAATGAAATTCAGACACAACTATCCTCAAATTTTTTGGAACTTGTTACCTATAATACTGAATTATTTATTATTCTCACTAGTTTTCAGTTATTTTTTCAGCATTTTCTGGCAAAAACCTGATTTTATTTGTTTCAGAGATAGCAAGTTAAGAAAGAATTTAGATAAGTTCCCAATTTTACGTTGAGTTGTAAGAGAAATTAGTTTATATTGAGTATGAGGCAGTGGTATGCTAGAGCTAATAACTCTTACCAGCTGGTGAGAAATGATTGTGCCCAAGTCTTCCAACTCTCCAACATGATGTCATGTTGGTAGCTTGAAGTCAGCCACAGGGGGAGTGTTTAAACTGAGGAAATCATGAAATGCTACCAATCAGTGTTTTTCCCCAAGAGACAGAGAGCCTGTTATTAAATGTTTACTAGGACACAACTGAAGATAGGTAATGCCAGCTAGAAGGGAACAGAAAAATCAATCAGTAAAACCTGAAGTAAAATTGAGGTTGCTGATGGAAAGACAGCTGAGGCCACTAAATAACCTGAAATAACATATAATATAGGAGACTGTTCTTTAAACATCAATAAATACATAAGTATATAAATTCAAGCAAAATAGTGGGTGATAACATAATTATAAGGAAAAAAAGCAGTGGTTATCTTATCCTCATATAACAGTTTGCAAAACATAGGCAATGGTATCATCTTAATCGGTATAACAGTAGAACTTATTATATTGAGAATCATTACCTTCAATATTTTATAGGTGAGAAAATGAAGACTTCTTGAGGTAAAATGTTGTCCAAGTTCTGATAGCTGGTATATGACAAAAACAAGATAGTGATTTTTGGTTGGTTTTTGTGCTATAACTCAAATGTTTTCCTAGAAGTTGGCTGTTATTATTCAATACTATTCTTGGCTCATTTTATTTTCTTAGATATGTGTGAGATGAGCCACAGCCCCAAGCTCATTCCTCTTCTACTGCACATGCTCAGCTTCATTGAGGTTCCGCACTGGTTGTCCACCAGATGTTCAATGTTATCTCCCTACTGAAGGTTGTGACAAAACCCCAGAGAGTAAAACGACGGCAATCTGTCAACCAGTCATCATTATATATATATTTTTTCATTTCCATTATTCTCCACCTTATGTCACTGTTTTTAGTGTGTGAATTGCTCATTGTTTACTTCTGCTTATTTCTTTGATCACTATTTTTAATTTTAATGACACTCAATTGCTGAGAATACTCTTTGGAGAAAAGCTATACTTTTCTTCAGTAAAGAGAAAGACAACAAAGACATATCCATTACTCTTAAGAAATCCAGAGGTGCAGGATGTTTTGCCATCAACAGCAGGAAGTGTGATGGATGCCCCGATTTACATTTCAGTCCCATCAGATTGTTGCTGAAAATTATGATGGAGTGGTTATTTACCCACTAAAACTCACAATTTAATTGAAGAAGGTTGAATTTGAATCACCCTGCAAGCAACCAGAATTTTAGTTAAGTATTTAGAATTGTGAGATGTTGAAGTATGACTTCATTTTTTTATTTTCTTCTACTTGCCTCTTCTTTCTAAATCTAATTCAGTAAATCAAAAACTTTATTAACCAAAATTAAATAGCAGTAAATATGTTAAGTGCAGGATGTGCAAACATGAACATATCAACAAAGATCCTGTCCTAAGCGAGTTCATGGCTATGTTCCAATTACAAATAAAACTATTTATAATAAAATGTGATAATAAATACATTAGATATAGGTACTAAATGACTAAGGGATTACAGAGGAGGGAGTGATTAATTTTCAGCAGGAACTTAGAAAGTCTTCACAGAACTAATGATATTTTATCTGGACTTTGAATTATGAAAGCAATTTTTCTATATACATGAATTAAGAAGGGTGTTCTGCGTACTAAGTAAAACATGGCTAAAAGTCACAGAGGAAATAAATGTTGGTCTGATAAAATAGTATGCACTGGATGTGGTACAATGCTAGGAGATAAGGATTAAAAATGTAGCAAAAGATAAATTGTGAAGAACTTTGAATGTCGGGCTAACTTTTCAGAAAGTTATCTAATAGGTGTTGCTGGTCCCACTGGAAGTTCTTAATCATTCTTCTTGTTTATGTATGAGCCCACAAAAGATTGGACTTTAATCTCATTCTGAGTCATACTCTGAATATTAAGTAAAAACAGAACATATCCTGGTTGAGTAGCCCTTGAATAAAAATTGTCTATTCAAATAATTTATACCACAAATATTTCTCAGTACTTCCTTTGTACCTCAGATTTCTTCTAGGCATTGAAGTACGGTGGGGAATAATACAGACGTTTGTGACATGACAGTATTATTTTTTGCAACATTTAGAAAACTTCATTCTGAGTATTCATCTAACTGTACAGAATAATTTTGGGTTAAATATTCAGGATTTGTAAAGAGTTTGAGGATTAAAATACGATCTTTATGACTGCCTGTTCCATTCTACTTGGTGTTTGTGGAATGAACTTCCTGTTGGTGAGTCCACAAGCAGTATGACAATTTACACAATCCATTGGTCAGTAAAAGTTTGACCATCACCAAAGTATTAGCACATATAATGGACCATTTATAGCATTATTTTTAGAAACCAAGCTCTGTACTTGTTAGTAATTTAGTTGATACAAGTCTGTAAGTGTAATGTAAGTGATTAAGTCAATTGGCTTATTTGTTGGTAGTTTCTGCAGGTAAATTCAAACTCAAATTTGTCTAGCCCCTGGATCAAATACCAACATTTCTTGTATAAATTTATTCGTACCTGTTTATTTGTATATTGCATAGGGAGCTAAAGAAGTCATCAAGTGGGATAGGTAGAGATCTTTCCATTTGTATCTACCCAAGTACTAGTAATAAAAAAAATATTAAATCTACATTAAATACCTACTAATCTGCCTAAAAAAACTAGAGATTAAATGGAATCTAAGTGATGCTGTATTTTATTGTTTCTTTAGGAAATGATAGATAACTTCTGCCAAACCAATGAAGTATGTTACATAAAACCAAGTCTCTGTCTTCTTTTTAATAAGAAAGGTGTATCTCAAAAGATTCATAAAATTTTATCCATTTGTTGAAACCTAAGTAATTCCTGTCTGATTAGCATTAAAAAAATTAAACTCACTCTCCAATTAAGTGAGAATTTTGCTAATAAATAATGTTCCTCTTAAAAGCAAAGATATTGATTTTATTACATTGAAAACAACATATACCTAATTGAATGATAAGGGATACATCTTCTTAGAAAATATGAAAAATACATGCAAATCCAACACTACCGTTTTGATTCTAGAAAGCAGAGTTTTACATAAACATGTTTTCTTTTTCAATTAAAAAATAAGACTTACCACTATTTATATACAGTCAGAATATATGGATAGATAGATGGAAAGATATTGAGAAGATGAAATTCTATCAATTAAACTATCTGGGTATAGGTATACGATTCTATTATCAACAAATATTTCCCAACAATTTTCATCTTATATTATAAATATTGGAATTTTCACAGGGCTTTAGCTGAAATCTTATTCACAATTGTCTTGTCTGTCTCAGTTCTTCAAGGCTCTGTAAACATTAGAGCAATTTTGCTATTGCTAGCTAGTATAGGAACTTGAAAATGGCATTTTGAATGTAGATGTAAATTGAGTCTGCCAAGGAAATTCTTCTTACCCATTCACTGCAGACAAGGTTTTTCTTGTGTGGGCATTGCAGCATTAAAAATGGGAAGTGTAAATTTAGACTTTCTGCATTATGATTTGCGATCATTATAAATAAGGACACTAGAAACCCTGGAAATCAAAATAAAAATATCCCCACTGGGCCCATCACACCAGTTCTCTTTGTTGGCTTTTTCTTGAATTTCTCATTATTTGCTCATCTGAGATTATATATGATAGATCTTCCCAACCAGCAGCTGACCTCTTAAGAGGTGATAAAATAAACTGCCAAAAGACAAGCTAAATATATAGATTTTTTTTTAAGGTACCAGGTTTCTCTCTTTAAAAGGTATTAAAATATGAACAGTACAAAAAATCAATGGATTCCCACCCATGGAGATGGAGACCTGACATTGGATCTTGATTAGCTGCTAGTAGGTCTTCAGTGAAAGTTGCTTCCTTTTATCCCCAGAGATATCCTTAACCATGAAATCAGGTTACTTTAATTCCATTTTATGATCATCTTAGGAAAGGACACAGTGTGTTAGTCTCATTGCTGGACTCTTCAGATTCATTCGCATGCATTAACCTTCATGGTATTTGTTGAGTTATTTGACTCTTTGTATATCATGAATAATTTCATTAAACATTAAGAATTTACTCACACTGTATCTTTGTGTATTTTTAAATATTTACAATTTGTAATTCCGAATAAATATGTAATAGGTGGGGCAGTGTTTCTAGGTTTTAATATTGCTTAAACCTGTCATGTACTATAACCTTTTGGGGCTTATATAATATTCAGCTCCTTAATTCAGCGTCAGAGCTGTTATCATATGTTGATGGGAAAATAACAGCCATGTTGGGGCTCTCCAGTCACTAATAATTCCTATTTTGATTTGATTAGCATATAAATGTTCCTAGATTTATGCGGTGTCAGGGGAAAATGTATTAAAAATACTCTCAGGGTTCTCTCCTTCTCTCATTTTAATCAGGCAAGAGAGAAAGAATCTTGTCATGCATGAAGTCTAACTTGCCTTTCTTTAAATCCTTGACTTAAAGAAGTTTCCAGAAAAAAAAAATTGGTAAAGATGACATCAAAGGAGACTTTATTTCATCAGTTATAATCAGGAATCATTAATGAAATAGACCTTTTCTTCAGTTTGCCTTTCCCAGGATCCATAATGTAGTGGAAGAGTAAGTAGATAAAGATTCTGCTCACAGAGACATTTCAAATAAACTCTAGCCAGATCACCCAACAAATGGCAAAGCATCTCCTCAGAGTAATCCTAAATAATAAGAGCCCAGTCAACAAAAGTTACAGAATAGGCTTCTGTACATTTCTCTTTCTCTAATACACTGAAAAGATCAAATACATCTATTTTATCTTTGTTGCCATATTATGAGTGCTCCTAAAGTATGTGACCAAAAAGAATTTTGTGATGTCAGAAAAAACGTGACTACAGTCATAAACACACAATCTCTTAAAAATCTTTGCATTAATTGTATTAGAAGAAAGTGAAAATGGAAAGGAAGAGGCAATGCTAAAAAGAACCATAGATGAGAATCAAAGCTCTATTGGATTAAAACTATCAGGCAGAGGTAAAGCATCTCTGTCTGATAAGTGCTAGTATTAGCTCTCAGCACTGAGCCTTCCATAAAAGTAATTTTCAAAAGAAGAATTTAACCAAAACACATGAATTGTGAATAATCAACTATGAATTAATGTCTATCTAGAAGTAAATTGATCATCTTTCAATAAATACACTGGATCAAAAAAAATCCAATTTATATGAAAAATGCAGGGCAAAAACAATCAAGAATAAAAGCTAAAGTATAGATATATATGCTTTAGATAGTGATTTTAAAATTATATTTAGAAAAAAAGATGAATGAGATGATTACATCATTCTTATACAATTAAATTTATTTATTATTATTTTTTTAAATGTTTATTTTTGGGAGAGAGAAAGAGAGAGAGACAGAGCACAAGCAAGGGAGGGACAGAGACAGAAGGAGACACAGAATCTGAAGCAGGCTCCAGGCTCTGAGTTGTCAGAACGGAGCCTGACGTGGGGCTTGAACCCACAAACCATGCGATCGTGACCTGAGCCGAAGTCGGATGCTTAACTGACTGAGCCACCCAGGCACCTTGAATTAAATTTATTTTTTTCTTTTTAATCAGCTTTATATTTTATGTGTCTTTTTATTGCTGATCATTTTTTTGAATGTTCATGTTCTGAACATCTAAGATCAAATTTTGAGTAGCCAAGAATTTTTATCTCAAACTGTCTCATTTTGAGCTTAATGTTTCTCAGCAATATTCAGTGCACATTCAAGACAATATTTGGACACATATCTGCACATATCAGATAGATAGGTGCTACCTTCTTAAGAAATTATCTTGTTGCTTTGCTTCTTACTATATAGAGCACATGTCCTTTAAAAGTCTTGACTTTTTACTGGTAGAACTTCATTATCCTCGTAGGCTACTCCCAATTCATTCTTCTTGCCAGTGTCATTTAAAAATGGGGTCTTCCAGGGGCACCTGGGTGGCTCAGTCAGTTAAGCGTCCTACTTCAGCTCAGGTCCTGATTTTGCTGTTGGTGGGTTCAAGCCCCTAGTCAGTCTCTGTGCTGACAGCTCAGAGCCTGGAGCCTGCTTTGGATTATGAAAACTACCAATAATTTCATCAAGATAGGAGTAGCCTTATTGACAGAGACCTCCAAGTGATATGTGATAATATGAGAAAAACACCTATAGCCATATAACACTTTAAAACCTCAAGGTCAGTGGGGCGCCTGGGTGGCTCAGTTAGTTAAGCATCTGACTTCGGCTCAGGTCATGATCTCATGGTTTGTGGGTTTGAGCCCCACATTAGGCTCTGTGCTGACAGCTTAGAGCCTGGAGTCTGCTTTAGATTCTGTGTCTCCTTCTCTCTCTGCCGCTCCTCCACTTGTGCTCTGTCTCTGTCTCTCTCTCTCTCAAAAATAAATAAGTGTAAAAATAAATAAATAAATAAATAAAACCTCAAGGTCAAAGAAGAGGATAAAAATAGATCAGGGTAAATATATATAAATATATATAATAGATATTATATAAAAATATACAATATATACAATGTAGATATAAAATATAGATACAGTATATATATCTATATCTATATTGAGATGTATATATATCTATATCTATATTGAGATATAGATATATAGATATAGATATAGATATATAGTTGAAATGTTAAAAAAAACTTTAAATTCCCCTAAGTTATTTGATCAAGTGTAAGGATAAAATAAAGTTACTTAAAGAAAGACAAAAATTGACAAATTTTCCCTGTCTCCAGCTCTCTAAGAACTACTAATGTCAGATTCCAGGAAGGTAAAACTATAAGGGAAAAAGATGCTACAGAAGGCAATGGCTAATAATTGATATAACTTACTTTTAATAAAATAGCAATTTTGTGGTTAATTTTTCCATAAATATTGGAAACTAAAATTCCACATGAAATTAACATGAGATTAGAATGGGAGAAAAGGGCAGGGTAGAGATATACTTGGACTCCTGCCTTGTACAATAAAAGATAAAGTTAATGAAACGTTTAAATGGCACTTTACGAAGAAAAATAATGTTATGTGTTTGTAACATTGTATACGTAAAATTCTGTTTCCAGTAATGATAGGGTAAGTAATTTGGACCAGTATTTCTACTAAGGACTATAAAACCTTGACAAAGATTTTTTTTTTTTAATTTACATTTAAAGGCACAGGGATACTATCAAAATAGTGAAAAATTACAGGGCCAAGATCTAGGAGAAAGAAAATCTAGCCAGGAGAAACAAGTGTTTGAAGCTACTACTTCTCAAGGTATTGACCAAACATAGGAAACTGGAAGGCTGGGGAACCAAATGGAAGCTTGATGAGTTAAAGGAGCTGGAGTCCAACACTAGAGTTCAGGGCCTCACATTGTGGAGTGATGGGGCTGTGGGTCTATGTGGTGAAAGTGAACACAGAACAGAGACAATCTCTTTTAGGAAATGGAATTCAGATTAGAAAAATATCTCTGATTTAATTCAGGTTAACCAGCATTGGTAGATAACTGCAAGATTAAAAAAGTGAAATGTAAATGTTCTTTAGATGTCTAGAGGAAATATATTATTATCTCACTCCTGAAATTATCTCATTTTTTCCCATAAATAATGTCTGGCTGTCAGAAATAATCAAATGTTTGAGAAAATGAAACAATGTTATTGAAACTCAGAAGAAAGAACAGACAATAGAGAGAAATTCAGTCACTTAAATAATGGAATTATTAGATATGACTTTAATTATGCTTACTGTATGCAAGAAATAAAAGCATAGTCTGTTTCAGAGAAATTAAGACTACATAAAGGATCAAAATGGATATCCTAGAATTGAAACAAAACACAAGTAAATAAAATTATAAACTAGGGGTGCCTGGGTGGTTCAGTTGGTTGAGTGTCCAACTGTTGGTTTCGGCTCTGGTCATGGGATCAAGCCCTGCATCAGGCTTGAAGCTGAGCAAGGAGTCTGCTTTAGGTTCTCTCTCTCCCTCTCTCTCTCTTTCTCTCTTTGCCCCTCTCCCCACTCAAGCTCTCTTTATATATAAAAAATAAAATAAATAAAAAAATAAATAAAAGTAGGAACTAAGTGATAGGATAAACGAGAAATAAGATGCAACAGAAGAGAGAATCAGTGAAGTAGAATATAGTGGAATATAGATGATATATACATATCCAAAATAAAGCACAGAAATCAAATAAATAAATAAACACATTGTAATAGCACATAACATATACAATGTAAGGGTATAATATATACTCAATTTCAATATAAGAATAAAAAGAGAGAGCAGAAGCAATATTTGAAGATAAAATGAGTATTTTCAAAAGTGAAAACAACTTTAAACAATGAATTAAATAAGAGGAATAAATAAACACACACAATAAAATTGCCAGAATCCAAAAGCAAAAGAAAATATTAAACATAAATGGAGAGTCAATCATCAATATAACAGCAGTAAGGTTTACAGCTGACTTTGCAAAAGAAACAATGAGAAAAAAAGATATTAGAATGATAAAATATTAAAAGTGAGAAACATATTAGCATCAAAGATACAATAGCAACATTTAAGCTGTTGTGAAAATTAAATGTTTATTCTAGGAAAAAAGAGAAAGATCTAAAATCAGTAGCCTGTACTTCCACCTTAAGACACTATGGGAAGTAAGACAAGATAAAGGAAGCAGAAAGAAGGGGAGCACACAAAAGGAAACAGAAACCAATAAAATAGAAAGGAGAAAATCAATAAAAATCTGTGACACCCCAAAACTTGTTTTCTGTAAGTTCATCAAAATTAAGAAATCTGTTGCCAGGTTGATCAAGAAAAAATGAGAGAAGAGATGGATTACCACTATCAGGAAAGGAAGAGGGAACATCATTACTGATCACACAAACATTAAAGGATAATGAGATAATATTCCTACACCATTATGAACATAAATTTGACAACTTAGATCAAAGGAGCTACTTTTTAGAAAGACAAACATATCATAACTAACCTGATATATTCTCTATTAAAGAAATTGAATTTATAGCTAAAAATATTCAAAAATAAGTTAAAATATCCAGATGGATTCAGTGATTAGTTCTTTCAAATATTTGAGGGGGAAATAGTACCATTTCTAAACAATCTCTTCCAGAAAATTGGAGAGAGAACCTCTCTCTACTTAGGTTAAAGATGAATGAGTGAGTACCCAAAATTTGGTATATCCATATAATAGAATTCTACTCATCAATAAAAGAGAACAAATTATTGATTCACACAAAAAAGATGAATCATAAATGTACTTTTCTAAGTGAATGAAGCCAGACTCAAAAAACTATACACTATGTGATTCAATCTATATGATATTCTGAAAATGGCAAAAGTTTAGGAATGGATGAGAGACCAGGGTTGTCAGGTTGGACTACCAAGGGATTGACTATAAAGGAGTCATAAAGGGGATTTGAGGTGATGGAATAGCTTTGTTTCATACTGTGGTAATGGCTACATGACTGTGCACTTGTCAAAACTCTTAGAATTATGTATAACAAGCAGTGAAATTTACTGTATTCAAATTAAAAAAAAAGTCACCAGATTGTCAGGGATTCTTTGACTAGAGTTTAGACTATGACAAATGACTCTAACTGAATTGTAAATATATGACATGGGGGCGGGGGGAATGGCTGAACTAAATCAGTTTGGTAAACAGTGTTTTGATTGGATACTGTAATACTAAATATTATTGAAAATGAAATGAAAAAATAACCATAGATATACACTCACTCCAGTTGGTAAATTTGCTTTTCACAGAGGCATAGGTTAGTAACTATGATATTGTTTTACCTATTTACTAGGGTTAAACAAACAATTTGTTGACAGCAGGAGCCAGGTTTCTCACTGTCAGGACACACTTTATAAATAAGCAGGGACACAAGACAACAATGAATCCTGCATTCCTGGATTAGTGTGTGTGTGTGTGTGTGTGTGTGTGTGTGTGTGTGTGTGTGTCTATAGAGAAGAATACAAATGTCCTATCTTTGCCCACTGAAAGAGACCAGAAGCAGTGATACCCAAGTAGCAAAAGTACATACAAGGCTCAGATCTTGGTTTAAAAATGCCATTCTCCAGACAAAGGAACCAAAAATGTTTAATTCTAGAGCTTAGGCAGAGAAAATATCAGATAATTCAGCATCTAGTAGTTCCAGAAGTTAAGTAAGTGCAAATAAAAAAGGAAAAGTTATATCAGAAGGACATGGGATTCAGTCTGAAAGAACTCCCAATGGCTAAAGCAACAATAATTGGAACAATATAAGTACAGAAAGCATTGGATTATAACTGAAATATACATGCATATATATTTATATAAATTGATGATTGAATAATAATTGAATAATTAAGTCAAAATTAGATAATAGTAATTATTTGACAATCTTCCTTCCAGAATAATTTCAATAAATAAATGTAGAAGGAATGAGAAATAGAAAATATCATTAGAACATCACAGTAATAATTACTTCAGACAAGATCCACTGACAAAAGCTAAAATTAGTAAGTGAAACTTGAAGGGGAGATAGGAAATTTGCATACCCTTAAAGTAATTTTCCATAATATGTATTAATAACTGAGGTTGTTTACCTATGCACACAAATTATTTGATACTCCTCCCTCCAGGAGGTGGAGCTTAATTTTTCCCTCTTATGATGAGCTGGACTTTGTGTCTAACTTGCAAACAGTAGAGTATGGAAAGAAAAATTACCAACTTCACAATGGAGCAATCTGGCAGGCACCACCACAGCCAAGTGATCAAGATTAACTTCACCAGGAATAAGCCATTTTGGTATGTATTTCCACATATGATGCAGTTAGAAGGTTTCTTCACCTCTCAGATTTATTTCACAAAAATCTACAGCCCTAGTGTAATCAAGAGAAAATATCAGACAAAACCAAATGAAAGCGATTCTACAAAATAACATGACCAGTAAGTACTCTTCAAAAGTGTTCAAGTTCATTACAAGCAAGGAAATACAAAGAAACTTACTGATTCAAGGAGATTGAAGAGATATGACAAATGCTATGTTGTATTATAAACTGGATCCTGCAACAAAAAAAGGATATTAGTGGGAAAAGTGATGAAATATACATAAAGCTGCTGTTTCCTGATATACATTCTCCTCTTGACCCTCAATAATATAATCTTCAATTTTTATTCACTTACATTGTTAACCAGGTGAAGATTACATTTCCCAATCTCTTTGCAGCTTTATCTGACCATGTGACTATGTGTAGTTTCAATGAGATTTGAGAAGTTGTGTATGCAATTTCAAGGAGCTTCCTCAAAGTGAGCAGGCACATCCTTCCCTTCCTCCCACAATCTGTCACCTGGAACAGGACCCTTCCAGGACCATGAGTTGGAGCCAAATCAAAGGAATGGCTGAGTAGGGAAGTGGAGAGTTCCTGAATTCCTTCTACCACATGGAACTCATAGTCCCCAGACTGCTTTCTTTTTAAAAGAAATCTCTCTTCTTTAAGCCATTATTTTTTAGGTATTTTTTCTTGATTCCAAAAGTAACCCTAAATAATATGTTACTTTATAATTGTTTCATGTGTTCTTTTTATTTTTTCCTCCTTAACAATACTGTAAGCTCAGGTGACTATTCTACTTCCTGAGAGGGAAACAACCCAATAGCCAATCCATAGTAATAATTAATAAAAACTCATTATAAAAACTCATTAGATTGATTGACTAATCATCATTCTACTCCCAAAATACCTGAGGACAAGACTCCAAACCATGTCAGAGTTGCAAAATAACCCTATAGGCAAGTTTGTAAATCATGTAAGGTTTACATTTATCTGTGAAATTTCACTGCACTGCCCTTTAGTGCAAGTATGAGTCGCTCTGCTTCTGAAGGTATTTCAAATCCTGAGCATAGCAAATATTTAACTTTATAATGAGTTCACTATTAAGAACTGAAATGGCTATTTGTGTCTCTGTTCATATATTGATACCGTGGCATTTATTGATTTGTATGCTCTGCTTATCATTATGACATTAATCCTTATTAACAGTAATGCAGCTTACCATAAGTCTAATTAAGATTCCCCAGGATAAAAATGAGATTGGGACAATTCTTATTTTTGCCTAAACCAGCTTGTCCATTCTGATTTGTCGGACATTCCCTATTCATCTATTGGAACTGTTGCTTTTCATTAACTACACAAAGTAATATGTCGTTTTGAGAGAATGGTGCCTGAGAAAATCAGATGGTGTTTTAAAAATTCATTTATGAGAATAGAGAAAAATGAGCATATGAAGAGAATCAAATAGTATTATTAATGTTATTAATAACAATAACTACCTTTGAGAATTTTTCTCCATATCTGGGAATTATATTAGCTCTAAATGTAACTGCTTGGTTACTAAATGGAAACAAATGTAACTTTTACCATCTGGGTTGGTGGGGTTGGGGGAGACTTTACTGCAATGTGTATCGCTTAGTTACATGATGTGATTTTCTTTACATGATGTGATTTTTTTATAAGATGATGGAAATAGATATAGACTTGGGCTTGCAATTTACATTTGATCAATTCATCAGATGTGGGTTCCTTCTCATTAACCAGTAGTGATAGAGTCTTTTTTTTTTTTTTTCACTGTTTGTTTATTTTGAAAGAAAGAGAGCTTGAGTGAGGGAGGAACAGAGAGAGAGGGGGAGAGAGAGACAGAGAGAGAAAGGCTCCCAGCTGCCCGTACACAGCCCAACGTGGGGCTTTATCTCATGAATTGTGAGATCATTACCTGAGTTAAAATCAAGAGTCAGACACTCAACCCACTGAGCCACCCAGGAGACCCCAGTAGTGATGGAGTCTTGAAATAATTTATTTTCCCCTGAATTTAAGCTTCTGAATATATAATCTATGGTACAAGATATAACATCACACAGCAAGACTACTTGTGGAGAAGAATATCAAGTCTCTTCTTTGCCTCTCAGGGATATTACATTTAAATCAGTTCTACTCATGTAAGATTTGTACAGAGAATTCCAAAGAGAAAAGTTGAACTATCCCCAAACTAAATTATGCCTTCTGAACATTAGGACACCACCATCATTGTATTTGATCAACAATAATGATAAAATTCTCATGCATAAATGTGCTAAACAGTGCTGAATTCTCAAGCAAGATTTTTATCTCAAGACAAATTGCATTTATGAAGCAATATGCAGATACTTCTGAAAATATGTGGAATAACTACCCAACTTTCTTTTAATTAGTTTACTTTTTTTTTTACACTCCAAGTGAGTTCCCCATCTATTTCTAAAATTATTCTACAGGGACACCTGGGTGACTCAGTTAGGTAAGCATCTGACTCTTGGTTTTGGCTCAGGTCATAATCTCACAGTTCATGGGTTTGAGCCCTACGTCGGGCTTTGTCTGCATTGACACAAACAGCAGATCCTCTGTCTCCACAAGTAGATTCTCTCTGGCTCTGCTTCTCTTGAGCTTGCATGCTCTTTCTCTCTCAAAAATAAATAAACATTAAAAAATTTAAAATTATTCTTCTGACTTTTTAATTGTTAATACATAAACACAGTATCAAATTCAAACAATGAAAAAAGTTGTACAGCATAAAAAAGATTAAGTCTTTCATCATTTTCCTATGTCATCTAGTTCTACTAGGAGTTAACCATGGTTACCACTTTCCATGTGTATGATCATAGGCAATTTGTCCATATAATGTGTGTATATTTATATATAGGTTATATTTATATATAAATACTTACATGTATACAAATGCTAACAGCTAGATATACTATCGGGAACTTTGATTTATTATATTGAGGGGTATATATAATTATAAGGGCAGCTGCTTCATTCAGTAAATACATAGAATTCCATTATGTAAATTTAATATTTATGTGATTTTAATCTTTTGCTATGATCAACAATGTGCAAAGGACATCCTTATATAAATTATTTTATTCTTACATAAATTTTGTTTTATTAATTATATTTTATAACAAGATATCTGTAGAATACTTTAATAGAATTATATTTGCTAGGTCAAACAGCATGCATGTTTTTCTTCTTTAAAATTTGATTGAATGTTGTCACATTGCACTGTATAAAAAATGTACCAGTTTATACTCTTATAAACCAACAGTTTATAAGAATACTGATTGTCTGGTAATCTCACCAACACTGAGTATTAAGCATTTTGTTGTTTTCAGTTGGGTAAGTTATGAATAGTATATCATTGTTTTTTTCTTTTTATTAGTTTCTTTTTTTTTTAATTCTCAAGTTAGTTAACATACAGTACAGTCTTGGCTTCAGGAGTCAGTGATACACCTCTTACACATGACACCCAGTACTCATCCTGCAGAGTGCCCCCCCACAATGCCCGTCACCCATATAACCCACCCCTCCATCAACCCTCAGTTTGTTCTCTGTACTTAGGAGTCTCTTATAGTTTTCCTGCCTCTCTGTTTTTATCTTATTTTTCCTTCAGAGTGTATAACGTCAAGCGAAATTAGTGAGAGAAAGACAAATATCATATGATTTCACTCATGTGGTATCTGAGAAACTTAAGAGATGAACATAGAGGAAGGGAACCATATCATTGTTTTAATGTGCATTTGAACTGTTTCATTTGCTCATTTTTTACTGGTTTGTTGGACTTTTACCTACTGACTTTTAAGAAATCACTTCAGTGTTCACTTTGGCAGCACATGTACTAAAGAAAAATCACTTTATATATTAAAAGTTCTTTATCTGGTAAGAAAATTAATCCTTTTTTGCAATGAATTGCAAGTATTTTTATAATTTGTTTTACTTTTTACTTTATATATGGCTTATTCACAAAATTTAGATTTTTATGTAACTGAATTTAATCAATATTTTATGGCTTCTGGAGAAACAGTACTTTATGTTTGATTGTTTATTTTTACACTTAAATTTTTAATCATTTGGGCTTTATTTTGGTATGAATATGAAATAGAAATCAAGTTTATTATATTTTCAGGTGACTAGTCAATTGTCTCTGAGCCATATATTGAATAATCTATTTTTCTAGTAATTTTAAATACCATCTTTAGCATACACTGAATACTAACATAAAAGCTAGTACTTAAGAACATTTACTGTGGGCTCTCCCTCTCTCTCTCTCTCTCTGTCTTCTGCTCCCCCCTCTCAAAAATACATAAAACTTTTAAAAAAGAACATTTCCATATAATAGCTCATTTCTTTCTCAGAATCATCCCATCCTAAATTTCTATGTATGTTGTAATATGCTGTAGGTGGTTTGTACTGGTTCCCGAGAGGAAATTGTTAAATTTCTAAGATTTATAAAGCCAACTCTTCAGGTCATTGTGAAAAGTTATATCAGCATAAAATTTAACAAGCAATAAAACAAACATAAGTAAAAACAAAAGTAATAAATATTAAAAACTAATCTTTCTAATTATTTTACTATTATTAATGCTCTTGAAGTTATTTACCTATAGAAGAGTATGATAGAAATACTGTGTAATGATGTGCTACAACACATCTCTTTCCAGTTCTGTATTTGGTAACATCATATTTACAGCTTGGAATTAGCCATGGTGGGAATTTTTACATTACATAAATTGGCAAATGCTAAAAATTAAGATATTTTTCTCCTCTGTGAACCTATCGTTAAACATTACCAGCACACATTTGTAATTATTTATATAGGAATCATTATGTCCTTATAACTATATGCTATGTATATGTATGTTTATATATATGTACATAAGTGTATGTATATGTGTGTGATTATATATTTCCAAGTATCTCATTTCTTTCTTTGTCTGACTATTCTACTAATACCAACCAGTTTTAATTACAAGATGTTTCAATATTATATGAGAGAGTCACAAATCATTATTCTCTACTTTCATATTTTACCTGGCTATTAATGCTTTAAAATTTTCTGCATTATTTTTTCTTTTACTTTCATCTGGTTTTCCTGATAATTACTGTGCTATTTTTTTAAATTGGGATTAAGTTAAATTTATAGATTACTTAGCCATGTTCAGGAAGCTCTGAGTATACTTACCAGGAACACAGTATCTGTTTACATTCATTGATATCTTTTTTTTGCTTTCCTCTGAAGCTGTTCTGAGTCCTTGCTTTTCTTCTGCACTCTTTTTAAATCATGTTGGTGTTATTTGTTCCTTAAAGATTTGGTTAAATTCTTCTTTTGAAACTTGAGTGTATTTTGTTTCTTTGTTTTGTTTTGTTTTCAAGCATAGGAGTTGGTTAATGGAGATAGTAAATCACTTGGCTATTTTCTCCTTTACTTCCATGGCGGTTGATCTGTTTAGATTCTACTTTTTGGGTTCAGCTTTAATAATTTTATATTTGTCCTGAAAATAATCCATTTTATTCTCATTCTCACACAGATTTGAGCAGAGTAGTCTATTGAGCAGCCAGTCAGTACCCTGCCTGTATCCTCAGCCCTTCTCTAGTCATCATTTTCATCTCTTTGCATGAAGCTTTGTCTAAGCTGTGGGAGGCAGCCTAGAAATGCTTAGGAATTAATTAGTAGCAGCTGGGAGCATCATTCAAACAATGATTGACAGAAGTCAGTGTGTATATGTTCCCGTTCCCTCACCCATGTGTGAGGTAAATCTGAAGCTTGTGCTTTAAACTATTTCCCAGATTAAGCTTTAGTTACCACCCCATGGTGATAGCTGTCTTGATGACAGTTCTTTATAGACTGTTTTCTCTTTGCTTTTTCTCTATGCCATGAGCCTCCCCAATAAACTACTTGCACCAGAAATCCTTGTCTGAGAATCTGCTTCTGTGCAAACTCAAACTAACACATGGATTAATTTTTTTATCTTTGTATCTATATCTCTGAATATTTCCTTAAATTTATGTTTATTTTGTTAATGCATCAGCTTTCTATCTCTCTGATCTTTATTATTTTATTAAAACATTTATCTTAATGTTCTCCATGGAGGGAACTCCCTCCCTCAGAAAGCAATGAAAACGTGTGGGACTTCTTGATTGTCATAATAACTAAGAGGAGTGATACTTACTTAAAGTCTGTAATGCTAAATGTTCTTCATTTGGCATCACACACCTTCCTAAAACAAATGAACTACTGCCCAAAACACCAATAGCAACCATGTTGAGAGATCTGTATTATTAGATCTTCCAAAGAACCGAAGTGCTATTGATTTTCTGTTTTCTAATTCATTAACTTTGGTGTTAATATGTGATTATTTATTTTTTCTGTTTACATGATATTTTTTTTCTATTTGTAACATATAATTAGATTCATAAGACTTTATATAATAAATGCTTAACTCAATTTTTATTTTTATTTGTGTATAGTTGACACAAATGTTACGTTAGTTTCAGGTGTACAGCATAGTGATTCAACAAGTTTATATGCTATGCTGTACTAGGCTCGCCACAAGTATAGCTACCATCTGTCACCATACAATGCTATTACAGTATCATTGACTGTATTCTTTATGCTGTGCCTTTTCCTCCCATGACTTACTCATTTCATAACTAGAAGCCTGTGTCTCCTACTTCCCTTCACCCATTTTGCCTATTCTCCCACCCCCTTCTCCTTTGTCAGCCATGAGTTTGTTCTTTGTATTTATAGATCTGATTCTGTTTTTGTTTTTTTTTTTTCATTTGTTTTTTCATATGATTCATGATATGAGTGAAATTATATGGTATTTGTCAATCCCAGTCTGACTTATTTCACTTAACATAATACCCTTTAGGTCCATCCACGTTGTCACACATGGCACAATCTCATCTTTTTCTATGACTGTGTAATATTCCTCTGGGTGTGTTTGTGTGTGGGTGTATGTGTGTGTGGGTGTGTGTGTGTATCCATTCATATATGGATAGACACAAATAGCTTCCATATCTTGGCTATTGTAAATAATGCTGCAATAAACATATGGATGCATATATCTTTTTGAATTAATGTTTTTATTTTTCTTTGGTAAATATCCAGTAGTAAAATTATTAGATTATATGTTACTTGTATGTTTAATATTTTGAGGAATTTCCAAAATGCTTTCCACAATGGCTATACCAATTGACATTCCCACCAACACTGTACAAGTGTTTCTTTCCCCCACTCCCCCCGCACCTTCACCAGCATTTTTACTTCTTTTCTTTTTGAGTCTAGCTGTTCTGGCAGGTGTAAGATGATACCTCATTGTGATTTTGGTTTGCATTTCCTTGATAATTAGTGATGTTGAGCATCTTTTTATGTGTCTATTTACCATATGTATGTCTTTGGAAAATGTTATTCAGGTCCTCTGCCCATTTTGTAATCAAAAATAATTCTTTTTTTGGTGTTGAGTTGTATATGTTTATTATATATTTTGGATATAAACCCCTTATAGGATGTATCATTTGCAAATATCTTCTATTAAGTAGATTGATTTTTTTGTTTTGTTTTGTTTTGTTTTGTTTTGTTTTGTTGGTGGTTTCCCTTAATGTGCAAAAGCTTTTTATTTTGATGTAGTCTATTTTTTTTTTATTTTTGCTTTTGTTTCCTGTGCCTTAGGAGGCACATCTAGAAAAATATTGCTATGTTCCATGTCAGAGAAATTACTGCCTGTGTTCCCTTATAGAATTGTTATAGTTTCAGGTCTCACATTTAGGTCTTTAATCTATTATGAGTTTATTTTTGTGTATGGTGTCAGAAAGTATCCAGTTTCATTCTTTTACATGTAGCATTCTCAGCAGCATTTACTGAAGAGACTGTCTTTTCTCCATTGCATATTCTTTTAACAAATTTTTAAAATATATTTTTAAAAAATTTAACTTATTTTTGAGAGAGAGAGAGCGAGCACAAGTGAAGGAGGGACACAGAGAGAGGGAGACACAGAATCTGAAGCAGGCTCCAGGCTCTGAGCTGTCAGCACAGAGCCAGGCACAGAGCTCAACCCACGAACCACAAGATCATGACCTGAGCCGAAATCGGATACTTAACTGACTGAGCCACCCAGGCACCCCATGCTTGGTATTTTTATAGGGATTCCATTGAATCTGCATTGGGTAGTATGGACATTTAAACAATATTAATTCTTTCAATCCATGAGCATGGAATATCTGTTCATTTGTTTGTGTCATCTTCAGTTTCTTTCATCAGTGTCTTATAGTTTTCAGAGTGCAGGTCTTTCACCTCTTTGGTTAAATTTATACCTATATTTTATTCTTTTTGGAGCAATTATAAATTGGATTGCTTTCTTAATTTTTCTGTCTGCTATTTTTTTATTAGTGTATATAAATACTACTGGTTTCTGGGTATTGATTTTGTATCCTGCAACTTTACTGAATTCATTTATTACTTAATAATAAATTTATTATTAATTCATTTATTACTTAATTCATTTCATTTTTTGTAGTGGAATCTTTAGGATTGTCTATGTATAGTATCATGTCATCTGCAAATAGTGACATATTTTAACTTGTTCTTTACCAATATGGAGGCCTCTTAATTCTTTTTCTTGCCTGATTACTGTAACTAGGACTTCCAATACTATGTTAAATAAAAGTGGCAAGAGTGGACATCTTTGTCTTGTTTTGGGTATTAGTGGAAAGCTCTTCCTTTTTCACCGCTGAGTGTGATGTTAGCTGTGGAGTTTTCATATGGCCTTTATTATGTTGGGGTATGTTCCCTCTAAACCCACTTTGTTAAGAGCTTTTTTTTTTCTTATTGTAAATAGATATTGAATTTTGTCAAATATTTTCCTGCATCTATTGAGATGATGGAGAATTTTTATCCTTCATTTTTTTTATCCTTCTTTGATGTAGTATCACACTGATTGATTTGCAAATCTTGAACCATTCTTGCATCCCAGGAATGAATCTCACTTGATTGCAGTGAATGATCATTTTATTGTATTGAATGCAGTTTGCTAATATTTTGCTGTAGAGTTTTGTATTTATTTTCATCAGTGATATTGACCATTAGTTTTCTTTTTTTATGGTGTCTTTGTCTGATTTTAGTTATCAGGGTAGTGCTGGCCTCATAGAATGAGTTTGGAAGCTTTCCTTCCTCTTCAATGTTTTGGAATAGTTTCGGGAGAATTGGCATTAATTCTTCTTTAAATGTTTGGTAGACACTTGTGACTCCATCTGGTCCTAGACTTTATTTTTTGGTAGTTCTTCTATTACCAATTCTATTTCATTACTAGTAATTGGTCTGTTCAGATTTTATAATTATTCTGCATTCAGTTTAGGAAGATTGTGTATTTTTAGGAATTTACACATTTCTTCTGGGTTGTCCAGTTTGTTGGAATATAGTTTATCATGGTATTCTCTTACAATCCTTTGTATTTCTCTCATTGTTGCTTTTCTCTCATTGTTGATTTTATTTTTTAGATCCTCTTTTTTTCTTGATGAATCTCATTAAAAGTTTATAAATTCTGTTGGCCTTTTCAAGTAACCAGCTCTTGTTCTCAGTGACTTTTTTTTTTTTTTTTTAGTCTTTATGTCATTTATTTCTACTCTGATCTTTATTATTCCCTTTCTCCCACTCATCTTTGGGTTTGTTTGTTCTTCTTTTAGTTCATTTAGGTGTAAAATTAGATTTTTTACTCAAACATTTTCTTGAGGTAGGACTGTGTCACTATATATTTCCTTTTTAAGCTGTTTTTACTATGTCCCCCATATTTTAGACCATTGTGTTTGCATTTTCATTTGTCTCCATCTATTTTATTTTATTTTTTTACTTTATTTGATTGCTTCATTGGCCCATTTGTTGTTTAGTTTCATGTTGTTTAGCTTCCACATATTTATGTTTTTCCAGTTTATTTCTTGTGATTTATGTCTAGTTCATAGCATTGTGGTTAGAAAAGATGCACAGTATAATTCAATCTTATTAAATTAATAAGACTTGTTTTGTGGCCTAAAATTTGTCTATTCTGGAGAATGTTTCTTGTGCATTTGAAAAGAATGTGTATTCTGTTGTTTTTGGATGAAATGTTAGGTCCATCTAGTTTAATGTGTCATTCAAAGACATGGTCTCCTTATTGATTTTCTACCTGGATGATCTATCCATGGATGCGAGGAGGTTAACACCCCACTTTAAATCAATTTTTCTTAAAATATTTATGACCATATGTATTTGTTAGCTGTATCCTATAGGTTCTATTTAATATGTTTATTTTTTCTTCTTTTCTAGTGCTTATGAAATTCATTTTTCATTTCTTGATTATCCCCAAGAATTTTTAGATATCTTTTTAACACATTTTGATATGGTATAGATTTTTTGTTCTTATTTTTGTTGCTGTTATTGTTGTTTGTTATTAACTTCTAGCTTTATTGAGCTCTGATCATAGCATAAACTCTGTATCATTTCTGCTTTTTTAAACTTCCAAAGTTTTCTTTGTGGTTTAATATGGGTCAGTTTCACTATTATGTCAATACTTGTATTTTCTGATTTTAAAGAAATGCTAGTCAAGATAATTAATTATATCTACCATATTAATATGTTATTTTGATCTTATATATTATTGTGTCAATATTGTTTTACACCTTATCTGTTGAGAATAGAGAGGGGTGAATGAAAGCTATCTAATATGTTTTTGCCTATCTATATATTGCTTTATGAGTTTTGATACTGTTATTTCTTATATAGATAATAATAACTGATAAATTTTATTTGTGTACTATATTCTTTGATATTATAAAGCATACTCCATCTTTTTTTGTAACATTTTCTTTTTACCTGAATTCTATTTTTATGATAAGATCATTTTGTTCACTACTTTCATTTTCATTTGTGAGTAGGCTTTTGCCTTTTGTCTTTTAACATTTTGCCCCTGCTTTTGTCTTTTAACATTTGCAAAGTCCTGAGGTTTGAAGAATCTCTTAAATTCACAACTTATAAGAATTATGCTCTTTGATCAATTCTGAAATTATTTTTCTTATGGTAAAGCTTAGAACATTTATATTTATTGATACAGCATGGATATGTAATCTTAATTTTTTTGTATTTTTTTATTCTACTTTTATCAGTTATTTGATGTACAAATGTGCTGTATCTTTTTAGTATGTTGTTTGTTTCCTTTATATTGTTGAGTATGTTTGTGCTTATTCTGATAAATTTTAATGTTTGAATTTTGATCTTCCATTCCTACTTTCTGCTCCATTACCCAATTGTATTTGATTATAGTATTTTGTGGTTTTCTTTATATCTTACAATGTATCTATTTATAATTTTCATATCAGTTTTGGCGATCACATTTCATACACAGGTATCCCCCACTTTTTGAAAATTTGCATTACACTGCTTCACATTTATGAAAGATCTATATGTTTTCACTAATCAAATAAATCCTAAACAGATTTCTGCTTTTATTAAACAAGGAAAAAAAAGTGTTCAACATTCATTTTGCAGCAAGCTGTTATAGAGGCAGTTTACATCCTAAACAGAAAGAGTGGCCACACCCAACACCCAAGAACTATACTCAGCATCTCAGCCTCAGGCTGCCAAAGCTTTGAATTATGTCTGTGAGCATCTGTGTTTTATCTTGATTGATTTGATACATCCATAGACAAGATGTGTCCTAAGATATAAGAAAAAACTCAGAGGGGTTATTTTTGGGGTCTGGGACTACTCAAGACTTTTTCCATGTAATTTTTTTTTTTTTTTTTTTTTTTTTAAGAGAGAGGGAGACACATTCCCAAGCAGGCTCTACGCTGTCAGTACAGAGCCCGGCACAGGGCTAGAACTCACAAACCATGAGATCATGACCTGAGCTGACCGAGATCAAGAGTTGGACACTTAACCCACTGAACCACCCAGGCACCCCATTTTCCATATAATTTAATGGTAATTGTTTCTTTGCTTTATGCCATTTGGGCTTACAAAAGATTTCATATAAATACTGTCAGATAGGGAAACTTGTACTATCCTTCTGTTTTTTAATCTTCTCTTCTTATTATTCATTTTTAATTTCTACACTATTGATAATAAAATTGTACATTATGTTGTGCAGCCATCATGTCCACTTTTGTGCTGGTCTTCGTTTCACATTAATTAGAGTTCAAAACTCAGGACCATTCCTTTTGCCATTGTTTCTATTATTACTTGGCTGATTCATTTTGATTCTCTGGTATTTTCTTCAGGAAGTATTTGTTCCAACTATATTGGATCTTTAAATATGCTTATGTTATGCCTTTAAAGTTAAATTATTCTTTGGTTATGTATAAACTTTGGGTTATTACTGTTTTTCTTGAAGAATTTCTAGACTTTACTCCATTATTTTTTTTATTTTTTATTTTTTTTAGTATGAAATTTATTGTCAAATTGGTTTTCATACAACACCCAGTGCTCATCCCAACAGGTGCCCTCCTCAATGCCCATCACCCACCCTTCCCTCCCTCCCACTCCCCATCAACCCTCAGTTTATTCTCACTTTTTAAGAGTCTCTTATGGTTTGGCTCTCTCCCTCTCTTTTTTTTTTCCTTCCCCTCCCCCACTGTCTTCTGTTAAGTTTCTCAGGATCCACATAAGAGTGAAAATGTATGGTATCTGTCTTTCTCTGTGACTTATTTCACTTAGCATAACACTCTCCAGTTCCATCCACGTTGCTACAAAAGGCCATATTTCATTGTTTCTCATTGCCAAGTACTATCCCATTGTGTATATAAACTACAATTTCTTTATCCATTCATCAGTTAGTTGATGGACTTTTAGGCTTTTTCCATAATTTGGCTATTGTTGAAAGTGCTGCTGTAAACATTGGGGTACAAGTGCCCCTATGCCTCAGCCCTCCTGTATCCCTTGGATAAATTCCTAGCAGTGCTGTTGCTGGGTCATAAGGTAGATCTATTTTCAATTTTTTGAGGAACCTCCACACTGCTTTCCAGAGTGGCTGCACCAATTTGCATTCCCACCGACAGTGCAAGAGGGTTCCCATTTCTCCACATCCTCGCCAGCATCTATAGTCTCCTGATTTGTTCATTTTAGCCACTCTGACTGGCGTGAGGTGTTGATCTGGAATTTCTTCAAGGTCCATGTGTTTGATTGTCAAGTTTCTTTATATTCCCTTAATTTCAACCAATATCTCAATAGTTTTTGTCTTTCATAACATTGCTATTTGTTTAAAAATTGTGACTAATTGTTAGTAAAATGTCCTATATTTTTAATTTGTTTGAAATGATTGTGTCTTCATTCTGACATTTAGGTTAAACGTTTTAAAAACAATGTCCTCATAGATGTTATGTACTTCCTTTTCAATCACATTGGAGGTCTGTACTGTCAGGTTTTTTCCTGCTACTGATGATACTTAAATTGATTATTTTTTAAAAGTGGCATCTGTCAGAGATCCCCAGAGTAATAATACCATTGTTCTTTGTAATTTAAAAGGAATCTGTGGAGTTATATTTTGAGACTGTGTTAAAATGCTCTTCCCAAATAACCAATGGTTTTTAGTGTCTATTAATATGTCCAGCCTCAAACAATTAATTTTATGGGTGGAGGGAGGGTAAATGTTGCCCAGTGATTTTTCTAATTTTGTAATTTGTTTTACATTTGTTATCTGTCAATCTTTTGAAAATCAGAGCTCTCCTCCTTCATTTTTCTTATTTGTAATCTCTTTTTCTCTTTGATAGCATTTGGACTCAAATGTGTTTTGAGTGCATTGTGAACATTACCATCATTATTATTTTTAATGCATCAACTTGTCACAGATGCAGAAAGTGTTTACCTCTTTTGCCAATTCTCCATTAGTTTCTGAGCACTTGCTTACTTTCTGACACATTTCCAGACTTTACATAGAAGCAGACATTTCTCCACAAAGCCCTAGTTTCTTCTAGTAAAGACTAGTCTTGAAAAATGAGAAGTTGGCTGCTCAGTTTGTGTATGGTAGACTTTTTCCAGAATAAAGACAGGCATTTTTAAAATCATCAGTTCATATTGATATCTCCAGTATAAATCTTTAAGTACATATTTTATCTCAGTTTTTCATTTGTCTTTTGACTTCACTCACATTGTTTATGTCTATACAAACTATCTTTACTGATTTGAAATTAAATTCAGGATTTTTAAAATTCTATCTGGAATTTTAGTTAGAAGGCTTTTCTCACACCCTGGTTATAAACGATTCACTTTTTTGTTTGTTTGTCTTTGTTTTGTTTCATTTTTTGTTTTGTTTTGTTTTGTTTTTGGGGGGGTCTGGTATTTATAACTTTTATTCTTTAAGTTTTTATTTAAATTCAAGTTGGTTAACATACAGTGTAATATTAGTTTCAGGTGTACAATATAGTGATTCAACACTTTCATACAATACCTGGTCCTCATCACAACAGATGCATTTTTTAATCCCAATCACCTGTTTAACCCATACTCCCACCCACCTCCCCTCTGGTAACCATCAATTTGTTTTCTATAGTTAAAAGTCTGTTTCTTGGTTGGTCTGTCTGTCTGTCTCTCTATCTTTTTTTTTTTCCTTTTGCTTATTTCTTTCTTAAATTCCACATATGAGTGAAATCATATGGTATTTGTCTATCTCTGACTGCCTTATTTCACTTAGCATAATATTCTCTAGCCCCATCCATATCATTGCAAATGGCAACATTTCGTTCTTTTTTATGGCTGAGTAATATGTGTATATGTGTGTGTGTGTATACACACACACACACACACACACACATACTGAATTACTGAAGAAAATGTGGAATATATATGTATCAGTTGATGGACACTTGGGCTATTTCCATATCTTGGCTGTTGTATATAATGCTGCTATAAACATAAGGGGCATGTATCCCTTTAAATTAGTATTTTTGTATTCTTTGGGTATAACTCTTATTTCTAACATTAGTTGTACATCCATGTGGAGTATATTCTTGTGTATAGTGTGCAGTAATAATCTTATTTTATTATTTTAATGGCTCTTTAATTATTCTAGTAGTACTACTTAATAAGGCTATGTTTCTTCCAGTTATTTGAAACCACATGTTTACTGTATACCAAATATTTATGTGTATTTGTATCTACCTGTGGATTCTTATTTCTGTTTATTGACCTATCCATGTGCCAGGAACACATTGGTTTAATTATAGAAAATTTTTAGTATTTTAATATATAACAAGAATAGTCCTTATTCACTGTTATTCTTTTTCAGAGTTTTCCTAGGTATTCTTTCAGGCTCATATTTTAATATAATCTTTAGAATCAATTTATCTAACTTAAAAAGGGTTTGATATTTTTGTTAAATTTGTATTAAGTTTAGATATTAACTTCGGCACAATCAAAATTTATTCAAGAAAAAGTATATGTCTTCTATTCAAGTCTGTATTTCCATCTTTCGGTAATGTTTCAAAGTTTTTTTTCAGATAGGTTTTACTTTTTTAGTTGTTTTAATATTCCCTAAGTTTTTATTTACTGTTGTCAGTATAAATGGAATCTTCTCTTCCATCGTATTTTTAGTTCATTATTACTCTTACATATGAGGGTTATTTATTTTTGTGGGTTAATTTTATATCTTTCTATCATACATAATTCACTTACTATTTAACTACTTTATCATTTATTTTCTTAGATTTTCTAGATATCCTATTATATTATTATCTATACACAGAGTTAGTTCTACTGAATGGTGTGCTGACAAAACTTTATCACTTGACTATCAGGAAAATTAAACAAACCCTGAATCTTGATTTGTAGGTTTTGTCAAATTCATTATGTAAATTCAACTACAGTTGATTTCCTGCTACCGTGCCTTTAAAAACAGGCTCAGACAGTTCCTGAAAATTCAACCATTGACTGACTCTCGATAACCAGTATGACCAGTTATGGATGTACTCTGGCACACCAATTGGTTATATTTCTTCCTTCTCATGTCACTAACTTGTCATTGTTTTATTTTACCTATATCTTTGATTAATCCATCTAACAAAAAGGTATTAGGAAGATTTTACTGACCACCAAGATAATTTATTGGACACTTATTTTCTTGTCTTTAGTACTGTGTGTACTCACTATAACTATCATAGTTATCATAGCTGTTATTACCCAGACTATTATCTTTCTTCCCTCACTAAGATATAATCTCATTAAAGGGAACAGTCATCTCTTTGCCCACTTGTATATCCGACATATGACATAGTACTTTGCACATTCTAGGTACTCAGTAACTTTTAATTGAATGAATGTTATATATGAAAAGTATTTTATACACTACAACAGAGAATATAAATCAATATTATTATTACTATCTGCAAGTTAAATATGAGGATAATATGATATTTGACCCCTCCTCCCAAATATAAGAGCCCTTCTCTTGACCCATGCAACTAAAGAAAAATGAGGTTCTTGTTAAATAATGTGAAGTACTAGGATCTAATCTCAGCTTTACTACTCATTTATTATTTAATACTTAATATCTTAACCCTCATCTGTAAAACGGGAATATTATATCTTACTTTACAATGTTATCATGAAGATTAAAAATATATGTGAGTGAGTATATCTGTATATGCATGTAGTTGGTATATTTTTCTCTTTAGATTACTTGAAATATATTTATATAAGTATCCATCAACTTGTAGCTGCTATTGTTGTTTTTACTGTATAAAAATTAATTTAGAAGAATAAATAAGTTTTCTTCATACATGGGTGATGATTTTATATTCTATGAATATTTGTGGCTTGGGGCACTATTCATAAAACAGAAATATATGACTCCAGACATGTATTCTGCCAGATGAGACAGGTTTTATCCTTAAGATTATAAGGGGAGGGAAATTTTGTGAAAAGCTGAATTGTCCGTATTATTTATTGATAAACATGCTACTCTCTCATAGGCACCAACTGATCTAGATATTGGGTTTATTTTTATAAATGAACTTGATAAATAATTAAACATGAAACTTCCCCTGCTATTCTGTCCTTGGACTCCTGGGGCATTAAGAATTCATGTCTCTCTTGACCTGCAAGCTTCTACTCCTATTCCAGCAGCCGTGTGTGACGTCTAAGAAGACTTGTCGCTCAAGCTGAATTGTATAGTGTTTTTCTGATGTGTGGAATGTTGACCCATGGGAAGCCTCTGGACTCATTTTCATTAGTGACATAAACACATTTGGAGAGTAGGATAGGAGATGGGCAGCCGATTATTTGCCTCTCAGCATGGCAAAACCACCCTTATTGTCACTGTCCACTGGCTAAGAAGAAGTCAGCCTCCTCTAAGTCTAATTGTTGCTTGTTCTGCATATTCATGCTGCTATCAGGTCCTTGGCAATTGTAAGTAAGGGCCAGATCTCCACTGATTAATCAGGCAAGACAGAGCCCCGTGAACAGGGGTGGGGCTTTTTGTTTGTTTATTTTAAGTCTTCATTTGCACCTGTCTTGAGTTGTGTGCAGAGTAAGAATGTGAGCTAGCTTTTAATAACATTGAGTAAACCTCTTGTTGAGTAAGTTATGAGCTTCTTTGTTACTTAATTATTTAGTATCTATGAGCCAGCTATTAACATATCGGAAATTGAAAACCTGTTCTTTCCTCATTCATGTTCAGGAATCATCATCCCTTGTCTTAGAGGCAGGCTTTAAGGCTCAGCTTGACTATGGCACACTAATATTTGCATTGCATGGTTATAACGTACTATAGTTTGAACAAAAGTCATGATGTTAGGCATATTGTAGTCTTTGGTTAGAAAGGTATAGTTGTGGAAGAGTGAGATCAGTCAGGATGATATTCCATAATGGAAAATGTTACCCTGGAGTTATAAAGGTCAGAAACGCAAAGCAGCATCACTTCCAGACAGAATGGTATGGATAGTTTCACACTATTTGCAAAGGAGAAAAGCAAAACTTTTATCTCTCACATTCCAGAAAAGTACTCAGTTTTCTCTCTGCAGTTTCTGTTGTTCATCCCTGTCTTTTATCCATAAAGAATTTTTCCAGTAAATATATTTTTCAAAAAGCCAAAATAACACAATGGAACAAAATTGTTTAAAGTCTATTGGAACGCCAATCATATTAATTACCAAATTTTTCCTTGAATTGTTAGAGACCAGGCTTCAGCCTTGGGCAGGGCTGTTTAGCAAATGAGCCAAGCAACAGCAGGGGCTCAGCCATTCAATCTTCTTCTGGTCCTGCAGAAATGATCACTGGTTATGGGCCTCTGCTGACCTTTGCTGCTGTCTACCTACACATCTCTCTCCCTCTCTCTCTCACTCTCTCTCTCCCTCTCCCCATCCCCCCCCCACCTCTCTCCAACTTTTTTTTAACCAAAAAGAGAAACTTTTATTCTTGCTCTCACTATTTGGATCCAGGTGGGGTTTCCCTTTGTTAGGGACGGCAAATTCCCCAGACTCAATCCACAAGGATTTTGATACAAAATGGGGAGGGTGTCAAAGATTCTGAAATATTAATGGCATTTCATTAGATTTGGGTACAGCAATTAGGAACACACATGGAACAACGGTGCTATAAAGGAAGGAACATGTTTTTTGCATGTTTCTTACAATGCTTAGTTCTGTCAAGATGCTATAAATTATTTATATTTGTATCACATTTAATACTCGCAAAACCCTGTGAGTTAAGTACTATTAAGTGCACTTATCAGGTGGAAAAAAAAAGTACAATTAAAGAACTTTAAGTACTTGCCCAAGGTCATACAGTTAGTGCACAAACAGAGCTGGGATGAAAACCTTTGTCCCTCTGATTCAAAATCTACTGTGTCATGCTGCCTCCCCAGGTAAGATGTTGCCAAGATGCTTGCCAATGAATCTGGCAACCTCTCACTCTGGCATTCTCCCTCTCCCTTCTCTACAACCTTCTGACACTCCATAAGGACTAAATATCCATATATTTTTGGACTTTGACCCAAATAATGTGGGTGAGACCAAAAAAAATTGAATATACATTATCTGCTCTCCAAGATTATGGATTTTATTGGCAAAGACAGGTGTCACACATAACGGTATATACCAAGAACAAATGATAATGAATGTAATTATGACTTGGGACTAACTTGGTTTTGAGATAAATAGTGCCCTGTTTTGGTTTTTGTTTGTTTGTTTTTTTGCATTTTATTTATTTATTTTTGTTTGTTTTTGTTTTTGTTTTTACTTAAAATTGATGTTGATATTATGGAGATTTCCTATTTAGCAATAATTGTGTGTGTCAATGTCAAACATACAAGTTTCTAATTCTGGTTTTACCAGTAAAAATCTGTAAAATATTGTGTCTACTAACATTTATGTGCTACACTTCTTCTAAGGGAATCCTTTGGGGAAAAAAAAGGAAATTTTGAGCAGCACTTCATGATTAAAATCTTAATATTTCAGAGATAAACATTCTTATGTTAAGGAAAAGCTGATCACCATGGTATACTGAGTTGATAAAGACAGGCCCTCTCTGACTGAAAATATAGGAAATGAGTCACAGGCAACAAATGCAATCTCTACCAAGAAACAGAGTTGATGACATAGAGTCTGTACAGCAAGATGGAGTTTTGGAACTCAAGAACACAAAGTAATAAAATGATCTGAAAGGTACTATAAAATAACTATGAATGAGATGATACAAATTTACAGCTGAGCTCTAAAGGAGGAAAAATAGGAAGATGCTAAAACTGAAGAGAGCAGAAATCAAGACCAAAGCATTAAGGAGAAGGTGACACCTCTAACATGCACAGTAAACTCCAGGGCTTGGAAGTTACAGATTAGGATTCTAACACTCTCCAACAAGGGGCAGGAAATAGGAGCTTGAACCAGAGCAGAGTGATTCATTAGAACTGATTTTTGTGTGTGAATCCCAGGGCACCAAATTCTCCCCATCATTTTGGGAAGATACTTTGTAGACACTGCACTAAGCTATTGAGATCCTCCCATGAATCAAAGATTTATTTCCCTAACTACAGAAGATAGTTATCGCTAAGACCCCTTTGGGGATTGCTTCTGGTGAAGAGAGACACTTAAACTCATGCCCCTTTCCTGGGCTCGCCCATGTCCAATGGCTGGGCACAGTGGCATAGAGGCCTGGCTTCTCAACTGAATGCAGGGCAAATGTATGGAGTCCTCCCACCTCCAGAACTCCTACAGGAGCAACCAAGTCTCCTGAAGGGAATTTATAGCTTGACTCCTCCCTCTGCCCAATTCTGCTTTCTTCTCTTACCTTCAAGTGGTGCTGATTCTAGAACTTTTTTTTTTTAATTTTTTTACATTTATTTATTTCTGAGTGACAGAGAGAGACAGAGCACGAGCAGGGGAGGGGCAGAGAGAGAGGGGGAAACACAGAATCTGAAGCAGGCTCCAGCTCTGAGCTGTCAGCATAGAGCCTGTTGCGGGGCTTGAACCCACGAGAACCATGAAATCATGACCTGAGCTGAAGTCGGATGCTTAACCGACTGAGCCACCCAGGTGCCCCTAGAACTTCTTAATAAACATTTCTCAGGGAATGTCACCTACAGAATACTTCTAGTACAGAACTCTACTCAAGGAGATTTACAAAGATACAAACAGGTTTGCACTTTATTTTTTATTAGGAATTGAATGTTAAAGAGACAGAGTGGGGAAAAAAAGGATAAGGAATTGAAGCCCCAGGACATTGCACTGGATTCTTTTGATTTGAGTTTATGTTTCCTGTACAATGTGTAAATCAAAGCCAGTAAATTCATCTTTTTTTTTTTTAAAGTTTATTTATTTATTTATTTTGAGGGGGGTTGGCAAAGAGAGAGAGGAGAGACAGAATCCCAAGCTGTCAGGGTAGAGCCCGATGTAAGGCTAAAACCCACAAATCGTGAGATCATGACCTGAGCTGAATCAAGAGTCTGATGCTTACCCAGCTAAGCCACCGGGCACCCTGCCAGTAAATTCATCTTAAAATTGTTCTTTGATGAATAAAACCCTTGGATCCAAGTTGATACAGCTAAGAAACTTCTGTGTCAAGAAACTTTCTTATGCTATGGCATATGGGACTTTTAAAGAATAAACAACATCACTCAAAAAAAGGCACAAAATTGAAAATTCAGTATCACATGAAAAAATAAAGAAAACACCAACAATGTTGAATTTCAACTGACTCATATTCCCAGAAATGAGCAATTGTCAAGGAATATTGCCACTTTTTTTATGTTCTAAGAAATAGGTAACTACAAAGGACTGTCCTGCTCTTATATATTCAGGGACAAGACCTATTATTCCTCTACTCAAGAAAAGGTTCTCTTTCTTTGGGAAGTTTCTCACTAATGAATATTCTCTCTATTGTAATAGCCTGAATAAAAAAGATCTCCTTCATTGTCTGTTGCAGTTTGTCTTGATTTGGTGCCAGGATTCAGGTAGGCTTGGCCCTTGGCTTTGTATCACTACTCAGTCCAGGTAATGAGGCATCTTGGAGTCCCTTTGCTTTGTTTCTGACTGGTGATCTGGGGCTCAACTGTGAACCCTGCTTTTTATCCTGTGTTCCTGACTTTTCTTCATCTGCTTCATGACAAAGAATTGATTTGATTCCTTTTGATTACTTGATTTCTGGCACCAGCATCTTTTGTCTTCATTATCTGATCATTTGGCCATATTTGCAAATAGATTGATAGTTTATAAAGATGTTATATCTGTTGGGAGAGAGAGAATCTGGTATGTTAGTCTTTTTCTCTTTATTTGTTTATTTTGAGCTCAAATAAATTAAGAATTTTATGCCCACCAGGAAATGTGTGTCTGGGTGGATAAATTTATATTTGTGGGTTTATACCTGACCCCTGGCTAAATTTTAGAATTGAAGTTATGGACTTTCTCTCTGTACCTTTGTATGTTTATAGTTTATAACTCAAAAAGATCTTTACCTCTCATTGTGTGAGTATATAATATTTGACTACACCTCTAAAAGTATTCCCCAAATCAATTATACAATCTTTTAAAGGAGGAGTTCTATTCTAATTAGTATAGAAATAATAATTATTTTTAATTGAATATTCCTAAACTTTCCAGAAAATGAAGATATGAAACTTCCAGTATTTTCAATGTGAAAAATAAAAGTTACTTGTTATAACTCAGAAATGTTTAAGAATTCAAGTTTATATAACTTAGGTGAATCTTTGGCAAATGAGACTAGTTTAATATAAACATAATAAATAACAGCAGCTGTATCTTCTATGATTTATCAGGGTAAAGTGTAATTACAAGATTTATTTTTTACTTTGGTTTATCATCTCTAAACTTATATGGGTTTACTGATTGAATAAACTAGTGTTACTTTTATTAAATGTTTAAGAATTTAAAAAATGTAAATTTGTGAAACCAAATAGAATTATTATTCTGATATATTTTATTTCAATTAAAATTTTTTATGTCTATTTATATTTGTGGGGGAGGGCAGAGGAAGATGGAGACTGAAGAGAATATGGAGAATCTGAAGCAGGCTCCAGGCTCTGAGCTCTCAGCACAGAGCCTGACACAGGGCTCGATCACAGGAACTGTGAGATCGTGACCTGAGCTGAAGTCAGATGCTTAAGCAACTGAGCCACCTAGGCACACCATAACATATTTTATTTCAAAACAGTTATGTTTTATAATATGTCAGCTTGAAGATAATTTTGAAGATCTTTTGGTAACTGAAAAACTTGAACTAATACTAAGTTGAACTAGTAAATCAATATTCAGTTTACACCTATAAGTATTATAGAATACTGAAACATTAATTGCTAATTATAATTTTAAGTTTATATATTTTTGCTTCATTTTTATTTGTGAAGAGTGACTACATATACTTAGGTCTCATTATGCATATGCTCATGTTGTCACTTTGAAAAGTTGTATTACAAGGGATGTATATAGACACAGAAAGTTATATGGTTTGTGAAGAGACAGTTTTATGTATTATGGCCAAAGCTATCATGGTTTGATGAGTTTATTTATGAGACTTTCAAAAAGAGCATTAGTATCAAAAATTATACTAATGCAAAACTAAATTTGGTTTTCTCTATGTTAGAATGAATACATAATTTTGGACTATTGGTCTTCCTTAAAAGAAACTATTAAAGATAAATTTTACCTTCTGTGTCATGTACCTAGATTACAGAGATTCTGTGTCTTACCAGGATAACTTTCTATGCTTTATATTTATTTTATTAAATCCTTTTTTATTTAAGTAAATGACAGTTTCTCACTTAGGAGGGAATATGGTTCTTTAAAAATCGTATTACCTTTTTTAGGGGTGCCTGGGTGGCTCAGTCAGTTAAGCGTTCGACTTCAGTTTAGATCATTACCTCCCGGTTTGTGAGTTTGAGCCCCTGTGTTGGGCTCTGTGCTGACAGCTCTGAGCCTGAAGCCTGCGTCAGATTCTGTGTGTGTCTCTCTCTCTGCCCCTCCCCCGCCTTGTGCTTTGTCTGTCTGTCTGTCTCTCTCTTTCTGTCAAAAATAAATAAAGATTAAAAAAAATAAAATAGTAAAATAAAAATCATATTACCTTTTTAAAAAATATTTTATTGTCAGTTTGGTTAAATTGACAGTAAAGTATTAGTGCATAGCAACCCTTGACCCTATAATTAATGAAGTGTTCAAATCTCCTGACAACTTTTGATATTTTGCCTTCCCCAGGTAAAATCCTAAATGATATCTTTTGCATTAAAAACTGCCCTTTAGCTATCCTAGAGGGTTCCTGGAAAATCACAAAAATTTGTGTTTTTATATCTTGTAAAAAGAGAAATTCTAGAAATAATTAGGTTTATTTGACATGTTACTATTGATGAATTGCATGGGAGGAGTTGTCAAATCAGAAGACATGCTTAGTTTTCCCTACATTAAGTTTATATAGGTAAAATGATATTCATAGAAATAGTTCATAAATTGTAGATTGTATGTCAAGTTCCTAGGGATTTGTCAGTGACCGTAATGGTCATGATACGTTTCTGTGTATCAGTAGTGGTGCTGTTTTGTCTGATATTAGACAACAACAGTATAAGTTATCAGTCATAATTTATATTGATTTTTAAAATGCTTTTAGTCACATCTTCATTTCTTTAATACGAATAGCATTTTGTTGGTCATTCATTTGCAGTTGAGGATTCATATCAGCTCCCTATTTTTATTTTATTATTATACGTATGTTTAGGACCTACTATACTACTGCAGACTCTTACTTGATATTCTAGATATATTCTTACTGTATGCATCATATATATATGGTATATTATGTCCTGAGATTATTTTATGTTACATTTAAATGTCATTTTCTCTGTAAAAATTGTTTATCCTTTTTAAGAATTAAAATATAATATTCACTCTTTTGTGAAAATAAGGTTAACTATATTTATAGACATTTTATCTACTTTGGAGGGTATTGATTTTACTTTCTTGCTTTGCATGCCACAGAAACAACCCAATTTCCTTGTCAGTTGTATTATGCTTATAATGAAAAGAATAAAAAATCCAGCGAAATTGAGAATTATAAGACAAATTTGGTAATAGTTATTTACCTAAATGCAACAGAAAGAGAAATTAGTGAAACATTGAGAGAATGGTGTAGGCTCCACCATCAGTCCCCCATTATATCTCCTTTACAAACACTATTCATTTATGTGGATGATTTTTTTTAATCGCATTTTCCTGTGGCTCTTTGCCTGAGGGAATTCCTGGATCTTACAGTGTACCTAGATCACACACAGAAAATGCTTCAAGTGTCAAGGAACTAATGTCCTTATGAGTAGCTTCAATAAGTATTATATGGGGGTTGGTAGATAAATGTCCCATGTTTTGAGTCATGTTCCACGATACCTTCTTAGTGGTATCTCATGATTTCGGTATTGGCTTCCCTCCTGTAATAGTCAGTGATGGTTGCCATAACAAAGTAACAGAGACTAGGTGGTTTAAACCACAGAAATTTATTTTCTCACGGTGTTGGTGGGATTGGTTTCTTCTAAGGCCTTTCTCCTTGGCTTGTAGGTAGCTGTCTTCCATTTTTTTGCATGATCTTCCCTTTGTGTATGTCTGTTATGTGCTAAATTGCATCCCCCAAAATTCATAGGTTGAAGTTCTAACCCCCAGTACCTCAGAATGTGACTGTACTTGAGAGATAGGGCCTTTAAAAAGATGATTTAGTTAAAATGTGATCATTAGAGTGGGCCCTAAGGTAACTTGACTGGTGTCTTTATAAAAAAGGAAATTTAGAGACAAGACACCAGGTATCCATGCACATAGAAGTAAGACTATGTGGGGACACAGTGAGGAGACCATCTGCAAGCCAAAAAGAGAGTGTTCTGGATAGACCAAAGCTGCCAGCACCTTGGTCTCAAACTTCTAGCCTCCAAAATTGTGAGAAAATAATTTTGTGTTGTTTAAACCACCCAGTCTGTGGGATTTTGTTATGGCAGCCCTAGTACAACAATAATAGGAATAGGAATAGGAATACATTGTCACTGTTCTAATTTCTTCTTCTTCTAAGGACATCTGTCCCTGTTACATTACAGCCCATCCATCTTATTTTACCTTAATTACCTCTTCAAAGGCTGTAACTCTAGATACATTCACATTCTGAGTTACTGGGTTTGGGACTTCAACATATACAATTTTTTTTTTCTTTTTTTTTTTTTTTTTGTGGTTGGGGTGCCACAACTCAGTCCATAACACTTCTGTTTCTAATCTCATGTTCTCCTCACTCTAATTCATGTTTCCCTGGAATCATTCTCTAATAAACCAGTTGCAATTTATTTACACTTTGTCTCTGACTCTACTTTCGAGAAGTCTCAAGTTAAGTAGTTGGAAGACCTGGAGAAGAAAAGGAGAAAGTTGAATACATGTTCTAAAACACTCATAGAAGAGGGAGCTGGAGAGAATGAAGGAGAGGTGTTTGAAGTTACGGTGATTTACAACCTTAAGAAATTAAAGAACAACATGGGTGTTCAGGTTAAATATTACACTAAATTCTTAGTAGGATAAATAAAAACAATTCCTGGGGCACCTGGGTGGCTCAGTCAGTTAAGCATCTTACTCTTCACTTTGGCCCAGGTCATGATCTCACAGTTAGTGAGTTCAAGGCCTATATTGGACTGTGCACTGACAGTGTGGAACCTGCTTGGGATTCCCTTTCTCCCTCGCTCTCTGTGTGCCTGCTCTGCCTGTGTGAGTGCTCATGTGTGCTCTATCTCTCTAAACAAATAAATAAACATTTAAAAAATAATAAATATTAAAAAATAATAAAAACAATTCCTGTGTAAATACATTTTATTAGTTAGGGTAGATTGAATTGCTCTGTAAATAAATCCTAAAATATAATGGCTCAAACTAGTTGAAACTTATTTCTCCCTCACAAAATCATCCAGGACAAGTGCTCAGGTTTTTGAGTGGCTCTCTGCTACATGGCAATTTATAGACTTTTAATCCTGTCATTTTGTAGCTTTACCTTTGTATAGACTTACCGCTACCCATTGGTAGGCAATGGAATGAGAAACTTCTTGAAGACATACCTACTTTCTTTCTTTTCTCCTCCTCCTCCTCTTAATTTTTTAAATCACCACAGAGTCTAGTTAACATCTGTTATACATAGTTACAACTTTTTTTCTTGTGATGAGGACTTTTAAGATCTAATCTCTTAGCAACTTCCAAATATGCAATACAGTATCATTAACTATAGTCACCTAGCGGTACATTACCTTATCTGCTTTCTTAAAAGCTGTTCTGTTGTAGAGAAATTTGTCTCTTGGGCACACTTAAATGGAAGGAAGGTTGGGAAATATGAGCTATCCATGTGGCTGGCTATAGTATTATTGCTATAAAAGCAGGAAATAATAGATTTAGGTGGATACCAATGTTTTTTGTTTTTTGTTTTTGTTCTTGGTTTTGGTTTTGGTTTTTTGCTTCATGCACCATAGTGGCATAAAATTGCAGAGTAAAAATTTCAAAGGCAAAAACCAAACCAAAACAAACAAGGAAAAAACAAAAAAAGAAATCCCGAGAATCTGTCCTGTATCAGAGACAGAAGGAGATAATTTACCAAGGGACAGCAATTAAAATATAAGATACATTGTGTTAGAATCAATTTTTAAATTGTGAATGATTCTTTCACTTCTGATTTCTGTGCCTAAATAATCATACTCAAAAGTGAAGGTGAACTAAAGCAGTTATAGTAATGAAGACATTACTGTATCAAATATATACTATCACATGCCAGAAAAAAAAACCCACAAGTACTAATAAGGGCAAATTTGAGAGTGATTAATCAAATTGTATATGAAATAGTTGAAAATAGAAAATACCTTTCCCCATATTAAGAATTTGTTTCCTGCTATGCTGATGGATATATGTTGTATTACGTGAAAGTATTTGGACTGTATCAAATAGTTTTCTGTATCTCATGAAGCAATTTTATAGTAATTTGCCTTAAACCTTTTCATGTTTTGGATTATATCAATATATTTTCTCATGTTAAATCATTTTCCATTCAATTTAGTTCCTCTGATGTCTTTTAAATATATAGTAAACCTAGAAATCCAAAAATAGAAAGTATTTGTTGGTAGTTTTGGTATATGTGAACATATTTACAAATAATTCCTACTCTTATTGTTCCACAATAAAAACCTGAATTTATTAAAACTGAAAATAATAAAAATAGCAATCATAAAGAAATAGTAATTAATAGCAAATTTTAAATACCTTTCTTTTTTTTTTAACGTTTATTTATTTTTTTGAGACAGAGAGAGACAGAGCATGAACGGGGGAGGGTCAGAGAGAGGGAGACACAGAATCTGAAACAGGCTCCAGGCTCTGAGCTGTCAGCACAGAGCCTGATGCGGGGCTCGAACTCACGGACCGCGAGATCATGACCTGAGCCGAAGTCGGCCGCTTAACGGACTGAGCCACCCAGGCGCCCCTTAAATACCTTTCTTATAAAACTATTTAAAATATCTATTAAACCCTCTGGAGACAAAAGGAAATAAAAACTAAATGTCAGAATTTCTAGAAAATAATGAAAATAATTTAGTCACATTAAAATTTATGAGATATTGCTAAAGTAATGCTTAGCAGAAAATTTCTAGCATTAAATTTTTGTATGAATGTGTAAAAAAATAATTATACAACTCAACAATCTGTAAAAGAACAAAATAGTGAAGAGAAAGGAAGCAGAGGGAATATATTAATAAAAACAAAAGTGATATTATGACTAGACATACAGAGCTTAAGTTGAGTAACTTCATAAAAAGGTGACATTTAAAAATCAACCAAATACAGAAATCTAGTTTAAATAATGACAAAAGAAGAGGATATACAAATTAAAAAGAGAAACTTCGAATAAACTATGAAAAGAGAACTCTTAGTAAAAAAAAAATGTCACTAATGCTTTTGTACAGTTCTACCTATACCTTTGAAAATCTAAATGAAATAGATTGCTTTCTAGGAAAATATAATTGTCAAAAACAAACCTCAGTGGAGATAATCTAAATTGACAAAAAATTTGAGGAACAATGCTATAAAAGACATCTCTCACAAATAAATTCCACCAGCAGTTTCTATAAATATTAGATAATCCAGAGAGGAGAAACAGAATAAAAACTTCCAAATTTTTATATAAATTAATTATACCTCGAATACAAAAGCATGATTGAGAATGAATACAAAACTGATGACGAATCTAAAATATTAATATTGTTGTAAAAATATTTTAAAAATTCTGCTGCAACTACTCAACTCTGACTTTGTAGCAGGAGAGTAGCCATAGATATATAAATGAATGGGTGTAGCTATTGGAAACACAACTTTATTTATAAAAAGAGCAGTCATGCAGGATTGGCCTGAAGGCTGCAGTTTGCTGATTTCTGTACTAAGTAGAAAAAGCCAGATTCAAAAGACCCTTTGCTATATGATTTCATATATGAGATGCCCAGAAAAGGCACGTCTGGGAATGGGGATTGCCTATGAAAGACATTTTAAAGGATTCTTTGGGGTGATGAAAATGTTCTAATCTTGGATTTTGGTAATGGTTATATAACTGCAGATTTGCTGAAAATCTTTGAGTTGTAAAGTCAAAATTGATCAATTTTATGATGTACAAATTATATAAGAAAGTATTAGCATTTGTTAAATATGTGTAGTAGATCTGTGACTGAAAATATCATTTGTGTACTTTTCCATATTCTTAAAAGATTTCATAATTAAAATGTGAAACAGTAATTATGTTAGGTTCCAAACCCACAGACTAAGCAGAATTAAAATAAGACACAGAGAAGTTATTTTTCTCATTCAGAATACAGAGTTAAGACTCAGATTCAGGCCTTCCTGTGTTCATTTCTTTCACACTGGATTTTATTGCTTTATTAATATTGAGAGAGAAAAAATCAAGGTGACAGAGAGTATTCAGTTCTTTTTTCTCCATTTCTTTTCCTAATTTCTCCATGTTGGTCCATTCTATTAAAAACTAGCTCACAGAAACAATAGTAAACTCCTAGAAGTTTAGAGGGATAAATTTAGACACTAGATATAAAAATGCTGTATTTTGCTGGCATTTTTTGTAAATATTCTTTGTTAATCTAGTAAAGCTTTGGAAAGACATCACTATAAATTGAAAAAAAAAACAGTCTGAATTTTTTTTTTTTAAATCATCTTCCTTCAAATACTTAGTGACAGGTTAAGTATTAATTCAATGAATCAGCTTCATAGAGGTTAATAGCCTTTATTAAGCAAATGTGCCATCTATAAATATATAAAAATTATTTTTGCAAGATTTGTCAGCATGTTATGACATGGTAATGTTTTTTTGTATGTTATTCTTTCATCTTTTTGATACCTACATAACCTCCCACCCCCTGGGAAAAAAAGCACTTTAATTCATCCCTATTTATGTTTTAAAAGTTTTAGAATTATTTAAATGTTAGAATATGCCAGAATATTCAAACAAAATTTTGATGGAAAGTTCAGTACCCATGATAGTTATTATTATTCATATTGATTGCATTCCATTTATATGTTTGCCTTTGACATTTCTTTAAATTGGGAGAAGTCATTAGTGTGATTTCTTTCTGTGTTGATTTATATAGCTTGTTTCCTTGCTTGGTTCTAGGATACTGACTTCATTTCTCATGAAAGATACTACAGACCATTAAGTTTAGCAGTCTGTATAGTCCTAAAGTTTTGTGCCCAAATAATTATTTTTATTTTGTAAGAGATTTGTTTGCCAAAAAATTCTTGGATTAGTCTTTTAAAAGGAAAGAGGAGGGTTTAGCAAAAACATGAATCCATTCTGCAGACCTCAGCAATTGTTTCTCCCACTGCGTAAACTCAGAGCTATGCACAGGGAATGCGATTTGGGCATATTTGGAACAATTTCCCATTCTGTACTTTTCATCCCTCTCTATTAGAAAGTAAAAATATAAAATGAAATGAAACAAAACAAAAACATTAAAATCAAATAACTGCAAATCATGAGAATGTGTGCAGGTGGTCAAGAGGAAGTATTTAAAATTTTATAGAAGATACCCAAGCTTATTTAGTGCCACGCTGAGTTAATTGGGATAAAATGCTGTTACTCATGCTATTCTATTAGGCTGGATTTGAAGTTATTACTGCAGGAGATTAGGTCAGAGTGTACTATAAAGCCAGCCAAATTTCATCTAACTTGTTTATTTTTACTTCTCTCTTTAAACTGTGTATGTACATGTATATAAAATAGCTGACTGCATATGAGATTTACATTGGTTTTAAATTACTCTTATTTGCTAAGAGTGTTTAGTAGCCTGGATAACCGAAATTTTGTGATTTAGCCCTCTGTCCTAGCAATACTTCATTAAAGATAGAGGACATTCTTTTGAATCACCTATACAAAATGGGGACAGTGACTTTGGTCCCTTTTTACATGGTAAATAACTTTTTAAAATAGTGGGTCAGCTTAACTCACAGTGGCTTTTAAAGAAGAGCAAAAACAACAAATAAACTTTTGTTTTCTACTGAGCTTTAAGTTATCACTTAATTATCTGTGGGAAAGGGGAAGATGGTGAATTCAGAGCATCCTATGAAGCTGTTTCCTGAATGAATTTGAAAAGGGTATTCAGTGTAAATTTACAAAGTCCCCTCAGGCTAGAGAATGTTTTACCCCTGTAGATGATGTTTAAATCAGGAGAAGGGGCTCTGGTAAAAAGAGTGGGGAAGGTGGTAGATAGTGATGCTATCCACATAAATGCCAACAATTTTGTGTCTCATGATATATGCCTCATTAATTGTTTTGCACCAAAAAAATGTACTGCCAAATTTCATTACCTATATATTTTTTTCAATAGTCTTCAATCTGGTATCACCCAACTTTTTACAGAGTGTTTTGTTTTACTATATTATAGGCATTATTTGAAGCCTTTAAAGTGTATTAATTCATTTAATTCTCCCAAGACTCTAGAAGGCATATACTGTTTTATTCTTATTTTATAGATGGGGAAATTAAGGCATACAGAAGGTAAGTGACTTACCCAAGTTCATCCCAATCTTAAAAGAGAGGTATAGGATAAACATGTTTTTTTTTTTTTAATTTAAGTCTAATAGTTGTGTTTTGTTTTGTTTTGTTTTTTTTTGTTTTGAGAGAAAGAGAGAGAGAGAGAGAGAGAGAGAGAGAGAGCAAGCGCAGGGGAAGGAGAGAGAGAATCCCAAGCAAGTTTCACTGTTCAGTGTGCAGCCTGATGTGGGGCTCCATTCCACAAACCACAAGCTCATGACCTGAGCTGAAATCAAAAGCTGGATGCTTAACTGACTGAGCCACCCAGGTGTCCACATTTAAGTCTACCTTTAAAAGAAGTTGAAACTTTGTTATAATAAGGAATATTTGAAAGCAATACATTATAACCTCTGAAGGCAACATCCACAGAGGCATTCCAATGATCTTTGGAACAAAGTAGGGTACTGAGAAGTGTATATCCTCTCAGGTTCACTTTTTTTTTCTTCCTAAGACTAACACTGCTGTGGTTGCATAAGGCCTCATTTGCTTTTCAAAAACAAAAGCAGCATTGCCTTGGTCTTCGCTCTGATGCTTGTACAAGTGATTCTTTTTCTGGTAAAGTATTCACCAGACTGCCTCTTCATCCTCCAGTCCTCACACACATACAGATACACACAAACACATACACGTCCATCTCTGTGTCAAAGTATGGGAGTGACTGTGTCAGGTTCTCTTACAAACTCATTTGCTCTGGAAGCCTTCTGTAAGAATCCCACCTGACTCCAACCATCAGATCCTAACCTTGCAATTTGTCACTTAAGTTTTATAAAGCCCATGAGGACATTGACAGGGACTTTCTCTAACATAGGACTGAAGGCTGTGCTGCCCCCACTACCCATGTCAGTGGGTCAGATGGTCAGCATGTCCAAGTCCAGATTCTTTGACCTCTTGCTAATCAGAAAGGAAGCCTGGATAATGAGAGCAGATTAATGCAGATCTGGAGATAAGCTTGCATGAGCAGTGAGCTTCCCACAATGGTCAAAAAAACAAAAAACAAAAAAACAATAAGACTCTTCCATGGGTGTTGGGGTCAGTACTTACTGTTGATCTCAGTAGCCCTCAGCTTCCAGCTCTAACCCATCATATTATATAAATGCCATTATTCATTATAAAATTGCCCAGCCCTTCTACAGCACAGCTCTGTAGCATTTGACTCTGTGACCTACTCTCTTAAAGTGACTCTTAGGGGTTGACTCCATGCTGTGCGCAGAGAACATTTTTTTTTCTCTTTATTTGTTAAACTTATTTTAGTCATTAACCTCTTACTGTAACCCTTTGATCTCCCCCTTCCTCTGGTTTCATCATCTGAGTGAGAAATAACTGACCTGTTGTCTGGAACCATCCTAATAGGAAATCCCACAGTGAAGCCTTCTTGGATGCAATTTCCCTAGTTAGGCATAAACTCTCCTGACCACAACTTTGCCTTTATGTACTTTTCACTGGGGGCCAACTCAAGTATCCTAAGCTGTCCAACTCCCTGGCAAGTCATTCTGCAGTTTCCTATAGGGAGGGAAATGATCACACATCTAGGGGTCTGGGTCATATTCTCTGCTCTTAGCTGAATTCTGTGACCAAAAAGAAGGTATTTTCAAAGAGGAAGTTAAACAAAGTCTCTTTTGTCAACCAAAGTCCCTAGCTGAGATGGAGGCATCCAAGGAAGGCAGTGTACAGGAGCCAGAGTAAGTGGAGCACAGCCATGTCCATCTGCATATGAATTAATGGCAGGATGCCAGGCCACGGGGGTCAATCACTGGTGCCAGTTCTTCCCCACTGAGTCCAAAAGTTATAAGGAAGTCCTTTGAAAGTATCCATACAGGGTATTTAGCAAAAGCACAAGAGCCTTCTCACACTTTGGAATGATCACCATGCCACATTCTGCTGATGGGAAGGGTGGGAAGAATATTCCCTTGGCACTAATGAGTGGTTGATAAATATCTGTGGGATAAATATTTTTATCCCACTTACATTTGAATCTTTCCAGAAATTTTGAATCTTTCTAGGCTTTTAGTTATGTCATTTGTCAAATTTAGGACCAGTGATTCTTAAAGTCTGGAGCCTAGAAAACAACATCAGCATCACCTGGAAACTTGTTAGAAATACTCATTCTTTGGTCCTGCCCACACATATTAAAGCAGAAACTTTTAAAGATGCTTATTTCCTGCCACATTTTGAATCTCTTTTCCTAGTAAAAAATCACTAGGTCCCATCACCTTATGTAGGCTCACTGTGTCTACATATCACCACAGCTACTTTCAAAATAGCTGCCTGATTATCTGTGGTTCATAAAGCCTTTAAATATGGCTTGAGCCAAATCAAAACCTTCAGATTCCCAGCATTTTCAAAGGAATCACGGTATGATAATAAAGGCTGAGATGGGTATGTGTGGGTATGTGAGTGGGTAGTATGCCAGTGTGTCTATGATAATGGTATAGTTGAAAACTTTATTACACATAATATATAGATTATATAATTGTCTACTGTGTTTTCTTATGAGCTCAGCCCTTAACTGATTTGGATTTTAAAAAATTAGTTTTTCATCTCTACATATTCTTGAGTTAGCCTTGATAACTACTAGGCATTAGGCTCTGAGGCTTGCAGAGATACTCCTCTCTTTCTCTGGGGTTCTATAAACCATCTGGCATCATTGAACTAGAAAGCCAGGATCTCACAACTACTTTTAAGGGCACTTTGGGGTAGACGATGCAGTTGAGCTACTTGTAAGCCATGAAATGATCCCATCCTTCTTGACTTGGGACAGGTTTTATGAGCCTATTCCCATTTAGATTGTTGGTTGATAATGCCATTAAAGAACATGGGAAATTGGGGATTGAAGAAGTCTGGAAAACAACTTGCATATTTTTTACAATTTTCATAACCTAGTGATTGTTAATTCTGGCTTAGTAAGAAGGACTGACTAGCCATTTAACACTTAACGTTTTGAATATACAATACTTTTGCCACACACACAAAACAAAACAATAACAACACAAAAGTTATTTAAAAAGAACTCAGTACTTCTCACGCATTATTTCTGATTGTTTCTCACTTTTTGTCTCCTCTTACATATTATATATTTCTCTTGAAGGTCCCTGAATTTCTAGGTTACCCACTTCCTTCTGATAAATTCCATACCCTAGATTCTCCTTCTTCCCCCTCCCTGCTTGCTTTCTATCAGAAGGATTATTTTTCTCCATTCTTTAGTGCCAGTTTTGTTAAAGTCTAATAAAGTAATTTTCCTAATTTTATTAATTTCTTCATTTACGTAGTACATATTGAACTCCACTTTGGGTAGTGTATTTTTCTCAGTGATGGGAATACTCAGAGAATTGGGGCATTGTAAGAGTAACTGTGAGGAGAGGTCTACTTTACACAAAGTGGTCAGGAAAGGCCTTTTCTCTGGAATGATATTTGAGATGAGGAGACCTGACTGTTGAGAAGGATTCAGCCAAGTGGACATCTTGGGGCGAGAACTCCAGGGAGAGAAAATAGGTCAAAGCTGCTGAGGCAGGAACAAGTTTCTTTTATAAAAGAATAGCCATAAAGCCTGTGAGGTGCTAGGGAATAGTAAGTAGGTAGAGATAAGGGAGTAAAAGAGTTAAGGTTCAGGCTGCAGGTCAAGGTAAGTAATTTGGATGTTATTCTAAGTACTTGGGAGAACTGCAGAGGCTTTTCAGCTGGTGGCATGATTTGATTTAAAGGATCACTCTGTTTACTGGTGGAGGAAGATGGCAAAGGGGTAATTGAGGGAAAATGTGAGACCAGTTAGGAGCGTAATGCAAAAATACAGGGAAGACACAGTGATGGCTTGGCTAGTTTGACGGCAGTGGAAATGGAAGGGGCCGGATTCAACACATATTTTGGTGACAGGTTTTCTAGGCCCTGCTGATGGGTTAGATGCACTACAACAAAACAAGTGAGTTATATCCCAGTGGAATTAGCCATCTAAAGGAAGGCTCTTTAAACCTGGATTGCCTTAACTCAGATGAATGCGTTGCTAATGCTGCAACTCTATTTAGAGGGGCATATGAGGGCAGGTGTCTTTTATAATCCCTCAAATAACACTCATAGGTGAATCAAGTGCACTATTTAATGCTCAGTAACTCACTTAACTAAATTCAGCCTTTCCTCATCTGCATGACAAAGGCTAATTATGCTTGCTAAATGACTGCAATTTACTGAGAAATAAATAACAAAACAAAAGCCAAGTTACAAAAAAAAGAAAGAAAGAAAGAAAAGAGAGAAAGAAAAGAAAGAAAAGAAAAGAAAGAAAGAAAGAAAGAAAGAAAGAAAGAAAGAAAGAAAGAAAGAAAGAAAGAAGATAGGAAAAAAGAAAGAAGAAAATAAAAGAACACCAGGTTGACACATCCTGATTTAGGCCTTATAGGTTTCAATTTCCTTGATCACCATGGTCTGCCCACCGCCTGTAGTCTGGAGGCAGCTTGCCCATGAAAGAAGCAAGCCCTGTTAACTTCGGTTGACCTTCCTATCACTTTGGAAACAACCACAGTAACAGCAGTTGCAGTAGCAGCAGCCATAAAATCCCCTGGCCTGACTCTCCCTCTCTTTTATTTTCCTCGCCTCCAATGGCAGTGAACACAAAGGACAAATCTGTCATTAACTATTTGCAAATGATCAGTTACCCACTGCAGCTGTTTGCTCACCAGATAGCCATGCCAAGCACAGCTGCTCAGATGTGCCAGCCCAGTTTGGCTGGGCCACTCACCACCCACCCCCAACTGTCCCCCAAACTGCCTCAAGGAACAATGGGGCAGGCTGAACCCTAAACTGGCAGAATGAACTGTGGTTTTCCACTCTCAGAGAATCCCAATGTTTCCACTTCCCTGGGCCTTCATGGACCACTTAGTGAAACTGGCTGAGAGGCGCTTGACTCTCACCTCCCATGGATGCTGCTGGTCTGAAGACTGAGAAGTGATAAAGTGGTAACTCTTTACTGACCACTTCTTAAGAATGGTAGCCTAACTGCTGCCTGGGTCCTTTTTTTTTTTTTTTTTAAGAAGCAGCTTTGTGCTTTCACTTATTAATTTTCACCAGCTTCTAAAGGTCAACGACCTGGCAAGCAGAGATGCACAAATAACAGGTGCAGAGACTCTGCCGCCTGCCTCCATGGGACATCGTTCTGTCACTTTTATTTACTGAATCAATCCACCAGTGTCCAGCAGGAGAACAACAGCTAAATGGCCATTAATTGTGGGCTGATGTGCAGATGAAACAAATCTCCAAAGGGACTGTAAACCTTTGTTCCTTCACCTCCTCCTGCTCTTGCTATGGGATTAGCAGTAAATCATTCAGCAGCCTCATCTCCTTATTATAAATTTACCATTAGGGGCATCCCAGGTGAGCTAGTGCTAACCTCTCTCTATCTTCTTCCCCATCCTTAGCTCCCTCCCTCCTTCCTCCTCCTTCCTTCCCCCTTTTTCTTTCTTTGTCTTAATCTTTTTTATTTCTCCTTTTTCAGTCTTTCTGTCTCTATTTTTCTTTCTCTCACACACATATGCTCATCCGCAAACATAATGGCCTTTATTAAAGTTATTTCATTGCCCCAGGGAGCACCATTTTCTGCTCATGCCAACATCCATCTTTGCCCTCTTCCCACGTGTGTATAGGTAGGCACAGAGTATGAATACAGCTGGGATTCCTATATAATAATAATAATAATAATAATAATAATAATAATAATAAAAAGGCAGAAAAAGTTCTCTTCAAAGGGAGTTTTTCCTTTTCTCCTTGCTTCTGTCATTATTTCTTAGCAAAGCTCTTTAACTCCTCAGAGTCCAAAAGGAGCTTAATTAAAGTGTAAAAGAGAATCTGAAAGTAGGCAATAGACAAAGAATGAATGCAATGGATTTGAGCTCTGTTTAAGAGTCTGGGGAATGCACTGCAAGATTTTTTATTATCTCTAGGTCATGCATAGCACTGATGTGGCCTCTGGTGGTCAACCGTTGGTGCAGTTTGATTTGAGAGGCATTAGGGAGGCATCCTCAAACTCCAAAATGAATCCCTAAACTGGTCTCCATAATCACAAATCCATAGTTTATTTTAGTCCATTTTACATCTTTGTATTAAGCATGGTCTTTTTAATGTGTTCTTTGAAAATGTTTGTCTTATGTTAATCAGTCATCTACACCTTAACATGAATATTTCTTTCTACAGTCATCGTGGGGTTTAGAGAGCAGCAAAGTGCTTATGGAATGGATGGGAGTGGAGTGGTGTAGGGCCCAGAAAAGACCTGTCCTCAACAGAATAATAGTGTAGAAAAGCAGGGAGGGCAAGGAGGGCAAAAAGGGTAAAGTTTCCATATTTGATACTAGGGCTAAGTAAGAACTCTGGGAGTAAATTCCAAGAAAGCTAGTCTTCAGACTTGGAGTAGGGGATATAAATCACACTTGCTTAGTGATTGCTGCTACTAATAAAGTCCAGTTATTGATGGACAGAAGTGCATATCTGCTGAGTTATTCATGACACACATTTTTGTAAATGAATAGCATAGTACCTTGCCTGGGACACAGGAGAAAGCAAAACTAAATTACATGAGTACATACTGAGGGCTGAAGATAATCACAGATGGATTCTCTGGTTATCCAAAATTCCAAAGTAACTGAAGAATAACCATATTTTAAAAATTTACATTGAAACTATATATTTTATTGTTTCTCTCATAATATTTTAAAAATTTGGAGTAGAAGCAGCTTAGTTTTGAGGATATTGTCTCCAAATCTAGACATCCCAGATTCATATCGCACATTTTCTATATATTCATTGTAGGACCCTGGGTATTTTGACCTTTCATTAATTAATCAAGATATACTAAGAATATAGGGTTTCTAGAGCCAAAAGAGTGAATAGAAGTTGACAGTGGCTTTGCCTCCATGACACTAATAGCCTAAATGTAAAATCCTGATTCTATGAAGTACTGAGAGGTATGAGAATTCATGAGACAGTATAATTTGTCTTTGACCTAGTAGAAAGGAGTGAATGGTTAGCAGTGTTTCTCATTTCTGGGCTCTGGGCTGTGGGGAATAAATATGTTACAGATGTGACCAGAAATTTCATCCCTTTGCCTTCAGGGTGACCAGATAGGACTCGGGCTGAGTGAAAACCTAGAGAAAATTAGTCCTACTATGAGCAATCTCCTCATTTTGCTTTAATGTTTTTTAATGTTTGTTTGTTCTTATCATTTTTCTAGTTATACTATGGTGTGAAAGTGTTTGGAAACAATAGAGATCTAAGTAGTGACTAAGTATTGACTATATGAGGTGAGGCACTGAGGGTAGGTTCTAAGCAGAGCATGTTGCTGGTCTGGGAGTCAAGTGATTAGGGCTTCTCCAAGGACAATGGAAAGCCAGCATGACAGGAATGCAAAGTAAAGGGTAGCAAGGAGTGGAAGGAAGGTGCAAGAGGTGGAGGCTTAGAGATGCAATGTCTTGTGGAGGCCAAAATGGAGAAATTGGCCTCAGTGCCAAGGTAAGCATTTCATACAAGGGCATCTGGTAAAGACTCACTGAACTTTCCATAGCCTCATAACCACCGGACATTGTGGGACATTATCTGAGTTCCAGTGCCAGCTAAGCTAGAAGTAACTTTGTACACTTTGGTCAATTTGATAGTATCTCTGTTCCTCAGTTTTCACATCTCAAAAATCCAAAATTTTAAATCCCCTTCCTGTAAAACTAGGTCTACAATTCTTATTATCAAGGTTACTGATAGGGATTCTAAAGGTGCAGAAGATTTGTCTGATAGATAATCCCTGAATATATCACAAAATTTGCTTTTTAATTTTTTTCATTTTTGTTTTCTACATACAATAAATGATTGTGTCACTTGACTTAATAAAACCAACAGTGAAGTAGAATCTTTCTGTAGCCATAAAATGTAATTATTGATGAGAATACACAAATGTCTGATTTTCAGTAGAGACTTTATCCCTAGATAAGCAAATCCTTACAATTTATCAAACTTCTTAAAATACAGAAATAAAGGGAGAAATTCCATATGGAGCATCCCTTTTAAAGTGTTTAAAAAAAAAAAAAAAAAACTCAATGAAAGCAATCACAGAATTATAATCAGACGAAGAAGCTGGGGCCACTCAAGGTCCTAGAAGGAGCATTCCAGCCTGGGTTTCATGAATACCAGCCAGCTGCTTGAGCTTTGTATGTGTGGAGTAGAGCTGGGTTCTGATCAGTGATGATTTATGTCTGATCCCCAGTTGGGTATGTATGAGTTGAAGATATTTCCAATGTTCAGAATTACAGGAAACTCTTGGCTAGATAAAACGATTGGGGATTTAAAAAATATTGTTTAATGTTTATTATTGAGAGAGTGAGAGAGAGACAGAGTGGGAGCAGGGAAGGGGCAGAGAGAGAAGGAGGTACAGAATCTGAAGCAGGCTTCAGGCTCCGAGCTGTCAGCCCAGAGCCTGACGTGGGGCTGAAACTCATGAACCGTGAGATCATGACCTGAGCTGAAGTTGAATGCTTACCTGACAATGCCACCCAGGCACTCCACCATTAGGAATTTTTAAAAATCAGATATGGGGAAGAGAGAACACATTTAAAACTTTCTGTAAATCATGTGGTCATTCTGCAATGAAGACGTCTCAGTTACTATGTAGCTTTTGTCCAAAGGCCCCCTTAATACTTTTGGTGGTAGTGCAATTTTATTTTCATGTTACAGAAAGAACAAAAAATAATGCTAGTGATTCTATTAGAAAAGAAAATTTGTTTGTTTCCCTCTTACTCCATGCTGGAAAAAGCTATTGTTAACTGGAAAACCTACCTACATCATTAACTTGTTTAATACTTTATTTGTCAAACAAATTTGAGTGCTTCTCATATGCCATGTGTTTGATGCTGACAAAGTAGAAAGAGTTTCTCCCTCATGAAGTTTACAATCTGTCTGAGTACTTGGCTTGGATACTAGTACATGTCAGAGCACATAAAAGGGAATCCTACCTGCTCTCAGAAGCCAAGAAAAAACTCTGAGAAACAATATTTGACAGTAGATCTTAGTAAAAGTCCATGAACGATGCCTGAGAACTTAGAAAAAGTTTCAACTTCCTGGCAATTGTGGGAAGCCAATATCCATCTTGAACTTTCTTCTTCATTTCAAGAACATCATCCAATACGCAAGCTTTACCAAGCTTTGACAGTGAGAACTTTACTTGCAGCACTTTTTAAAAATCTCCTGGGTATCTCCACACATATTTCAGCCTCAGCACCATTAAGAGATTGGACATGAATATTCTTTAAACCTTTGATCATTTCAAGAGGGTAGAACAGGATAGGAGGAGTCTTTCATGCTGGAAATTCTTATGTCATTGTCCAATGTAATACATAACACACCTGTCATCTTCACAAGAAAAAGCTTGGTTGCCTTTTAAAAATTCAGCCCTAAGGGTCTATCCTGTGATATGTGACCTAGAAGACAGATAACTAGGAGGATTCTTTGAGTGAAGGAATCCTAGGTTTTATTGCTTTCGGATGTAACCACCTCCAGAGCTGTGGAAGAAGTTGCTATTTAATTAGAGAGATTAAACCAAGAATGTACTTTTCTCCTAAGAAAAGAAAAAGACAAGGGGCTCAGGGGACTTCTGGGTGTCTATACCTTGCCCAGAAGGCAGGATTTGCCTCTTTAAAATGACTTATCTATCTCTCTGGATCTGGGCTTTCTATATTCACCTTGTTTTATTCATACTTATGAATAACTGTCCAGTGTCCAGGAAACAGTGGGCACATTTACTTATCTGTCCTCAATGATGTGGTTCTGCTTATAACAGAAGGCGTTGAGATGGCTTAGATGGCTTAACAGAACAACCATGACAGAAGTACCTATTTATATAAACCAGGGTAGGAAAAAAAAAGACTATATTTGTGGGATTTGGGGAGTTTACAGAAGGATTTATATTTGAGAGATATATTTTCCCTTGATACCTGGTTTTTTTTTCATCATTGGAGAAAGAAGCAGTGTACAGATTTAAGATACATAGGGGGCCATTGGCGAGTATGAGACATAAAAGGTTTATTTAGGAGTAGCCATGTCAGGGGGTTTGTGATGTACTCAGAAGACCATAGAGGCCCCTTCACGGTTTTGAACAAGAGATTGCTGTATTCCAGCTTTTGTTTTCATAAAATAACAATGACAGGATTTGAGGCAAAATCCAATACAATGTATCTGAGCATACTTCCATATTGTTAGTATATAAATGAGATCCTTATGCTGATTGGAATTTCAGTGTAGCCCAGATGGCCTGGAGAGAACTCAAATGACAGCAAATATAGCTATAATGGCCACCATCTTGCTACATTAGACAGATTTAACCCCTGTTCACTCTGACCGCTGCAGCTCCAAATTATGTGCAAACAATTCTACACTGCATTTCAACTAAAAATCTAATTTGAACGTTATTCAAGCCCTCTCACCAGGTAACCTTGTCTTATTCCTTTAACCTCAGTTATGGTCCATGCCCTTACTGTATCGATGGTCCAGTTCTAATGAAATTTTTGCTGTCTTTTTAATTCACATCTACTTTCAAACTCCCATGCCTTTTCAAACAGTGTTCCTTTTCTCAGAATTCCTTTTTTTCCCCTTCTATTATCAAACTCCAACTTACCTTTAGGATTCAGTTCAAACGCTGCTTCCATTTTAAAGAATACCTCTGGCTCTTAATTAGGCTTACTACTGCTTCCACAAAACCATGTTTGTGCCTAATGTTAGCATTTCATTCACTTAACAAATATTTTTTGAGCAACCATTACATGTCAGGTACACTATTACCACCACTTGGGATACCTGGTGAGCGTATAATACTTAAGTGAATTTTTTTCATGTATTGCTTCCTGACTAGACTATGGATATCTTGATGATGGACCCTATTCAAATCATCTCTATGTCCCAAGGACATAGCATGTTACTGTTATTTAAAGTCCCCAGTAGTTACCTGATTTACGAATTGATTGAATAAGTACAGTAAAGCCTTGGATTGTGAGTAATTTCTGTGAGTGTTCCACAGGATGAACAAGCATTTCGAATAAATTTTAACTTGATAAACAAGCAAAGTCTTGCAGTACAAGTAGTATGTGATGCCAAATGTCATATGATTGCAAGTGAGCCAATGGTTCTCTCTCTCTCTCTCTCTCTGTCTGTCTGCAGGATTATAGGTGATCATCTCCCATGCTCAGATGCTCAGTGTCAGGCCTCGGTGTTTGGTAGAAATCAGTGATTTTTCAGAATGTTGGAAGGTGCCCACAAGTGACACTAGTTTATGTTTTGTCACTTCAAAGCACCTATGGGTGGTCCTTTTGCTTTTCCATACAAAAGTAAGCTTAGGAATGCTTTGCTTCATTGTAGGTCAGCTGCCTGCAGATATAGACTCTTTCCTCTGCTACCTTATTGCCAGTTACATTAAACAGAGTATATGACAGGAGTTTATTAATGCTGTACTGTAGTCAACATCCATGCAAGCATATACAATGGTCCCCATGCAGAAAAAGGTTGAAAAGAAAGGCAGTAAGAGTAAGGAGATGATTATGGTGGAAGAAGGAAATCATCAAGGGGCGCCTGGGTGGCTTAGTTGGTTAAGCATCTGACTTTGGCTTAAGTTATGATCTCGCTGTTCCCAGGTTTGAGCCCCACATCAAGCCCTGTGCTGACAGCTCTGAGCCTGGAGCCTGTTTCAGATTCTACCTCTCTCTCTGCTCCTCCCCTGCTTGCTCTCTCTCTCTCTCTCTCTCTCAAAAATAAATAAATATTTAAAAATATTAAAAAAAAAGAAGAAAGTCATAGAGAAGTACCAACAAGGTATGTGAGTGGCCAAAATTGCAAGATATTATAAGAAGTCTGTGTCAACCATTTGCACAATATTAAAGAAGAAGGAGGAAATAAGGGGGCTAGGTGCAACAAAAGGAGTCACAAGAATATCAAATCAATGGCCACATGTTCTAGAAGATGTAGTAGGTTGCTTCTGGTTTGGATAAATGAGAAGCAAACAGCAGCTGATACTGTGACCGAGAACTTTATCTGTGAGTTGCCTTGTACACCGACCTCTTAAGTAAACTGCCAGGTATGTCAACAGAAAGTGAAGAAGGCTTCAAGGCAAGAAGGGGATGGTTTGATAACTTTAAGAGGAGAAGTGTCAACCATAGTGTGGTGAGGCACAGAAAGGCTGTGGGTTCAGATGCTAAGGCAGCTGAGGTGTTCACTACCAAGTTCCAGAAGCTCATGGTTTCTGAGTGTTACCTGCCAGAGCAAGTTTTTAACTGTGATTAAATAGGGCTTTTTGGAAAAAGATGCCAAAGAGGACCCACATTACAGAAGAAGAGAATGCAATACCCAGGCACAAGCCCTTGAAAGATTGTCTCACCCTCTTTTTTCATGCTAATGCAAGCAGGGATTTCAAAGTCAAGCCCCTGCTCCTGTATCATTCTGAGAATCCATGAGCCTTCCAGAAATGCAAGGTGTAGAACAGCCAGTTAAACATTGTGTGGAGGTCCAACAGCAAGGCTTGGGTCACTCGTATCTTGTTCATTGAGTTGATCAACAAGGTCTTTCGTCCTGCAGTGATGAAATACCTTTTAGAAAAGAATCTGCCACTCAAAGCCTTGCTGGTTATGGATAATGCTCCTGTTCATCCTCCAGGTGTTGAGGCTGACTTACTGGAGAAGTTCAAGTTCATTAAGGTCAAGTTCCTTCCTCCCAACACCACTCCAATCCTCCAGCCCATGGATCACCAGGTCATTTCGAACTTTAAAAAGCTTTGCATCAAAGCACTATTTCATTGATGCTTCGAGGTGACTGAAGGAGAAACCTTATCCTCCGAGAATTTTGGAAAAATCATTTCCACATTGTGACCTGCCTCAGGATCATCAATAAAGCCTGGGATGGAGTCACCAAGACAACCCTCAATTCTGCTTGGAGAAAACTATACCCTGATTGCATTCTTGGACATGCAGGAACATGGCCAGGAGCTAACCATCGACGAACTGATGGATCTGCATTGAGAGCAGCAGCAAGAGGTTATGGAGGAGATCTGGGCTTCAGAAGAGGAGGAGAAAAAGGCAGAGGAATCCCTCACTTCAAATGAGATTAGAGAGGTGTGTAAAATGTAGGAGACAGTGCAACATTTTGTAGAAAAGCACCGCCTGAGTAAGGCTGTAGCAGTGCAAGCAATGAATCTGTTTAACAACAACACAATGTCACATTTCCACAAAATCCTCAAAAAGAAGCAAAAACAAGTGTCATTGGATGGGTTCTTTGTTGAAGTTACATGAAAAGAAAAATATTCCATGGAACCAATAGAGAGCAGTGATTCCGTTAGTGATAGTGAAAGTCATCCTACACAATAAGCCACCTCTCTCTTATCTTCCTCACACCAGCCACGAAGGCTTTCAAAGGCAAGTGAGGTTAATTTGTTTATTTTTCTTTATATTTCATATTTTCTTTATTATTTTTTGTTATATTCCAGTATTATAATCATTTTATATGAGCATTTTGGGGTTGTGGAATGAATCATCTGGGTTTGTGTTATTTCTTACGGGGAAATTCGCTTTGTATTACAAGTGCTTTGGATTACAAGCATGTTTCCACAACGGATTATGCTCACAAACCAAGGTTCTAGTGTGTATTTTTAGGGACTCCTGATTCTTAACACATTAATATCACCTGCATCTCTTGGTATCAAACTACTGTCCTCGTATTTACTTTATGTTTGTAAAATCATTTGTTCATTAAACAAGTTTTGAGTTCATAATCCAGATATTTCCATTTGTCTCTTATTTCTTCATAAAACCTTGCTTGTTCCTTGTTTTCTAGGCCATTTTATTAAGAGTAAGGAAATTAAGTAGAAATAAGAGGTGAAAGAACTTTTGAAGGTTACATATTTCCATTATACTGGCTACAAGGAGTGGTGAATCATATCATAGGACATTCATATCTCAGGTTGGACTAGCTGGGGTTATAGAATTGGGGGATTTCATTTTGAAGAGATTTTGCAGGTTACTTAACTCCACATTATACCAGAGACTTCTATTCATCCCTAATAAGGCTTTCATGGTCTATTTGAATGCTTCCAATGAGGGAGATGTCTTAAGATACTTTAAGGCATTTTAATGTTTTTAAAGTTGTTTTTGTTGTTGTTATTGATTATAACTTCCTGGTGCTGGAAGTCATTAGAATAAGTAATAATTAATATGTAACAAGTTGCAGAATCTTATAGGAAAATCTGATCCTTCACATTAGAAAGAGATTATTGAGATAAACTTCAAAGTCAGTGTGTCAGTGTCCAAGCTGAGCACCTACCTTATTTTTGCTTCCATGTGACCCAAATTAAGGGGCAAAGGCTAACAGTCCTTAAAGCAATCAGGGACTCCCTTTGCAAGTTTCTGCTCTGTTGAACCACTGGAGGCTCTAGCTCACCCTCCTAGTAATTAACTTGCCTGTTTTATCTTGGTCATTGACAGATTTTACTTTCCTAGTTTGTGTGAGTTCATCAACACTTACAGAATGCCTGCTGTGACAGAACTGTGTTCTAGGCTCAATGGAAATAATAGCCAACAATGGCCATGGAGGTCACAGCTGTTTTTTTTTTTTTTTTTTCCAGGGGCTTGCATTAAAGAGAAAGAAAGGAAGAATATAGAATACAACATTCAATTCTCATTCTTAGTCTTCTTTCAGTCTTTGTGTGGCATCCTATCGAGGTCAACAACATATTGTATCTTGAAATCTGTGGACCTTAGGTTATAGATAATTTATTTAAATATTCTTTAAGATACAATCATACTGTTATTTCCCATATACATGCGTATATGACTGAATGTTCTAACCCTAGAGAAAAAGCCAAGCATCTGACTATGTTGACCTCAGACCCTGAATTTGTCACTTAGCAGGGATCATATCTGGCTATATCAGAATCCTTAAGCCAGTGGCCATAGATCCATATTATACTCCAGTTGGTTTTGTGCTTTAGCCCTCCCCACAATTATAAGCAAATTAATGTGAATGCTAAAATTTTGAGAGTGAGGATGTTTATGGCTTTCATCAGAAAGTAAAAGCTTAAAGTAATAATTGCTGCACAGAGCTATGACAATGGAAGGGGAATATGAACAGCACCTTCTCTATTTCCAATAACTGCTTACTCAAGAAAGTCATTTTCTCCTTATTGTGGCTTTATCTTTTTGTTCTGTACCTAAAATGCAGAACAGCAAAATAAAACAAAATGAGTACATATCCTAACAACAACAGGAACAACAACAAACTTTTAGTAGAGTTATCTATTGAGATATCTATTGAGAATGTTGGGGGAAAAACAGAATTGTTAAAACAGGATTTATAAAACATAAACCAATATTCACATTTTTTAAATATAAATAAATATTCAGTTGAAGTTAAGTTCAGGATCACTTATATTCATTATTGATCAGATGGTGTCCTATCATTATTAATCAGATGAATATAAACATAGATCTTTAAATGAAACAAACATAGAAAAGAAAAATAATGTGAAGTTGTTGTTAAAGACAGTGACCAAATAGGTCAACTATCAAAGCTTTCTTGATAGATTATTTTTCCATGTTTCATTATTTCTGGGGCCTGTCAGTTGCTCTGGGGAGAGAAACAGTGTGTTGTTATGAGTTTTCCCGAGGAGAGGGAAAAAAAAAGGCAGTTAAAAGGCTTTTGAGTTCAACAAATGTGTCCTGAGAGCCAAATGGAACAGGGGTGAAATCCTAGCTAAAACCCATGGGGAATAATTTGTTGTTAGCAGCATCTGGAAAGGAAGTGTGGCAGCGGCTGCAGAGTTTTGTTTAGAGAACAAATGGAAGAAAAGGGGCTTTAAAAAGGTAGATTTGATGACAGGAGGGGGGAGGGAGAAAGTGATGGAGGCCTCGAATGAGTTTGGGGATTTCGGAAGGAGATTTAATAGACTGAATAGCAGGTTACCACTAAAGAAGTGAAAACCTGAGCAAGAGATATCAGTAAGAACACACTGTGTTAGTGCACAGGCTTCGAACCTAAAAGCAAACTCAAATTAAATAGTTTATTATTCCTCTGGCTGCTCCTACCACTAGTAATGTGTTTTCCCTCAAGAACGGAGTATTTTGAAAATCTATATTAATCATGGAGACCAGTGTTTGTACTTCTCCGTGGGCAGCCTATTATCAAAGCCACCTCAATACTCCCTGCTTCTCTGGAGCAAACCGGAGACCGTGGCCAAGGCGCTGGACTCTGCAGCAGGGAGCCTGTGGACCTCCACCCTGCAGGGTCGCCTGGGCTCATGCTGGGATAAAGCCCGCTATTCTCTCCTACACTGCACATTCAGTTGGCAGAGCACCCTGCCCTGGACTCTTCATTGTAGGAACAATATTTCAGTTATAGGAATAGGGGAACATAAAAGCAACAAATACTTCAGCAGAGAATGTTCTATTCCAAATGGTCTGTGACCACCATCCTACTCTAGCCTTTTCTTCCCAAATCCCTCCACTTCTCTTCCACAAACTTTTAGAGTCTGGACAAGTGGAGAAGGCAAGAATCTGTGTCTATAGTGTGCTTCCACTGTCCCTAGGACCACATCTCAGGGGTGTAGTCAAGGCCAAGGCCTTCCTAGGCTGCTTGGGCCCTGATGCATGGCTTCTTAGTCCAGTTCTATAAGAAGAATAATTTTTTCCCAGTCTGAAAGGCTCTCACTTACTTCCCAACCTGTGGAGTAAGTAGTGGTAAAGAGTGAGGGAAATTAGAATAGAGTCAAAGTTAACTGTTGGGTTCTTATTACCGCCCCCCCCCCCCATTTCATCTCTCCCTGACTCTGGAGCATTTGGGCAGCCCTCTACTTCAGGTCCATCTAATACTTACTGATAAGGGACTCTCTAGAATGCTTTACCCTAGGAACTAGGCTGGTGCTTGCCCTCCTGTGAATATTTGAATATTGCAGAAGATTCAGCCCAGTGACCACTATCATTTATTGGGAGAATAGTGTTCACTACCTGCATGGATTCTGGGGTCTAAGGACCTGGCTTTGAATGTGGATCCCCCACTTGCTGGCTGTGAAACTCAAGGCAAATCACTAAACCTCCCAGTACCTGAGTTCTTCTATCTGTAAAATGGGTTGTTGTGGAGGATAAATGAGCTAATATATGTACAGTGTTAAGAATAGAGTCAGAGTCATAAATCTCACTATGTGTGTTAAATATTACTGTTATTTATCACAGCATTGTTATTATTATATCGCTGATGTTGTACAAAGTGTTTACATATGCTGCTTATTTTATCTGAACAATGTTGTGTGGCATGTATTTCAATTATCATCCATTTTATACATTAGTAAGAGAGAGAGCCAGTATTTGAACTTGCGTCTGTTCCCATATACTGTACTTCCCTCACTATGCAAGTATTTCAAAGTATTCAAATGTTAAATTATAATATTAAAATTTCTATTATGGCAGATGACAGAAGAGATTTTAGATATCTAATAAGATTGTAGATAACTAATAATATCTTTTACTTTTTATTTATTTCTTTTAATTATTTACTTTGGTGCCAAATGTTATACAAAACTATCAGTATTTCATTTTACTGTAAAAAAAATCCTGTAGGGGCATCTGGGTGGCTCAGTCGGTTAAACATCCGACTTCGGTTCATGTCATGATCTTAACGGCTCATGAGTTCGAGCCCCACATTGAACTCTGTACTGACAGGCTCAGCCTGGAGCCTGCTTCAGATTTTGTGTCTCCCTCCTTGCCCCTCCTCCACTTGCACTCTCTCTCTCTCTCTCAAAAATAAAATAAACATAAAAAAATTTTTTTAATCCTATAAGGCATCTTTGATTATTAGTGTCTAAGATTTAATGAGGTGGGTTTTTTTTAACTTACATATAGTTACATAGCCAAGTAAGTGATAAATGTAGAATTTATGGCCCTACTCAGAGCCCACATTCTTACCGAAGTGTGTCTGCTGTAGAAAATGACAACTTCTGCATGTTCAAAAGACAATGATCAAACAGGATGAAATATTTAAAAAAAATTAATGTTTATTCATTTTATAGAGAGAGAGAGATGCACAGAGCACCAACAGGGGAGTGGCAGAGACAGAGGGAGACACAGAATCTGAAGCAGGCTCCAGGCTCTGAGCTGTCAGCACAGAGCCCAACACAGGGCTCAAACCCAAAAACCACCATTAGATCATGACCTGAGCTAAAGTCGGACGCTAAACTGGCTGAACCACCCAGGCGCCCCAAACAGGATGAAATACTAAATGGTAGTTGAGTTTGCTTATAACTAAAGAAACCAGAAGTTCTTGGGCAATGGCATTCAATAAAACCATTTGAAGGAATTTTAGTGCTGAATAAAAATGTAGCATTAGAGGTTCAGATCCATGCTTTTTTCCTAATCTTCTGGAGCACCATTGTTATCATTACAGTCATAGTCATCTTAACAATAACCTAATGAGCATTGCTTCTTTATATTTTTAAAAAGCTTCGTGTATAATATCTAATTTCTCCTTCATTACATATCTTTGAAATTAGCATTATTCCCATTTGAGACTTCAGAAAACTGAGAAACAAAGTGCAAAGGACTTGTCAAAGCTAATGAAGATATGACCCAAATCTCTTGATATGTCACTCTAGCCTCTTAACATTTATGCTGGTCCACTTCTAAGAAATATACCAGAAAAAAAATAAGAGAAGAAAATGGACATTTTTCTACCTTACTCTTCCACTGGTAACTCCCAGTTAGTGGCTTAGATTAACAGTGTATGTATATGGGTGCAACAGACAAACCATGTGGCAGAAAAATAAAGTAATACAAATCTCTTTTAATTATTCACATCTTTAATTTTTATGCTTTCATTTAGCAAATATAGTTTGGGCAGTTGCTCTGTACTAGCCAGAGTTTGGTTGCAGAAATGAATAAATGTGATGGTCAAGGCCTCTGACCTCAAGGATTTGAAAGTCCATTAGTAAAATAATACAAGTACAATAGATGCAGTGACATAATATCACAATAGAGGTGTCAAGCAAGACTATGAAACCACTAGGGATGAACAGTGGAATCTAGGGAGCCTTTAGAGAGGAGAGTGTTAGATCTAGGAATGGGCAATTTCTTATAATTCTTCAGGCAGAAAGGGAGGTAAGGAAATGTAGGTGTCATTAATAGCATGTGCAAAAAAGGCCCAGGTGCATGACCATTACCCAAATCATCTCTCCTGATCAGAAAGAGTTTGGTGATATTAGTATTTGGAATCATATGACCACAGCCAATCCTATCTGGTTACTCTAAATTTAATAAAATGACTTGAGAATAGTATGGTCCTGCATGTCAAGGTAATATCCAGTTCTGTATTCCTGACTTGCCAATAGGGCTGTGTGGCCTTAAGGTAGTCACATTATATCTTAAACCCTCTGTTTCCTCATCTGCAAAACAAGAGAGTCGGTTTATGTTCTGTAAATTCTTTTAACATCAGGATAAAATCCTCCAAATGATGAGAGAAGCATTTGTTCCCCCACCAGATTCTGTGGATGACTTATATGATCATTGGACCCAGGTGTTTTTATGATTATGATAAATTGAACAAATACTGACTGCTCAGTGGCCTTCAAAATTCAGCTTATCATCTGTGTGGTAGGCTGCCCTTCTAATAGTGGTGGAAGAAACCACCTACCCACTGACCCACTTCTGCCTTGGATATTTCAAACCCAGAATTTTGTGAAATTTTAATAAGCCAATAATTTTTCCAGAATAGAGAGAAAAAATACACACACACACATATATACATGCATACACATGTACATATATACACACATATATATGTTTATATATATATATATATATATATATATATATATATATATATCATATATAGAGACATATAAAGACAATTTATTGAGTTACACATCTTGATGTCCTATGGAGGAATGAGTTACTCTAGGGTAAAGAGGATCATGGCACAAAACTAACTTATGATTTGCAAAGTCCCTAAGGTAAGAGAGCCTACCATGCCAAGTAAAGAAGGGAAAGAGCCTCTGATGGTCAGGACAAATGAGAAACCAAGCAAAAGTGTATTAGAAGAATTGATAGTTGGAAATCAAGATACATTGACATCTTCCCAAAAGGAGACCACATCTAAAACAATAGATGTTTGGGGGGTAATTAGCTGAGTAAGTTAATGGTAATGCAGTGTCATTTTCCAGGTTCTATTTGCTTTTGTCCTAACCACAGTGAAAAATAAATGGGGAAGCTTGTTCATTTATTTGGCAATTAGTTATTGAAGATTTAATCTACACTGGTCATGTCTTTTCCCATTACCACATGCTTGCACTTGACGTTATCAAGAAATAACAACAGAACCTCTAGATAAATGCTGGGGATATTAGTTACTTTAGGATGATACTAAATTGCCGAAGGCCAAGAAGAGAAAAGAAGTTTACCTCGAACTGAATAACCTGACATCTCACTCCTATTCTTTTCTCTTCCCCTCCATACCATTGCCACCACTACTGTTATCACTGTCTTGCCAAGGACACTGGAAAAGATACATCCACAGAGAGAACAAGTATAACCAAACAAATATGCATTGCTCTCTGGGGATTTGGCCTCCACGTGTATTCAAGAGAACACCCTCTTTTTGGTTAAGCTAGGTATATCTAAATTTCAAAACCTAGCTCTAAATAAGGCTAAAAGTCTATACTTAATAATTCCAACCAAAACCGAGATCTGCATTTGAATTATACAACTGCAACTGATGTGAGGTACATGCAGTCCATGCTTTTGGGAGAAAAAAAATCCAGAAAAAAAAAGAAAAAAGACAAAGGACATTTACTACTCTGTTATTTACATTAGACTAGCCAAAGCTACCTAGAAGGTTTTTTAGAAGAAGAAGTACCCAGCTACTATTTCCCAATGAGTAGATATGGTAGACTTTCAGAGAGGGTGGCTCTTGAACAGGACCTTGAAGAATGAATAAGAATTGAGAAGTAGAGAGAAGAGGATAGAAAAATCTAAGGAGGTAAAACACCAAGAGAAAGGCACAGAATGGCCACAACCCTGGACCTAAAAAAGAGTTTAGTTTGGCTAGAGCAAAGAATATGTGGAGGGCAAGGTAAGCACAAAGATAATAGAAGCCCATAGGATTTTTGAGACAGAGGGAACAACACAGTTAAAGTTCCCTGTTGAGGAAGATTAATATGGGACAAAAACATAAGATGAATACAACTGGACAGTGATTGGATGGACGTAGGTTTACCAGTCAGGAAACCACTAAAAGGACACAAGTAAAAAAGAGATAATGAATGTTACTTAGGCAGTTAGAATGGAAAACAAAATGAACGGGAGATGTTTTAGGATAGTTGAACATATTGAATTGGAAACAAAGTCCATGCTGTAGATAAGGAGAAAGAAAACATCAAAGTTATACAAAGATGAGAGTTTAAATCTGAGATCCTGGAAGGGGTATTGGGGCATTATATAGAAAGGGAATGTGCAAGCAAGAAAGAGTTTGCAGTTAAAATTATATATTCACTCTTAAAAGTATTGAATTGAAAAAGTCTGCAAAGTATCCTAGATAAAGAGTTCTTATGGAATATTAGAAATGTAGAAATGTAGTTCAAGAGATAACTTACAGTTGTAACATTTCTCAAGGAGGTGATTTCAAATTTATAAGAATGGGTTATATTTTTCGTATAGTCAGTGCAAAAGGACAAAAAATGCAACAGGGTCAGATCTTTAGGAAATGTGTATATTAAAGCATAGGAAGAAACAGAGAAGGAAAGGGGGGATAGGAACAAGAAATAAATTTATCAGAGAAAGAAATTAAAAAAATATATAAAATGATAGGTGTTTAATGGCACAGGAAAATTGAAAATGATGGCTAATTGGAGAAAAGAGAAAAATAGATTTTATACCTAAGGGTATTGTAAGCTTCAAACAACAACAACAACAACAACAACAACAACAACAACAACAACAGTGTGTGTCTTGAATAGTGGGGGAGAAGGGAGCCAGACTGTAAGAGATTAAGAAATCTGTGGTCAGTAAGCAGCGTAATGCATGATTTGATGAGTCCTGTGTCTGCAGAGGGGCTAACAGTCTGGATGTGAGGAATCTCCCAGCATCAGTAATCTGTGTGTTTCTTCACTTTGTACAATTGATTTGAATTGAGTTCAGGTCCATACTCTTCTAAAGTGATGAAAAATAGCATTATAGAACTGATTCCTAAAATACTTCAAAAACTTACCAAAAATGGTATGGATTATAGAATAAAATATACCACAGGCTGTATCTGTAGGTTACCAACATAGAGGTCAATTACCCCTATTAGTCAAAACTCTGGGTCCTAAGTGTATAAAACAATGAATTTAGTAAGTATTATTGAGATAAAACAAGTTGATTTATTTAAGACTGTTTCTGTTTTAAAGAAAAATATTGCTCTTTTTCTTGCATACCTTATTGATTATTTCAACAGCTGGATTCAAACAAATTCCAGCATCAGTAGGACATTGATTGCAGAGCAAGGGTGATGAGGACACTGATGGTGATGGTGATAATTGCTACAATTTTAGGGGCACCTACCATGTTTCAGGTGGTTGATGACATTATTTATGCATGTTATTCTCATTTCCTACTTGGGGAGGAAGAAGGAGGCTATGTTTTTTCCAGAAAGCTTGTATTTGGTGGGACCATCTCCCTCTGAGCTCATTAGTCTTCAGCAAGCATGACATAGTAATACTATTTAGCACTTCCCATCTTCAAAGTACTTGGCAAATATTAGCTAATTAGTTCTTCAAACACTCATGAGAGTTTTCTAAGTATGTATTATTGTGCTTATTACTTTGTCACAAATGGAGGCCAGCCATCTACATGGCTTTTCCAAGGAAGTAGAAGGTGTCATTGGTAAAGCCAAGAATCTAACTTAGAAATATTTATTCTGACGCTTCCTTCTGACCCCAGGACTATGTGTCTCACTTTCTATGGAAAACATTTACTAATATTATGTAACTAGTCCTGTGAATTAAAAAAATATATATATCTGAAATATAAAAAAGTTTTAATTTATTTCGTAGCCATTTACAAGGCTCCCCTCTCTCTCTGTCCTCTGCATCTAACAAAGTGGAAATTATGTTATTTGATGTCTTTAGTTTCTAACTTTTGCTGATGGTTTAGGCATTACTAGGTTTTCCTACAGAAAAATAATCACATCTGAGACCATGAAGGCTCTCTTCTTACTTTCATCTCCTTACTGACTAGGTCTTCTCTCCAGCACTCTACTTCAGTTTTGATTCAGTGAAGGATTCGATGAAGGAAAAGTTTATACTGAAGGATACTGTGTCTCCCAATCAGGCTTACTAAGCCTGATTCACTTTTGACTGTAAGAGAACATATATATGTTTTATATAACTTTCAAGCTGCTTCTTTCACATATCTGATCAAAATTAACTTTCTTCGTACTTTTTTTCTAAATTTTCTTTGAAATTTACATTCCCATTGTAATTTCTTAAGCTTCATTCCCAATTTATTTTTGTATCTCTCAGTTTGCTATCAACTTAAAATAGAATTGCTTATAGTCTTAACATGTTAGCTCTTCTCAGTTTTACTCTATCCATGTTGCTGGCTTTCTCCGAGTTGCTCAGGCCCAAGCCTTGAATTTACTACCTCTTGTATGTTTCTGTAAACACCCACAAAAAGAAAAACAATATCAAATATTCTCATTATACCATTGGGTATGTACTATGGCTACCCACCCAATACAAACCTATCATAATAGGTTCCTAGTTTGCAATCACAGTGTTTTACCATAGTTAAGTGATCAAATCTTATATGTAGCCTAACTGGATTAATATTGTGTTATTCTACCAGATACCAGTAGAGGTAAATCAGAATAGTATAGGAACTGATTGACTTCCTTTGAAAGCTAAGAAAACCTTCATGGATTGTATCAACTGGCATCTGAAAGCTCCTCAGCTTCCAACATCAATTCCATGTTGGGAGTTCTAGCCTTTAACATTCTGGGGGTAGAATCCAGCCACACAGAATTCTGACAGCCAGGTATAAAATAAAAATTAAAAACGAGAACAACAAGCAACAGCAAACAAAACATAAACCAGACCATCTACCACTACCACCATCACCAACAAAATAATGGAGTCAGAAACACAGAAGGTTCTGTTCCAGAAAATTCCTTAGGGTATATTAGCAGGACCCAGCTCCCGAGAAAGAGAATTCTTCAGAGTTAGGGAGGGATCACAGGGAAGCATCCAGTTCTTGTATATATGAGTGAGTATCTGTTTCCACCCTATTTATTATTTTCAGTGTTTTTACTTGCTGGCTGCCCTTGTTTTATATATATATATATATATATATATATATATATATATATATATATATATATATTTGTTTAGGGCTTGTGTTCTTTGTTTAAACTACTTCAACTATTGTTTTGTATATTTTTCCCTAAAGAATCTGACTTCATTGTGAGGCCTTGGTTGACCAGTCTGCCTAATGTAACTGAATCCTAGTTGACTAAAGACCCCTTTGAGATTGAGGATTAGTATTTGTAACATCCAGTTCACATCTCTGCAGAAATAGAGAAAGTGTCCAAGATTGGGCAATCTGTGTGCTCGCAGTAGAACATTATTTCCCTTTTCTTTTATTTCTGTATTTCTTTTCTTTTGTCAGCTTCTTTTTTATTGACATTTTGTGGAGAAACAATACCAAGCAGAAAGCGGCAGTTATCTGGGCAATCTGATTATATTGGTTGCTTTCTTGTTAATCAGGTGGTTGTGTGTGTTTTCATAAGCCTTCAGTCTATTGCCTGCTCTCTTATATAGTTCTTTTCTACTTTATTAGTCTGGTGTCAGCCATTGGAGTATATGTTCTTCAAGGAATGAGAAGCTAGTGCAGAATTTAACATAACATTCACGCTAAATGGACCCAGACAACATTATGGATTAGCAATAAATTCTTGTGAAATGAATATGTGATATTGTAGAGAAATATATTATGTAAGCCTCAATTTTCGTCTTCTCCTATCTCTAGGAATCATAATAAAGATAATTTATAGAACACGTTCTTGTGTTTAGGGAATGTTTTGGAAAAAGAGAATGCATATATAAACTAGAATATACTAATTAAACCTAGAAAATATATCAATTGTGTACAGTGGAATATATATCTAATCAGTTAATAATTTAAAGTTTAGGAAAGGTCAGTGTGAGTGTTTTAAAGAAAAAAGATATGAGAGGATGAAAATAAAACATATGATCTGGGAAATTTAAATAAAAATCTATTATTTCTTACTGCTTCCTGATTATTTCATTTCTCATAATATCCTGTATTAACTCATATTGATCAGTTCAATATTTTTACAGATGCCCTATTGTATTGCTGTTGTATGTAGATATGTGTGTTTCTAAATAGGTTGTAAATTATATTCATTCCTTTAGTACTAACCTAGAAGCAAAAAAGGCTGCTGTTATTGTAGGTTATTATTCCTGCCCAAGAGATGACAGGAGAGGCAGAAACTATTTGGAGCTCCGTCTGAATTGCAGTTTTAAGCACATCTGATGTAGTACATGTCTGGAGGTGGCATTTCTAACCTTTTTATCAACTGGGTTCCATGGATCAGAATAAATGATAACAATAGCTCACCGCCTTCTGCTGGACAGATTTGCTACTTGAAAAACGATCTGGGCCCTATTAAGAGAAGCCACACCACCCTAATGGGGAGCAGATCACAGGCCAGGTCTCTCTGCAGCTGTATCTCTCTGTGTGAGAGGACATGACCTTGCCTGTCTTTTTCCCTGGAATCAGTTGAATGATAGACTTCTTTTCTTTCTCCGAATTGTTATAGCAAGAGGAGAGGAAGGATTGCAGATTTTTTTTCCTTTTTCTTCAGAAAAGAGACATGGCCCATTTTAACATCCCCATTATCTATGTGTCTGTCCACCAAAGCTCTATTTGAAAAGGCCCTATGGTTTCACAATGATGACAAGCCCTTTCTAATGCCACTCTCACTGTCCATAGTGTACCTGGGGCTCCATTTTCATACTTGGAATGGCAATACATTTAGTAACTGCCCCCGAACTTTCTTTACACTGACCCACCCCTCAGATTTTGCTCTGGTCTTCCCTTTCATGAATCATATCCTGTTCCTCCTTTTATGTCCACATATTGCAGTTCTCCTTCCAGACATAATTCAAATTCTGCATTCTCTCTCAAGCAATCCTTACCCATTCTGACTCACAACACTATCTCTTTCTTTCTTATTATTCTCAAGACCCAATAGAGATACTGAAACTTATTATACTATGTTCATTTATTTATGGTGTATGAATGCTAGAACATGATCTTGTTATATTTTGATTTTTTTTCATGTTTCTTCTATACCCTTTTTCATCTCCTCCATAATTACCCAAATTTGTCATCATCTATAATCAAAAAAATGTACACATCCATTAAATTTTTAGGGTGTTATTTGGGTTTTTTATAAAACATATCTATAAATGGTATTGTGCAATATTTCTTACATTATTTCTTACCTATTGATCTACATTAAATCAGGAATATAAAATAGTTAAAGATAGATGGGTGTGTATGGATAGGTAGATAAATAGATCAATATCAAGAGACAGCATGAGAGAGAAGAGAGATAAATAGATGGATGGATAGCAGACAGTCACAGACTCATTACAAAGCTCCAGTGAAACCAAGGTGGAAACAAAAAGCAATCAGAACCAAACTGTCATTAACTATCTAGTCCCCATTGTAAATTTCAAACAAACAAGCAAATGGAGAATCCTCGGCCAGGAAAGGCCAAGTGTTTCCAAGAAGGTTACATGATTCAAAAAAGAATGAATGAATTATGCTTTTGGTTTAACTTTTAGAGACAAGAACCATCAGACCATCTCAGGGAGAATTCTTACCTATGTTTCCGAAGAAGCTGGTGTGTGTTTCTGCCCTTGCTCCAGGTGTGAATGTAGAATTTTCACATCTGACTCTTCTCCATCCCAGGCTGAAAGAAATGTGCAATTCTGAGAGGTTCAGAAGTAAGAGTGCTCCAAATATGTAAATTATTTTCAAATAGAGTGAGGAGAGGTTTACCCTTTTATGTGCCCTAAGTACTTCTGCCTTTGTGGGCCTCTTCCTCCACTTTATAAAAAAAAAACAAAAACAAAAATAAAAACAGTCAACCAACAATATACATTATATTTATTGACTCTGTTGGTGTAATATTAATATACTAATCTAGGATGGATTCATTTATTATTTAGTATTGTTATAATTACTTTTCTTCTGATTTAAAATAAATAGCAATTATACATTTTCCTGGCTCCTAAAAGTGTCATCTACCTTAGGCACTATGCCTACTATATCCAATGGATAAACCAGCCCTGAGTGAGGGGAGGGAGAGTATTAGCTATCACTCCAACAACGTCAACAATTCACAGTATCATTTTATAGTTTGTAAAATATTTAGTCATTATCTATTTAGTACTTCTAAAACTCTATGTAGTTGGTATTAATGGCATCAGTTTTAGAAATACTGACATTGAAGTTCTGCCTGTTGTAGTGCTGTCACAACTAGACATCAGCAGCTTGATGGTACAAAAACTCATACCTGTCTTAGTTCTTAAGGGGCCAGCGCATTCTTTTTTATCGAAGGATCAATGTTAGATGAAGAGTTGCTTCTGTTTTATGCTTGACCATCTCATCCTGTTATATTATGGACAAATCAATTCTCCTTTTTGATGTGAAACAAAGGCTTTTTCTCCTGTCTCATATATGCTTGATCAGACGTACAAAATGCATGTTTATTGAATATATGAAGATAAACAAAAAGAGTACTCTTAATGAGCCTAAGCTTTCATTTTTAACAACTGGCAACCACCTCTCCCCCTCCAAAAAAATGGGAGCAAAAATTGTAACTTTCCTTAAGGGAATTTTTTTTTTAATTGGATATACCTCAAAGCTTCAAATAGTTTTAGGACTGGCCTATTAATGTTAAAATACTTGTATTTTATGAATACAAAAAATATTTATATAATATCTGAACTCTGTGAGCTTTGTTCCTAAGAGAAATATTGGTAACACAAGTTTGAATATTTTTAAGAGGGTGTAAAAGTGAAGCTCTCCCTTCTGTCTGGGGGTAGTTCCCTTATTTTTGCAGAGGGAACTACATGTAGTAGAGTCTCTCGCCTTCTGTAATGCACAACACCATTCATCTGTCAAGCTCTTTCATTTGAAAATAATGAGTAGCCAAGAGTTTGAAAAACTAAATCTATTAAGAATATTTATGCAGGAAAACTATCACTAAACACCTCCATTCACTCATGTAATGAGATTGGCATCACGATAAAATTCTTGTCTTGTAAGATAATGGTCTTATGGCTTTTTCTGGCTCTTAAACCAAAGATAATTGGGTTAATCTCTGCGGGAAGTCCATCTGTTTCCAGTAAACCATTTTAATTGTGGATGACTTTATTTCAGAAATGTGGAAAAGGTCTTGCCACCCGCTTCCTGATCTTGGGAAATACAAGAATGGATATCAAAATTCAAAATGTGGATGTATAAAATAGAACTGCCACAGTGGATTTGCCAGCCCGCAAATAGTGTGATACTGGCAATATCTTATATTTGTTGAGTGCATTTCATTACGGATTTAAAAATTAAGTTTTGGCATGAGTACTTGTGCAGCTTTACTGAGATAAGGACAGAGAAATGTATCCATGTTGCAGAGGTAACATGGTATTATACACAGGCAAAGTTTTAAAATTAAGAGTATACGTTGTGTTTGCAAACCTTCTATATATGGTGCCTTGCATGCAGCATTTGGTCATACATTACAGTATATTGTGGCATGTTCTAATTGTTTCATATGTGAGAATCCAATTTATCCAACTCTATTTTATAAGCTCACTGAAGTTAGAGACTACGTATATGCCTTTTTCCAATCCCACGGTTGCTAGGCACATATTAAATGCTTAATACATTTTTAAATATTTATTTCTGAACAATGGATTAATTCATAATTGAGTTAGATAAGTGATAATTCTTTTTTAAAATGCAATGGAATTACATGGTGAGTTAGAAAACATTCTCAAAACACATTTGCCTTATTTTATGTATTCTTTTCATATATGCCAAAACATTGTTGAATGGAAAGAGATATATAGATAAATGTTTTTCCCCCTCCAGACTTAGATCTAAGCTAGTGGATTTAAATCTCAACTCTGCTAATTACTAGTGGCAATAACGTGACAACATTGTCATGACGACTAAAAGAGTTCCTTGTAAGAAGTAAACAATATGTGTGTGTTATGCTTTGCTGTAGCCATTGTTAACACTTTACGATTATGGCTGTTGAGAGCACTGTGCTTTGTAAACAAACTTTTGGTTGTGGACAAGTTGCTGGGAATGCCCTTTCTTCTTTTCATAGCTTTTGCCTATGAGATCAAGAAGCACTCTGCCCCCAACAAAACAGTTCTATATCTCACTTTTTAGAGTTAGAAGAAAATTTTTGTTCTATATTCCTTCTTTTACATTTTGAAAAGTAAGATCCAGTAAAAGTGACCTGCTTGCTGTCATACCAACAAGAGCTAGATCTTCCACAGAGAGAAAAGGGAGCACATGATAAAATTTTTGGTTTCACTCATTTAGTATATATTTCATGACTTTCTACCATATGACAGACACTACACTGTAAGCAATATCAGAGGTGTTTCTGCCATTCTTTGACACTTGCAATCTAGGGGACAAACCAGTCAGTACCCATTGGTACTGGTACTGGTAACACACCAGTGAAAATACAATTACAGCTGTGACCAGGACTACAAAGGGAAATGACATGGTGCTCGAAGAGCACCCATCTAGGTACTCAGGAAAGACTTCTTTGAGGTAGTACTAATGGAACTGGGATTTGTGCTGGCTGTCATAGAGCCAGTGGTGTTCAAAGCAGAGCTGTTTGAAATGTTAAAGAAACAGGGAGAATTATGTGGGAAGCTTCTTTGATGGAAAGGAACAAGGCATATTTGACAGACCAGAAGCAATCCATAGAGTGTTTAGTATAAAGATGGAGGGTGACTGTAGAGATACGTAGAGCTCAGTCCATCCAGGGTTTGAGGCTAGAGCAAGGCTATGATCTTTATCCTAAAAGTTTTGTAAGACCTCTGAGGTTTTTGTTATTGTGGTCATTGTTAATGAATAAATTAATTAATAAACTTACATTGTTATAAAGTATATATAACACAAAAATTTCCATTTTAATTACTTTTAAGTGTGTATTCCAGTAGCATTAAGTGCATTCACAATGTTGTGCAATCAACACTATCCATTTCCAGAACTTTGTTCATCATGCCAAAAAGAAACTCTGTATCCATTAAATAGTAACTCTCCATTCCGTCTTTCCCTCATCCCTGATAGCCTCCATTCTACTTCTGTCTTTATGAAATTTCCTACCTTAAATTCCTCATATAAGTAGATGATACAATGTTTGCCCTTTTATGTCTGATTTATTTCACTCAGCATGTATTCAAGGTTCATTCATGTTTTCCATCAAGTGTTTTAAACAGAGAGGGAATAGACTCAAATTTGTTTCTGAATTTTCCTCAAGAGATAAGATGGAGAGAATATGGGAGACAGATAAAGGCAGACCTTCTGGCGTTATGGTTCTGGTAGGGTGTTATGATTCTCATAATGAGAGATGATGTAGTCTAGATGAAGGTAGAGCAGTGGAGGGAGAGAAAAACCAGTAAGATTGAGGAGACATTTCAGAAGAAACTATTGCCTTCAATGAGCTTATTATTTAGTTGGGGGGCATGAAATAAATATAAAGCATAATAATGCTAGTTTAGTATAACTATAGGGCTATGTACCAATGCACAAAAACAGATACTGATTTGATAGAATTGTGACTGACGATTGGCTAAGCAAAAAATAGTTCAGGTGGAAAACCGGGCATAAAGTATATGGCAGAAAACAAGGCAGCATGATCAAATGTTAAATCCTGGGATTCAGAGAAGCCTCATAATAACTATAGAAGTTGTGATAAGGTAAAAATGAGTGAAAGATGGAGTAGGCAGGGAAAGCTTCATGAAGGAGGTAGGACTGAGCTGATCTCATTTGACAGGTAGGATTTGGTTATAGGAAGGAAAAAGAAGAACTTACCCAGGAAAGACAAAGTCAGTACTAAGAAAATGCCAAATTAGTCCAACGCCATAATAAATCTTAAGAAATGGATGAGAATTTTTTTCAAAGAAAGAAAGGCAGTGTTTTCACACGTTAGCAAATAGTAAATAATGCAAAAGCAGAGTATCAATCTAGCAAAAGATAATCCTTCTTTTGACCTCTTCCCACTATGTCCTAAAATGTTTGAGTTAGATACGCTTTCATCTTGAAATGACTGCATGGGGATCAGCAGAACTCTTTTCATTTAGAGCAGCATCCCCACCTCAATATGAAGATAAGTTCCTATTTCCTAAGTTTAATAATGTATTTGAAATTCTAGAACAAATAGCCAGAAAAGAAGTGTTTTCTATAACATGCTGGAAAACTCAAATCTGACTGTCAAGGAGCTGAATATACTTTACACTGCCAGGAAAATTGCATTAAGTATCTGGAGCAACTAATATCAGTAGGTGAAGGAGATAAGTAATGAGGCAGAAAAAGAACAAGAAGAAGACTGGGTGTACAAAGCAATCTGTGGTGAGGCAAGATACTGATTTGAAATTACAGTTGATTACACTGGTAGGGGGCAAAGAAAGCAGTATTTTCTCAGATGTGAACAAGTGACATTTCAAAGCACTTTTTGTGTGTTTGAACTCAGACCTCTCATTGGGCCCAGTGTGGGGAGAGAGAGGGGAGACGTCATTGCATGAGGTCGGTTCCCTTTGTTTAGAAAAATGCGTTTCCTAGATAGATTCTCCATTCTCCATATCCATAATATCAGATATAAATTATCATACAGCCATAACATTTTCCTTTAGCTTTAACTAGAAGTTTCCCCAGAACTTCATTTGGCTTCACTTTTATAGTCTTTGCCAAATAATCAGTTAGAAATTATTTCCTCAGTATGTGTTAGTGTAAGCAAAACAGTGGATCAGGGAAATCACTAGGACCAAGTCCAGAAAACTGAACACAGAATACAGTATTATAAGCCATATAAATGGTAAGAAAACAAGTGTTATGGGACTTAAAAAGTCACTGTGGACAAATGGGTTCAGAGGTGTTATGGAGCAGGTGAACCATGACTAGAGCCTCGAAGGGTTAATAACACTCCTATCAGGCAGGCACAAGGGAAAGAATGTGCTTCAGGGGGCAAACATGTGAACAAGGAAAGTGAACCTCAGTGTTTCCAATGGACAGTAGGAGTGAGGGTGTATTGGAACCACACAGTTCTTTCAGGAAAGTCTTGGTTGGAAGAACAGAATGAATCTCCATAAAAGGAGGATCAACTCTTAGGCTACAAAGAGAGTGTGACTTTAGCATATATACTTAAACAGGCCCTCAGTGATTTTTGAGAAAGCTGGAGATATAATAAAAGGCAGTATTTTAATAAGTTTGGCTAATGGAAAAGATGTAGGTTGGAAGAGAAGTCGAAGTAAAAGGGACAAGGTTAGAGATATTACTACTCGTTTAGGAGCAGAGGAGTGATGACCTCATTTATGGTAGGCCAAGAAAAGTTAGAGGAAGGAGCAGAGACAGGCCAGCCTTCCCTCCCCTGGTGGACTCAGATAAGATGGGCTCAGTAGCCTGTGGGACACCTGCTAAAGAGCTTAGAATTTCTAGGTAAAAGCTCGAAAGGACTAGTATAGGTTAAAAAAACCAACAAACAAGCAAACCAAAAATGCCCCCTGCCTGAGCAGAACTTCTAGCACTACATAATTTAATGGTCCTCCTGGATTTGTGCAAAGAAGAAGGCCTGGAGACAAAGGTAATAGAAAGTTGGAAGGCCAGGGGTGAAGTTAACAGGCCTAGGATCATTCAGTGGTGGCAGAAGACAGTAGAGTTGTGTTTAGATCAAGGACAACAGTCACAGTAGTTCCCCAGGGTTTAATTTGTGATAGTGAAGGCTGGTTTCTTGAGGCTACTTTCTCAAGGGGCCCCTGACACCTCACCAGCCCCTTTCCATGAAGTTGTCTTTCATTATTTAAGCACCTACCCAATTAAGTGTGTTAATTCCACAGAGACAGATGTTGCTGGGTTTTAGGCAACAAAATTCTTTCCAGAAAGATAGTGCTGGCTGTCAGTAGGCATGGACATTTAGGGAAACTATTCTCAACCTTCACTGCCTTTTAGAACCACCTTAGGTGCTTTTAAGAAGATGATAGGAGGGTGCTCCATGAGCTGATTAATTTGGAATCTTTGGGGTGGATAGTAGCATTATTATGATTTTTTTTTTAAATTGCCCAGGTGATTAGAGGGAATTATAAAGAGTCTAGATTGATGTTTGTTTTAGCGTGAATTACTCACATCAGACTCACCTTGGGCAGATTCTTTGTGGTCTCCTGCGATGGTGTCAGTCGTCTGCATTTCTATAAAGCACTGCAATTGTGAGAGCTAGTAGCTTAGATGGATGCCCTTAAACATCCCCAATTGATAGATTCTAAACAAGGTCTGGGGAGACGGGGAGCGGGGGCTTAAAATGAGATGTGTCTCTGAGTATTTACTTCAGAATTCTGAAACAGCAAAGACAGCTTTAAAATCCTTCTCTGAAAATGTATAATGATATCACTGGGTCCTGGAGTTACATCCTGAGTAGAGGCTGGTCACTTTAACTGCAGAAGAGCTTTCCCTAAATCTGCCACATCTTTTAAATAAATGATGAATCCTTACAGCCCTGAATATATCAGTAAATTTAATCCTAAAGTTGTACCTGACAGCATTGTCACCTGTAGACATTTACTGGACATCTCCATGTAGGCCCTGACAGTTCATGTGTATGAAACACAACCATGTGCTAAGGGATATTGGAGTCACGTTAGGTAGGACAGTGAAATGCAGAAAATGTAAAACTGAAATTTTTCTAGCTTTGTATTTCAGCATTTCAGATTTGGAAACTAAGAGCAAAGATTTGGTTTATTCAGTTACTCTTTTCCATTTTATATCAGTCACATTTTCCATATCACTTCATCTAATAACCTCTGCAAATGTTGCAGGATTTTTTACCACAACACCCAAGATCTGTTGTCTCACCATTTTGAAGAATCAAGAGATGGACACAAAATGAGCAGCAGGCAAAAGTTTATTAGAGTATAAGATTAGAAAGGAAGAATAGTAAGAAAACTCTCTTTACGGAGAGGGGACATTCAATAGTTAATGCCCAAGGACTATGGGCAAAGGTCCTTGTTTTATAAGCTTCTGGTCAGCCCTCCCCCTTCCCTTCCTTTTTGTTCCTTCCCAAGTTCTACCCTTATTGGCTGGATAACTCTAGGTGCTAGGTTGTCCATTCCTGATTGGCTCACATGAGGGGTGGTCTATGGCCATACTTAGGTCTTTTATCAAATTCCTGAGGGGAAACCTGAGGGGGAGTAGCTGGGATCTGTTACATTCTTAAGAGGAACCTCACTCCTTAGGGGCTTTGCTATGGTCAGATACTCTCAGCATTGTTACAAAATAGGTGTTTTTCCCCACCCAGGGACCTCAGGCCCTAATCTTTCCCTGTCCGCCTACTGAATCATATCTTCTCCTATCATGCAAATATAACCTTGCCATAAGTAGGACAACATAACACATGACCTATCTGAATAATCATAGTTGTTTTTTTTTTAATGTTTACTTATTTTTGAGAGAGAGAGTATAGCAAGGGAGAGGCAGAGAGAGAGAGAGAGAGAGAGAGAGAGAGAGAGAGAGAGATACAGAATCCAAAGCAGTTTCCAGGCTCTGAGCTGTCAGCACAGAGCTGGACACTGGGCTCGAACTCATGAATGGCAAGATCATGACCTGAGCTGAAGTCAGATGCTTAACTAACTGAGGCACCCAGGTGCCCCTGAATAATCATAGTTTTAAAAATGTATAGTTTTCATTCTAAATAAAGAGACTATCATCTAGTGATTATGGCTGGTAGTTAGCAGTCTCTGGGTATTCCTGCCTTTATTATAGTCAAAACATTGACCCAAGAAGAGTTCTGTAATTCACTCCTTGCATTACTTTGAAATGTGTTGGCTTTATCATATTTAACATCATATATGTAATTTTCTTGCCAAGGAATCAAGGTTTTTATTCTTTCTTTCTGTTTTTTATCCACTGTTTACATTCCAGGAATAAAAACGCACTGCTTTAGTGTTTTCTGTTGCCATTTTCTTTGCATATACTTTTTGGCACTGTTCAATCACCTTTGTCCTCCACAGAGTTAATAAACAGTCTCCTACACTCATGAAGACACTTAACAATCAAAAATTTTATATTTACTGCCCACTGAAATCTAAGTCATTATCATTATCATTAACCAACTGCTCCTCCAAAGCATGAACCAGTCCAGTGCATACATTGAGCAGGGAAAATAGTTTCTAGCCATGGGCAGTAGATGGTGGCCAAAAGAGTTCAGTGTAAAGGAGGACAAGACAGTTGGATACCAGACTAAGCCAAGAAAGAGTTGGTATCTACCTTTTGATTTGTGCCCCCAAAGAGGTGATATAAATCTAAGGATAATGTTTATCCAGAACTTGGTTTACCTGATTACCAGAAAACACTGCAATCATTTCAAGTTGATTTATATAATCTGGGATGATTGTACAGCCCTGTCAGCAAATTTACCAATCAGGTAAACTTCCTATCATGGGAATTAATGGGATGTAACTCCCTTTGCTCATTGTGAAATTTATTTATATTAAGTTATTAAGTGACCCAGATCAAAAAGACATGTGTGTTTTGTTGTTTGTTATTTTTTGTTTCTGTGTTTGATTTAGTATTACTTCAGTCACTAATATTAATCTCTTTCACATAGATAACTGACAGGAAGACATTTACATAAGTATTAGGCAAGACAAAAAAGTCCTACAAACTTTCCCATTCTTCTCCTCCATTCCCTCTACTCTCCTTCTCCATCTCCCTCTCTTTCTCGCTCTCTTCTGTGTGCGCCCCTCTCTCTCTCTTCCTCTCCCTCTCCTCATCTTCTCTCCCTTTAATTCCATAGCTTCCTGAAGAAGAAAAACACACACACACTTTTTGTTTTTTACAGGAAGGAACTTACCTCTAATATAAATCTTTGTATAGGGCTTTGTTTTTGTTTTTGCAGAAGACATCCTCATCCAGTTCAACAAGGGCCTATGGAGACTCATGCTAAGCACTTAGCCAAGTGACGAGAGTACTCATATCAACAGGAACTGAATGCCATAGAAAAAATAAGTAGCTTTATGACTTACCTTTAACATAAAACTTACATATCCGACACCTCATGCACATCTGTTACCATACTTTTCATATTGGCATTGGTTCTGAGAAAATAGTGCTGTGTAATGGAAAGATTATTGCTTAGGAATCAAAGACCGGAAAATTACCAATTTGGTTTAGGGCAAGTCATGATTTCTGTGGTTCTCAGCAGCCATGTATGTCAAGTTCAGCTGACTTGTCTATCTCATGGGGTTGTGAGTGAAGACCCAAAAACAAAAAGTAATAGAGACACTTCAAATTATTTTCAAAATAGATAAGTTATAAATAAGTAAACACACAAATGTATTTTTAAATAATAAAAGGTATAAAGGATGACTATTAATAAAGATACATTTTTGCAGTGAACAGATGAACAATCTCAATCTGACTCTGGCAGTGCTGACTGAAAGAGTCAGATACCAAGTGTAAGCTTATGTGGAAGGTGTCCTATGAGGTGGGTGAGGGGCATCAAGAAGTGTTGACCATGTGCCTGGTCCAAGGCACAAGCAATGCAATTAGTATCACAATGAGAAGCCCACATTTTGAATATTTGCCCTAGTTTTTCTTTTCTTTTCCATTATATAATCCCTTTCAAAGAGAATACCAAAAGGCTATTTTGATGATCTGGTTAGCAGTTGGGTAACCTGAGGAATGGGCTGAATAGCTGGCTAATACCCCCTAATCACAACCCAGGTTCCAGCTTGCTAAAGAGAAGTGAAGGGGACGCAAGTCACGCAGCTGGGCACTAAACGTGTAAGTATTGAACTCTCTCTGTATGCATAGTCTTCAGACTGGATGCAAGGGAAGGTATCGTAACCACTCTACATAGGGAGGATAAATTCAACCCATATATATTCCAGATATCTTCAGACACACACTACAAGAGTAGGAAAATGTTTATAACTTACAAAATGAGGCTCCCTGAGTAGAGAAGAACAGACTGCCCAAGCTGGTATGAAATAGCTTGAGTGGGCAAGGAAGTGACACTGGCTTGGGGTTTGTATGAGGATGAAGTGGTGGGGTCCAAGTGATAGGTCCTGGGTATGAACAGGACTTTAATAATTTGAGTTTTTCTGCTGGCACAAAAGGAGGGATCACCTGGCTTTTCTTAGCAGTGTGTTCTGATGTGGGGTAGAATAAGGACAAAATAAGAGTGAGGTTTAAAAGCTGCCAGGAATCAAAGATAAATAAATTCAGTCAAACTTTATTACAGAAGTTTAAATCATGACCAAAAAGCTTTAAAATGTAATTGTCACTGTTAGCCACAGTCAAAAATTTTAAATAACAAAGGTAAAAAGTGCAGTTAATATGGGGCGCCTAGGTGGCTCAGTCAGTTAGGTTAGGTGTCGGGCTTCGGGTCATGTCATGAACTTATGGTTTGTGGGTTCGAGCCTCGCGTGGGGCTCTGTGCTGACAGCTCAGAGCCTGGAGCCTGCTTCAGATTCTGTGTTGCCCTCTCTCTCTTCCCCTCCCCCACTCATCCTCTCTCTCTCTCTCTCTCTCAAAAACAAATAAACATTTTAAAAAAATGTTTAATAATAAAAAGTGCAGTTACCATTAACTGGTCATAACTTGATTAATTATCAAAATACGTTTTGGATAATAGGCAATATAGGGACTTTAAAGATGGCCAAGGTATGAACTAGAGCAGTCAGGATATGTTCTAGAAAGTAAGCAAATTAGACTGGGTTTGAAACACAGTTAGAATTTGAGTTGGCTAAGAGGATAGGGGAAGATTGTTAAAGTAAAAACCTTCTCTGTCTCTACTAGAACATCCATTTTGTACCATTTGTTTTGTTTTTTTTTAATCTAAGTGTATACACAGAAAAATAATCATCTTTGGACAAAATTTATGACAGAATATATGGCCTACTATGCATGGAATGCTCAGACAGAGACAAAGAAAAATATATTTTAACTTTTGAATTCAGTCATTATTATTTATATGATTGCTTCCCTTTCTTCTTCATTTATTTTCCCTTTGCACGTTTGTTTGGTGATTCTTGCAGATAGGTGGGAAGGTGGGTAGGCATAGATGTCCAAACCATAAAGCAGCTTTCCCTGGGGTCAAAGCAAATCACTGCATAAATCAACATACATGAGAATTTCACAGTCTCTGAGCCTCAGGAGGATTTTTGAAAACTGACATGCTGTAGCTTTTCAAGTCGCCTTTGTATAATTTGCAGGGTATTCTCAGCATTACTCCCTCACTACTTCCTACAGAAATGTTAGAAAACTTCAGACAGCAGCTTTTGCCTTTGAAACTTTTGGATATTTTTCCACCCACAGCTTTGTTTTTTGAACCTTGACTGGCACAAGCAGCCTTATAAACTGGATTGCCAGAGCCCAGGGATAGTGCACCCCCAGTCGGACAAATATGAAGGAGATTCTGCTGAAGAAATCTCCTGGTAGGCTCCCCCTACCCTAAAATGAGGATTTGGAAAGACTCAAAAGTCTTCTCTCTTCTCTCAAAAACTGGGCCCACAGGGCCTTGAACAATTTGTAAAACACAACAAAAGGAATCAAGATAAAAAAAATCTATATACCCTCCGGCAGGGTTTTATGCATTCATACACAATTTCAGTGGGCATTCTAGAACTCCATGGAGGGAGTTGAGCTGTGAGGAGATGCTTTCCTTGTTGTTTTGTTTTGTTTTTGAGAGAGAAGCAGTTTCATTATTTAGGTGTTAAGTTGAAAAATAAAAGTGTATTTTAAAAAATCCTAGTTTAGTTTTATTTTACATTAGATCATCAGCGGGACAGTGAGGCAAAAGTGGTAATGGTATTCAGAGAGCTAATAGGATTCAATGAGATAATTAGCTTAGTACTCTATTGATGGCAAAGTGCTTCATTTCCCAAGTGAGAGTTTTTTACTCTCGGACATCAACAGCACATCCACTTTTCTTCCCCTTACCTGGAAGATTGGCTCCAAGCCTATTAAAGGTCATTCAACACATATTATTGGCACTTACTATTTGCTATTGTATTTTCTAAGAATATAAATTGAATTTTAAGAAGAATTTTTGTTTGTTTGTTTGTTTTTGTCTTCAGGAAGCTCCCAATCTGGAGTGGAAAATGGCTATAGGAGCAAATAATTGTAAATAGTTTGATGAATACAATAAGAAATCTGGGTTGGTGTGCATGTGGGAAAATGAAAGGGAGTCTACTAAGGAAGAAAATTTACAAAAACAATATGTCGTGCACATAGGCCAGGCGGAGAGATTATTGCTGAAGAACTCACAAGCAATGGATGCTATTGCTCCATATGCTTTTTTGTCAAGGGCCAAATACACATACACACACACAACTTTAAAGGAATGGACAAATAATTATGAAAGTAATCATGTTAGAAAATAATATACTTCTACAGCATTTTTACTATTTTAAATTCTCAAAAACCTAATGTGACATTGTAGTTATTGATATTTTTGATTCATAAGGAAATAACTTAATTGGACACAATCACAACTTATGTTAAGAATAGAGCATTCTGATTTCTAGTTTTCTAACTTTTAGTAGATATTGTTTGTAACAACTTTTGCTTCAGTGGGGAAAAGATTTTGTTAGAGTAGAGACAATATAATGGCCAAGATAGAAAGCAAGGGTCTGCTTAAAGAGGTGTAAGTTTGGGTAATTTGATTAATTGGGGAGTTTAGAACAAACAATGGCCTAATCTTGGCATCCTAGTGATAAGAACATCAAATAGTTTCTGATCACATGACAAAATATACAAAGCATAATTAAACAATGAAATAATAGAACATAAAATAATAATATGCTGTAAATAAAGCAAATTACAGAATCATAAGTCTAAGGCATACTTAAGGAGATCCAGTAGAGATGGAGAGACTTAAAATGAATCAGAAATGGGGAAGATTTTATTTTTTTTATTTTTATTTAAAAAAATTTTTTTAATGTTTATTTATTTTTGAGAGAGACAGAGACAGAATGTGAGTGGATTAGAAGCAGAGAGGGATCCGAAGCAGAATCCAAAGCAGGCTCCAGGCTCTGAGCCGCCAGCACAGAGCCCAACGTGGGGCTTGAACTCATAAGCTGTGAGATCATGACCTGAGCCAAAGTCAGATGCTTAACTGACTGAGCCACCCAGGCGCCCCAGAAATGGGGAAAATTTTAAAGGAAGAAGAAATGAGCGAAGGGATTAATTGTATGAAGTAGGAATACTATTTTTTTTTTTTTTCAGAAGTAGCAGGAATGGAAAGGGGCAATATATGCTAAGATTTCTAAGTGGACAAGATAGAGATAAAGGAAGCTCATTTTTGGTGGTATAAATAGCCTTAGCAAGTTTAGAAGTTCAGACATGTTTTAAAAGTAAATGTGTAAAAGATGAGGTTTAAACCTGAGAAGATTGGAGAAGGTTTGGAATATGTAATATGAGGAATGGGACAAAAAGAGATGAATAAAATGATTGAGGAGTGGATGAAGATCTAACTCAGATTAGATGGCAAGGATGAATAATGGAACCGGTTAGTGTACTGAATATCTACAATTATACCAAACCAGGGGCAGAATATATGAGAACAGGAGATAAATGTCCTGGTTTGGAACATCGTTTCAGACGAATGTGAAAAATATTGGGTGGTGGTGAAAAGGATGATAGTGAAATGAATGGATTTCTGAGACAGCAAATCTCAGCTTTAACATGAAATAAATTAAGTAGTTATGATGGGGATAAAATTAAGAGATTTTTTTTCAAGAGTAAAGACACTAGAAGTTTAGGGGCGCCTGGGTGGCTCAGTCAGTTCAGCATCAGATTCTTGATTTTGGCTCAGGTCATGATCTCACAGTTTTGTAAGTTCAAGCCCTGTCTCAGATTCTGTGCTAACAGTGCAGAGCCTGCTTGGGATTCTCTCTTTCTCCCTCTCTCTGCCCCTCCTGCACTCTTACTCTCTCTCAAAATAAATAAAGTTAAAAAAAAATGAATTTAAAAAAGACAATAGAAATTTAGGGATGGAAGTAATGAATGTATATTATAATAATCTCAATATTTACAAAAAAGACAGTAAATAATATAGCCTACACAAAATATCAGCAAAAAATAGAGGGAAAAGTACTTATAAATGTGAGAAAAATTAATAGAATCATAATCATAGTGAAAAGTTTAATTTGTAATAACAGTTTAAAAGACCAAAGAGACAACGTAAGTATAGAAATATAGAATTTTAATTGCATATGCACTCATTTATTAGATGTTACCACTTGGTAGTCAACAAATAAATAGAAATGCATTATTCTGTCCATATGAAAGGTTTAAAATCATGTACGTGGTCAAATTGGGAATTTCAATACGTTCTTGAAAGTGGAGAACTGACAGTCTAAATTCTCCGATTATGATGTTGCCCAGATAGAAATGAACAAGATAGTAATCACCAAATGACTTTAACCACTTCTTTCTTCAAAACAACCTGGCGATTTTAAATCAAAACAAGGAAATGTATAAACTTTTAATAAAAAAAAAATTAGAAAATCAAGATATGTAGCATTCAACATAAGCTGTTATAATAGAATAACAATATTAACCAAAATAAAAGAATATTAATGACAATATTGAAAATTAATTGATCAAAAAAATAAAAAGTATATTTGGTTAATAAAACTATTTTGTCAAAAATAAGCAGATATCTGAATATGTAGTGTGTATGTGTATCTATCTACCTATCTTAACCACAACTTCATTTGAATTGCAAAATATTACATGTGAATTTATATTAATAAATTTGAAATGTAGGTTATTTTTCTATAAAAAGTAGAAATCAACTGCCTCAAGAAGAGGTAAAAATCCTAAATGGATTTTTAAGAATATAAAAAGTTTTATTAAATAATTGGCATTTTAATGATATCTAACCCAGAAAGATTTAGAAGCAGTTCTAATTTTCTAACATATTTTATAAAGCATTCAAATTATTCCAGGGCACAGAAAAAATTACAAAGATCTCATCAATTCATTTCAGATAGCTTAAAGTTAATTAATATATGTTTATATAAATATTAATATATAATCTATTATCACATAATTATGCATCTTATTACATATATCATTATATAATTATATAACATACATAATATATATAATGTTTTTAATATACACTTAATACCTTGGAAATATTGTGGATTTAGGCCCGGCCACAAGAAAAGTAAATATTACAGTAAAGTGAGTCAAATGAATTTTTGGTTTGCCAGTCCATAGAAAAGTTATGTTTGTACTGTATTGTAGTCTATGAAGTTTGTAATAACATTATGTCTTAAAAAAATGTACATACCTTAACTTTAAAAATACTTCATTGCTGGGGCTCCTGGGTTGCTCAATCGGTTAAGTATCTCACTCTTGATTTCAGCTCAGATCATGACCTGGTAATCATGACCATGTTGGGCTCTGTGCTGACAGCACGGGGAATGCTTGGGATTCTCTCTTTCCCTCTCTCTCAGCCCCTCCCCTGCTCATTCTCCCTCTCTCTCTCTCTCTCTCGAAAAATAAATAAACAAAAAAATACTTTATTGCTAGAAAATGCTAACCATCATCAGAGCTTTCACCACGTTGTAATCCTTTTGCTGGTGAAGGGTTTTGCCTCAGTGGTGATGGCTGCTGACTGATCAGGTGATTGCTAAAGGTTGGGTGGTTGTAGTAATTTCTTAAAATAAGGCAACAATGAAGTTTCCTGCATCAATTCACTCTCTTTCGCAAATGATTTCTCTGTAGCATTTGATGCTGTTTGATAACCACAGTACAACTTCCTTCAGAATTGGAGCCAGTCCTCTCAAACTCTGCTGCTGCTTTATCAGCTGAGTTTATGTAATATTCTAAATCCTTTGTACTCATTTCAACAATCTTTAAGGCATCTTCATCAGGAATAGTTTCCATCTCAAGAAATCACTTTCATTGTTCATCCATAAGAAGCAATTCCTTATCCATTCAAATTTTTCCATGAGGTTGCAGCAATTCAGTCACATCCTCAGGCTCTACTTCTAATTCTAGCTCTCTTGCTATTCCCACTCTACCTGCAGTTACTTCCTCCACTGAAGTCTTGAACCCCTCAAAGTTATTTATGGGGACTGGAATCAACTTCTTCCAAACTCCTATTCATGTTTATAGTTTTACCTCTTCCTATGAATCATGAATATTTTTAATGCCATCTAGAAAGGTTTTTAATTTACTTTATTTTTCCTAGGTCCATCAGAGGAATCACTGTCTATGTCAGCTGTAACCTTATGAAATATATTTCTTAAATAGTAAGACTTGAAAGTCAAAATTACCCTTTGATCCATGGGCTGAAGAATGGATGTTGTGTTAGCAGGCATGAAAACATTAGTTTTGTTGTACATCTCCATCAGGACTCTTGTGTGACCAGATGCATTGTAAAGAAAAGTAGGACTTTGAAGGGAATCTTTTTTTCTAAGCAGTAGGTCTCAATAGTGGGCTTAAAACATTCCCATTATAACATGGTTTCATGTTATAAACAGATGTGTTGTCATCCAGGCTTTGTTGTTCCATTTGTAGATTGTAGAATGAGTATATATATATTTTAATGTTTATTTATTTTTGCAAGAGAGAGAGAGAGAGAGAGAGAGAGAGCAAGCAAGGGAGGGGCAGAGAGAGAGGGAGACACAGAATCCGAAGCAGGCTCCAGGCTCTGAGCTGTCAGCACAGAGCCTTATGAGGGGCTCAAACCCATGAATGAGTATATTTAGAATAATTCTTAAGGGCCCAAGGTTTTTTAAAATGATAAATGAACATTGGCTTCAACTTAAAACTCACCACTGCATTAGCCCGTAACAAAAGAGTCATCCTGTCCTTTGAAGTTTGGAAGCCAGGCATTGACTTCTACTGTTTTCACCTTTGAAAATCCTAGATGGCATCTTCTTCCAGTATAAAGCTGTTTAATTTACATTAAAAATCTATTGCTTAGTATAGCCACTTTCATCAATTGTCATTTTTCTAAACTTTTTGAGTGTGGTTGAAAACAGTGGTACATTATTTCATTAATTACTTTAACTAGATCTTTTATTTAACTTGCTGTAACTTCTACATCAGCACTTCCTGCTTCACCCTACACCTTTTTGTTATGGAGGTTTCTTTTCTTAAACCTAAGGAACCAACATTTGCTAGCTTCAAACTTTTCTTCTGCATCTTCTTCACCTCTCTTAGCCTTCATAGAATTGGAGAGAGTTATGGTATTGCTTTGGATTAGGCTTTGGCTTAAGGGAATGTTGTGGTTGGTCTGATCTTCTGTCCAAACCACTAAAACTTTCTCCATGTAAACAATAAGGATATTTTACACTCTTATCAACTGTGTGCTCAGTGAAATAACGCTTTATTTTTTTCTTAACTTAAATCCAAGTTAGTTAACATATAGTGTGATAATGATTTCAGGATTAGAATTTAGTGATTCATCACTTACATATAACACCCAGTGCTCATTCCAACAAGCGCCCTTCTTAATGCCCATTACTCAGTAGCCCCTCCCCTCACCTAACACCCTTCTAGCAACCGTCAGTTTTTTTCTCTGTATTGAAGAGTCTCTTACAGTTTGCTTCCCTCTCTGTATCTTATTTTTCCTTCCCTTCCCCTATGTTCATCTGTTTCTTAAATTCCACATGAGTGAAATCATATGATATTTATCTTTCTCTGACTGAGTTATTTCGCTTAGCTTAATATACTCTATTTCCTTCCACGTTGTTGCAAATGGCAAGATTTCATGCTTTTTGAATGCCACATGCGAGTAATATTCATATATGTAACAGTCATACACACACACACACACACACACACACACACACACATCTTCTTTATCCACTTAGCAGTTGATGGACATTTGGGCTCTTTCCATAATTTGGCTATTGTTGATAGTGCTGCTATAAACATTGGAGTGCATGTGCCCCTTCAAATCATCATTTTTGTATCCTTTGGATAAATGCCTAGTAGTGTGATCACTGGGTTGTAGGGTAGTTCTATTTTTAACTTTTTGAGGAACCTCCATACTGTTTTCCGGAGTGGCTGTACCAATCTGCATTCCCACCAGTAGTACAAAAGTGTTCCCCTTTCTCCACATCCTCGCCAATGTTTATTTTTTCCTGAACTGTTAATTTTAGCCCTTCTGACAGGTGTGAGGTGGTATCACATTGTGATTTTGATTTGTATTTCCCTGATGATGAGTGAGGTTGAGCATTTTTTTCATGTGTCTGTTAGCCATCTGGATGTCTTCTTTGGAAAAATGTCTATTTATGTCTTTTGCACATTTCTTCATTGGGTTATTTGTTTTTTGGGTGTTGAGTTTGATAAGTTCTTTATAGATTTTGGATACTAACCCTTTATCTGATATGTCATTTGCAATTATCTTCTCCCATTCTGTCGGTTGCCTTTTAGTTTTGCTGATTGCTTCCTTCAATGTGCAGAAGCATTTTATTTTAATGAGGTCCCAATAGTTCATTTTTTCTTGTTTCCCTTGCCTCCAGAGACATATCAAGTAAGAAGCTGCTGTGGCCGAGGTCAGAGGTTGTTGCCTGTTTTCTCCTCTAGGATTTTGATTATTTTCTGTCTTACATTTAGGTTTTTCATCCATATTGAGTTTATTTTTATGTATGGTGTCAGAAACTGGTCCATGTTCATTCTTCTGCATGTAGGTGTCCAGTTTTCCCAATACCATTTGATGAAGAGACTGTCTTTTTTCCACTGGGTAGTCTTCCCTGCTTTGTCAAAGATTAGTTGACCATACATTTATGGGTCCATTTCTGGGTTCTCTATTCTGTTCCATTGATCTTATGTGTCTGTTTGTTGTGACAGTAGCATACTGTCTTGATCACAGCTTTGTAATACAGCTTTAAGTTCTAATTGCTATGCCTCCAGCTTTAGTTTTCTTTTTCAATATTAATTTGGCTATTCGGGGTATTTTGTGGTTCCGTACAAATTTTAGAATTGTTCATTCTAGTTATGTGAGGAATGCTGGTGTTATTTTGATGGAGATTGCATCGAATATGTAGATTGCTTGGTAGTATTGACATTTTAACAATATTTGTTCTTCCAATCCATGAGCATGGAAGGTTTTTCCATTTCTTTGTGTCTTCTTCAATTTCTTTCATAAGCTTTCTATAGTTTTCAGCATACAGATCTTTTACCTCTTTGATTAGGTTTATTCCTAGGTATTCTGTGGTTTTCAGTGACTTGTAAATGGTATCGATTCCTTGCTTTCTCTTCCTACCACTTCATTATTGGTGTATACAAATACAAACATTTCTGTATGTTGGTTTTATATCCTGCAACTTTGATGGATTCATGGATCAGTTCTAGCAAGGATTTTTTGGTGGAATCTTTTGAGTATTCCACGTAAAATAGCATGTCATCTGTGAAGAGTGAAAGTTTGGAGTAGCACTTTTAATTTCCTTCAAGAACTTTTCCTCTGCATTCACAACTTGAATAACTGGTACAAGAGGCCTAGCTTTCAGCCTGTCTTGGCTTTGACATGCCTTCTTCACCGAGTTTAATTATTTCTAACTTTGGATTTAAAGTGAGAGATATGCAACTCTTCCTTTCACTTGAAATCTTAGAGGCCATTGTGGAGTTATTAACTGACCTAATTTCAATATTTTTTTTAATTTTTTTTTAACGTTTATTTATTTTTGAGACAGAGAGAGACAGAGCATGAACGGGGGAGGGGCAGAGAGAGAGGGAGACACAGAATCGGAAGCAGGCTCCAGGCTCTGAGCCATCAGCCCAGAGCCCGACACGGGGCTCGAACTCACGGACTGTGAGATCGTGACCTGAGCTGAAGTCGGACGCTTAACCGACTGAGCCACCCAGGCGCCCCCTAATTTCAATATTTTTGTGTCTTAGTGAATAGGGAGGCCTGAGGAGAGGATGAGATGGAAAACAGTCTGCCAGTGGAACACTGAGAACTAACTCATTTGTCAGTTAAGTTCTCGGTCTTATATGTGTGTGGTTTGTGGTGCTTCCAAATAATTACAATAGTAACATCAAGTTCCTTGATCAAAGATCATTATAACAAATGTAGTAACAATAGAAAAGTTTGCAATGTTGTGAGAATTAACAAAATGTGACACAGGGACACAAAGTGAGCAAATACTGTTGGAAATGGCACCAAAAGACTTGCTGGATGCAGGGTTGCCACAAACCTCAGACTATTAAAAAACAGTATCTGTGAATCACAATAAAGCAAAACACAATAAAACAAGGTATGCCTATATATACGAATACAAACACACACATCACAGAAATTTAACTGTACACCATTCTCATATATGAGAAGGAAAATATCTAAATAATAAGTAATAACTTTGCGTTTATATATCACATTATGTATCATTTTATATATATATTAATATAATTTTTCAAATAACCATGAGTTTAGAGGTATAGCCATTATCATCATCATTTTATAAGTGAGGAACTAATTCAGAGACTTAGAGTGATATTTCCCATCACTTTCAGTAGGTAAAGTTTGGAACTGGAGCCTCAATAATGTGGTTTAGAATCTGCTTTTGTTTCCAGGATGCTCAGTCCTATGATGGGCAGGGGGTGAAGGCTGCAGGCTTTATTCTTCCACAGTTGTCATGATTGGCTCAGCTGGAAATTTTCCTCCTACTGATGATATCAGTCATAACGTTGCCCAACAGACATCAGCACATTTACACTGATACACGCTAGTCTGTTTCTGATCCTAGCTGATCTGAGGAAGTATCAAAAGCAAAGTGTATAGTACAAGTTTCAAGGAGACCTATGTCAGAGTAAGAAGGAAGAACGTTGGCTAGTGGTCATTTTACCACTGTGGTCCCATGGTATCCAGAGATTTCATAAATGGGGGGAGGGTGTGGAAACAGACTGTGGGTACAGTGTGTTACTCCTTAGATGAGAATATAGTGGGGTGGCCCAATAAAATTTTGGATCAGGAATTAGAAACTTTCATTGGTGGGGCACCTGGGTGGCTCAGTCAGTTAAGCATCTGACTCTTGATTTTGGCTCAGGTCATGATCTTACAGTTTGTAAGTTCGAGCCCTTCACTGGACTCTGTGCTGACAGTGGAGAACCTGCATGGGATTCTCTCTCCCTCTCTCTCTGCTTCTTCCCCTGCTTGCACTTTCTCTCAAAATAAATAAATAAATAAGCATTTAAAAAAGAGAAACTTTTATTGGTTCATTCAAAATATATTTATTAAACAGCCAGTATACCTTTAATTTTTTGCTGTTAATTCATGAACTATACATGTTTCTTGCCCTTGGGGAGTTGAAAACTGATAAAGGGAAATAGACTGTAAGCAAACAATTAAAACAATACCTAATAAAATTTTGTTCTATTATTGGCTACTGTGCTGAAGGTCGGCTAATACTTGGACACTTTAAGTCATGAGATTCCTGGGAGGTCCTTCAAATTTTTCAACCTTATATTTTCTTCTACAGAATGAAAATAATAAATTTAGCTGTGTGATCTTATTATGGTCCTGATAAGATAATATGTATGAAAGCATATTTAGAGCAAGTAGCACCTCTGTTGATGAAAGTGATTATTATTAGTGGTATTATTTTGCAGATAATCAAGATAAATGAACCTGAAGTTTATAAATCATTATTTCAAGGTCTTGTGGTGATATTATTTTTACTTTATTTTGTTGTTTAGGGAATAAACTAATAACTATTAACTTTGTAATATCACTATGGAATCATTAAAAGATAATTATGAGGATAAAGTAATCTTTGTTGAGCAAGCTGTATATATATATAATATATATATATATTATATATATATAATAATATTATATTTATATATATATATTTAACAAATATTAAAAGAAATATATGTTTTTATTTTGGTTCACTAGCAATTTTTGTAATTACTATTTTTATTTCTTTTGCTTTAAATTTTGGCCATTCAACAGGTAATTAATTGTTCCAAGAAGAGAAGATGTGATTAGGGGCTAGAGGATGAAGGTAGAATTCAGACTAATTGCCATCTAATGTGTCCATGTAGTTCTAAAAGAATTGAAAACAGTTTTAAGAAACCCTTATTCATGTCATCTAGCACTAATTGGTAGTAAAACAATCCACATATGGAAATGAAATTAGAAACCCAGGGGAAAAAAATCAAAGCTAAAATGAAAGCAAATTGCATAGCAAACATTACTTACATTATGATATCAAATAAAGGAAAACAGTACAAGAAATGAAGCCACATGAGCAAAAAGAAATTTGATTTCTATTTGCATGTCTAAACTCCTTTTACTTAGATATGAATCTGAAGGCCTAACATTTGACCCTGCTGAATTTGCTCAGTTCCCCTTCCCCATTAGTTTAATTGAATATATCTTAAAAGCAAACATACTTTTTTTGCAAATAGTTTGATGAAAATAATTGTCTCATTATACAATTCTTTGAATATCTTAATTGCATTCTCAGATGAGAAAATGGATGTTATAATGAGGCCAAAAGGCAGAACAAGGAAGATGTAGTGTTTGTTGTTATATGAGATATTTAAGACAGATGTTGGGGCAAATTTTAAGCTGTGACATTCTAGAATTTGAAGAAACTGTAAAACTGTACCATTAGAAACTGACTCATTTTTGTCTCTACACAGTATAATAAATCTTGCCTGGTGACAAAGTGGGATGTGCACTTCTTTTACCTCACCACCTGAGGATAAGGGCATGTTTCTGAAACTTTTGAGATAATAACATCTCACATGTACATACTATTTTGTGGAACAGAACTCCCTTTCATGCATTTTTTTAAAAAATGTTTTAAATCTTAAAACTGTGAAATGCACAAATTTCCATAAACAAAACCAGAAAAATATCAGACACTACACTAACATTATTGCTTTCCCTGCACGTGAAATTTTGTCCATAAACTGATTTATTCTTTCAGCTATTTTTTTCCCTGATTCTTTTATAATCTTCACTGTTTTCCAGAAAATGTTTTTTATTAATCCCAGTTAAAGACATTTTTTGTTAATATTTCCAAATTCTATTTTGAAATAAATATATTTTTCCTCTTTTGCAAAGGAAAATATGCAGATTATTAAAACCTTAGAAACATGGAAAGAATGTAATGGAGAAAAAAAAATCCTACCTCTCCCATCCACAGCTTACCACAGGGGAAGAATTACTTTTCAAAGCCTTTTTTTCTTTTAAGTTTATTGTGTGCGTGGGGCGGGGGGAGGGAAGACTAGAGAAGCAGAGAGAGAGAGAATCCCAAGCAGGATCCGCACTGTGAGGGCAGAAACCAATGTGAGGCTCAAACTCATGAACCACAAGATCATGACCTGAGCCAAAATCTGACACTTTGTTAACCAAGCCACCAGGCACCCCAAGAGAATTACATTTTAAAGTACTGGTGCATTTACTCTTGGAATTTTTCTGTGCATGTTTGAACACTGCTATAAGTAATGTTGGGCATATGAAGTACTTAAAAAAATAATGTCTATTTATCTTATGGAAGTTTTCCAATTTTTTAGATTTACGAGTACAGCATGAAAAAAAGGCTGAAAGAAGCTGTTAAACATTTTTCTTTCCCACCAAAATTTTGCTTCTATACTGAAGAATATAAGCCCCGATCTAATGGGACATTTGAAAATGATGTCCAAATTGTATAAGGGGCACCCTATGTTTCTTTACAACATGACTTTCTATGTATTTGAGTCCATAATATTTATTCCTCTAAAGTGTTGGTTGAAAAACTATGTACTGTGCTGCCTAGATTGCTGCAGTTAGCTCACAGGGACACTTCAGTTATTTTAAATTTTTGAGGGAAATATAACAACATCTATTAAACCCTATCAGGTTAAGGTAGTTCACAGCTTCAGGTCAAGGTAGTTCACAGCTTCAACATTAGATCACATACATATCTTTATAAAACTGGATTTTTCAGGAGATGCTGTGATAAAAAGTAAACATTGCATTATAATTATGATTACACTGTATGTAAGAATGGTGATACGTCAAATCTAATTCCAATGTTTGAAAAGTTGCACAGTACCCAACAGGTGAAAATATCCCATTAATAAATGATGGTGGTTATTTAATAGTGAAATGAAAATATCATTATTATTTTTTAAAATTTCTTCATATTATTTTTCAGACATGTTTTAAAACACAAATACTTAAGTTATTTTAATCTAACCTCTTAATAAACAGAGCTATTAGGTATTTATTTTGATAGGGGTATTGTAAGAAATTACTGAGATAATAGTGTGTCATTTCTGGAAAAGGTTGGAAATTCTGGCTTAAAGCTTATATTCTAGGAATGCTTTTCAAAAAGAGTTTTTAACGTTTACTTATTTTTGAGACAGAGAGAGAGAGCATGAGTGGGGGAGCAACAGGGAGAGAGGGAGACACAGAATCTGAAGCAAGCTCCAGGCTCTGAGCTATCAGCACAGAGCCTAATGTGGGGTTAGAACTCACTAGCTATGAAACCATGACCTAAACTGAAGTTGGATGTTTAACTCACTGAGCCACCCAGGTTACCCTACTCTTCAAAATTATTAATGAATGATAATTATTTAAATATTTACACGTTTAATATTTATTTTTAATCCCTTTACTTATGCAAGATAATTCAGCTGGGTATAAAATTTTTGAATTGTAAACTTTCCCTCTCATAGCACTCTAAATTAATTTTCTCTATTTTAAAACACTGAGTCAAGGGGTACATTCATAACTCAAAAGAATATTTAATTAAAAATATTGTTTAATGTTAGTGAAATAAATGTTGAACAAATTTGAATAAAAAATTATTGAGAGGATAGAGACTATAAACTATCTCGATTAATTTCAAAATTAATAAAGATTTCTTTACAAGAGCAGGATTTATAAACATTTAATCTATGAATCCTCTTAAATAGTGTATAATTTTGTATGATATACATTTTTTTCTTCAAAGGAGCCACAGTGTTCATTAGTTTTCATTAGATCCATCATTAATTCTGCTTTCTACTACCAATTTTATTTTTCCCCCCGCAAGTTGTATAGTTTTACAGCTGCTAAATCAACAGGTATACATTTTATTTTATTTTTAAACTCATTATATTTTGAATAAGCTCTATTTTATTTTTTCATTTCATTTATTACAAACATGTAACTGCTCATTGATTTTCTTCCTGACAGTAAATATGGAGGAAGAAACATCACAAGATAATTTTTCTGTTAATTTAAACATTATCTCTCTTCTTGTGTTGCGAGGTAAGCAGCAGTCCTGGACAATGAATGATTTTGACACAACTATTCAGTAGATATGACCATAAACAAGAAGCTTGAAGTAAAATCACAGGGAGAAGGAATCCTGTAGGCATAGGTTGTTATAGAAAAACAATTTGCTATTCTCCGCCTTGATCTTTAAAACCAGTTTCCATCCTGAATAAGTTCTGGACACTTTGTGGTTCTGGCATTGCCTATGCTGCTGAAACTCAGCATGCTGGATTCATTGATATTCATTTAAATTACTCATTTGGGCTCCCAAGGGCCTGTACTTCAGTTTCATTTTGACTTTCAAGCATCAGTGAACCAAAAATAAAAAGCAAAGAACAGCCAAAACCATAGCATCTCATTTCATTTTGAGATTGAATTTGGGAATTTGCAAGAGAAATCATCTTGACACAGAAGAATGCCCAGTATTGTCAGGAATTCCTGTAAAAGCCAAGAACCTTTTCAGGAATTGAGCCTGATGATTTGGTTGATAACATAGTAAAGAAACCAGGTAGATATCAGGTGATTATCACCTGGTTTGGGGTTTTGCTGCAAACATTTTGCAGAGCTCTAACTGTGATGTGCATTAGTCACGCTACTGGAGCAGAAAATCAATAAAATGAGGTTCCAAAAATAAAATATTCTTTTGGAATGTTGCTCTGAACTAATTAGCAATGAGTCATTTAAAAGGACTTACCTGTCATTAGGTGGCAGGGTTTGGAGGGAGGTATTTACCAAAACCAGTTTCCTTACAAAACACTTTTTGGGATTGAGGGGAAAAAAAAGATTAAAAACTTTGATTCACAAAGTGACTTTTATTTTGACAATAAATAACACAGAAGTCACATTGCGAAATGAGAAACTTAATCATTTTTCTGTCATGTTATTTGTCAAAATATAGAGAGGAAAAAATGATAACTCATAAATGAAAGGTAACTTTATTTCTTTTTGCTACTTGAAAGTTATAAGAAATAAAAAAAGCTTCATCTGTTGATGATTTGGGATCACATACAGACAGGATGAAAACAGATCATAGTTGCTTCTGCTTGAATTTTGTTTGAAGTTAAACTTTTTAATATGCCAAGCTCTCCGAGTAGATAAAAATCATTTTTTAATCAAACAATTCTTGTATACTGCATTTTAAAAGTAAAATTTAGCATTACAAATATATAATCTTTACATAGAGTAAGATTTCTCCCCCCACTATGTAAATTATATTATATATAAATATAAAATGAATGTTAATATATTATATAATAAGTATGAAATATTTATATATAAATATAAAATTATGTTAAATAAATTATATTAAATTTATATACAGTTAATGGATTTAACATTAAACATGGCTTTAAATAATTTTTAGATCAGTTAGGCTTGCTTCACTTGCTTTTTTCCATGTCAGGAAACTGTCTTTCAAATGTAGAATTTGTATAAGTCTTAGAACTAATTTAAAGGGTTCCAATATATTCACTTCTAAACATTACCACTGGTAAAAGGCACAATGGTCCAGATACACAAAAATTCAGATTATTTTATTTAAACGGACTTGAAGTTGAAATGTACTTTTTAATTTTATTCAAATAATATTTGTGCTTCTAATATTTTGAGAATGTACAGCTTCTCAAAGTGAAAATGACAACAACCAGCAAGCAAACCAAGAAATGGCAATTACTCAAGAGAGTATATATCTACCTGTTGTCTCCTTCTAATCACGGTTGTTCTATCCCTCTTTATTCCCCTCCAGGTCACCTTTCAAATTGATGAAAATATAAACAGCTTAACATGAATCCCTCTGTCCACTTACTCTTCTGCCATTTCCTCTCTCATTTTCCCCTGTTCCATTGATGAGACGTTCCTATATTTCTCCAGAGAGAGGCTTCTGTTCTGATTCTTTATTCCAGACACTTGGAGCCTGAACTTGTTGACCATAACACCACCACATCTCCATCATCAGACTCAGTATCATGCATCCATACCCTACTTGTGTGTATGCACTTCTGCTGAATCATGTCTGCATTCAGAATCACTCATCCCCTGACTCAGATGAAGAGAGGCAAAGGAAGGAATGGAGGAAATCCAGGAAAGTCATCCATAGAAAGGCCTGGGCAGAGGGAAATTTAGAGGACATTGAAAGAGGAAAATTGCATTTAAGGAGAAGAGTTGGGGGCAGGTGGGCAATGAAGCACAGTATGATGGGGTTGGGGGTAGACAGTAGAGAAAACCATAAAATCTAAAGATATTTTAAAAAAATTAATGTTTATTCATTTTTGAAAGACAGAGAGTAAGCAGGGGAGGGGCAGAGAGACATGGAGACACAGAATCTGAAGCAGGCTCCAGGCTCCGAGCTGCCAGCACAGAGCCCAATGTGGGGCTTGAACTCATGAACCGTGAGATCATGACCTGAGCTGAAGTCAGACACTTAACAACTGAGCCACCCAGACACCCCAATCCTAAAGATATTTTGATAAAACAGCTGTGGCTTCAAACTTAGAAATCATCAGGGGCACTTATCAGGCCTGAACATCAGAGCAAGCATTTTTATTATCTTCTTCAGAATATCTAATTCGGAGAATAAGTAGGACAATAGACCATATTAAAGTCACCTGCTTGTTAGTTTACAACTAAAAAAAAAGTGCTATTAAAAGATTTATGGGCCAACAGGAGAATGGTCAACTTTGGATCCATATATTTTTAAAAATACTTCTTACATACCAAAACCCCGCAATAAGAAGGGCCACCAACCTGTTTGGATGCATTTAGTGGAATCAGTTTTGCAAATCAGCTTCTATCAGCTTCTATTTCTCTCTATGAAAGAGAATTTTTAGAAATTTATTTTTAAAAAGTAATTGTAAAAGAATTCCAAACATGAGAACTGACAAATTAAGAAGTTATTATCCAATTTAATTTAACAAAATGTAGCAAAGAATCATAGAGTATGGGAGGGAAAGCAGAAAATAATGTTGTTATAAGCAAAGGGGAGACTGAATATATGAAGCATAAATTCTATCAGATAAAGGGTCCCAAAATGAACTGATGAAAAAGAGAAACTACATGGAATGTATTTTATTTTTAATTCATCATTTGATATAGGATTTTATAAAAGTTTGCTTGCAAATTAGTTTAAAGCTATTCGGGATTTAAAAAAAAAAAAAAATCACTTCAACCAAGAATAGACTGAGAAAGAAAAGAGGGACTAATGCCAAATGGTAATATATGCATTTGGGAAAGGTGTGAATGTTAAATCCTGCCTTGTTTAATATTTTCATGAATTAGAAATACATGAGATTGTGGATCATATTAAATTGAGGTGATTCTAATACCACAGAGACTAGATAAATCTTCTCTGCTTGCAAATCTAAGCTTTTCTTTCAGCTTTCCTTCTTGGTATCTCTGATTTCATTCTAACTGGCAATGCTTTGAATAGAGGACAGTCAATGCTATGTGGAAGAAGGAACTCAGGGAACTATGGCCAGCACACATGAACTCCTTTGGGGACTCATTTCCTTATTAGTTGATAATCTAATCAATCTCTTAGGTTATCAGTATCAGTATTTTCTTGTATAAGATGGAATGAGCAATATCTTTCTTATAAAGATATTTTGTTTTAATGGTAAAATAAAAGGAATACCCAGGCTTATTTTTTAAATTGTATCCAAAAAATAGTGAGTAGTGGTATTCAACAAATATTACCTTCTCTCTCCCCCACCCCTTTTTAAAGTATGTGGCCCAACATGATCATTTTTCAGGTAGGGAAACCACAGCTCAGAGAAATGAAGACAACTATTTGAATAAGTGTGCATAGTTGGTTACAGAGGCAAGTATACAGGACAGACAATACCCTAATTCACAGGTCAGCAGTCTTTTCACCTTACCATTCAATCTTCTGATTTTGTTTCTTGACTCTTTCCCTAAACTTTAATCCTCCCAAAAGCTCATGATGGTAAAAACAGTGTGCTTTTTTTCAACTTAGTCACTTTTAAGATCCACAGGCAGAAGGCTTTACACTCTAGCTTTTTACTTCACCTGCCCATAAGGTTTATCTATCTGAATGTCCTAACTTAGGTCAAAATCACTGTTAGAAAATCTATAAAATATTTTTCCTCCAAAGTCTTGATTGTTTCCCAAAAGCTTCCATCATTGTGAATATTAACTTTATTTTGCATTGCCTAGAAGCAAATCCTTAGAGTTATTTGTGAAATCCTCTCCTTTTTCAACTCATTTTTATGAAAAATTCCAGTCTATTGTTTTAATATATTTTTCCATTCATTACATTTCCATAACCACCACTGAATTCTAATCTCATCGCATATTCACTTGTGTAGTAGAAATATTTTGATACATTTTAATGGGTATGGTTTTCAATGTCGATAATTTCTTTTCATATACAGTTTTCTCTCCTAATACCTCCATCTTTTAAAACAAATGTTATTATCCATGACTGTGAGAAAGAAGGCCACCACAGAACATCACACAAATAAATGACCAAGAAAGTTAATTTCTGTCTGTTGAGCTTTAAAACCCAAATTTCAAAGACAAATAATAAATTTTAAAGAATATTTGCAAAGCAAGTTTATTTTATTTTGTTTTCTGCCCCTGAGGAAATACACTTACTTTGCTGGAATAGATCAGAAGGCATGATTCAAATGTAAGAGAAATAGGGTTCTGTTTTCAGCATGCTGGTGTCAGCTTTTAACAGACCACAGATGACAACTATAAACTAAATAACATACAAAAAGAATTACCTGAAGGCCCTGAAAAATGAGCAAAAACAGACTAATTTTGGTGATAATCTAAAGTTAGCAGAAGAGGACAGCACAGAATGAATTTTTCATTGCCACAACTTTTGTGTTGAGGGCAGACCTCAGATGTGGAGTAATATGGCCCAGGGTGGCTAAAATTCTCAGAGAAAACCTGCTGTCTTTATGGTCTGAAGAAACAAGACAGGTTCAGGGCCAGGGTTAACATAACTATCAGAATATTAGGGTTGGGGACTATCTTGAAGGAAGTAAACAGAAAAGCAGAGCTCCAAAGTGTATGAAAAAAACTTTTCAAATATCTGACTAATCCCTATATCATGAATGAGCTATGAAAATTCAAAGAAACTTTTAGCTAATAGAATTTAACTAATATTTGAGTTGCCCACTCTAGGTGAGGCAGATATTGCTATTTTAGTTAACAAAGTTAATTGATTGAAAAAAAAATGTTTAAATACTGTCTGTTTTTGAAAGATTAGAGCAGAATACAGAGTCTCTACAACTAAGTAGTCATAATATCCATAATATAATCTAAAATTACTCAAAATATAAGGAATAGGAAAATATAACTCCTTCTCAAGGTTGTAAATAATTAACAGGGGGCAGTTGTGAAATGATGATAGGATTATCAGACAAGGAAGCAGCTATGATAAAAATGCTAAGTAAGATAAAGGAAAATACATTTGTAATAAATGAAATGTAGAAAAAATATGTCAAACAGATACAAACATTTTTTAAAAGAAAAAAATATGAAATTAAATGATCACCTAGATAGGCTCAATAATAACAGTGGAGATGGGAAAGAGTCAGTGATCCTGAAGCTAAAAAAAATTATCACATTTGAATAAAATCATTGAAGAAAAGCTGAAAGCAAATGAAGAAGACCCTCAGAGTCCTGTGAGACAATATAAAAATACCTCACATAATTTAAGCTATAGTTGCAGAAACAAAGGAAAGGGAAATAGGGCAGAAAAAGTATTTGAAGAAATAATTGCTGAAAAAATGTACAGTCTTGGTAGATGTACATTTATAGATTTAAAAAGATCAGTGAAAGCTAGACCAGATAAATAAGAATAAAGCCATGCCTAGGTACAACATAGTCAAATGGTTGTATACCTATGATAAACATAAAATATTGAAATAACCTGGGAAGAAAATGACATATTACATACAAGGAACAAGAATTAAAATGACTATATAGTTTCTCATAAGAAACTGGAAACTAGGGGGACCAGGAAGACAGTTTAACATTAATTTTAGGGGCGCCTAGGTGGCTCAGTCGGTTAAGCGTCCGACTTCAGTCCAGGTCATGATCTCACGGTTTGTGAGTTAGAGCCCCGCATCAGGCTCTGTGCTGACAGCTTTGAGCCTGGAGCCTGCTTCCGATTCTGTGTCTCCCTCTTTCTCTGCCCCTCCCTAGCTCACATTCGCACTCTCTCTCTCTCTCTCTCTCTCTGTCAAAAATAAATAAACTTAAAAAATGAAATAAAATAAATAACATCAATTTTAAAGTTCTGAAAGAAAAATAAAAACCTGTTACCCATGAATTCTATATTCAGAGATGTAGATTAGAAACAAACTGAAGATTTTTCAGGTAAAATAAAACAGACAATTTGGTAATAGCAGACTGACCCAGAAGAAGTGCTAAAAAACAAAACAAAATTCCTTAGGGTAAAAAGGAAATGATGTTGAGTGAAACTTGGATCTTCAGGACAAAATAAGAAACATTTTCTATATATAATAAATGAATATATAAAAATTCATATATATGAATATGCAAATGAAATAATATTAATTTCTATAAAATGCAAATGACTAAAGAAAAAATACTGTCTAATCCTGTTTATGGTGATATATATAAATAATGCATGTGACAAAAAATAGCATACACAATGCTAAATGGGTATTAAATCAATCTATATGGATAAAAGTTTCTATTTTAATTAAGTAAAGTAGTAAAATACTAACTCTTAGTTTTCAAAATGTTGAGGATGTATATTTTATCACTAGAATAACCACTAAAAATATACTGAAAACAGGAGAACTGAAAAGGCAAACCTAAAAAGTTGCAATAAGATGGAATTCTTTTTTTTCTCTTTTTTTAGTGTGAAATTTATTGTCAAATTGGTTTCCATACAATACCCAGTGCTCATCCCAACAGGTGCCCTCTTCAATACTCATCACCCACCCTCCCCTCCCTCCCACCCCCCATCAACCCTCAGTTTGTTCTCAGTTTTTAAGAGTCTCTTATGGTTTGGCTCCCTCCTTCTCTGTTTTTTATTTTTTTCTAAAAAGCTATTCAAACAATCTAAAAAGGCAGGAATGAACAAAGCCAACAAACAGAAAACAAACAAAAAAACATAGACTTCAATCCAATCATAGTAATAATTACAGTAAATGTTGTGGACTAAACAGTCCAATTAAAAGGCAGGATTTCTCAATATGGAGGAAAAAAGGCAACACCTAGCTGTAAAGGTTCAATTAGGAGAGATGAAATGGGGTTGGTGAGGGAGTGATTGTTGCATAGAGAATGGGCAAGGCCTGTCACAAAGAAAGACTGAATACTCTGGCATTGCTCAGGTGGGTAAATTCACTGAAGATCACTCTACCCATTGGTTAGCTTTAACTCATTATATTTCTCTTGTATTTTGAAATCTAATATAAAGAAATGCAGCCCCGTGTGAGTAGTCAGTTGAGATAAATGTCTACAAATACAGAATAGTACAGTAATTAAGAATTGAACTCTGAAATTTGACATTTTAACTTTCCCCAATTTTGCTTTTCTATACAAAATTAGAAAATAGCAATATATTTTAGAAAGCTGTTATAAAAGTTTAAGTAAATAAAACCTTTCTAAATACTTTCAAAAGTGCCAGTAAATTAAAACTTTCAATAAATATTTATTATCATCATCATCATCACTATCATTGTCATCACATTCATCAGTACCATCAACAGTATCCTTTGGGACCATGATCAATGTCACAGGAAGTTTCTGTCTACTTTGAAAGTTGCAAGTTCAGTGTTCATTAGCATGAGTTTTTCTTCTTGGTCTCTGTAAGAATATCCTCTTCTTTTTCAAGAAAACCCCATTTTGTGGAGCAAATTTGAATGGACTTTGTTTTCTTGAGATCATATGACGCCTATATAAAAATCCCATTTGCTGTTCAATATGTATCCCTAAGTAAAATTAGCACATAGTTTACTTTTATTTTCTGCACATGTTATAGTCATTCTCTTGTAATCCTGTGCTGACTCCCTCCTTCTAATGAAATACTGCTTCTTCACTTTCTGTCAGTTCAGATTCTACCTTGTGCTTGCTTCAAAGGCTACCTGAAATAAGTTTGTTAATCTCCATATAACATGATGTTCTATGATAAATCAACCCATTTTCTGAAATAGTTTGCAACTAAATATACCTACACCATAATCTAGTCATTACACATGTTCTTCCTTTTAGTGTTTTTTTGTTTGTTTGTTTGTTTAGCTGTTGTCTCTTTGTCACGCCATATACCTCAATAATAATGAAAGTCCTTTGAAGGTCATAATTACATCTTTGAATTCTCTCTCATCATTTACGCTGCATGAAATAGGTCCTGACAAATACAGTTTGTAGTTACCCAAAAATTATTAACAAGTTACGTAGACACTGTCTCTTACTTCTGAAAGGTCTCAATACAATATAAGATGCATTAATCAACCGGATGGAGCAGAAACAGAGGGGGAAGAAACAGTCAGGGATGTACAAACTTCAAAGGGAATGACTATCCTGTTATCTATTCCCTTGCCTTTGTAAAGATAATTACTTAAATATCTCCAAAAGATGATTAAAATCAGTACCTTTCCCATAGGTGTCTGTACCTATTCTTCTTGCTTATATTTTTGTTGTTTTTTTAATGGGTAAAAATGTAAGATATTTGTTGGAAAGGAATCTTTGGGATTTATTTGCTTGTTTATTTATTAATGTGAAGCATAAATTTAAAAGATCACTTTAGTTGGACTCAAAAGTCCAGGATTTAACATAATCCTACTTGGCCACTGAATTATTATGTAAACTTAAACAATTCAATTAACTGGAAAGGGCCTCAGTTTCTACATCTGGGAAGAAACAGAAATTTTAAAATCCAGCTGGACACATACTGTGCATTTGTAATATATGCTCTGGAAAATTAAGTTAGATTCTGAGATAAGTTCCTTTCCAGTTATATACAGATACCTAACACTTTCTTATCATTTGGTAAAGGAAGCATGATACTTCTACTATCAAATATTTTAAATAACTTTAGTGTCTTAATTAAGAAACTTATTCTCTGTATCTAAGAGAGCTCAAATTCAGTTCATTTGCAAAAAATATAAATAATTGTCACTTACATGACACAATCTGAGAAGTGTACATTATTTTGTGAGCTAATTAAGGAAGACAACAAATGACACTTATTTAAAACAGGAAATGAAAAATAAGAAATTGATTCCAGAATTGACAAATTACATTTTTTCACTCCACCATTAAAAGCTATTGACTTTTAAAATACTGCCTTTAAATACCATGATTATCCTCCCATCAGCGAAATCCAGGGACTCCTCTTTCAGGAATTTCACAGAGAAGGCTTACCTGAGGTCATCCATGTCTTGCCATTGTGGACTGAGATTTTAGAAATAACATATCTTTGTGACGGCTGATATATATAAGGTCTATAGACGAGTTTTCAGGTACATAAGAAGGTTAAATGATCCACACAAAATTTTCAAACTCCATGAAATTAGCCTTCTGGCACAACACTTTAATCAAGGCAAAATAAGCCATAAGCACTGTAGAATTTATATATGTATGATGCTATTACATAGATGTAGATATGCATCTACGTGAGTATACATAACTGTCCTGTCTATGCATATTAGAGATGGCTTTTTGAAGAGAAACACTATCCTAATAGATCACCAAATGCAAAGCATTACTCTGCTTCCTATACACATCAATTCATTGAAAAAGGAGAGTTGGCATATACAAAAAAGGTAATGTATCAATTTTACTTAAGAGCAAGATTTTAATTAAATTATTCTATGTCTACCCAACATATCTCAAATAATCAAACATATGTAACATTCACCAAAATAGGTAAGACATTCAATATACTTTAATATCCTTGCAAATTAGAGACCGATGGTTATTACACACCGGGGCTTCATTTTGTTATTGTTTATTTGTTTGTTTTTATTTTCTTCCCCTACTGTTACAGTTAAGTGTTGGGTATTCAGTGGCTTACCTAATGGCCATTCATAATGCTGTAATTTGTCATTGATTCAAACGTTCTAGAATTAATTTTTCTTGAGTGTGCCAGCGAAAAATGTTAGGTATTTCCTTAACTATTTTTTCTCTTAAAGAACACTTCTAAACATCAACAGATGCTTTCAGCTATATCTTGTTAACTTCACCACCATCTTTTTACCTCTACTTCTAACACCCCTTGTTTAAGATATCAATAGTATTCTTTGGAATTCGATAATATTTTGGTCTTCTTTGTTGTAATCAGTCTCCTCCTTCACATTTTTCCTCATGCCTCAGTCAGAGCTATCCTTTAAAAAATATATTAGATATGCCATTTCCCTGTTGATAACCTCTAATGGCTTCCCATCACCATAGAATAAAATCCAAAATCCTCCCTGCAGGCACCATGATCTAGTTAGTTCATGGCTAGTGTTTTCTACTACTTTCTCCTTTTTTCATTCCTATCCTATAAGGACAATGTCCTTACCTATCCAAGTATAAGCATATCCCTAATTTTGGGCCTTTGCATTCTTTGTTGTCTATTTCTCTCTCCTATTCTTACTATATTTTATTCAGGTCTTTGTTCATCTATTACCTTATCAGGAAGGCCTTATGTCACATCATATTAAACAGTTTCTCCATTTCTCACCATCTGTTTTACTTGCTTTTTTTTTTTCCTTCATAACAATGTTCACACCCTGAAATAATATTTGATTTTTCATTTGGTCATTTATTTTATTGCCAGTAAGCTCTATAAGGTCAGGGAATGTTCTGTTTTATTTATCCCTGTATACTCAGCTCCTAATCAGTAGGTATGTGATACCTACAAATAGGCAATGTCTATACCTATATAGTTAACGAACTGACTGAGCCACCCAGGACCCCTTATTTACTTTTATATGAGCTTTCTCAAACTCTTATCAATCTTGAATACATTACAGTCATAATTGTATCCATTTTCTCAAATATGTTTTATTTTAATTAAAGGGAAGAGGAGCACCTGGGTGGCTTAGTTGGTTGAGTGTCCAACTTTGGCTCAGGTTATGATCTCACAATTCATGGGTTTGAGCCCCATGTCAGGCTCTGTGCTGACAGCTCAGAGCTTGGATCCCGGTTTGGATCTGTGTCTCCCTGTCTCTCTCTGCCCCTCCGCCACTTATGCTTTGTCTCTCTCTCTCTCTCTCTCTCTCTCTCTCTCTCAAAAATAAATAAACATTAGAAAATTTAAGGGAAGAAAAATGTTCTATGTTTTGGGGTTTTTTTGGTAGTCCTTTATTGAAGATTTTTACATGTGCTTGAGTTTTGCAATTAATCATATACATGTTTTTTATGTTCCTAGGATGTAACCTCTATGTCAGAGAATTTTCATTTTTGCATACTCTTTTTTCACATTCAATCTGATAAAGATGATGTGGTATTTCTCTTTATTAGAAAGTTCTCCTGAAAAAAAAAAAAAAGAAAGTTCTCCTGAACAACTGTCTTCACTGTGAAAACAACTATCTTCATGTGAAATATAATGTCCCTCTGCCTGATCTGGGTATGAGCCCTTTCATTTATAAATATGATGACATTTAAATCACTCTTTCCTTATCAACATTCCATGATATTTTCTTGTATCAGCAATTATTTAAATTAAAAATGGCATTTAGTTAATTGTGCCTGGTGCAGCTGCTCCTAACTTCTTAAAACAAAATAAAACAAAAACTGTAAAATCCAGTTAGGGGAAAAAAATGTAAAAGTTTATGGTAGACAGGTGGATAAGGAATATGTGACAGACACACACACACATAGACACACACACAGGAATATTAAGCAGCCATTTAAAAGGATGAGATTGTACCATTTGAAATAACATGGATGGACCTAGAGGTCCATCCCATACCCGTACCCAAAGAGGGTATTTTGCTAAGTGAAGTAAGTCACTTATTACAAATACTGTATGTTTTAACTCATATGTATAATCTAAAAAAATACAAATGTCATATGTTTAATTCACATGTGTAATCAAAAAAAAAAATGATGAAACAAATGAAAAGCAGAATCAGTCCTATATATACAGAGAACAAACTTGTAGTTGCCAGAGGGGAAGAGGGTGGTGGGATGGACAAAATTGGTGAAGAGGAGTGGTAGATACAGGTTTCCAGGTATGAAATGAACAAATCATGGGAATAAAAGACACAACATAGAGGCTATAGTCAATGATAATATAATAGCATTGTATGGTGACAGATGGTATCTACACTTGTGGTAAGCATAGCATAATGTAATAGAGAGAAGTCAAAATACTGTGTTGTACACCTGAAACTAATGTGACATTTTATGTCAACTATACTCAAATTATTTTTTTAATGTAAAAGTTTGCATTACAGTTAAACACATAGAATAGGAAATTGATAAAGATTGAAAAACTGGATTAAGAATAATAGTTAGGGGCTACCTATGATATGTTTCTTAAATGAAGTATCTATGTCTGCCAGTAAGAAGATATGAAGTAAATTAATATTTCACAAACTCATTGTCCCTAGTCCAGAAAGGCAAGGTTTGTGCCAAACAGAAAAATTGGCAGGTGTTATTTCTGGTACTTGCTTTTCTGAGTGCCCATTGTGCTCTTCCCCTGCTGTCACCTTTTACTCTCCATTCAGAGGAAATAAGTTGAAAACCATCACAGGTAGCAGTGTGGGAAAAGAGGATAAAATATATCATCCCAGGAAATATGTGGTCCCATAAATAGATTGTTAAAGGAAATGGAGGGATATGAAAAGCCTGTTAATACTGCATGTAGGAGATACTATTTTTTGCATAATTTATTGATTCAGATTGCAACAAAACATGGAAGTTAGATTAGAATATGATCCTCTGTCATTTCAGTACAACCACAGTAGATGAGTATTTGTTAGTATTTGAGAGTCTAGTAAGCAATCGTACACATCAAGAATTGTGCCAGGCAGGAATTTAAAAAGACACCAAACTAGAATCAAATTATCAATAATTCATCAGAAGCTGAGGAGGGAAACTTTACTTCTGCTTTTCCTGTCAGAAATGAGACAATGACCCCATGCTTTTATGAGAGCAGTGTCAGAGATTTTCACCTAAAACCAGAGTCTTTAGACATTATACAAAAATGTCCAGATTTCAACCAAAAAATCATTACTCATCATACAAAGAAAAAGGGAAATCTCAAACTGATGGGGAATTAAAAAAAAAAAGAAAAACAATCAATAGATTCCAACAAAAAGATAACAGAGATTTTAGCATATCAGAAAAAGATCTTAAAGTGGTCATGATAAAAATACTTAAAAAAGCAATTGTGAACATGCTTGAAAAAAATGAAAAAAAAAAATAAAAGCCTCAGCAAAGAAATAGAAGATGTATATAAAAAAATGGGAATTTTAAACTGAAAATATAATAGTTTAAATAAAAAACTCAGTGTATGATCTCAACAGGATAATGGAGGCAACAGAAAGGAAAGAAAGAATGAAAGAAGTAGAAAATAAAACAACAGAAATTACCCAGTCTAAATAAGAGAAATAAAATACACTGAATAAAAATATAGATTGAGTCTCATGGACATGTGGGATTATTAAAAAATATATAATATTCATGTTATCAGAGTTTCATAAAATGAGAAGAGAGTAAGGCTGGAATGGAAACTGCATTGAAAAAATAAGGGCTGAAGCTTCCCATATTTGGCAAAAGATATAAATCTATAAGTTTCTAAATTTTCTTCAAATTTTGTTCTAAGAATTGTTCAAGTTACTCACAGGAAGACAGGAAAAATAAAACAGAAAAAAAACAGAGGGGGGAAAATAACAGAAAATAAAACAAAACAAAATGGCAAAATTAAGTCCCAAAATACAAATAATTATATTAAATGCAAATGGTCTAAATACACCAATTAAAAGACAGAGATTGGCAGAGTGGATTAATAAGCAAGACTTGATTATATGTGAGTTAGAGGAAACTCACTTCAAATATAAGAATATATGCAGATTGAGAGTAAAAAAATGAGAAAAGATTTGTTATGCAAACATTAATCAAAAAAAGTAAGAGTGGCTTTATTATCATCTAATAAGGTAGATAAATTTACCAGAGAAAGAGGGAAACATTGTATAATGATAATAGTGTCAGTCTACAAAGAAGATAGAGCAATCCTAAATGCATATGTTACCAGAGAACTGATTCTGAACTTGGGTTTGGCTGCTTGCTGCTGGAAAATAAGTACTCGAAAGATAAGGAAAGGTTGCTTTATTCAGGAAGATGGCAACCTGGGTAGATGATAGACTAATGTCCCAAAGACCATCCTCCCAGCCCAGGCAAAGCCAGAGTGTTTAACAGGGGAGAGTGGGAAATTATGGGGGCTAGAAGAAGCTGGTACTGAGGCCATTAATCCTATGTCCACATGACCCTGAAAAGACTTACTGGCATCAGTGACAGCTGTTTTCAAAAGGTTCAGGATTTATCTTCTGGGAGGGTCTGGTGCTTCACACTTTAAAGCTAGTGGTCTGCAAAATCTCAAGGAAAGGAAGTTCTGCTACAAACCAAGTGGCTGAGGTCAGCAAACAAGGAGTTTGGAGGAATTTAACCCTTAAGACTGGTTGGAATGCTGTTACATATACACCACAAAGAAGAAATAGCAATTCTGAATGTGTACACACCAATCAACATAGCTGCAATATATGTAAAACTAAAACTGGTAGAATTAAAAGGAAAAATAGAAGAGTTCGTAATTATATACACATACACATATATGTAATATTACATTTATATCAGAATATATATGTGTGTATATATATATATGTATATATATATATATATACATATATATATATAATATCAACATCTCTCAACAATTCAACAACAGCTCTAGAAGATCAGCAAAAATATAGGACAAAACAATATCAATTCATAATAGTATATTGGCATTTGTAGACCATCCCACCAAATTCAGAATATAAATTATTTTGAGGTGCCCACACAACATAGATCATGATAGACCATATCATAGACCACAAAGTAAAGCTCAACAAATTTTAAAAGTCAATTTTGAATATATTTAAAGAAAAAAAATGAGTAAATGGATAAGTCCATCATGTTTTTAAGTGGAACAGTTAAATTGTATAAAGAACAGAATTCTTCCCAGTTATTTAAAAGTGAATGGAAATTTTCACCAAAGTCAAAATACTGTTTGCTTATTTTGCTTTTTAAGAACATGAATATACAACTCCACATTTCATCTGGAAAATAAGTATGGTAGTCATTCATAGTATTTGTAAAAAAAAAAAACATGAAAGGAGTTAGATTCTAAATCTGACATTGCAACTTATTTCTGGTAATTTTAGAGACATTAAACATTTCTGGATTTATTCAATATAATTTATGTAATTGAATTGTCATGTATATTTTATAGTGCAATTGTGATAGTTAAAATGTAAAGAAAGCATTTAGCACAATATCTGGCAAATAGTTTATGCTCAATAAATGGTACAGTTTGTTTAAGATTTTTTTTCCAAGCTGGATAACAGCAACTGGATTTTCAAAGGTTATTTTTTACAATAAATTCTTGCCCTTAGGATGAATACTGAAATTTATATTTATCTCAGACACACTCCTAATTTTTGGAAGTTCATGTTATGGGCTTAATTCATGACTGTACCATCTAATTCTGCCTTCTACATATATTAATAAGACCTTTATTCTTATATAAATACTTCAAAATATAATTTTTATGCTGAAATTATAACACATATGAAATAACATATTAAACAAATTGGGGAAGCGTAGATATAGTTAGTTATGGGCAGCATGAGCTGGAACTTAGGGGTCTCTATTCTTAGTCTGATGTTTTCTGAAAATTTTTACTGTTCCTCAAATGAAAGTAAGATATATATATATATAATATATATGTGTGTATGTTATATATATATATGTTATATATATATATATATATATATATATACACAAACACACACATATATATACACACAGACATATATATATACATATATACACACACATATATATATTAAAAATAATGAAAATAAAAACATAATATTATTTCTCATTTTCTTCAAAGAAAAATGTATATATGTAGGTTTATCTCCTTCTAGGCCTATTCATTCATTCTTGGAGTAGTCGACTCCTTCCACTCCTGCCTGGTTGCTAATGTAGAAATGGGTATAAGCAGGGGCACCTGGGTGGCTCAGTCATTTCAGCATCTGACTCTTGATTTCCTCTTGGGTCATCATCTCAGGGTTGTGGGATCGAGCCCCACATCGGGCTCCACTCTAGGTGTGGAGCCTGCTTGGGATTCTCTCTCTCCTTCCCTTCCCCTCCCTGGCTCTTGCTATCTCTATCAAAAGAAAAAAAAATTGGTACAAACAAAGATTTAGGTGATAGTTCTGAACACAACACTTCTATTTGTTCATTAAGGAGACATCAATTCATGTACAAGTAATTGCCACCTCTGTCACAGTTAGAAAGAAAGTTATTTGTATTTCCTGTAAAATCAAACATCTCATTTAAGAGAGTGTGTCTTAAAATACATAAAAGATTCTAAGGAAAACTTCTAAAAGTCTTAAGAACTGATAAGATACTACCAACAGAAAAGATTAACTACAGAGATGCCAAATGGTATAGTTCAGTAACAGGAGTAAGAAAATGAAGAAAAAGAGAACAAGAGAATTCCTCCACCCCCACCCCATCCCCATCACCAAATCCTTATTTTCTGATGAAATGAATTAAAATATTAAAAACATATCTGGCTATATTCAATACAATAATCAGGATTCGTGAAGCATAGGGACTGTTGGTGGTTATAGAAAAGCTGTTTTATAATGTGCCTTGTAATGGGCTTTAATTTTGTTCTTTTTACTTTCTTTTTGTTGTTTCTCTATGATCCTGCCACACAGTAGGATACATTTGACTGAGGGTGCCCAGAGAAGACTCAGCTCAGTTGCTGCATCCTTGGGTTTGTGAGTCTTGCTGTGGCTTCTTTCTGTGACACATTTAATATTTCTGTCCCTTTCCTCATTTTCCTTATCATGGACCCAATTAGGGAATTCTTTTTTACTTAAGACAAAAGGATTGGGCGTATTCTGTAGCCTGGATTCTGTCCAAATGCTGGTGGAATTTCTGTAGCATGTCTAACCAGTACAAAAAATAGAACTTTTTTCCTCACATAGGTGCTAGGAGAACTAGTTAATGTTTATGAAGCACCTCAGATCCTTGGATGAAAGGGCCCTGAAGAATTCTCTCACTTGAATGTTATATTATTGCATCATCTAATCCTGTGGTGAAACAGGGAGACCAAAATAGTCCTTTCACTGGTATCATAACCAGCTTTAACTCTGTGAGGGAAGTGTAGTCTGATCAGTGTCTGGAAAAAGGCATTTACTAGGTATTTTCAAGGAAAAATTGACTGCATGCAAAAGTTGGATTGTACGATTTTCTTTCACAGGAGAATTTCCCATTTCTGTGTGCTTCCTTTCATTGGTGGATACTGTTTCTTCTCTAAATATAAATACCAAGGACATACTCTTTTTTATTTTTCTTTCAAAATTTGATACCAGAAAATTTTAATCATTCACATATTAGTATAAAAACTGGTAAAGTTTAAACTGACACTCTTAGATACTATACTCTTAGTAGTAATTCATACCATAAAACTCCATACCCCAAAGGAAATATGCAGGTGAATGGGGGAATTCTCAAATAAGGAAGATTTTGGTTGGTTTAGGTAGTCTTGCTGCCCTCTCTAAATTCAGAATACATCATCTCCCATTACAGAAAAACCAGGTAAGACAGATTTAGTGGCAGAAAAAGCTAATTGGAACTTATATTTTTTCTCTCACTAAAACAAGTTTTGACTAATTTAAGCTGGTCTTTATTTCAAATTGTAATAGATATAGATTGGGCTACTATATTTATTCATAGGAATTTGTAAAGGTAAACATAATAGACATAAATTTATCAATAATAATAAAAATCAAACTAGGATTTATAAGCTAATTTTATCTCAGGAATGGTTCTAAGCTCTTCATCAATACTTTCTTGTTTAATTCTCATACTTACCTGAGAGGTAAGTGCTATTATTTTTATTGCTTTACAGATGAAGAAATTAAGGCACAGAAAATGGAATGACTTGCCAGAGATGAGAGACTGGAATAATGGAAGTTAGATTTAAATTCAGGCCATTGATTTCAGAGTCCCTAGAAGTGCCTATAAGATGCTTACTGTGAAGCATCATGAAGGTCCATTTGATAACTAAGCTCTGAATATGAAGAATCATATCCACTTTGTAAAGAGATGACTCTTGAGGAGCACATAGTTAAACAAAATATGGAAAAAGGAAATGTATTATTTTGCTCCCTATAGTCAGTAGTATACATCTCTGCATTTGAAAAATAGTGGTCCCATGAAGTAGGAGCATGGCTTCCTGCCAAATGAGAACTTTAGGGCTAACAGCAGGACAGACTGTGAGCCTGCAGACAAAAGAGGACTGTTCATGCTTGTTCTGTATTTGGGCCTGTTCCATCTTAGCCAGACACAATTGTGTCCTTGGACACAAATAGAGATTTGAAGAACTCACAGTTGGCATTTTGTTATTGAGTGTCTAGAGAAGTTTGGGTATCTCTCCACAAGGAATCCTAGGGCTGGACCTGTGACCTTGTCACAAAGACTAAGCCTTGTGCTTCCACTGAAAGAAAATAAACAGATGTGTCTCCCCTGGTTAAATGGGGTGTAAAACAGCACTTAGGCTTGTCACTGTTCTTCCCAGTGTTCATCAGAATCTCACCACTAAATAGTGTGCTCCCAACATAAGCAGCTGCTGTCAAGGTAGGAGGTGACAGGCTCTTGGATGGCAAGACGTGTTTTTAGACGTGGAGTAGTCAAGGCACTGACATGAGTAACCTGTGGGGGAATTTAGCCATGGCAATTTTATTTTCGGGGTAATGAGTCAAAGGGAAGGGCCCACCTATGTCAGCTGGCATCCAAGAAGGAGAGACTCACAGACACATTATGCAAAAAATAAATATGTGCTTAAAGGATCTGGGAAATTTGCTTGTCTTCCTCATATACCTAATCATAGCTTGTTTGAGAATCACTGGGTACATAGATAGCAAGACCACCAATGTGATTATCAGCAGAATGGGATATTTGACTTCATATAGTCTCACCCTTTTGGCTGTATTCCCATATGTTTCAGAATAGATTGGGGAAGGTTAAACACTAACCCTGCTTTGGACAGAAGCCTCTCTGTGCCTATATACCTTAAAGGCATTATCAGACTCAGAGAAGAGAGATAATGCTTTCATTTCAGTCTCATGAGTTTTGGGTTATGTGGGCCAACACAAAATAAAGTCCAAAATATATCAGTGACAGCAAATTCTTTTCAAAATTCTTTGGTTTCCATTCTTTGAATTAAATATTCTGAACATTTCTAGTGATTGAATTTGCCAGAAAATTTGGATTTCTGTTGCAGTATGTGCTGCATAGTGATAGGAGTAAAATGCTAACTAATGATAGCATTTGTCTAGTAGTTAAAATGTCAAAGTTGAAATTTTAGATTTTCTGTAGATATCCCACCCATGTTCAAAGTTTTGCCAATAACAGAGCAATCATTCAAAATCTCTGTTCCCAGGCATGGTAGAAGTATAGAAGAGAAAAGATATATAATATGGCACTGAAATGCAGGAATTTAGATTGTAGCTATGGAGAAGTTACTCGATTACATGAAAAAATAAGAAAGAAAGGAAAAGAAAAGGAAACAATATAAATAATACTGATTTTAGGCCATAGAGCTTAGCAGTTCAGAATTTGGACCCTAAAGCAGTATTAACCACATAATAATAAAGACTTTCCACTTACTAGTCATATGTCCTTGTATAAATTACTTTGAGCCCTGGGTTTTTCATCTCAACTATAGAGTGAAGAAAACAGCATCAAAATCATGGGGTTATTGTGAATATTAAATGGAACAATGTAGGAAAGTGTTTAACCAAGCACCTGGTACATAGAACATATTCAAATGTATTAGATGTTATTGGCATTAATAGTATTATTATTTGTTAACACAAAATGTGTTATAGATATTGTGGTGCTATAATACTAAGGACAAAAACATGCTTCTAAATCCTACTTATTTTATCTATATTGTTTAAAAAAAAATTAATGTTTATTTTTCAGAGGGTGAGACAGAAACAGAGACAGAGCACGAGTAGGGGAGGGGCAGAGACAGAGCAGGCTCCAGGCTCTGAGTTGTCAGCCCAGAGCCCAAGATGGGACTGGGACTCACAAACTGTGAGATCATGACCTGAGCTAAAGTACGATGCTTAATTGACTGACTGAACCATCTTAATCTCATCAGATTGAGATGATAATAACAAATAATCTTGATAATTCTTTCTACCTCAATCTGTGTATCTAATTCTAAGTTTATAAATTCCTGTTCATATATATTTATATTTTAGACACTGATTCTAAAATAGATACATATAGACATACCACACACCAGGTGGTGAAATGTGGAAATTCCCCCTTGTTAGGGCTTATGTATAACATCTACTTTTTCTACAATGAACATATGTTAACATGTATTGTTTCTACTATGGGAAAACAAAACAAAATACTCTTGAAATGTTTTCCTCCTCCTCCAAATTATTACTAATGCCTTTGATCATGGTTTTTTGTTTCTTTGTTTGTTTATCATTTTTCAGCCACATTATTGGAGTAGCTCCTTTGATGACTCTCTTCCATGTAGTGATTTCCTTGAGAACTTCTAGTGGCAACTCTGTAACTGTATAATTCTGGAGAACATAGGCCTTGAACTACTCTCTATATGTAGGCCATGAACTACTCTCTTTGTATAACCTTTTGCATAACTCTAGCACAGGATATTGTATCTGTTTCTGTTTCTATGTTTGTCTCTTCTCTCCCACTGAAATAAATGAAAGAGTGGAAAGAATTTTCTCATCAAATTACACTCTTTTCCCCAAAGACTATAGATATTAGGGCATATGTAAATGCAAGGCTTTATGTGTAAATTTAATTTCCTTTTTGAAGTACACATTTTTTTTTAAGTTGAAAATCCCCACCCAATAGAAGCTGGGTGGTAATAATTTACTTTTTCTATGTTTAAATTCATTTGAAAATAAAATGAAATGAAATAATTCAAAAGAAATATATCCTTTTAATGTTGAAGAAGGAAATAACCAAGATTTAACTACTTTTTCCTTATATAAACTGCCTGTTGTACTGCAGAATGTCAGCGCCTGGCATGCCTTCCTGCCAAAATGCAGAACAGATGTAGGAGGGCACCTTGGGAACCATACATTATAAAGTGTGGCTGAAGAACTATTTTCACACCTCTCCCAGCCCTGTCTTCACCTGTTTATGCAGGAAACAGACCTGTGGATTTTAGTTCCTCTGGTTCCATGCCAGTGGATTCCCAGTGGCTCCAGACAACTGCTTTCTCATTTGAAGTTCTGTTCTTTTTCTCCCAGTTTTTGGCTGACAGTTGCTCAGTTTTGGCTGCTGGCAGGATGTCAGAGGCCGCTTTGCTACAGGTTGCTTCAGTTTAAGAAGTTGGAAAAAAAACAGATTTCTAGGAATGAGAACCAGAAATAAGGATGGCATTATTTTAAAGAAGGAGCCTTCTACATAGGCACGTTTGGGAAGACAAGCAGACTTTAGGTTTTCCTTCATTCTCACATTTTACCATGAGCCTATGAACATGGGGAGGGGAAGCTTAGACCTGTAAACTGTAGGCATATGTCCATACCCATCAATTAACAAAACCATACCGTGTAACAACATCTAAACAATGCCCTGTAACTAATGATTTTTCTGTTATGCATTCAGCCAAGTAATCAGATGCCCCAACAACCTCAGTCAAATGTGTTAAGTTATATTAGTTGTGTTGAAGTTTAATAATTAAAAAAGAATTAGCCATAAACCTATGTGAGTCAGAAAACTCACACTTTGATGCTTTATGGATTAGAATGAATGGAGGCCAATAATCAGATGTAAAAAAAAAAAAAAAATGTAGGTAGGGGTACCTGGATGGCTCAGTCGGTTAAGCATCTGACTCTTGTGTTTGGCTTAGGTCATGATCTTACTTACAGTCATTGGATTGAGCCCAGATTCAGGCTCTGTACTCACAGTGTAGAGCCTGCTTGGGATTCTCTTTTTCCCTCTCTTTGCCTCTCCCCTGCTCATTCTCTCTCAAAATAAATAAATACACATTTTTTTAAATGTAGGCTAAAATTCAATATTTCTATTCCCCATATCTTCCTTGGCATCAGGAACATTGCAGCTGCTTTCCCTGGGGTGTGGCAATTAGTGCCATAAGGGCTATGCTTAATCTCACTTTTGGAATTTTATTCCAGAGAGGCCCGCACAGGTAATTTGAATCCAGTTGGAAAAATGTCCACATTCACTTTATAGATTCTTTGGATGAAAGGGATCTGAATGATGAAACGTGTGTGTTTCTTTCTCTTTCCATCCCAGTGGAGTTAGAATATTTCTGAGGAAACAAACAAGCAAACAAACAAACAAACAAAATGCTACTCGATTTTTATAAAGAAGGCACTGGGTGTGACTCCGCACTATGTGTCAATCTACCGTCTATGCACATGTTGAAGTCTTAAGGGACATATTATGAAGGGGTTTGGAAGAGAGGACAAGATGTCTTACGAAAGACTTTTTAAGTTTATTTTTTTATTTTGAAAGAGAGAGAAAGAGTGGAGACGTGCACGTGTGTTCATGTGAGTAGGGAAGACAGAGAGAGAGGGAGAAAGAGAATCCCAAGTAGGCTTCATGCTGTTAGCGTGGAACCTGATGTAGGATTAGATCTAATGAATTGTGAGATCATGACCTGAGATAAAATCAAGAGTCCGAGGCTTAACTGACTGAGCCATCCAGGTACCTCTTGATTTTTTTTTTTTTTTTTTAATGTTCATGTACAGAGACTGAGTTGATGAAGTGTCAAAAATTTACAAGGACAAGATTAGAGATCTTCTAGGATTGAAGGTTAATATTATAAGCCATCCTGATAATGTTCCTTGGTCCTCCCTGTATTGCGTGGATATCTGACTTAGGGAAAGTGGTTTGGGAAGTTATACTGATATTGGCACTTCTGACACTGGGAACTATCCCCCCAGCTTTAGATTTAAAACTTTCCTATATTTCCTCAACATTGGAGACAATTTCTCAGCATAATAAAATATTTACTATTACGTGGCCATGGATATGTCTTAGAATGTGGGTGTGTTAGGATCTAGCTGTCCTTCAAATGTGAGTGTTTTTAGAACATGTTGAGTGTCTGGGGGTAGAGTGTTACACTAGTCTCTGAAAGAATACTAGTCTAGACCAAAGATTAACAAACATTTTTTTTTTTCTGTAAGGAGAAAATAAATACATTTTGCATTAGTCATGGATAGGCTTACTGGTGTTTACTTAAATTCTGTAATCCTAAAAGGCAGTGTCATTATAAGTTCTCTTCTGTTAAGTTGTTCCCTTTCCTGGTAAGTATCCCTCACTAGGAGAGAAGGGTACATTTTTGCTGAGAAGAGTAGGAGGAAAAGTTCTAGAAGAGGGGTATGGAAAATCAAAGACTTCTGAAATTTTAGGTGATGATTAAATAGACTTGAAAGTACCTTAATATGAAAAGTTTGTGTAATTGTTAAATTCTCTATTTTACCATTCCAGATTGGGGCCTGTGAGCCTCAGAATTTGATGATTGTGTTGTTTAAGAAAAACATGTATGACAATTCTTGGAAATACATTGGCTTTCTGTTTTCATTATGGGCAAATATGGAGCTCTTTTTAGGCTAAAAATCTAACTTATAACTCCAAGCAAATATTGTGTCCGGGTACATTTATTTTTGATAAAAATGAATGTCAATTTAATTGCAAATGAGGCACTCTCCTTAGACTCATGGCAAATTGCAATCCTGGCCCTCAGTGCTGAAAGTTTGGGTTTTCGTGCTGGATTTTCCTGACCTGGTTTAGAAAATAATGTTCTGAGTTTCACCCAGCAATATTTAAAAAGGCATCCTGTGCAGATGGTTTTATGGAGATGTGAATGAAAATGAGTTGAAGACGTCTCAAAGCAGCTGTAGTCTCTCATTCAGAGCAACCAAAGACATCAGAGACGCTGCATGAAAACAGAGGACTTGGCCATCTTCCTTATCAGGGAGCTAAGTTTCCTATCAATGAAAAGAGCTTCTTTCTTTTAACGTGATCAAGATGGGTCCCTTAGGGTCAAAGATGAAGTACGTTAGCGGAGAGATTAAAACCTACCTTCTGCCCATCTATATTTAACCTGACCACAAAAGATTAAGAAGATTTTAGACTCTAGTGAGCTGACTCATTCTTATTCTCTCTCTCTCTCTCTCTCTCTCTCTCTCTTTCTCTCTCTCTCTCCATGAACACTGAATTTATCATTTAAATGTTAAAAAGGGAAACCAGATGCTATAGTTATTAACTTTTGGAATCAACTATAATCTTCCTATTAAATTCTTCCATCCAGGTACGGGCAATTATTTGCTTGATCTAAAGGTGCAGAAAATGCAGGCACACAGGGTTTCAGAAAGTCCACTTTAATAAGACAGGTGGGTAACTAATAATGTGGAAAATTACCTGCAGATTGAGGATATTGGGAATGACTAATGGCCAAAACTAAGCGAGTAAATTAGTTGCAAAATGATACCATTTGCAATAGTTGTGTGAACGGGGGATGAGAAGGCACAGTGGCATGTGGCAGTGAGCAGAACTAAGCAGAGTTTGAATGTAGCCCAGACGCAGAAAAGCATGCCATCAACTTACGCCTTCCCCAAACCCCCACCCCTGCCCTGTGCCTGCCTCGGGCCTTCATTTATTTATTTATTTTTGCTCATCTGTGCTGTGAATGTAAGGTTTAATAACGCTGGCTCTGGAGTCTAGTTAGCTTTGTGAAGTCTAACACAAGGCCATCACCAAGGTCAAAACCATCAGTTATAAACTTGAATTTGTCTTACAAATCCAGTAGATTTCAGACACTCAAATATGGTCAATATTTGTAGGAAAAAAATGGAGTGGGCTTTGAAAAAGTTTTTTAAAAATTAAGTTTGTTACTAGCTGGCAATATGTTGGTATTATCCTCCTAGACAAGGTAGTTGAGCCAATATAACATGAAAAACTTGTTCAAAGACATTTTGGAATGACAAGAAGTCTAAACACAAGCAGTCTCTTAAAGTTGATATAGTTGTTTTATGTGTTGGTGTTTCTCTTTTCCTTGAAGAATTATTAATAAATTGATAGTGTCTCTTAAATTCTGTGATGCCTTAAGGTAGATAAGACACTTACCTATTGATATCAGATCCATTTTAAAATAGACTTGCAAAGCTATCTATATTTCCTTCTCCCAGAACCTCTTTAGGTATCATCTCATACTAGCAGTTCAAAGCTGGTAACTACTAACATCTCAGTTCATTGCCTAAAGTTGTCTCAATGACAAGATGACAATTGGGGCAACTTTAATCAATAAAATTGTACTATTACTATTTCTTCTATAAACTGTATGAATATAAGAAGTTCTCAGATCTAAAGTTCTTGCTACTGAAGTGGTAATAATTTGGAAAAGAGGGTAATTGACCTCCTAATCCCTCTTCTCTACTAAACATGTAGTGAAAAGTTACCTCGTCCTGTCCCATGATAGTAGGGGAGGGTACTGTGTTTAAGTGTTTAAGAGAATTATAAAGCAAGATATCTGTCCTAATACTCATAAAACTAAGATGCTTAATTGTGTAAACAGTGTGTCTTTAAGTACTATATAGCGTAATCTATTCCCCTAAGTCACAAGGTAGGAGATTTAATCTCTTTTTCCATAGCTAGGGTAAAAATATGAAACACATAATTACCTTCCTTATGCCATAACTATCAAAAAAATGTTTTAGTTATTTATGTGTACAAGAAAGTAATCAACCTTACATTCAAGGCGCAGAATGCACGTACGTGTATTTTGACTGTTTAACTAAACGGTTTAAAACTTCCTTGTGTTGACTTTACTCGAAGACACTGTCTTCCCTCCAGGTCAGTTGATCTGTGTCTATCCAATAAAAGAGTCACATAATTCCCTGAGTGTTTTGATGACCAAATCATTCATGGACTTCTGAAAAGTGGCATGAAAGACCTAACATCACAACTCTAAGAACCAGGGATTAATCTCCTTTTCACTTTTTCTTCCACCATATTTTGTGATGCTGGTGGGCAAAGAAGAAGAGCTATTTTTATGCTAAAATGTGCTCTTTCATATTTTTAGGATTGTAACAAAAGTCATAGTCCTCGAGGACCGGAGCCTGAGAGGACAAAAACTGCTAATGCTTCTGTAAGTTGGGCATGGACATCTCAGTTTGGTAGGGCATTTTAAGTGTCACAGTGAGCATTATGGGAAGCAAAACTGCAACTTCATTAGCAGTTACCATATCGAATGTAATGCCGTTAATGTACTTCTAGTCCACCTATTTGTTGTGAAGTCCAATCTTTTCCCTGTGTAGGGTATATACAATGGTGATGCATAATAAATAGATGAGACAGATGCAAGAATGATAACTCACATTTGGAAATGCTTCTGATTTATTAGAGGACTTTGACATTTATTATCTAACTTATCCCATTTTTCACTTCCAGTGTTCCAATATTCAAAGCAGTCCCTTCCCTTGCCTTTTTCCTTGTTTTAGTTAGTCATGCTTAAACCCTGGCAGCCATGTTGATTAGTTCTCAAGTTCTATTTTTTCTGCCTATACAATGTTTCTTATACCTGGAATTATGTTTCTATTTTACAGCTATTATTCCTTTTATTACTATAAAAATTTCCTGAGTCTTCTCCCATTATTATTCACTCATTTAACAACAACAACAAAACTATCTTAAGAGGATAGAACTTATTTTCAGCAGGGTAATTGTCCTACTCCAAAATAGTACACCTCCATTGTCTATAAAGTTCATATTACTAGTCAGTCTCTGAAAGTAGATGGAATCAACCTTTCAGGAATTATACCTCCATCATTTTCTACCTAAATCATCTGATTCAGGGTTGAAACTGAATTTTAAGGTATATGTATTCTTTTCTACCTTTCTTTACTCCTTTTTTCTCTGTCTCCAATACCTGTGTTATTGGACTTATTTATAATTTCCGAAGAAGTAGTGAGTGACACTAAAAATGGTCTCTTTCTCTACCTGACATTGGCAGGTGTAAACATGTACGTGAATCATTCCTCAGATTCCCAATAAGGGTCCAGAGGTGAGTTAAACTCACTGCCACTCTTGTAATTTCGATTGGTATTGTAAGCCAAATGGAACTAAAAGAAACATAATCAGTTGCAATGGCATATACTCTGCAAGTGGGGTATAGAGCAGCACTCTACCACTTTCTTAGTCTTTTACCTTCATATCTTAACACAGAGGACACAATGTTTTTCCATGATAAACCAATGGATGATATTATAACAAGCAATCAATTTTAGCTAGGTAAAGAAAAGTTTTGTTTGTTTTGAGGAATATGAGATTTCAAGATGAATGGGGTTTACTGGTTCTACTACAGGGAACCTGACATGATGAGACAGGGACCCTGAGAAGATTAAATAAAAAGAGAGAGTAGCCTACCTAAGGAAGGCTGAAGGCCCAGAGCACTTATAGGAAGCAAACGCTAAGTGAAAGAGGAGGAGGAGGCTGATGGGAATAGTAGATTTTTTTTCTCAACATAATCTCCACTTTAAGAGATCTGTCTAGTAATTATGTCTTAAATGGTATTTCCAGGTCTTGACTCTGTGGGCTTGTTGTGGCCACTTTATATACACAAGATAAACTCCTGCATGAAATTTGCCTCACTCTCAAGACTGATGATACCACACATGCACAAATACACACATATCCAAGAAAGTATGAATAGGTTTATTTCCCACATAATGAGGCTTTCTGGGGAGAACAAAGTGGCTCTCAACAAGATATGAAAATTGAGAGATCAAAAAAATTTGGTTTTAGGTTTTTGTGTTGTTTAGGAAAAGTGAGCTGGGATGAGGGTTTATGAGAATGTGCAGAAGATTGCATGATTTTAACTTCCCACCTGTGCCAAAGAAGGGAGTGCCTAGACTTCTACATCAGCTTGCCCAAATGCGGTACATAAGGGGAAAGGGAACAGTGAAGCATAATAACTGTCAGCAGGAAAACATCAGAAAAGGGAGCCAGACTCTTTATTACAGAAACATAACTGTCTGGCAGTGGAATATCAAAGGTGGGAGGCTGGTGGTGCAAGTGGTCTACCCCAAAGGGGAGAAACATTTTATCATGGATATTGTTTCAGATTGCTGGTGGATGCTGGTGATAAAAAGCACACCAATTTTTAATTATGCTTTTATTATTTAAAAAATTTGTTTTGGAAAGAGAGTACTCCCTTACTGTCTGCACAGTGTACACTCCCATAGCATTCTCTCCCCACTACCTCAGTATCCCAGTTGTAGCTAGAGGAATACAAAATCTCTGTGTCTTTCATTCTACAAAAACAGTTTTCCATTATTTCTAAGGTTGAGACACTCAGAAATGATCCCCGAGGTGGTTTGAGTTTGCAGAGGGTGTTGGCAGAGCATTGGGGTAGATTTCCAAAATAGATGTTGCAGACTCTGCAAAAGCATCCATCTTCCATTCACTCTGAGGTAATATCCCTCATTTGCAAAGGCTGACAGAAATTTGTTCTTATCGTATAGAAACTGTCATACCTTTTATTATATTATAGTTATTTTTGTGATTTTAATTTTTTGGTAAACTTTTTATTTCGGGATAATTTTACATTTCTAGAAGAGTGCAAAAGCAGTACACAGAGTTCCTATATAACCCTTACCTCATTTCCCTAATGTCAAATGTTGACAGCACTATGGTATTTTATCAAAACTAGGAAACCATTATTGGTGTATTAAACTTCAGACTTTATTTTATTTTACCAGGTTTTTTTTTTTCACTTTTGCCTTTTAAAAAATATTCTCTTGCGGCATCCAAACCAGAATACCACATTGCATTTATTCATCATGTCTCCTTAGTCTCCTCTGGTCTGTGACAGTTTCTCAATCTTTCCTTGTTTTCTGTGACCTTGACAATTTGAGGAGAACTCGTCAGATATTTTATAGAATGTCTTTCAATTTCAGTTTGTCTCATACAGTTCTCATGGTTAGGCTTAAGTTACGGAGTTTTGGGAGGAATATGATAGAGGTGAAGTGCCTTTTTCATCATGCCATATGAGGGGATGCTAGTTTTTGTTTGTTATAATATCTCTTATGCTAGACTATACAAAAGCTCTTCAAGATAAGGAGCAAGAATGTCTTTTTCATTTTTTTATTATTCTGTACTGGTTAATAAAATGTTTTCTAGATAGCAGGTACTGAATATGTATTTACTGACTTAATTAAAAATGAATAAATTCTTATAGTATTCACTATTTGGAGGGAAGAGAAGGGAATATAGTATTTTAATTAGAGTCAAGAAAAGGGAGGCCCACGTCATAAAGTTGGTAATTAATCCAGTTAGGACAAGAAAACAGATTTTTATGACTTTCATTTTTGTGCCAAACTAATGAATCAGACTGCTTTCTATTAATATTTGGTATGCCTAGATTCTCAAATCCCAGAGTTTTCTCTTAGAAATAAATTGATCTGGGGCGCCTGGGCAGCTCAGTTGGTTAAGGATCTGACTCTTGATTTTGGCTGAGGTCATGATCCCATAGTTTGGAGTTCAGGCCCTGGGTCAGGCTCTGTGCTGACAGCACGGAGCCTGCTTGGGATTCTCTGTCTCCCTCTCTGTGTCCCTCCCTTGCTTGCTCTCTGTCTCAAAATAAATAAATAAACTTTTTTTTTTTTTTAAGAAGAAAGGAATTGATTCATTTTCTGTTCAGGGAAATCTCAAAAATGCAGGGAAGCTAAGCTAATCTTCAGGACAATTTGAAAAGTTAGGAAACTATTATGTTAGCTAATGTGGTATACTGCTCAGATATACTCAGTTAAAGTCAGCTTCATGATATAACATTAAGTGGGGGTTTCAAGATTTCTACTTGTCCAGGAGGAGTAGATATTTGTAACCCTTGAATCTTTTTACTTTTTCTGCCTTTACATTATAGTTAGCTGCTTCCTCTGCTTACACATTGTTTGCCCAGAGTCAGGATTGAGACACATCTGGTCTCCTAAGGGATTCAGAATTTGGGGGTCCAGTATTTACTTTTCTAGTCCTTATCATACCAGTGTTCCCTGCCAACAAGACTTTTATGTGTGGTTATTCTTTGAACCCATCTGGTAGGAACCAGAAAACTAAAATAAAATCTCATTCAAGAAGCAGACACATGGATAAGAAACGCTGCCGTGAACATGCATTTCTTGAAACACTTGCTGTAATTCCCTCAAGTCCTATAACCTTTCCTGACATCAGTGAAAATTATTAGTTTTGTTCTCTGCTGTCATGTATCATGGTTACCTCTAATTGAAATGGAGGTGTTCCGAATAGCACAATAAGTTAAGAATCTTGCCAAGTGCCTCATTTGGATAATTTATAGTAGGATTCCAGGCTGATGAGTTCAGAGCCCATGAGTCCCCAGAGTCCTTAATCTTTGATCATATTTTGTGGTGGGACAATGCTTGATGAGAGTGGAGTTTGAAGATAACTGCTCCCTGCAAATGTATTTATCAAATACCAATGTTCCCAGCAAAGTGATTTGAGATGGGGATTACCTATCACTGGAAATGAACCACAAGGAGTATCTTAATTTGAGGAAAGTACAGGCTTGATACTTTTTAATAAATTCCTGATATTGAATGCAACGTACCACAGCTCTCAAGTTTAAATGACTTTTTTCATCAGAGACGTGTAGAAAGTGGAAAAAGAGCTAAGAAAGAAATGAAGGAATTAACATCTTTGGAAAAGATTCTGCTGAGAAGTGGCAATGATAAAGGTAAAAAAAAATGTCATTCTGGATCATGTTGGGGCACATTCCAGTCCACTGCCAATGTGCTTCTCCAGGAGTCTTCAAAATGTGGCATACCAAGCCTAGGAAATTTGTAACATGATCCATTAGGGCATAAAAATAAATTATTAAAACTTACTAGATAGATCTAAATAATATTTAGATTAATATTTAATAAATATTAATATTTATCTACGTAGATAAATCTAAATCTATCGATATTTATCTATTTACACAAATCTTAGTGTAAAATATTATACACATTATAAAACAGATCCCCCAAAACTGGAGTGAGGAAAAAAATGAACTAGTAAGTTTTAATAATTTATTTTTATGCCTTAATGGATTGTGTTGCAAATTTCCTAAATCTATCTATCTATCTATCTATCGGGAGTGCATGCAGCAGTTTTTAAAAATTGAGATACATATGTGATGAGGAAATTTTGATGAACACTGGCAGACTAAACCAGTATGATTTGTGAGCATGTGAGACTGTTCTTGATAATGGGAATACCTTTGTAAATATTCATGTTTTCTGTCATTTATCCATGGTTACTTACCGTACATAGATATACCTGAAAGTTTTCTAAATCTGTGTTTTGATCATATATGAAGTCATATATGACTTCTTGGACTGAGTTTTACATGCTTATTAGACCCTGAAAAGTAGTACTTCCATCATCTACTATATTTTTATTTCAAGATTTAGTGCTTCTTCCCATTCTAGTAGTCTGGTTTGATTGAAATTTCCAGGCTTTTTTTCTTCTGTTACTTTTTTAATTTGATGAATGATGAACATAAACCCTTTTTAAGATAATTAGTTCTCATATTATCAGTGATTCTCCATTTGATATTCGACACTTAACCTTGTTTGAACTTCCTAGAGGTATATTAACCAGAATGTTTTACTGTATTAGATATATAGACATATATAAAGCATTGGTTTAACAATGTATATCACTATTGGTGTTTAGATAGTATGACATTTATTTATTCATTCATTTAACATATTTATTGAATGTCCAGTAGATGCTATAAATGTGCTAAGACATGATTATTGACTTCATACAAGATATAGGTTGATAAGGGAGAAATATGCCTTTCCTTTCATCAACTGTGATAAAAGCTATGAAGCAGAGACACAAAGTGGAAAGCCTGATTGAGTTTAGAGGTCAAGAAAGGTTTCTAGTGGAAATTCTTACACCCGAATGATGAAGATGATGATGCTCAAATGATGATAAACAATGGTACTGAATGTGATGATAATGTATATTTTTTTTGAGTGCTTATGAGTATCAAGCACTCTTCTGAGCACTTTCTGTGAATTCATCCATTTAATTCTCATAATAACCCTAAAAACTAGTTAGTATTATTATTGTGATATTTTGAGTGAGGAGATTAAAAAACAAAATGTAATAATTTGTAGTTGTACAGCTATCAAATGGTGAAACTGAAATTTGTATATTGTCTACCTGATTCACACCAACTTTGTAATGACCATAATGGCTGTGCTGCCAAATAGAAATAAAGGATGGTAGAAATAAAGCTGAGGAAAGATGTTGCAAACACTGGGAACAACATGTAAAAAGAGTTGAATCATGCAGAAGGTAGCATGTATTATTAAAACATAGAAGAAGAATACAGCAGCTGAAGTATGGAGAAAATTTAAGTGAGACAAGAAAGGGATGTGGGGAGTAAACTGAATTGACTGTAATATATATGAAGATTTTGATTTATATTATGGAGATACTGAAAAACCATTTAAGGGTTTTAAGTTTATGTGGTATATGAGTATGTTTGTGTGAGGGGGAGGGAGTATATATTATTTGTGCATGTGAAGGGAGCTGGTGCTTTAAAGATTATTCTGAGCTCTATATTGGGAATGGGTGGCCAGGGGCCAAAAGTGGAGTTGAAATAGTGTCAACCAGGAGGTTGCAGTAGTCCTAGAAATACACTTTGGTGAGTTGGAATAGGGTTGTGATGGTGGAGATAAAGAGAAGAGAATCTGTTCAGCAATGTTTTTCAGGACTCAGAATAAACTGGATCAGTGATATACTAGATGTGAGGAAATAGGAAAATGAAGATGTAGAAGAAAACCTTACAGTTTTTCTTTGTGTAACTGCATAGACCATATTTCCATTACCAAGTTCAAAAGCACTGGAAGAATAATAAGCCTAGGGCAATAGTGAGTGACAAAAGGACACTAAACTGAGCCTTACATAATGTGTAATACCAACTCCTGGTATTACAGTAGAGAAGAATCCTGGTAAGACAGTAGAGAAGAATCCTGTAAGAGGAGTTAGGGTGCAGTCATTAGGAAGACTGCAAAAAAATCAAAGTGTACTCAATAGAGGTTAAAGAGAAATTTAAGAAGGGAGAGGTAAATAGTCAATTGATTGAATGTTACTCAGAAGTCAAAAAAAAGATGACAAATAGACTTGATATGGTGTCATAGACATCCACATACAACTTTCAGTCTTACTAAATGTGTTGAGTGTTCTAAATTTGATTCAAGCACTAACAGGTATGCAATTTATATTCTGAAGTTTTAGTTTATTTGCTTTTAAAATAAGAAAAAACTAAGAAGAAAAGATAATTAAAATGTGTGATCTCTGGAGTTCTTCCTAGTGTGAAAGTTCTGTGATAACAATTAAACTCATTAACATACAGAAAAAGAAAGTATGGATATCAAAAGAATATTGGTACTCACTGAAATGATTTCTGTGAAACAGCACCTACTCTAGTAGTAACCATTCTTTAATAATAACCTGATTACATCTAAGCCCAGAAGATAAAAGTGGTTGAGTGCTCCATTTGGAAAACTATGAAATGAATAAACTGCAGATATTTGCAGACAGCCTTCCTTTCAATGATTAAGAAGAAAACAGCCCTGGAAAAGGAAAGCCCATCTATTCTCATTGGAATCACCTGGAAAATTTACACATATAAGTAGATCCTCTAGTAGTAACACAGCTATTTGGGGAATTTTGTGGAAATAACAATTATGAGTGGGAGAGGAGGACAAAAAAAAGAATGGTACTCTAGATTGTGGTAAATACTAGTTTGTTACCAAAGTAATCACCAATCTCAGACATATGTACATGAGTCTAGTGTGAAAATCTGCAGAACTAGCAGCTTTAAAGAAGGCTATCAAAGAGATACATTAATTTTGTTTACAAGCATTAGAAGATAAAGGACAATATAATAAGAGACCCATGCAATGTACAGTATTAAGCCACATTAAACCATGGTAACCCTCACTTTCCTGACCTGTACAAAAAGGATATTTATAGACATGCAATGGAATTATAAATACATATTAAACATTCATTTATACAGACTGTTTCAATACCTATTTTATGTCACGTTTTCTGCTGGGCACTAGGACCTTCCCTCTAAAACTTGCATCTCAGTTGAGAAAATAGCCAAGTAAATAAACTTGGTCAACACAGAGTTAAGGTAGTCTTATACAGGGGCATTTATTTAGAGGAAACAGAAGAATCTTCCCAGAAGAGGTGATATGTAAGCTACATCTTAAAGATGAATAGTCAAGAAATGGTATGTGTTGGGGGGATAGAAAGTAATCCAATACTTTATTTTGAGCAAAAATAACCCAAAGGCCTAGAAGGGAGGAAAAGCATATTGCATATATGGTAATTCATGTAGGACAGTTCGGATGGAGAATTGAGTGAGGTTGTAGGGTTAAGAACAAAGAGAAAATTGGGGAGAGAAAATTCTCATAAGACTAGTGTGCCTTGCTAATAGTAGGTTTTGGCAGAGGTTGTCTTAGTCAAGTTTGAGTTGTCACTTTATGGAGTTTGTTATAAAGTCATTTTATGGAACATAAAGTGAAGGGGATCATATGGCAATCCAGGTGAATGATGATGGAGGTCTGAGTTAAAGGTTTGTAGAGATGGAGAAAGTTAGATATATGGTAGAATTCTAAACAGGTATGAGAAACAAGATTGTGTGATTGGCAGGGAATGGGGATAAAGATGTCATCAGGATTTTTTCTGGGACACCTAAATGGATAAAGGGCCATTCACTGGGATAGTGTCTTGGTCTCCTTGGGGTGCTATAACAAAGTACCATAGACTAGGAGCTTATAAACAACAGAAATTTATTTCTCACAATTCTAGAGGCTGGACATTTGAGATCGGTGTGCTATAGTATGGTCAAGTTCTGGTGAGGGCCCTGTGATGATTGTAGACTGCCAACTTCTCATTATATTCTCACATGATGGACAGCAGAGACTGCGGAAGCTGTCTTGTGACTCTTACAATAATCCTATTAGGAGGGCTTCACCCTTGTGATCCTATCTAATTCTAATCACCTCTCAAAGGCACCACATTCTAATATTATCACCTTGGGAGATAGGGTTTCAATAAATGAAATTTGAGAGGACATAACATTCAATATGTAACATATCGGGAAGAAAGGAGGAGAATATAGTGCTTTCTAGTACACCCAAGTAGAGTTTGAAGTTTCATGGAATATTCATGAGGGTAGATTTAGCTGGAAGTTAGATATTTATGTGATTGGATTTCAGAGAAGATATTTAGGTAGTAATAAAGGTAATATTTGACTCAGTGGGAGTAGAATTGAGGTTATCTAGGAAAAACATTTACAGTGAGAGGAGGAGAGGAAAAACTCTGAAGGATGTAACATACAAACAAAAAGCAGATTAATAGAGAAAATGGAGGAAACCGAGAAGTAGAAGCCAGAGAGATAGAAGGAAAAAAAAAAAAAAGTTTGGAGACATAGGTGCCAAAGGGAGAAAAACCCTTCAAGAAAAAGAGAGGTGTCAATAGTGTCAAATGCATGAAAGAATAAAATACAAATAAATATACTGGATATACTAAATATGAAACCATTGAAAGATTTTGTGAAAGCAATTTTTGTGGAGTCATTCAGTTAAATGCCATATTGCTTTGCTCTGAGCTCTGAGTGGGATATTAGGCAAAAACTAAGGACAGCTGTGTTGAGAAACTTGTCTGTGTTAGGTTATTTGGCTCACTTCAATGCTGATATTAGGAACCTATAGATAAGAAGCTAAAAATAACAAAGCATGGAGGATTGAAGAAGGATTATCTGAAGAGTTAACTTCTTCCGGAGGAAGTTTCTCTTCTCTCTGCAGAAAAGTGATACATATTTGGATATGTTATACCTAATAACTGACTAGCTTAAATATTAAGCAGTAGTACTAAATGTTTGGTTTGGTTTAGAAAGTGACCATTTCTTTGAAATGCCTCAAAAACTCAGTTCCATAGGAGACACAACTTGAGGAACCATTGAGGAAGAAAGTGTAAAGGCCAAAAGGAAGGCCTTTACACACACTCATGCACACACACACACACACACACACACACACAGAGCAGATTAAATATTACTCATATAAGCAAATATACAGTAGACCCATAATCTTATACATTTCTGAGCAGAGGTATAAGTGATAAGCATATGAACAGGTTGATCAAATTTCCAAAGACAGTACACAGCTGCCCCTAACTTCAAGACAATCCCTCTACTCAGTGTAAAAAATCCATTAACACAGGTGTCTGTCAACTTATACACGTAGACAAAGAATTCTGACAAACGTGGACTTTTCACTTGTAGTTGATGGGGTTGTTGTCCTGTAGACTCAGATGAAAAGATTCATTTTATAAAACCAAGACTTCTTCCCAACCCCCAATGTATAAATCCCCACATTTTAATTTTTCTCATCTTGAAACTCTCATAAAGGACCAATTTACCAGTTTCCCAAGTAAGGGTAGTGAAGCCATAGGGAAAGAGAATGTCTTTTGTTTCTTGGCATAAGTACCCTTTTGAATTCACAACAGTATGTGAGCACGCTTACAGCATTTTCAATATAACATTAGAGTGTGAAAAAGAAAAGGCAGCGATCACCCTGAGAGAAATGCTATTGAGAATAACTGGAAAAAAGTCATCTTCTTCATGGTAAGATTCACAAAGTAATTCCATGGCAGAAAAGTCAAGGTAAATATTTACTCCAACTTTCTGAGAATCTGCAGGAGGCTAAAACCTTCAGTGTTTCTATTTTAATATTTATTTCATGCTTTCGTAAATTAGTTTCATGACCATCATTTCCCAAAGGGTCACTATTTGAGGAAATTGCTGCATGGGGACCATTCTCTGATGCTGATATGGAATAATTTTTTTTTTTTTTTCAGTAAGGAAAAAAAATATCCCCATCAGCCCTTTGGCATAGAAGGAATCCAGCATTTCTGTATATATCCTGGTTGGGCCACCCATATCCTATGGGAAAAATACATACTAGTTAACTATTTTGTTTGTGAAGGAATTAGAAGGTAACCCTTGAGAAGAAAATTTCAGAATTCATGACAGTGGCTAAACCACCAAATGAGTAAACTTGAATATTGCAAATTATTGTGATTTTTCAGGATGAAATGACCCAAAACTCCTGTGCATATTTGACTTCTCCTTCATGCATGGATAAAAGAAACTCTGTGATTAAAAAAAAATGTTTTTGCTTTCTATCTCATCTGCCACCATGTTCAGCTCCATGAACTTTATCTGAATCTGGTATAATAGGAGCTGGACATAAGTATTTAGTCATTGTCATTTTCAGTTTATTCAAGGGTCCAAACTTATCAATCATTTATCAAACTAGAATTCAAACAATGAGCTTATTTTGCATTAAATCAGGTATCTCTGTGGTGTATATGTGGGGGTGAGTGTATGTAGAAGACACTTTTCACCTTAACTAAAATTCTTAAATCAATTGCAGTTAGATGTTAGCCATATTTTGGAAAGAAATAAATAGAACAGGAAAGGGGAGTAAAGATGTTATAGCTTCTTCTTTGCTAGGAATCAGAGGAGATAGTGGAGAAATGGATCCAAAGAGAGAGCTATAGGAAGTTACAAAATGATTTAAGAATAAATTTTGATACATTGTTTATCTGGATTATAGTTGGTTACATCATAGTTTTAAGGAGAAAGTTTAAGATTATAGGTTAGATAAGATTCACGATTTGAATTGTGCCTTCACCTCTTAATTTAGTGTAATCTTGAGCAAGTTACTTTATCTCAAAGAACCATAGTTTCTTTATCAATAAAATTGAAATGATAATATCTACCTTATTGAGTTGCCAAGAAGGTCAAATAAAATAAAGCCTGTGAAAATCCTTTTTAAATTATAAGAAGTTATACAAATATTAGGAATATTATGCATTGAAAATTTTCCAAATGGATAAAATAGTAAGGATTCTTCCCACATTTTCTTTATAAAAGAAATATACAAATGGCTCAATTGCCCAGCTACCTTACTGGCAGAAAGTCTAGTGTCTCCCTATTGACTATCAGTAACACTCAAGGGGGACACACAGTCCTAAGAGGAGGCTGTGTTTTGTTTTCACTTTATAATTGGTAGAGAGCTAGAGTCTAATCAGTCTACCACTGCCACAATTTATTGCTGTCACATGATATTGCTGTTAAAAATGGATCACACACAGTTCACCAGCTTATGCTGGGTCGCTGCAGATACTCCAATCAGGCTGCCATGGCTTTGCAGAGAGGACAGTCCTACTCATGCGAAACTCAGCCAAGCGTTCTGCATTGGTGGCAGCTCTTAGAAAGTTCTAATATTTTGTTTACATTGTTTATATTTCCATTTCTGTATCTGCCAGGGCACAAACAGGCTCTTGGAACTCCATTTGTTTCGGGACCACTAACAACCATGTCAGGAACCCATTAATAGTCATCCTTTGCCTGCCAATCAATCCATGCTCTCAAGAAGAGCAAGATATCCTTCTAAAGTTCTTGTGCTGTGTATGTACTTCCTTGTCATTCTGTGGGAGGCTAAATGAATTTGAATTTGGAGCAATTAACTTTTCTATGAATGTCTTCTAAAATCATTCCAATAAATTCCATACCTACCTTTCAGGGAAAGCCACTTTCATCCATCTCCAGAAGATTTTCTGCCACCTCCTTCATTCAAGAAGAGAAAACAAGGACAAAATGAAACTGTTAAATTTAATTTTACCCCTCTAGTAGGCTACAGAGTCAACAGAGTTTGCTATAGATCAATAATTTTGGAGGCTCCGTATATTAATTGAGCAATGCAAGATGCTATAACAAACAAACCCTAGAATTTAAGCAGCTTAACATCATAGATGCTTCTCTCTTCCTCAGGGAACTGTCCAAACTGGCTCCAGCATCCAGTGGGCCTGTGTTTTCTGCCAGTAAATTAGGGCAGAGAAAGCATATTGGCTATTTAACTTGCTTCAGAAGTTACATCACCTGGGTTCATATTTTATTGATAAAAACCAGTCAACCCCTCCTTTGATCTATGAGGTAGGAGTAAGAAGACTGGGGAATGTAGTCCTTGGCTAGATCATTACTAACTGATAACAACACAATAAAATACAAGGGAGGAAGGACAGCAAAGTACTTCTGCCACATTATATCTATGCTACCACCCTCTAAGCTCTTTAAATTCTGTTCCAGTATAAAGCCAGCACTCACCCTTGCAACTCCTGTGTTCTCCCGTGTTGATGTTCCAAGAGTCAAACCCCTGATTACAAATTTGGCTGATAGAAAATAACTACTAGTCATGTGGCTTGAAGGGTACCCAGCCTCATGTAAGATTTTAAGAGAACATGGCATTTGAATCTTGAATTATAGGCTGCATAACTGATGAAAGAAGGTGTAATTAAAAGGCTGAAAGAGAGGGGCGCCTGGGTGGCTTGGTCAGTTAAGCGTCCGACTTCGGCTCAGGTCATGATCTCACGGTCCGTGAGTTCAAGCCCTGCATCGGGCTCTGTGCTGACAGCTCAGAGCCTGGAGCCTGTTTCAGATTCTGTGTCTCCCTCCCTCTCTGCCCCTCCCCCGTTCATGCTCTGTCTCTCTCTGTCTCAAAAATAAATAAATGTTTAAAAATAAAATAAAATAAAATAAAATAAAAGGCTGAAAGAGAGAAATTGAACAACGCTGATGTCCACCAACAATCTAGTTGTTTCAATTTTCTGAGAAACAGTGAAAGGTATCACAACTATTTTCAGTGAATTTATTTAAGCTAGCATGTATTTCTTGGAATAACTAATTAGTTTAGAGTTTCAGAGTTTGTAGACTTTAGATAATCATTGTATTCACTATAAATATAGCTGTGCACCTAAATTTCAGAATCCACTATGTTTTCCCTCAACTCACTTTGTAATAGAAAGGCAGGCAGTGTATAGAGTCTAACAGAATTCAATGAAGGAGTGAAGGTAATAAACAAAGGACATTTTTGCCTTCTGATGCTTACATTGCAATTTTCATTTTGTTCAATAGCTGAGATACAACTCTTCTAAACTCACCTGATACCATTTGACCTTTTTTCCTGTATGCATTCCTCAGTCTTTCCAGGCTTCTGGGTGCTGTGCTACCTATTTCCTCTGTTGGGCTTTCTCATCCCCTACCTCTTGGCATAGCCGACTCATCTCATCCTTCTGGTTTCAACTTTGCTCTCCCTGATCCTACAATCTAAAGTCACATGCTCCCAACCCCACCATTCCTTTAGAATTTTCCATCAGTGACATTCTATTTGTTTCCTCTTTGCATTTATATAAACATCAGAAATTATTACACAATCATAAATATCTGGCTAAATATTTACGTATTCAGTTGTTTCAGAAATGAAGCTTTCTGCTTTGTTTTTCTAAAACCGAACTGAATTTCATGTTAAGAAAGTCCTAGGTCACATTTCATGAGGTGACAGACACTTGATCTCAGTACATTAAGGACACCCCAGCCTCTCGCTCTGTCACCAGATTCTGAGTTGTCACTAAATTTTAGGGGTTCACCTAATGCCCGTTAATAGGTGGTAAGGTGTGGTATGTGTGTGGTGGGGAGGGAATCCTGTGATGTGTTCTTTTCTGTGAGACTAAATGAACTTTGAGCTTCAGGACCCCATCCATTGTCTTGTATCCAGTTTTGTATTCTTTCTACTAAAAGAGAAGCCCCCAGTTGTGTAAGCTTTAAGTTCCCCAAAACCTAAATCTGCTCCTGATAATACCTTTAGAAAGCCCATAGAACTAAATGCTGTATTTTCATGAGTTAATCCTTCCATGCAAGTATCATTTTCACTTGGGGAGCCTCAGATTAAGAGGAAGAGGGACAAATTGCTTGCTCTGATATCTCTGTCATTGGAGGGGTGTTTGACACTGCTACCACATTTATGCCCCCAAAAAGAAGCCTATGTAGCCACAGTGGCCATGTTTAAAATTAAAAGACTGATAGATTCTCACGCAAAGGTGTAATACAGTATTATTTTGTTAATTCCAACAGAAGGAACTAGAAGAGGGAATAAGGAATAAAGCAAGTTTATTGGGGACCAAATATATGCCAAGCACTTTAGATTTTCTCATTATTTCTTATGGACAGATGAATGATGAATGCATAACAGATATGATTCACATCTCTTTACAGAATAGAAAACCTCAGAAGGAGTGAATTTCCTTCCCAAGGTCACTTATCTAGTAAGTGGCCAAATAGATGCACTTACTTCCTTATGGCTCCCAGTTCTTTATAGGTACAATAAATACCCTGTGGAATATAGGGTATTTGTCTCTGTTAGTATGATGTGCTTAAGACCAGCATTACTGTGTAATATGAACATTATATGTATGCTTTCAAAAATAATGATATTCCTTAAATGTAAATGAGTTGTGTATTCTACACATATTTTTAAGATACCCTATGTATTTTGATCACAGCAAACCAAAGAAACAGACAAATGAAAGAGAAACACAAAAAAGTAGGTGTATGCACACAAACCACCTTTTGTATGAGACATGGGGAAGCAACCACATATACTGCTGTGAGACCTGTGGCCATCAGAGAAGCATTTCAAAGATGATAGATGAAATCAAACTGGATTGGAGATCGTGGACAGGGATGGCAGGAGTGGGAATCTCATGGCTAGAGAAGAAAAAGCTGATTTGGAAAGAGGGATAGAGGGAGCAATATAAAAAAAACAAACTCACAATGGAAGGAATGAAAATAAAATAAAACAAAGCTCTTCCATTATTTTCAGTCCCATAAGGAGCATGCCAAACAACAACTTGCTGTCAGAATGAAACTCTGAGTGTTCCCATCAGAACTAAGTTACACTAAACAGGAGCAGCTCTCGTGGTATTATCTGCTGTCATTTCTTGGTAAATCCGTGTCATTAGCATTGATTTCTCAAGGAGAGATTAAAAGAGGTTTAGTTAGGAGAGTAAGGCAGGAGTGGATATTATCCAAGCCAATGCAGCTCTGGGTCTCAAAGATGACATTTTCCTCTCTGCTTCATTAACTTGCAGAGCTTGTTGAGCTTTGGCTGTTTCTAATTAATTCTTTTACTGGCTTTTTGAATGTGTATCATCGCTGGCAAACCATATAAAATGAAGAAATCTCTCTAAGGTTTTACCCTTTTAATTATTATTTTTATTGCTTAAATGAAGCTCCAGAATTGCAAATGTTGACATTTTGGTTTATTCTAGTCATTAGAGTTTTAAAAGGGGGGAAAAAAGAAAAAAGAAAGAAAGAAAGAAAGAGGAGGAGGAAAAGGGTAAGGTGGAGAGGTGGTGTTAAGCCAAGGAAATGAGAGGAGGTTGGGTCTCAATTGTGGAGATAAACACCAGGAAGGGAAAAACAAACAGGTTTGTCGAAAGTGACCTCCATGATGGTTTTGCCCTTTCTCAAAAGAACAGGAAATGAAATATCATTAGAGGTAATTCCTAGTGGTCTCTCACACCAGCCAATACTCAGATTACACAGTGCTTGGTACTGCTCATGCCCTTTGCTTTTATTTAAGCAAGTAGTTCCTAGCAAGTGTGGTACACAGTTTGTGTGTGTGTGTGTGTGTGTGTGTGTGTGTGTGTGTGTGTTTGTCTTCTTTGGGATATTAGAAATAAGAATAACTTGGGGAAAAATAAATTTCAATCAAAACAATTTGGTTAACAAGGGAATTTGTTTTGGTGATTCAGAGAGCAATCCCTTAGAACAGCCAGCTCTGGCAGGCCTAATAAGTCAGTTTCAGCCAAAATTAATTGAATACCTATGTAAAAAATACTATGTTGACCATGTGTATATATGCTGGAGGATGTTTATAGGTAGAGTATTATAAAGAAATGCTGGAGAAATCTACGTCTTAGTATTTTACATGGAGTTATAAGACACATTCAAATAAAAACATAACACATGCTATTACCAATAGTTTCCTTTCCATACATTGAAAGGAAGTTTGATTTACAAGTCCATTTTTGAAGTTGGGAGGCATTTTTCCTGTAGAATTGTGTTTTAGATAGGGCGTTTTAGTTCCCAAGCCACTCACAGAAGCCTATTTAAGTCATAATGTAGCTGAACTACAGTAATGTCCTAATAACACTGTGGAAACTAAATACAAAGCGAAGCAATGTTTCTGTGGGGTAATGCATTCAGAATTTAAATTTGCATCTCCAGGAATGGGTCTCTGCCTGCTGTTGTGGGTAGGAAGTTATCTTAACTCCAAGTCCTTAGGGCCACTTTCATTTCTACTCAGAGCTTCAGCAGGGCAGGGCCTGTAGACGTGTAGAAGTAGGTACTGAGGCACAATAGGGAAGTATCAGAGCATGATGGTGATGAATTTTGAGAAATTGAGGGTTCTGGTCTGTATGAATGCCTGGGGACATGGTTTGGCCTGGCCAGTCCCTGGTTACAAAGTTGTTTTTCATTTATGTACGCTAAGAAAAGGATGGGATTCTCATCTTGCTGTATCCCAGCATTGGCCTCACAACTTTTCTCTCCTTTTAGCACATCCTTGAAAGGACTGCATAGTTCTTTTAAGAATTCTTAAGATTTGTTTGCTTTTTTTTTTTTAATGCTTATTTGAAGGCAAGGAAGATACAGAAGAAAAGACTTTTTCTTTTTCTACTTCCATACCCATCTCCTTTTCCCTCAGTGTATTTTCTCACGTTGTAGCTTAAACCCTAGAGAAAAAGCCAAAATATATGCAGAATAATTTACATTTCAAAGAACTAACTGAACACTTATGCCATCTCTATCCAGGCAATGAGAGCATTGAGAGGATAGAACACTAATATAAAAAATAATAATAATAAGTCATATTTATTGATTACCACATGGTGTTTTAGATAATTTGCATGTATTAACTCATTGGATATTCAAAAACATTCTAAATAGTAAGTACAATTATTAACTCTTATGTACAGATGAGAAAATGGAGACACTACCCAAGATCACAGAGCTTCATGGGTGATGAAGTGATGATGGTTTCTTCAAAGGGAATGAATGAGGCCCCAGAATGCTGCTAAGACCAGTGTTGACACCAGGATACTACAAAACCACTGGGCTAAGAAAGGCCTGGGTTAGGGGGTGTTATTTACCTCTAGCCTCCTTTTGGTCCTAATCATCCACAGAAGTTAGTTCAGCCCCTACAATTCTGAATTGACTCTAGAATCTAGCAAGGTAAAACAGAGGGATACATTTCAGAGTACCACCTCCAGTATATAAGAAAATATATTTTCTTATTTTTCTTTAACTCACCTTCATTTATAAATATGATTCTCCATTCCACTAGATTTTGGAAAATTTAGTTTAGTTGCTCTTAAAATTTCCCTAGTGCAATATAGGATTCTAGGATCTTATGTGTAGATTGAAGGTTTGAATAGATGCCGACACCCCATCATCTATCTATATAGATTAACTCAGAGACATCCATTATTCCTGGGTATATGATCTCTTAGGTTTTCAGGTTCTATGTTACCTCCAATTCATACTTGGGATTTAGGAATTTTTAATAAGTTGGAGAATTCTGTGCCTGGAGCCCACATACTCTCTTGCCTTTTTAATTGTGTGTGTTGGGTGGGGGGAGGGTCTTGCTATTAACTAGCAGTGCTGCCTGGATTTAAAGACCAGAGCCTCATTGCTCTGGGACCTCCAGATTTTCTTCCCCCAGTTCCAAACGAGCTTAGAAAAACTTTCTATTATGGGGAAAGATTCTCTTTTCACATTCCTTCTTGTGCTCCTTTTAGACCATACCCTTACATCACTTATCTTGGAAAACATTCTACCTTCTCTGAAGGATTTAATCTTTTAAGAAAAAAAAAAATCAGAAACAGGTATAGGCTACCTCAGCTCTTCACCTGGAGCAGGACAATGATAGAATCAGAGAACTAGTTGAATGAAGGGAAAGAAAAGGAAGCAATGTGGAAGACAAATAAAACATGTTTTCTTGATATTTCAAAATGTTTTCCAATCATAGCAAGAATAAAGAGGGATCCCTAGGAAAAGGTAAAAAGGCAGGGAAAAGAAAGTTGTAAGGGAAGCCAATCACTGGCAGCAACCAGTGGGTAATGGGGATTTCTGCAATCCTAATTTCTATCTGGGAGCATTGGCCATCCCTAGCCATTAGATAAAGGATGACTGGAATGGAAAAAACTGGATGATGGAATTATGGAGGAAGGACATGGGGCTTTTTCTGAGTTTTGAAAGATGAGTAAGACTGGGAAAAGCAGGAACATGAAAGAAGACACATGAGATAGAAGACTACCTAGTTAAATATAAACACTTGCAACTATAAGCATGTGGAGTCAAGTATAGCCCACAATGAAAGAAACAGAATCAGACTAGCACTGGGCAAGCACGAAGTTCAGGCTCATGTAGCTGTTCTTTCTCTGCCACACACTGGCCATGAGACCTTCCACATGGAGGTTAAGTTTCTCCTGGAGAATAAGGGAGTTGATTGCTATCAGTTTGCTTCCTGTGCTTATGCAGTTCTGTATGTGATACTGAAAAATTTGACCCCCCACCCAGATGTTGAGCATGGAAGTTATCAATTTGTTTGACTGGGAATTATGAAATGAGCATACTGTGTGCTCCCTTCTCTTAAGGAATTTAGTCACCATTAAATGTAAACATTGAAGGAAGTAAAATATTCTTTTCTTTGCTTCTCTGGCCTGATTTCCCTTTTTTTATTCCTTGAATAAGTCATGCAACTTATTTTTTTGACTGCACCTCTCTCTTTGTTCCTCTTTCTCATCTCTGTAAAATGAGTCCCAGTGAGACTCTGGCCATGAGTACAAGTGTGTAGATGACCCAGTGAAGAGCTGGTATAGCTCGTGTGGCTGTACTAATGAACCAATTCTATAAGTACAGAGGCAATGGATTAGAGCAGTTACGGTGTCTCTACACAGCCAAAATTAATTTTCTAGAGTTCCAGAGTGGCCCAATTCTAAGATATTTACTTGCACTTCCCTCAGACGCTGTGCTCCTCTGTTTAGCTCTCAATAAAATCCAAGAGTTCTAGGCTTCAAACTGTATCTGGCTTTTTCTTTGAAATTTCGTATAGCTTCCTTCAAGAATCTACATCTTTAAAAAGAGACCTCTGTTCTGTAATTTGTTTTTCAAAAAACAAACAAACAAACAAAAGGATTGTGTGGAGTTCGGCAAGAGGGGAGGATTTTTTAGTATTGGTCAAAATTATTTCTTTCCAAAATATCTTGAGCTTCAGTGTAATTATTTTCCATTAGTGTATTTTTATTTTAATATATTTATCTCTTTACCTCCAATGGGGAGCAGAGAAGAATTAGAAAGGAGGATGAGTCTGTTTGCACTTGGATTTGTCCTTACATAACCATCAGGTGTTCTGGCAAACGACGATACCGAGTTTGAAGGAATGCTGGAAAGCAGTCATCCGGAAGAAAATAAATTGGAGATTAAAAATGTCTGGTTTTTTGCCATAGTGGTTTTTTGAGTCAAATGCCTTTGACTTTCATGAAGATCATAATGAGTAAATACAGAAATGATTCAGTGTTTATGAGTGTTTGAGTTCTGGAGGAGGGAAGCAGAGAGGTGACAGAGGGGTGGCATTTGCCAGTGAATAAAACTTCTTCCAGGCAGGTGGCTAAATCTTGACAAACTGCCAAAGCACTTAACAGCAGCCACTGTTGCTCAAGGCACTCTTCCATGCTTTAATTTTTTCCAGACTGAAATACCTTGAGCAAAAGAAGCTGCCAGCAACTGCCATCAAGGGAGGGTTGTAGAAATGACAGAAAGAGAGGTTGACTGTCTGAGCCAGGTGAGGCAATAGGTGGGCCTTCTGGTGATGGAGAAATGGTGAGAACAAGGTGAATGGGGGTAGCTGCAGGAATGTGAGTGTCTCAGGAAACCAGGAAATCTGCTCTTTAATCTTCATAGAGGACATAGCAAAATCCTAGTAATTGTGGAAACAGGGATCATGCCTGTTAACCCACTGGTGTGACTCCACTGTCAGGCATAGAGTTATAAATATTGAATATTATTTAAAAAGATGGAATATAATCCAATTGGAGACAGACTGGACTGGGAGGGCACAAGTAAGCTGAATTAAATTGGGTGATAAGTTGTACAGGTAGTTCCCATTTGTCTTGAATACTGGAGCACAGGCCTGGCTTCTAGTTCCACCTCTGCTGTATCTGACCATGTGATTTTGAAAGTCCAGGTAGCTTCTCCAGAGCTTAATATCTTTCTCTGCTAAACAACAACAACAAAATAACAACAAAGAATGATCGAATCGTTCAATGATTAATCATAACTTCCAGGCCTGATACTGTATTATTATTACTTTTTTTCTTAGAGAGACTTTCAAAATGGCAGATGCTCAGGGACAGAAGGCAGACAGAGTGTGTTAAAATGTGATTAAAAATAATACATAAATGCAATAATTGAAATTGGAAATGCAAGCATCAATGAGGTCACTTGTCCATGGGGGGAAGTGAGCTATTATAAAACATATCCCTGACTCTTCATTAACATTAACATGATTGAGAATTTATTTTTAAACCCAAGCAGTATATGATTTTGCCTGTAAATCCGCCTTGACGAAATGAGAGCCTCAAGCAAGAGCAGGGCTGAGAGAGCATAATAGCTTTGGGTGAGTTTAGTAGGTCTTACAGCTTATGTGTCTGTTTGTTTCATATCTGCAAGATCACTTGTCAGAAATAAAATTCCCCTAAGTCTCTATCTCCGTTTCCTACTTTATCTGCCCACTCAGAAGGCTTGTGTGCATCAGGCACATATCCTCATAGACAGACTAAGTAAAATTTTAGTATACAGCTTGGAACAGAGATTTATTCAAAATCAAATAGTTTCTTATTTGGTGAGAGTGCTTATGAAAGGAATACCAAACATATAGCCACCACAGTGGTATGACTGTTGGTTTTCTAGGAAAGGGTCCCCCCTAGAATATACTTTGTTGACCTTCTCAAAGGAACTACTTTACCACGGGGCAAATATTTTCTTCCCAATATCACATTCCATATTCATGCAATATCACATAGCTCATACTCATGCTACAGTGTAAATAAAAGATAGCCAAATATTATCTGAGGTCAATTTGAAGAGGAGCGGTAAAGGAGTAGGTAATACCATAAATGTTTATATGCTTGAAGCTGAAGCATCATCACCATAATTTTGTCACAAGTTGGTTCTAACTAAAAGGTCAAGTATGAATTAGTCATAATGTACTTTTTATTTTATTTTTTATTTTATTTTATTTTATCGTATTGTATTTCATTGTATTGTATTTTATTGTATTTTAGTTTAGTTTAGTTTAGTTTAGTTTTTACTTTCCTTTTTACTTTACTGTTTTATGTTATCTGGAAGGGTTTACATAGAATGCTAACAAGAAATAAAGATTGGTAGTATGATAGAATAGAAAAAGCACTGCTGGGGTGCCTGGGTGGCTCAGTTGGTTGAGTGTCTGACATCAGCTCAGGTCATGATCTCATGATTTCATGGTTCCTGAGTTAGAGGCCTGCATCTAGCTTGCTGCTGTCAGTGCCTGCTTTGATCCTATGTCCCCCTCTCTCCCCATCCCTCCCCCACTTGTGCTCTCTCTCAAAAATAAATAAACATTAAAAAAGAAGAAGAAGAAGAAAAAGAAATAGGAGAAGGAGAAGAAGAAAAAGCACTCTTCCTGGAATTAGGAGATTTAAATTCTAAACTTCTGGCCTTGCACAAGTCAATATCTCTGAGCTTCTGTTTTGGTTTCCTTTGTTTGTTTTAATGTGTAAAACAAGGGGAGATATGACAGTGATCTCTGTGGACCTCTTCAATCCTAAATTTTTCAACTACCTATAATTAAGAATTAAATTGTTTGGTACAATATTTTAGATTGAAGAGGGCATCATCCCATATGCACAGGATACATAAACACAATGGGACATTTAATTTGAGAATGTAGAAGATGAGGTTACATAGGTAAGGTTGGGTCAATCTTTGAAGAACGCTAAATCTTGGAGTGGGAATTCTGACTTGGTGCATTTCATTTCATCCTCGACAAATTAGCATACAATGGACTCTGTTGAATATGAATCTGAAAGAATGGAGAAAGCATTCTTTTACCAATCTGTCTCTCATACTACTCCCTGACAGCATTCTATTATTATTTCAGCCTCACAGATAAAAAATTGTAGACCAAAGATTGGGAGGATCTTTTCCCAATACCTCAAAGAAGTTAAATGGTACAGTCAGAACTTGAACCCAAATCTCACAAACAGACTTTTAAAGCTAAAGTAACATCATAATAAGTCATTCAGTTTAAGACTCCAGGTACATTGCTACTTTTTTTTCTAAGTTTTATTTATTTATTTTGAGAAGGACAGAGACAGCGCAAGCAGGGAAGGGGCAGAGAGAGAGAGAGAGAATCCCAAGCAGACTATGTGTTGCTTGACGTGAGGCTCAAACCCGTGAACTGTGAGATCATGACCTGAACTGAAACCAGTAGTCGGATGCTCAACCAACTGAGCCACCCAGGCACGCCTAATAAGTACAGTACTACTTTGACAAAACATATGATTCACAAATCTTTTGTTTAAAAATAAAAGCAGATTTAGCAGAGATATTTTGCAACTATATAACTAAAATTTCTATTTTAAAAATGCCTATTTTTGTTTGCCTCCATCATATGGAGATATGAATAAATACTTCTAAGAATGTTCATGTCAATATAGTCCTGTTTGATGCCTATATCCCTTTGAAGCTTATAACACTCTTATACTCATTTAAACAAGTGTTTATTATATTATTTCCAAGCTATTTCGGTGCTCTATTAAAGAGAATATAAGACAGTGCTTACCTTCAAGAAATTTGCAGTTTACATCATCAGGGAAATACAAATCAAAGCCACACTGAGATACCACCTCACACTGGTCAGAGTGGCTATAATGAACAAATCAGGAGACTACAGATGCTGGAGAGGATGTGGAGAAACGGGAACCTGTTGTACTATTGGTGGGAATGCAAACTGGTGCAGCTGCTCTAGAAAACAGTGTGGAGGTTCCTCAAAAAATTAAAAATAGAACTACCCTATGACCCAGCAATAGTACTGCTAGGAATTTACCCAAGGGATACAGGAGTGCTGATGCATAGGGGCACTTGTACCCCAATGTTTATAGCAGCACTTTCAACAATAGTCAAATTATGGAAAGAGCCTAAATGTCCATCAACTGATGAATGAATAAAGAAATTGTGGTTTATATACACAATGGAATTATACATGGCATTGAGAAAGAATGAAATATGGCCTTTTGTAGCAACGTGAGTGGAACCGGAGAGTGTTTTGCTAAGTGAAATAAGTCATAGAGAGAAAGACAGATACCATATGTTTCACTCTTATGTGGATCCTGAGAAACTTAACTGAAGACCATGGGGGAGGGGAAGAAAAAAAAAAAGGTTAGAGAGGGAGAGAGCCAAAGCATAAGAGACTCTTAAAAACAGAGGGCAAACTGAGGGTTGATGGGGGGTAGGGGAGAGGGGAAAGTGGGTGATGGGCATTGAGGAGGGTACTTGTTGGGATGAGCACTGGGTGTTGTATGGAAGCCCATTTAACAATAAATCATACTTAAAAAAAGAAATTTGCAGTTTAGTTTGGGAACTACTCTTGATAAAAAGTGATAAATAACAGTATACAAAAATTAATTGTAACAGCTTAAAAATGATCAAATGTCATGTCCCCTGGAATCTGGGTAGCATCTGTTTGACCAAAAGAATTTAGTGGAAGTGACACTGCCAGTTTGGGGGCATGGATTTTAAGAGACTGGAAGGTTACATTTCTTATCTCTTTAAATACTTGAATTTGAAACCTAACCAACATTCTGTGAGGAAGCCTAACTAGTCCCACTGATAGGCTTATGTAGAAAGGAACTAAGGCTCCCAACAGAAAGGTTCAACTGACAGTAACCACTGGTTTGCCAACCATGAGAGTAAGCCATCTTGTAATTGGATTTTCTAGCCTCAGTCAGGGTGTTTGAATTGACACTGGCGGAGCACAGACAAGCCACTAGCAAAGCTCTGCCCAAATTACAGCTCTGTGAGCAAAAAATGATTGTTTAAAATGTAAATGCATTAAGTTGGGAGATGTTTGTTAGGTAACAATAGATATATACAACACCAGGTTTTGTTTGTTTTGTTCCGATTTTTTCTAAACATTTTTCTCTCCATAAGTTTGTTGGGACTTTTCTCAGAACTTACCTACTCAGAGGTATCTTCCCTGTCAACTCTACCTAAACACTTTACTACCCAAGTATTTCCCATAACCTTGCTTTATTTTTTGTTATAGCATATATTTCTAACTCAATTATTACATAAATCTATTATCAATTTTTCTCTGCATCACTAGCGTATAAGATTCATAAGTAGAGCGATTTTCTTTTTGTTTAGTGCTATATCCCTACTTCCTAGTGAACTATCCCTTAGTGCTTGACATTATAGCCAATGCTTAATAACTGTGAATAAATGCATGATAAGTGAAATGCAAAGTGCCAGGGTGGCTCAGAGATAGTGGAGGTCACAGTGACTTCTCAGATTAAATAACCAAGAGGAATTTGTTTACCAGATGAACTGGGGAGTATAAGAAGGATTTGGAGAGTAGAAATGGGAAGGAAGAAGAAAAAGAAGAACTTTTAGTTGAGAGAAATAGAAAAAAATAATAGTTCAAAAAAGAGTGCATGGTATAGTCAAGGAAAGTCAGACTATTTGGAATGGAAAAATAATGTGTAGTCATGTCAAATAATATTTTTATTTTATACTGAGAACCACCCACTTCTTTAGATGAGTGACCTATCCTGGTGTGGCAGTTATCTTCCAAGGTGGTCTACCTTCTGGTGTTTGTGGTTTTTGTTGTCCCTTATCCCAGTAAAGGGGCCTGACTTGTATAACTAACAGGATTTTGCAGAAATGGTAATATGTGACTTCTGAGAGTCTGAGATCATAATGATATTATGGCTTTTTCCCTGCTCTCTTGGATCACTCACTCCTGGGGAATTCAGCTGCCATGCTGTGCATCTCCTCTATGGAGAAGGCCATTAGGTGAGCAACTGAGGCTTTCTTGATTGCAGCCATATTAGTAAGTCATATTGGAAGCAAATTCTCCAACTCTATTTAAGCTTTTAGATGGCAACAATCCCAGACAATACCTTGTCCACAACATTGTAAGAAGATCCAGAATCAAAACCGACCAGCTAAACTGCTCCCAAATTCCTAACCTGCAAATTGTGAGATAACAAACACTTATTGTTGTTTCAGGCTGAGTTTCCATCATTTGACACACTGGCCATTGTAATCTATATTATAACCCTTCTGATTTAATTGCAATTGCCAAAATAGATAATATGTTTGTATGTTTTCTTCTGTACATGTTCTTCTCTGGGTGGAATATATGCCAATTAGTGCTTTTTTTTTTTTTTTTTTTTAATCTCTTATTCATCCTTCAAGATTTGGTTCAGCTGACATCTCATCTTAAACGCTCTCCCTAAAGCCCTAGCTTTCATTAGGCTCCCTCCTCTGGGTTCTTTTAACACTGTTTTCAATTATATCTTTTATCTGTTTGTGCTGACATTGTATTGTATTCACCTGAGTACTCATCTGTCTTCTCTACTGGACTCTAAGCAACTTGTAGCAACTGGTTGGCATGCAATATCTGCCAGTTAAATATTTAATGAATGAAATTGTAAAGATGCTTTGGGGTCCCATTGCCAAAGACCTTCAATGTCAGATTAGAGTTCCTAACGTATTCTTGTCTTCACCAGTTAATGAATAATATTTTGATAGCATTAATCAATGAAAGAATATAGAGCTAGAATAATAACAGAATAATACATAATAAACCAAGGGTCAGAGGTAGTGTTCTCTGATGATCCATAAAAGGACAACAGCAACTATCTCTTAAAAAGGTTTTACATGCAAGTTAAGGTAAAGACTTGAGCTCTAAGATCTGTTGCAGTCCTGTGATACCACTAAGCATTCTATCTAAAGGGCAATTGTTACATTGCAGAGACTTAATTTCTAAACTGAGCATTTCCTGACCCGATTTTCTGGGAGTTGATGAGTCACACATGCATAGATTCAGAGGCTTTACTGGTGTGGGTCATTTGTAATGCACAGTGCTTGCAGCTTAAATTAGCATGGCTTTTACAGATCCCTTAATATGCATAATCTGACCCAATATTGAGATGGTCTTTAGAAAGATAGAGAGTTAAAGGGAAAAATATATATGAAGTGATTTTAGAAGATTTCCCAAGTGCTAGCAGACTAATTTGAAGGTCCTTAACTGAATTCTGATCAGAACCTCTCCAAATCTCTCTGTCACACCTGGATTTGGCCATCTGGCTATCCTATTTTATTTCCCAACCATGATTCAACAAAGGGAATGTCAGATTTGGGCTCAAAATGATTTTACCTTTAAAAAAAAAGATGAGAGCAGTGAGATAAAGCCTTCAGAAAAAAAGGGAGCAGGCTTGATTTGTGTCTAGTTTGATTGACACTTCCTATCAGAGTATTAGTGAAGATGTCAAATACATCATTTTATGTGTGTGAAGAAATGATGCTTTTATTCCAAATAGCTACTTGGTATTCATATATAATATATTGATAATGAAAAATAATATTTAATTAGAACTCATTATGAGCTAGATAATATAGAGAGAGATATTAAGCAATAGACATGGTTATTACCCTTAAGACGCTAAAATATGATTTGAAAGGCAAGATACATGAGAAATAAGAATCCAGAGCAGTGCCTGATAATTGGATATAGGAGTGCCATTGTGATATTAAACTTGAATACATTTTGAGAGAGGAGAACTGAGGCTACTTCATGCCAACCACTGACACATTTTATTTCATCTCACAATCACAATAATGTTTTAAGGTTCTTATTATTTTAAGGTATTGTCCCTACTTTCAGATGAGTAAAGTGAAGTCACATATTTGAAGAAAGCTCAAATTAGAAGTGGTTCTTATTCCAGAGATATTTCCCTTTACAATTCGTCATGCTGTCTCTCATTTACTTTTTTAATGACAATATAAGTGATATAGAAAATAAACACTCGGCAATTTCAGAAAATCAATTTATAAATAAATTAGAATTTGGTGGACTTACCAGATGTAAGGAATTAACCTAGCCTTGAAATATGGGTAGGTTTGGAGAGGTAAAAATGCACTATAACAGAGGAAACATATGATTGAAAATGAAAAGGAGAAAGAAATGCACATGGCAGAAAAAAGGTCAATGAGAACCCCCACACTCTCCCATCAAGGATCAAGTGAATGAATTGTCTAGCATAGTAGTAAGGTAAATTTAAATAGTTAGAAAGGGAGGTTGCTGCCCATGAATAATCCTGATACCAGGCCAAGCAGTTAGGACCTTCAAAATGTATACATTTTCTCTCTTTTTTTTTTTTGTATTTTGTCTCGTTTTTGATAAGATGACTTCTGACTGGGAATCTTGAAGGGATGGACTTAAAATTTTGATCCCCAATATGACAAACAATTTTATTCCCCATTTTAGACAAAGTAAAATGAAAGCTGCTAGTCATACTTTTCCAACTGTTGGCATGGGGAGAAGACAGTGAGGAAGAAGAGAAATATGTTGAAGGAAATTCTGCATGAAAATAAAATATTTAGCTGAAGCAGAGATAGTTCTTAAATGAATGGGAAGCCCTAAGTGCCCTAAGCATAAGTTACTCATACAGGAGTGGGTGTAGCCCCAAGCCTGGAGGCAGTGCTAGAATCCACTGCATGTCCTATAGCATGCCCTCAGTGACCATACTGGAGACACAGACAGATCTTTTTTATGTGGCTTCTACCAAGAAGGAATATGAAGGCACCTAAATATAACTGATTCCAACAAGGGGGCTTTCAGGCTCCCTCCTGACTTCTGTAACAAAAATGGACTTTCAATTGGAGGGAGATGTGGGGCCCTGCCTGGCTTGTAACAAAACTGTAAAATAAGTCAATCTGTCTTCTTCGGTGCTCTCTTATCACTTCCATTTCCATACTATTTCCCACTCCTAGAGCTCAATGATCCTACCCTGCTCTTCTCTTGTGCTTAGACAAGGAATGGCCTAGTGAAGAAATCAGATTCAGAAACTGGAGCCCTTTTTTCTCTGCAAACTGTCTAGGTTTCCTTGTTTAAAGTTAGACATCTTTCAACCTGCACCTGTTTTTAATCTGAAAATTAAAAGATTGATATATAGGAACTCTAAAGACTCTTTCAAATATACTTTTATGGCTTAGGATGTTATTAGAGTTTATGTTGAAGATAAAGACCTCAAGGTGAAGTTGACCCATTGCTGTGTTGTTGAGCTATCAGTTTTATATTTAATTCATTTTATTTATCTTCCTTCTCTTCCTCAGCCACCACACACTGAGTCACAAGCTCACATCCATCTGTCCCACTTCTTCATATTCCTTTCATGCCTTTGGGCTGGAAGAGACCTAAGAGTCATCCAGCATCCAGGAGAAGGTGATCAGAGGGTCTGGATGACTCAAAGAACCCAATGGGGCTTTCCTCCTAAAAGGGGTTAAAAAGTCAAATAATCCAGGTACTTAGCACTTTGTTCAAAGTAAGAAGCATTAAATAAGAAGCAAATCCTCATCAAAGAAGGCAGCAAGGAGGAAAATGTGGGGTTCTAAATCAATGTAGGTGTCAGCCAAGGGTCAGACAGAAAAGACACAGGAGAGGGTTAAGACAGCAGCTGGTCTGGGATCCGCAACAACAGGATTTTTTCCTAGAAGGTAAAGTTGATACTAGAGAATTATTTCTCACAGTGAGTGGATTATTTACCTCTTGTGATCACACTTGGGCCCACTTTTAAGAACAACTGTCTTGTAGTGTATAAGCAGAAGAATTTGGGTAGGTCTGGTCTTCTGGAGCAGGTGTCCCAACTCCAGCATTGCTGGAATCTCTGAGACTCTCCTGAAGCCACCTCTTTGTGGTAAGTGAAGACCCAGAGGCCAGAGAGAATAGGTAATGTGCAGGCCTCACTTTCATTTTCTCACACTTTGCCTTATTGTCTCAATTTTTCCTTTTTCCTCCAAGCCAGTAGCATGAAATCACTGAACCCAGGTTTGGATGGTAAGGTCAAGATTAGGTTAGACCAGAAATAATCATCCTGATTATTCACCTTTCTCACATCACCTTTCTCACATCAAGCTACCTTACTCTGCAAATGTCTGACCGATGTCTATGTAGGCAGACAAGCCTGGGACCTAGAGCTCCAGGTTTTTTGTTGATATTTTATTTTAAGGATATAATGCTTAAGTCAGTAATAGGAATACCAGCCTAGAACTAAGAAAAATTTCTTCTTTCTTAGTAAGTATCAGTTTGAATACCCTCTTTGAAAATTAGGTCTTTAGTGGTTCTGTGAAAAATGGAAACAGAGTGCAGATGTTGGTTTAACATTTCTGACCTAGGACCACTCTTCATATCAGACAACATGGCTTCAAGAATGGGAGAATCTCTTCAACATTCTGGAAAGCTCTAAATTATGCTAAAGTTAAAAGTTGATTAAAAGATTAGAGTTAGAAGTTGTCTAAACCAGGCCCTGAAGATTGACTAACAGTTGCCTAGGCCCTATGCTCTTTGCACAGTGGCCTGCTTTATGATCTGTGTCAGGGTCTGAAACTTGACGGGAACTACTTTTCTGCAACTAGTACAGGGGTTCCCTCGTGGCAACATTGCCTTTTATTCCTTTCTCTCTCACTTTTAGTATAGCAACTTTACTGTGGAAAAACCTGGTAAGACACCATCTTAATCTATGACCAAATTAAAAATCATGAATAATGAGACAAATGAAAATAATGTGCCAACTGATAGATTGCAATTAGAAGAATGCAATGTATTTTCTGTGGTATCCCTGACAAAGAATTTTTTTTAATGCATAAGCTGTATATTTTCATGAAGAAAAATTGGGAAAACCCAATTGAAGGACTTTATTCAAAATAACTGGTCTATAATCTTCAAAAATATCAAGGTGATATAAGTCAAGGAAAAGTCAAAGAACTTTTTCCAGATTTAAGAAAACTAAAGATACATTACAGCTAAACTAACACATGATCCTGGATCAGAACCTTTTGCTGAAAAGGGCTTTAATGGGATAATGCACAACACTTGAATAGGCATCTCTGGATTCTATAACAGCAATATATCAGTATTAGTTTCCTGATTTGGACAGTTCTATAGTGGTTATTTAGGAGAGTATCTCTGTAGGAAATGCAACTGAAATAGTTCAGGGTGACGAGAGAGCACATCAACAGCTTAGCTTCCAGCAGTTTAGGAAAATTAAATATTTGTGCTACTTTTGCAACTTTTCTATAAGTCTCAAATTATTTCAAAATTAAATATCTCAAAAAAAGAAAAGAAAGGATCAAATATCCATAGGCTTATAGGAACCAAGTGTTCTAATTCCTTAAAGGTTACTCAAGGAAAACTACTTCTTTATTCACATCCTTGTGACACCAAATGTATAGGTTTTCCACACCAAGAAATTGCCCAGTCTTCTTTGGACATCAACTGCATGTCCTATGATTTAATTTAATTTTCACCCTAACTACCCAGAGCTGGCACAGACCGTACAGGTTAAGAGCTCAGTACCACAGACTGCTACCCTTCAGATACTAATTGCAAGTAGTGGGTCCCGAGGACGCCTACAACTTCTGTCCAACTCCACCAAAAATTGGGGCTTCTCATATCCCACCCCTCAGTTTCTTTCTTTTTTTTTTTTTTTTTAATATTTTAATGTTTATTTATTTTTGAGAGAGAGAGAAAGAGAGAGAGAAAGAGCATGAGCAAGGGAGGGGCAGAGAGAGAGGGAGACACAGAATCCGAAGCAGTCTCCAGGCTCTGAGTTGTCAGCGCAGAGCTCGATGCGGGGCTTGAACCATGAACAGGAAGATCATGACCTGAGCCGAAGTTGGACGCTTAATCAACTGAGCCACCCAGGCGCCCCTCACCCCTCAGTTTCAATAATTTACTGTAACAATTCAGAGAACTCATGGAAACACTTTACATACTGTTACCAGGTTTGTTATAAAGGATATTATAAATGATACAAATAAATAGCCAGATAGAAGAAGTATATAAGGGCAAGAGTCCTAAGCACAGGGGTTTCTACCCTTAGGGAATTTGAGGGGCCTTGTACTTTGTGCACATGGATATCATTCACCAACTGCAAGCTCCCCAAACCCCTTCATGTAGGGTTTTAATGGAGATTCAGTTACATAAGCACAAATGAGTAAATTCTATTACAATTTTCTAATGACATAGCTGGTTCCTCTGGCAATCAGCCCCCAACCTAAAGCTATCCAAGGGGCCCACCAAAATCACCACATTAGGGTAAACTCAGGTATGATTAAAAAGGGTTTGTTATGAATAACAAAAGCTGCTTCTTTCACCCCATCACTTCAAAATTTTAGAAGTTCTGTGCCAGAAACCAGGGGCAAAAACCAAGTATATATTTCCTATTATATTACAATATCACAAGTACCCAATGCTTAGAAAGAGAGTAAACCATGTAGGGTTATGATAGGAGAAGATAGGATTCAGTAGGCAGAGAGGGAAAGATTAGGACCTGAGGTCCCTGGGTGGGGGAAAAACACCGATTTTGTAACAGTGCTGGGAGTGCCTGACCACAGCAAACCCCCTCAGGCATAAGTTTCCTCTTAAGAATGTAACAGACCCACCTACTCCCCCTCAGTTTTCCCTCAGGAATTTGACAAAAGACAGAAGTATGGCCTTAGAGCACCCGAGGGTAGAACCTGAGAAGGAACCAGGAGGAAGGGAAGGGGGAGAGCTGACCAGAAGCTTATAAAACAAGGACCCTTTCCTATAGTCCTCGGTCATGGGTATTCACTTTCAAAAGTCCCCTCTGTAAACAGAGCTTTCCTGCTATTCTTCCTTTCTAATCTTATATCCTAATAAACTTTTGCCTACTACTCATTTTGTGTTCACCTTTTCATTATTCCAAGCAGCGAGACAACAAATCCCAGGTATTGTGGTAAAAAAACCCTGCAACAGGATTAATGTACATTTCTTTTAGGAAACATATTTGAATACTAAACATAGAATACCATAGTCCAAAGATTACTGAATTGGAACAGCTGGACTTCACTTTCATATCCTCCATGGGCAGGGAGGCACATGGACCGTTTCCCTCTGACACTTAGGTTCCTTATCTGCAGGTAGGGAGCACTATCAAGTTTTGACAAGAAGGTTCAGATTAATCCATAGTTCTGAGATGCTTAAAATGGCTCCCTGGGTGCAATGAAGCATCATTATCTTTGGGACAACTTTTACATAGATAAAAGTAAATATGCTTTCATTTTCTTTCTAATATGACTGCATTTATTTCTCACTTTTATATTTTGTGTGTAGTCACAGATTCACTCCTAGTAAGTTCTGTTTCCAGAAATGAATTGTTCAAGTCCACTGACATTTGGTACATGGGGTTTAATGGTTAGGTTTTTTCCCATCTCTCATCTGAAACAGTGACATAGAAATCAAGAAATACTTAGACTATTCATGTAAATAATATGTTTTTATGACCTTGGGATAATAGAAGAATAGTGAATTAGAGGAATAGGAAAGGGAAGGAGGTTGATTGTATTAATTACACCAAACTTGGCTGAAACCGTTCCTGTCTGTGCTCTTAATCGGACCGGTAAGATTAGTGGTCTGAGAAAACTGCCCTCCCCAGACAACCCCTCATTTACTTTCTGTCACTATAGATTAGTTTGCATTTTCTAGAGTTTTATAAAAATGAAATAATCCAGTATGTGTTCTTTTTTTGCTTGGCTTCTTTCATTCAGTGTAATTATTTTGAGATGCATCTGAGCTGTGTATATGAAGAGTTATTTTTATTGCTGATTAGTATTACATGTATATACCAAATTTTGTTTATTCATTCACCTCTTGAAAGACATTAAGTTTCCAGTTTGGGGTTATTATAAATAAAGCTTCTATGAGCATTCATGTACAAATATTTTTATGAACATATGCTTTCTTTTTGTTAAATATTTAGGAACAGAATGGCTAGATCAATATAATAGATGTATATTTAACTTTTTAAGAATCTGTCAAAGTATTTGTCAAAGTGGATGTACCATGTTACATTCTTACCATTAGTGTAGTCCTGATTTTTTTTTTTCTAGGTTGGGATTTCAGATCCTCAAAGGTTAATAGTACACAGCATATGCAAATGTCAATCATCAGTCTTCCAAAGACAATATAAAGCTTCAATGCAGAGACTGCATCATGGCTGTATTGAAAGGTTTTTTTCTATTTTTCCAGAATACAAGATTTTTATCTTCCCAAATTCTGACTTCAGAAGAAAGGAAATGGTATTTTCTAACTTGCATATAGCACTTCATATTTTATAAAAATTTTCACATATTAATCTAATTAAATACATTATTATATATTATTTATCATTCTCTTTGAGGCAGTGGATGGTCTTTTCATTTTTTTAACAGCAGATTTTAGAAAACACAAATTTAATTTTTTTATATGGTGTGAGATGTAATTATCATTATTATTTTATATATAGATATTCAGTATTCAACACCACTTATTAATCTTGGGGTTTTGAATAAGAAAAACAGAAGTCCCAATTTCACCAAATAAAGATTGTCAAGTTCCATTACCATTATTTTTTAAGTGTAGTATATTATATCGTATATATGCACTGATATATAAACTTGATTTGCCATTTTTGGTATTATGCTAAAGTCAGTAACTGTCAACTTGATCCACACACACACAAATGTTGCTTCCAGAGATAAGAATTAGAATTCTAAAATACTGTATGTACGTATTTCAATAAAGTCATTAATACACCATTATGCACAGAGATATGCCCACATTAGTGCCTTTAGACTGTTGGAATTTTGTGGTTTTGATACATGAAGTCTGAATGTCCGTTTTCTGAATGGTCAAGGTAATTCACTCTTAGAGTTATGGGGAAAATTAAATATGATGATATATAATATATATTGAACTGGATTTATATGTGTAATTATTTTATAAAATACAAAGTGAATATATATGTAATGAACTCTCAAAATTCAATTAGAAAGAAAACAAAACAATTTAAAACACAGACAAAAGATATAAACCAGTATTTCATCAGATAACATATATGAATGGCAAATAAGCACAGGAAAAGATGCTTGACATCATTAGTCCTTAGGAGAATGCAAATGAAAACCATAATGGGATACTACTACATACCTATTGGAAGGGCTAAAATTTTAAAAGCTGACTATACCAAGTTTGGAGAGGATGTGGAGAAACTGGACGTCTCATATAAAAATAAGCACTACCTAACCGTGATATATAACTACATCTCTTAACTGTGATGAATAAAATCTGTTATCATTTGTGGACTTGGGAAGTCAGAAACAACATAGGTGCTCATCAATAAGTGAATGAATCCATAAAATGGGTTACGTACAAATAGAATCAGTAAATTGGAACAGGAATTGTTAATCCAAGGTAAAGAAGATAGAATTTGAGGAGCCAATGAATTTAGGTGGGGAAAAAAATACATCCTTATCTTTACAAATCTCTGACATTTAGCATTTTATTTAATTAAGAATGACGTCAACAAACCACAGTTCTATTAGCAGTACCTTGACTTTATTACTAACACAAGTCACATATATTCAGAAAGTAAACTTGTTTCATACATTTCAAAACAATTCATATGCTAATCACCAACGTGGAATGATGGTTATTATTAAACTGGCAACTAGATTGTATTATTTAATGTGTGAATAAATAACCACATATATTGCTGTGCTACACATGTGTTGTTTTAGTAATTTGGTAACTGTATTTCAGTTTAATTGATTCATTTTATAACCCAGTGTATTTGACTATGTTTGCCACAAATATTAAAGACATAGGATTTCATAAAAGATTATTCTGAGAGTCTAGACTGCCAAAGAGGTCTATAGGACAGAAACGTTTATGAACTCCCAAAATAGAGTTATATACAAGATCAAGGATATATATAAAAACATAGATTGAGTATTAGAAACACAAATTACAGTGAGATCTGACATACAATATCATTTATATACATTGAAAAGTCAATATACACCATATTTCAAAAAATATACACAGATATACCCTATACAGACTAGGGAGGAAAGTGAAGAGTACGTACGTATTTTTGTATTGGGAAAAAATTTGGTAGACAGATCAGGCATATTAGATCAAAGTAATAAAATAAAGACCTTGTAAAAACCAGTGATGATAGGTGTCTGCATATGAGGACCAAAAATGAAAAATAAAATTATTAGAAAGTTGTTTCCAGACCCATAACCTCCAATAAGTCAACCAACCTCCAAGAGAATCCTTTAGAGACAGTCTTTTATATCTGAATTCACAACTGTCACACTCTGTTTAGGTAGAATAAAAAGTATTGTTCCTCTCTCTCCCTCCTCCTCCTCCTCCTCCTCCTCCTCCTCCTCCTCCTCCTCCTCTTCCTCCTCCTCCTCCTCCTCCTCCTCCTCCTCCTCCTCGTCCTTCCCTCCCTCCCTCCCTCCCTCTCTCTCTCTCTCTCTCCTTTAACAGGAAGAGTTCTAAAGCATGTATTCTAGAGTTTCCTGTTTCTGCTCTCATCAACAAAGCCAAGAATTGTTTTTCTTCACCACTTGTGACTTCATCAACCTTACAAGTTTACAACAACCCCTTTTCTAAAACATGTGGGGCTTGTCTGACCAGTGCAATTGGCCTTTTAATTGCTTCTTAAACAAACAGAAAAAAATGTTGGTCCATGAGTATGCCTATACATTGAACCAAAGTGCAAGTGTACACTATTTCTATTCAGAGAACACATTCTATATTCCACTTGAATTCCCCACAGTCCTTCATTTTAATCCAGACCTCATAATACATTGCCACAAAATACTTGTTAGTTGAATGTACATTAGTATTATTTGGCAGCAGATAAATCATAATTTTCTTCATATAAATGCTGTTTAATTTATATCTTTGGCATGGAAAAGCCATATAAGCTCTTCCATAACTGTTAAGATTTCTTTTAGTGTGTTTGAATGCATATACTATCTTTTCATCATTTACCATAAATATACCCTTTCTTCATATGAATTTCATGAGCTTGGCCAATATCAGGGTCTCTTGAGCCATCTTCTTGGTATACTAGTTTGATATACTACTTTTTCCTTGGCCAGGCTGGTTACTCTGCTTCTGAGTGTTTGCCTACATGATGAGTAAGGGAATCTATTAAGAAAATATTTCATCCTCACACACACAAAATTTACTACATTTAATTCATTAGAAGGCTTGGTTTTTACTATTGGTTCCCTTAAATAGCTTCATTGGCTGATGTCAATAAATATGTGTTCAATGAATTATATCAGCAATAAAGGAAAAAATAAGGTGAAAATTTATATTTATGTTTGGATCTCCTATAGCAGTCATCTATCTACAGCCCTGAGATGTGATGCCAGATGCTGAAGTTGTTATTTAAGAATGTAACCCAGTGGTTATGATTTTTTTCTTTACTCTTGTCTGTTATTTCCAATTTCCCATTATGGGAATTTACCATAAGATTTTCTATTAGTTTTTTCTAATAGTTTTCTATTTAGTTTTTTGTTTTTGTTTTTGTTTTTAGGTTTACTTCTTTTTTCAGGTGGTATCTCTGCTGAGAGCCTAGTAATTTTTGATGAAATATGGTGATTTTTTAAAAATCTTATTCAGGAGCTGATGAAAGCAAAATAGTATTATCATCTCTGCAATTTATTCTCATTTTTTGGAGAAATATTTTATTTTATTTTATTATTATTTTTTTAATATATGATTTTTATTGTCAAATTGGTTTCCATACAACACCCAGGGCTTATCCCAAAAGGTGCCCTCCTCAATACCCATCACCCACCCTCCCCTCCCTCCCATCCCCCATCAACCCTCAGTTTGTTCTCAGTTTTTAACAGTCTCTTATGCTTTGGTTCTCTCCCACTCTAACCTCTTTTTTTTTTTTTTTTTCTTCCCCTCCCCCATGGGTTTCTGTTAAGTTTCTCAGGATCCACATAAGAGTGAAACCATATGGTATCTGTCTTTCTCTGTATGGCTTAGCATCACACTCTCCAGTTCCATCCACATTGCTACAAAAGGCCATATTTCATTCTTTCTCATTGCCATGTAGTATTCCATTGTGTATATAAACCACAATTTCTTTATCCATTCATCAGTTGATGGACATTTAGGCTCTTTCCATAATTTGGCTATTGTTGAGAGTGCCGCTATAAACATTGGGGTACAAGTGCCCCTATGCATCAGTATTCCTGTATCCCTTGGGTAAATTCCTAGCAGTGCTATTGCTGGGTCATAGGGTAGGTCTATTTTTAATTTTCTGAGGAACCTCCACACTGCTTTCCAGAGCGGCTGCACCAATTTGCATTCCCACCAACAGTGCAAGAGGGTTCCCGTTTCTCCACATCCTCTCCAGCATCTATAGTCTCCTGATTTGTTCATTTTGGCCACTCTGACTGGCGTGAGGTGATATCTGAGTGTGGTTTTGATTTGTATTTCCCTTATAAGGAGCGACGTTGAACATCTTTTCATGTGCCTGTTGGCCATCCGGATGTCTTCTTTAGAGAAGTGTCTATTCATGTTTTCTGCCCATTTCTTCACTGGGTTATTTGTTTTTCGGGTGTGGAGTTTGGTGAGCTCTTTATAGATTTTGGATACTAGCCCTTTGTCCGATATGTCATTTGCAAATATCTTTTCCCATTCCGTTGGTTGCCTTTTCATTTTGTTGGTTGTTTCCTTTGCTGTGCAGAAGCTTTTTGTCTTCATAAGGTCCCAGTAATTCACTTTTGCTTTTAATTCCCTTGCCTTTGGGGATGTGTCGAGTAAGAGATTGCTATGGCTGAGGTCAGAGAGGTCTTTTCCTGCTTTCTCCTCTAGGGTTTTGATGGTTTCCTGTCTCACATTCAGGTCCTTTATCCATTTTGAGTTTATTTTTGTGAATGGTGTGAAACAGTGGTCTAGTTTCAACCTTCTGCATGTTGCTGTCCAGTTCTCCCAGCACCATTTGTTAAAGAGACTGTCTTTTTTCCATTGGATGTTCTTTCCTGCTTTGTCAAAGATGAGTTGGCCATACGTTTGTGGGTCTAGTTCTGGGGTTTCTATTCTATTCCATTGGTCTATGTGTCTGTTTTTATGCCAATACCATGCTGTCTTGATGATGACAGCTTTGTACTAGAGGCTAAAGTCTGGGATTGTGATGCCTCCTGCTTTGGTCTTCTTCTTCAAAGTTACTTTGGCTATTCGGGGCCTTTTGTGGTTCCATATGAATTTTAGGATTGCTTGTTTTAGTTTTGAGAAGAATGCTGGTGCAATTTTGATTGGGATTGCATTGAATGTGTAGATAGCTTTGGGTAGTATTGACATTTTGACAATATTTATTCTTCCAATCCATGAGCACGGAATGTTTTTCCATTTCTTTAGATCTTCTTCAATTTCCTTCATAAGCTTTCTATAGTTTTCAGCATACAGATCTTTTACATCTTTGGTTAGATTTATTCCTAGGTATTTTATGCTTCTTGGTGCAATTGTGAATGGGATCAGTTTCTTTATTTGTCTTTCTGTTGCTTCATTATTAGTGTATAAGAATGCAACTGATTTCTGCACATTGATTTTGTATCCTGCAACTTTGCTGAATTCATGTATCAGTTCTAGCAGACTTTTGGTGGAGTCTATCGGATTTTCCATGTATAATATCATGTCATCTGCAAAAAGCGAAAGCTTGACTTCATCTTTGCCAATTTTGATGCCTTTGATTTCCTTTTGTTGTCTGATTGCTGATGCTAGAACTTCCAGCACTATGTTAAACAACAGCGGTGAGAGTGGGCATCCCTGTCGTGTTCCTGATCTCAGGGAAAAAGCTCTCAGTTTTTCCCCGTTGAGGATGATGTTAGCTGTGGGCTTTTCATAAATGGCTTTTATGATCTTTAAGTATGTTCCTTCTATCCCGACTTTCTCAAGAGTTTTTATTAAGAAAGGGTGCTGGATTTTGTCAAAGGCCTTTTCTGCATCGATTGACAGGATCATATGGTTCTTCTCTTTTTTTTTATTAATGTGATGTATCACGTTGATTGATTTGCGAATGTTGAACCAGCCCTGCATCCCAGGAATGAATCCCACTTGATCATGGTGAATAATTCTTTTTATAGGCCGTTGAATTCGATTTGCTAGTATCTTATTGAGAATTTTTGCATCCATATTCATCAGGGATATTGGCCTGTAGTTCTCTTTTTTTACTGGGTCTCTGTCTGGTTTAGGAATCAAAGTAATACTGGCTTCATAGAATGAGTCTGGAAGTTTTCCTTCCCTTTCTATTTCTTGGAATAGCTTGAGAAGGATAGGTATTATCTCTGCTTTAAACGTCTGGTAGAACTCCCCTGGGAAGCCATCTGGTCCTGGACTCTTATTTGTTGGGAGATTTTTGATGACTGATTCAATTTCTTCGCTGGTTATGGGTCTGTTCAAGCTTTCTATTTCCTCCTGATTGAGTTTTGGAAGCGTGTGGGTGTTTAGGAATTTGTCCATTTCTTCCAGGTTGTCCAATTTGTTGGCATATAATTTTTCATAGTATTCCCTGATAATTGTTTGTATCTCTGAGGGATTGGTTGTAATAATTCCATTTTCATTCATGATTTTATCTATTTGGGTCATCTCCCTTTTCTTTTTGAGAAGCCTGGCTAGAGGTTTGTCAATTTTGTTTATTTTTTCAAAAAACCAACTCTTGGTTTCGTTGATCTGCTCTACCGTTTTTTTAGATTCTATATTGTTTATTTCTGCTCTGATCTTTATTATTTCTCTTCTTCTGCTGGGTTTAGGCTGCCTTTGCTGTTCTGCTCTATTGCCTTTAGGTGTGCTGTTAGATTTTGTATTTGGGATTTTTCTTGTTTCTTGAGATAGGCCTGGATTGCAATGTATTTTCCTCTCAGGACTGCCTTCGCTGCGTCCCAAAGTGTTTGGATTGTTGTATTTTCATTTTCGTTTGTTTCCATATATTTTTTAATTTCTTCTCTAATTGCCTGGTTGACCCACTCATTCGTTAGTAGGGTGTTCTTTAACCTCCATGCTTTTGGAGGTTTTCCAGACTTTTTCCTGTGGTTGATTTCAAGCTTCATAGCATTGTGGTCTGAAAGTATACATGGTATAATTTCAATTCTTGTAAACTTATGAAGGGCTGTTTTGTGACCCAGTATATGATCTATCTTGGAGAATGTTCATGTGCACTCGAGAAGAAAGTATATTCTGTTGCTTTGGGATGCAGAGTTCTAAATATATCTGTCAAGTCCATCTGATCCAATGTATCATTCAGGGCCCTTGTTTCTTTATTGACCGTGTGTCTAGATGATCTATCCATTTCTGTAAGTGGGGTGTTAAAGTCCCCTGCAATTACCACATTCTTATCAATAAGGTTGCTTATGTTTGTGAGTAATTGTTTTATATATTTGGGGGCTCCGGTATTCGGTGCATAGACATTTATAATTGTTAGCTCTTCCTGATGGATAGACCCTGTAATTATTATATAATGCCCTTCTTCATCTCTTGTTACAGCCTTTAATTTAAAGTCTAGTTTGTCTGATATAAGTATGGCTACTCCAGCTTTCTTTTGGCTTCCAGCAGCATGATAAATAGTTCTCCATCCCCTCACTCTCAATCTAAAGGTGTCCTCAGGTCTAAAATGAGTCTCTTGTAGACAGCAAATAGATGGGTCTTGTTTTTTTATCCATTCTGATACCCTATGTCTTTTGGTTGGCGCATCTAATCCATTTACATTCAGTGTTATTATAGAAAGATACGGGTTTAGAGTCATTGTGATGTCTGTATGTTTTATGCTTGTGGTGATGTCTCTGGTACTTTGTCTCACAGGATCCCCCTTAGGATCTCTTGTAGGGCTGGTTTCGTGGTGACAAATTCCTTCAGTTTTTGTTTGTTTGGGAAGACCTTTATCTCTCCTTCTATTCTATTTTTTTTTTTTAACATTTTTTTTTATTTATTTTTGGGACAGAGAGAGACAGAGCATGAATGGGGGAGGGGCAGAGAGAGAGGAAGACACAGAATCGGAAACAGGCTCCAGGCTCCGAGCCATCAGCCCAGAGCCTGACGCGGGGCTCGAACTCACGGACCGCGAGATCGTGACCTGGCTGAAGTCGGAAGTTGGACGCTTAACCGACTGCGCCACCCAGGCGCCCCTCTCCTTCTATTCTAAATGACAGACTTGCTGGATAAAGGATTCTCGGCTGCATATTTTTTCTGTTTAGCACACTGAAGATATCGTGCCAATCCTTTCTGGCCTGCCAAGTTTCAAAAGAGAGATCAGTCACGAGTCTTATAGGTCTCCCTTTATATGTGACGGCACGTTTATCCCTTGCTGCTTTCAGAATTTTCTCTTTATCCTTGTATTTTGCCAGTTTCACTATGATATGTCGTGCAGAAGATTGATTCAAGTTACGTCTGAAGGGAGTTCTCTGTGCCTCTTGGATTTCAATGCCTTTTTCCTTCCCCAGTTCAGGGAAGTTCTCAGCTATAATTTCTTCAAGTACCCCTTCAGCACCTTTCCCTCTCTCTTCCTCCTCTGGGATACCAATTATGAGTATATTATTTCTTTTTAGTGTATCACTTAGTTCTCTAATTTTCCCCTCATACTCCTGGATTTTTTTGTCTCTCTTTCAGCTTCCTCTTTTTCCATAACTTTATCTTCTAGTTCACCTATTCTCTCCTCTGCCTCTTCAATCCGAGCCGTCGTGGTTTCCATTTTGTTTTGCATTTCGTTTAAAGCGCTTTTCAGCACCTCGTGACTGTTCCTTAGTCCCTTGATCTCTGTAGCAAGAGATTCTCTGCTGTCCTCTATACTGTTTTCAAGCCCAGCGATTAATTTTATGACTATTATTCTAAATTCACTCTCTGTTATATTATTTAAATACTTTTTGATCAGTTCATTAGCTGTTGTTATTTCCTGGAGATTCTTCTGAGGGGAATTCTTTCGTTTGGTCATTTTGGATAGTCCCTGGAGTGGTGAGGACCTGCAGGGCACTTCCCCTGTGCTGTGGTGTATAACTGGAGTTGGTGGGCGGGGCCGCAGTCAGACCTGATGTCTGCCCCCAGCCCACCGCTAGGGCCACAGTCAGACTGGTGTGTGCTTTCTCTTCCCCTCCCCTAGGGGCGGGATTCACTGTGGGGTGGCATGGCCCGTCTGGGCTACTTGCACACTGCCAGGCTTGTGGTGCTGGGGATCTGGTGTATTAGCTGGGGTGGGTAGGCAAGGTGCACGGGGGCAGGAGGGGCAAGCTTAGCTCGCTTCTCCTTAGGTGATCCACTTCAGGAGGGGCCCTGTGGCAGCGGGAGGGAGTCAGATCTGCTGCCGGAGGTTTGGCTCCGTAGAAGCACAGAGTTGGGTGTTTGCGCAGAGTGAGCAAGTTCCCTGGCAGGAACTGGTTCCCTTTGGGATTTTGGATGAGGGATGGGCGGGGGAGATGGCGCTGGTGAGCGCCTTTGTTCCCCGCCAAGCTGAGCTCTGTCATCCGGGGGCTCAGCAACTCTCCCTCCCTTTGTCCTCCAGCCTTCCTGCTTTCTGAGCAGAGCTGTTAACTTATGACCTCCCAGATGCTAAGTCGCGCTTGCTGTCGGAACACAGTCAGTCAGGCCCCTCCGCTTTTGCCAGCCAGACTCGGGGGCTCTGCTTGGCCGGTGAGCCGCCCCTCCGCCCCGGCTCCCTCCCGCCAGTCCGAGGAGCGTGCACCGCCTCTCCGCCCTTCCTACCCTCTTCCGTGGGCCTCTCGTCTGCACTTGGCTCCGGAGACTCCGTTCTGCTAATCCTATGGCGGTTTTCTGGGTTATTTAGGCAGGTGTAGGTGGAATCTAAGTGATCAGCAGGACACGCGGTGAGCCCAGCATCCTCCTACGCCGCCATCTTCCCTCTCTTGGAAAAATATTTTAACTTGCTACTTTAAATCATATGATATGTAATGTTTTTTTAATATATATTAATTCCAGTTTGAAAAGATGCAAATCTTCAATATATTCTTCCGTCACCTATTTCTTTACCTAATTTTCAAACTGATGCTGAGATATCTATATGCCTAACTTTCATAATATTTCATTCTCAAAATGTTTCCCTATGTAGTTATTGAAACTAAAAAAGAGATAATTTTACTAGTTTGCATTATATATTGAATTCCAGACTAGATCTTCCCAATACCTGTTGCAATCAAAGCTGTATGAATTGTATAAAGAAAAAAACTGTGGAAATAACCTACTAAAGATTGTGGGTAAGGACAAACAATCTGGGTAAGGACAAACAATATATACAATCTATTTGAATTTTTAAAAAAATTCAGGGCTCCTGGATGGCTCAGTGGGTTGTGACTCTGACTCTTGATTTTGTCTCGGGTCATGATCCCAGGGTCATGGGATGGAGCTCTATATTGGGTTCCACAGTCAGGGTGGAGCCTACTTAAGATTCTATCTCTCCCCCTCTGCCCTTCCCTTGCTCTCCCTCTCTCTCAAATAAAAAAATTGGGGGGGGGCACCTGGGTGGCTCAGACGGTTAAGTGTCTGACTCTTGATTTCAAACTCTCATAGTTTGTGAGATCAAGCCCTACATTGAGCTCTGCGCTGACAACATGGAGCCTCCTTGGGATTTTCTCTCTCTCCCTTTCTCTCTCTGCCCCTCCCCTCTTGTGTTCTCTCTCTCAAAATAAGTTAACTTAAAAAAAAATTGTAACAGTTATTCAAATCAACTTATTCAAAAAGGAAGAGAAAAAAAGGGAATAGGAAACAAAAGTGTGTATTCGAATAGAGCTAGGAGATAATTAAATTAAGGAAACAGACAAAAAGTTGGAAGTAGGATGGGCAAGAAGAGTGTCAAGAGACCAGTTTCATCAGGTCAATCCATTGCTTTCCATTCTTATTTAAACTATCACTTTCCAGATTGGAAAGGTGAGTTTCTAATTAGTTTCTTTTTCATCAGTCAAGGCTCAATCTCTCTAAACAATCTTTGGGTAATGATCATATCCCCACTTTGATCAACTTCAGGGAAATTGCAGAGCCAAATATTAAACAGGTGGTTATGAAATTGTGCTCAACCACCTGTTATCTGACCTCTGGCTGACCCTGGTAACAAAGACCAGTGTACTTCAATTAGTGCAAGTGATACCAAATGTAATCAACCCCTAATTAATACTGGGCATTTTTCTCTCAATCTTGCAATCTGATGTTCTCATCCTAATCTTTGGTATATTTTATATCTCAGTGAAAAATTATGAAGAACCTGTAACTTGGCCCTGAAAAATGTATGTATAATGACTACAATGGGAAGGACTATAACCTTCCCCCACTTTATTTCCACATTTATTTAATTTGCTTATATTTATTTGCCTTAGGGCTAAAACAATTACCTGTGTAGATCTGTTAAAGCATTTTCTTTATGTTAAAAAAAATTTCAAACTTTGGTGTCCATCAGAAATTTCTGAGGGATCGTTTAAAAAAGAATTCCAGGAACACCTGGGTGGCTCAGGCAGTTAAGCATCTGACTCTTATTTCAGCTCACAGTTTGTGAGTTCGAGCCCTGCATTGGGGCAGACCCTGCTTGGTGTTCTCTGTCTCCCTCTCTCTCTGCCCTTCCCCTTCACTCTCTCTCCCTCTCTCTCTCTCTCTCGCGCTCTCGTTCTCTCGCTCTCTGTGTCTCTCTCAAAATAAATAAACTTAAAAAAAAGAGAGAGAATTCCAGATCCCAGGTCCCACCTCAGAACTATGAAATGAGAATCTTCAAGGCTGGATCCTAGATGTTTATGGTTTTAATAAATTGGCAAGGTGATTCAGATGTAGACCTCAAGGATGTAGGCTGGCTATTGGAACTTTAACAAGTCCGTCAGGTGATTCAGATGTAGACCCACACCTGAACCATACAAACGAACTTATATTTAGTGGACACCTAGAACCAACCTTGAATAAAGCATCGTAACTTTGACCTTATTATCCATTTCTGTGGTGTAGTAACAGGACTCTTTTCTAACATAGGAACCCCATAAAAAGTCGGTGAAAACTGTTCTGGATATATAAGCAAAGAGACAAGAATTACTTATCTCTTACTGTCTATGCTGGTCTCAAATTGGTCCTATTCTTTCATTCATTCTTTTAAAAAATACGAAATGTCTATCATTTACACACACACACACACACACACACACACACACACATACATATCTTGTTCCCAGCTTCTGTCCCAACATATGTAGGGAATACAATAAATGCCACTTCTACATTATGGAGTCAAAGTGTTATAGTAGTTAAGGGTGCAAGTTCTGGAGTCTGACAGCCTGCATCTGAAATCTGTCTCTGCTGTATAACAACTTACTGCTTTTTCATCTGGAAATAGTGAATATTGATACATAGGTACTAAGATTGGCATAAAGACTAAATCCTTGGCTCATAAATATTGTTCTATATAAGACTGTTTACTGATAAACAGATACAATTATTCTCTCACATAACTGTTTTTACTGTTTATTCCATTATATTTTTGATATTTAACTTTGCTTGGTGTTTTACATTTTACTATCCTAAGTGTGCCATATAAGTAAAAATTTATATTTTTTAAAAAGAAATGTTTCCTCTTTAAGGATAGGTAATAGTTTTTAATATCTTTGTCTTAGTTGCTGGAGAGCCAAATGGTTAAAGCTATATGTCTTATTAAATATCTATTAAGCTGAATTACATTATAAATCAAATAAATCATAATATAGAATATTTATGTATCTGTATTTATGTCTGTATGTATTACCTACTGCATACTAGAAATTGTCTCACAATTGAGCAGCTTTAAATAACATGTGCATTTATGATCTGGCCATTTCTATGGGTTAGTAATCTTGATACAGATAAGCCAGGTCCTCTGCTTTAAGATCAATCACAAGGTTGCAATTAAGGTCTTGTAAGGGCTGCAGACCCATCTGAAGGCCAGTTTTGAAAGGACTCACTTCTAAACTCATTCATATACTTGCTGGCAAGATTCAGTTCGTCATAGACTATTGGATTGAGGGCTTCAGTTCCTGGCTGGTGATGGTCCAGAGGCTGCCTTCAGCTGTTCACTAGGTGTGATTCACCAGCTTTATCAGAATAAGAAAGTGAGGAAAAACCAGGGAGAGAGTACTAGCAAGATGGAAGTTACAAACTCTTATATTACAAAGTCATAGCCATACTCTTATTTATTCTAAGTGGCTAGATGCAGCCAATTTGCAAAGTGGGGGTTTGATTATACAAGAATATGAATGCCAGGAATTGTTGACCACTGGGAGCCATGCCAGAAGTTGCCTATCACTATACATATTGGTGTAGCATTTGTAAAATAAGTGGCCAGAGAGTGCTTAATAGAACCATTCTTCTAAAGCATTCTCAAACTCTAACCTGCATTCTGGAAAACTCCCCAGAGTTTCTGATTCAGCAGGTCTGATGTGGGACTTTATAACAAGCCCTCAGCTGATCATGTTCCTGCTGGTTTGGGATCAAACTTTGAGAAATCCTATTTTAGAGGATATAACATGATTTACTGCACAAGGGTAACCAAAACTCACTTCTTACCGTAAGTTCATTTGTTAGCCAATCTGGCAGTCCTCCTTTTCCCTGCTGGGATAACTACTATATCTGTTGTCATGTGTGGCCATTTCTGAAAAAGACATTAAGAAGGTTTCTTCTGCTGGGAGCTTTTTTTCTTTACTAGCTCCTTTATAGATTGGTAGACAAATGGGGATCCAGGGATTTTGTAGGGTGCTAAAAAATTGTAGACAACCCTTGTCTAGAGTTCTCAGAAAAATTGACACTTTGGATGCACATTGAAGAGCAGAAGGATTTTGAGAGACAGAGAAGGAGAGTCATTGAGTGGCCTAATAAAACCATTCTTTTCTTGTCCATTGCAGCACATTCTTCATTTCCACATAAAGAAAGAAACCTAAAAGACCAATTAACACCCTGGAAAGCACTTTGGAATTGCTTTCTAAACTTGGTGTAATGAAAACAAATGGACATTTTGATTAAATAGGTATCATTAGGATGACATGTTATGATCTCAACCCCTGGTTTAATGATCTAATTAAGACCAAGAAAAATTCATTATGGACTCTCATTCAAATAATTCATTTTACAGAGCAAAAGAAAAAAAAAACACCACTATCTATTTTTTTAGGATAGGAAGACTGTCCTCAATGATTGAAGAAAATAAATTCAAGCCTGGGAACTTTATAACTATCTTTACTTCAAAGACAGAAAAGAATCAAGAAGAAGAAGGGGAAGAGGAAGAGAAAAAGGAAGAGGAAAAAGAAAATATCAATGGAAAGCACAAATTAGTGGGAAGAAAAGAGCCTAGGCCTTCAATGCATTTTTGCCCTCGACCATTCCTTGCTATATTTACCTCAGCTTGTCCATTGCAATAGGAGAAATAATTGGGTGATGAAGTGGATGGACTAAGATAAATACAACCATATATGTTTTTGGAGGTGTGTTATCATATCAAGGGGGTTAAGACAAAGCAGAAAGTGAGAAAGCAGGTGAAAGAGTATAAGAATTGCACATGGGAGATCAGGAGAAGCAGCAATAAGAAACAGAGGTAATAGCATGGGAACTGGACAGTTAACTTTATGTATCAATTTGACTACCCTAGGGAGTCTCCAGATAGCTGGTAAAACATTATTTCTTGATGTGTTTGTGAGGGTGTTTGAGGATGACATTAGCATTTGAATCAGTTGACTGAATTAAAGAATAAATATACCAGGATGCCTGGGTGGCTTAGTTAGTTAAGCATCCGACTCTTGATTTTGGCTTAAGTCATGATCTCATGATTCATGAGTTAAAGCCCTGCTTTAGGCTCCATGCTGTCAGCATGGAGCCCACTTGGCATTCTCTCTTTCCCTCTCTCTCTCTGCCCCTGCCCTGCTTGTGCTCACATGCTCGCTCTCTCAAAAATAAATAAACTTAAAAAAAAAAAGAATAAGTTTTCCATTACCAATGTGGATGTGTATTATCCAATCCATTGAGGGCCCAAATAGAACAAAATGGTGGAAAGCAAACTCATTCTCTCTTTTCTTGACCTGAGACATTCGTCATTTTCTGCTCTCAGACATTGGATCTTCTGGTTCTCAGGCCTTTGGACTCTAGTACTTATGTTCTTAGGTTTTTAGTCTTGGTTAGGCTGGGAGATACACATCAGCTCCCTGGTTCTTAGGTCGTTGGACTTAGACCGAATTATACTACTAGCTTTCCTGGTTCTAAAGCTTGCAGAAGGCATATCATGGCACTTTTCAAGCTCCAGAATTGAATGAGCCACTTCCTATAATAGATCTCTTTATCTATCTATCCATCCATCCATCCATCCATCTATCCATCCATCTATTGGTTTTGTGCCTCTGGAGAACTCTGACTACAAATATCAAGAGAAAAGGGAAAGGGAATGCACTAAAATGAAAGCATGAGGCATCTATGAGGTTCTTACAGAATTAAACACGTAGTTTTCTTTGAGATAGTGTTTCCCCATGAAAAGTTGAATATCAGTAAAGCCTATAATCAAATAATTCTGAATTCACAAAGTTATTGCATGTCTCTTGGCTGAAGGCTACACTTAAATATATGAGAAAGAGAGAGAGGGAAAGAGAGAAACTTTTAGATCATTGAGTAGTATTCATCGGGAAGACTTTAAGATCAATTCACCTAAAAACTTAAAAACAAAAATTTAACAACATTGCCTGTGGCTTTGCCAATGGCAGTCTATCTACTCTATTATATCAGGGGACGCAGAAGGGGGGTTACATCTAACTGTTGTCAGTCTTCTTTCTTGTCACTTTGAACATAATACTTTGAGCCAACCCATTTGACCCTTCCTTTTTTACTTAGGCTTAGCTGTGTGAACTGTTAGGACCTCAATCATATGAACAGGGAAGGGGTCCTGTTGAAGGGGTCCTGTTCAAGGAGGTTGAATTGGACAGAATGATGAATAGGGAAATTAATCTAGTTATAGATGTGGCCCCTTAATTGTAGCCAACTAATATACAAATTCTGTGATTTTTTCTTGATTAGATAAAGTGTTAATGTCTGAGAGGACTGAATACAGATAGTGTAGTCCAAATGGTAAGTAATACTTAAACCAATCTTGATACTGTATTCTATTATGAGTATAAATAATGACTTTATTCAGGGACTGGGTATGATCAAATTTGATGAGATTCTTATGAAAATTAAGCAGAATGACAAAACCTCTACTCTTAGAAGAGAAGTATACACAGAAAACAAGGAAAAAAGCTGAATAAAAATAATTGGGCCATAGTGACAGGAAAGTTGAAGGTTGTGACTTACATACTCACAGGTGCCAAGGTTTTACCACTGGCATGGTGGGCTAGATCTAGAGGCTACTGTTTAGAGCTTGCTGATACCTGTTTTGCCCAGTTCCTACTAGCTGGGATGGTGGAAACATTCATCAGTATAACTAACAGGATGAGTAAGGCAAAGTTTGACAGAACATACCGCCACTTTTTTGAGGTCATTGCCTCTGTTTCTTTCTGCTCATGGAGCTACCTGACTCCTTTCTGCCTGACTACTAGCATAGACAGCACCGTGTGTTGTAACATTACTTCTTCCAGTCATAAGTATATAATCTTGTTACCACTTCCTTAACAGCCAGAATGGAGAAGAATCTTCTGTCTTTCTTAAAGAGTGTATTTGAAAGCAATATTCCCACAAAGCTTTGTGGCAGAGTAGATAAACCACACTTCTGGAGTCAGGCAAAAACTGAGTTAAAATACTTAAATGCTGTTGGGTCTTGTATGTAACCTGAGGTTTGGTTATTTATCTCTAAACCAATACAGCATTGTCTACCTTGTGGAGTTACTGAGATGATTAAATAAGAAACAAACAAACAAAAAAATCAAATGCCTGGTATACTAGCTAATACTCAACAATTATGAATTTTCTCACTGCATCACATCTCATCTTTATCTTTCTCTTATTTAGGGATTCATGACATTCACCTTCTTCCTGTTTATGTACTCATTTTTGTGGCTCCCTTAGCATCTTACCTTCAAGCACAATACATGTAATTGGACTTATTATACTCTAGGCTGGCAAAGTGGGTGCCTATTTGTGACTCATGGGGAAAAATTCCATTTAACTGGGGTGTCATCACCAACCCAGATTATTGAATACCTAAAATAAATTAATCAGTTGTTGGACACAAATGGGATTTAAAAGTCAGAAATCTGAGAAGTTAAGACAGCTTTGACAATTTGTATATACCTTGAAATTTTGTTTATAACTTTTCAGGAGTAATATAAACTTTAATCCATGTCATTTCCATTTTATTGTAGAGTTAATACAAACTGGTACTTTCTAAACCTGTGATCTCATTAACTGATGTAAATATAATCTGTCCTTTCTCTTGTCAAAAGTGTTTTGTCTTTGTTATTCTGTTTGTTTGTTCTTGCTATGTTTTATTGTATTTTGTGTTGTTTCGGTTTGCCTTACAATTGTTAAAATGAAAATTGATTAAAATATCTTAAAGATGAGAATATTAATGAATAATGTTTAACATTTCTTATAGTCAAGTAATATAATAGGTCAGAATCTTTGCATTTAAGAGGCTATAGTGCTGTTTGAAATGATTTTACTGACTGTGAACTATCTTTATATAAGGTCTGAGAGGAAGCAATTTTTAAACATTTTGAGACTATGTAAAAACATGGATTATGCCTAAGTGGTATTCACAGAGTTGAGCTAGTCCACTTCAACCAAAGTATATAAATGAGGTGCCCAGACCTTTCTTTGATAGGAAAGATAGTTTACTTGCAGAGATAAGCCTGTTCAGTTCAGTTCTCATAGGTACATTGATAAGAAAAAGTGAAAGCATCTGAGGTCTTAATAGATGGAAATTTGGAAAGGATCATATTGTGAGATAATTTTAAGACATATGGCCATTTAATGAGGAAGGCATTTGGACTCTATACACCAAAGAAATTAGTTTTTCATAGTGATAGGTCCTCCAACATGAAGCTTTGGGGCAGAAATGCCATCAGGTTAGATAAATAAGTCAACTCACAAATCTGGGCTTGAGCATTCTCAGAATAGTGTCCTGTTCTTTTTTCTAATGAAAGAGGAATGAAGTACCTCTGAAGTTCAGCGTTCACTCAGGTAATCCTGAGAACTCTTCTAGATGAGGTCAACATAAGACTCTTCAGCAGGAATGAGGCTCTAAAATGGTAAGGGTGTAAGATAGCCTATATGAAAGTTAGTTATAAGTCCACAGGGATCATTTCAGATTCCCCCTTTTCTAGAATTTTTAGGAGAAAACCACATCAAAAATTATTGATTTATTGGCATAAAAGCTTAGGTCTGACTATGTCAAATATACTCAGAACATAATATTTATGATATCCCCCCTCACAATGTATAGTTATATGTTAATAAGGAGGGAAATTACTATATACTGCTTCATAGATTGGGTTGAATGGTATGGTAAAGAATAAAGACTGAGTTATTCCCATAAAATATTTGAGTAATTGCTGGTTAGCAAATATACAATTTTTCTAAGGCACCATGTATCCAACAAAAATGTGATGCATGGTACATGTGAAATTCTAAATTTTCTAGTAGTAACATCAAAAATATCCAAAGAAACAAGTAAAATAATTTTACAGTTAAACAATCTCTGTTGAGATGATAGTAAGTTTACATTCTGTTTTAAGAAATAATACTGCATTGAGGGGCACCTGTGTAGTTAAGCATCTGACTTTTAATATCAGCTTAAGTCATGATCTCATGGTTGTGAGATCAAGCCCCACAAGAGAGGAAAATTCTCTCTCTCCTTCTCCCTCTGCCCCTCTCCTGCTCGTGGGTGCTGTGAGTGTGTGTGCATGAGCTCTCCCTCTCTCAAAAAAACAAAAAACAAAACAAAACAAAAAACAATATTGCATTGAGATCTCTCTACCCTTTACCCATTTTCCCCACAGATAAGATCTTATAAACCTTGAGTACAATGTCACAACTGGGATATTAACATTGATACAATTCATCAATCTTATTATTAATTTCCCAGTTTTACTTTTATTCATATGTGTGTGTGTGTGTGTGTGTGTGTGTGTGTGTGTGTATGAGAGAGAGAGAGACAATTTAGATTTTTGCAGAGTCAACCTACAACAATTAGATCACCAACAGGATCCCTCCTACTGCCTTTTTATAACCATAACCATCTCCCCCTAACTCCTGTGTCCCACATTCCTAACCACTTGTAACCAGTAATATATTTTCCATTTCTATAATTTTGCTTGGTAAAATTAGTTTTAATGACATTTTATTTATTGTAATATATCTAAACTATTACCATTTCAATGTATAATCAATATAAAAATATAAATGAGATATTCTATATTCTTCATGTAATAGTAAGTCTTTGAAATCTCAGGTGTATTTTATACTTACAGAATATATCAATTTGCACTAGTGACATTTTGATTGTTCAGTAGCCACATGTGTCTCGTGCCTACTGTATTAGCTCAGGCCTCAGGGGTAAATGTTTGCCCTTGAATTGTCCATGTCACTCAATGTAGAGGTTTTAGATTCAGGGAAATATAAAAAGCTCAGTGTATTTGACACTTAGAAACAACCTGAGTATTTGGCATTGGAGGAATGGTGAAGTAAAATATTGTACAACATCTTTGGGAGATATTATGGACATTAAAACTGTTTGCAAAGAAGACAAAGTAAACTGATGGAGGATGACCAACAATCCCATTTTTCCTGAGACTGAGAGGTTTCTTGAGATGTGAGACCTTCATTGCCAATAATCAGATGGGAGGCCCAAGTTGATGGGGAAAATTCTTAATATAGTAGAAGTTTTACATGTATATAAATAACATATATTGTGCATATATGTATATATGCATAGATATGTAAACTTTATATATGTATAATATATACTATAAAGAGAATGACAACACTATTCATTAAAAATCATTTTCAAAAAAAACAGTAGATAATAATTTCTAAAAATTCCAGCTGAGGTATATTAATAAAATTGAACTTTGCAGAGCAAGCATAGAACAGAAGGGAATTTGGGGCGGGGGGGGGGGGGTCTCGGTTTTTTCATTATAAAATTACAAATGGAAGTAGATGATCTCTAATATGCCTTTTAGTTCTAAAATTATAAAATATATAAACCCAAAATTACTGTGGAGAACTCTAGAAGTGATTTAAGTATTTACAAAAATGTTCACAGAAGATGTGGGAAGTAAATATGACTTTGAAAGATGGGAGAATTTCATCTACGTGATAGAAGACAAGAGATAATCTCAAGCAAAGGAATGGTAGTTAACAAGTCACAGTAACAAAAACAATAAGGTCCTTATAGGGAACACTTCAGGCAAGGAAAATTATTTTTAAAAAAACTTTATTGATCACCCTTAAAGCATTCCTCACTGTATTAGTAACTGAGTAAGTGAGCACTTTTCATTTGCCAAAAACATTATAAACAGAAGTTATCAGTTGAAGAGAAATGATCACTTATATTAAAACATACTAGTGTTCTACATTGTATGTTATTTAAAACCTTTATCTGATATAAACTCTAGGTAATAAATTGCATTCAATGCTGTGGGGGATGTGTAGAGGGGAAACTTGCCTTTTGTTGTGTCCATTTTAAAAGGCTAATTCTTCTAGTATACCATTGTCCAATTAGAACCCATGTTTGCCTCTAAAAAGGGCCTTGATACTGATAACAATCACAACAAAAGATTCACTGATATGTGGCCACTCTTTTACTGATTCTATGAATTGATGGTGCTCAGTTACGTCTCTGGAAAGGCAAACAATAAAATAAAATAAAATAAAATAAAATAAAATAAAATAAAATAAAATAAAAATAAATTCACAGAGAGACTTGATCATATAGATAGGCTCTGAAATCTGAAATCATTTAGGGAGGATCATTTACAGGATTCCAGTGGAGGACAAGGAACAGAGTGATTGAGCAATGTCCCAGATCTGGAATGAGTTGGAGATGTGAGATAATGTAAAAACTGGCTTCTCTACATAGTTGGAAATGTAGCGTAGGACCAATTTGAGGAATGTCACAACAATCTGAATAGTTTGGGATTTATCTTTTAGGTAAGAAGAAAGACTTATATATGAAGTGACATGTACAAAGTAGCATTTACCCTGAAGCTAGTTTAATGTACTGCTTATTTCTCAAAGCAGAAACATTCTTCTCTTCATTATCCATTAAACTTTACAGGAAAAGTTATGCTTCTAAAATAAGCTCCTTTGGCCATCATTTTATCCTTGGATGAGAACTTTGTACTTAATAAATTCCTCAGTTTGGGAATAAAATGGCTCTATTGACAGGCAGTTTCCACTTCATTTATTTTGCTTACAATATTTTGACCAAGTTGAGCACTTAAAAGCATCGAGGTGTATTTTCAAATATAATATTAAACAGTGTATTCTTGACCTTGCAAAGTATAATTAGTAACAGGCAACACAGACCCAAGTCATAATCATTTACATAAAAAGTTAATTCAGACACATCTGAAAATTCGATTTAAATATCTCTATTGAAGCCCAGATCACCAGTTGCTATTTGAGGCAACAGGTCAGGCTTAGAATTCAGATACCAATAACAAAAAGAACAGAACTGAAATCATACTGTATCTCTACATATTCAATATCTAAATGAAAACTTAAGTAAAAAATCCACTTGTGTGGATGATCCATCTTTTCAACAACACAAATTCAAAAAGTGAAAATTAAAGAGTAACGTGGATTCTCTTATAAAATAAAAGAAAATTCTAATTAAATTCAGAGTAGACAAAATAAAAATACATGGCTATTGCTAGATGGAACAACAATGAGAGAGAGGTCTCTAATATTCCATTTAGAAGAGAATTTCCTTCCAATTTTCTAGAATATCATGGTTCAATGCCTGTATAACCACATATACTCATTCAAGAATTTTGTTAACTCATGTATTCAAATATGAATTAAACACTATGTTTCAGGCATTGTACAAGGCGTGAGGATACAAGGATAAAATAGCATTTATCTGAACTTTGACTAGGGTGTAAATTCTGAATAATTAAATCCTATGGTCAGAAATGTCTAGATTTTTAAAGTTTATTTATTTATTTTGAGAGAGAGAGCATGCACACGTGAATGGGGGAGGGGCAGAGAGAGAGAGAGAGAGAGAGAGAGAGAGAGAAAGAGAGAGAAAGAATCCCAAGCAGGTTCCACACTGTCAGCCCAGAGCCCGACATGGGGCTCTAACTCATGAACCATGAGATCATGACGTGAGCCTAGATCAAGAGTTGGGCGCTTAACCAACTGACCTACTAAGACACCAAGAAGTGTCCAGATTTTTAGTGACAAGACATGGATGAGTGAATTGGACATACATACAATAATGACAACTCTGTCCTTAATCTGCAGAAACAAGCAATAGAAATTTTATTATTTGCTTGTCCAGCTACTTACTGACCTAGCTTGAGAAGTAGCTTACAATGAAACCTTTGGGATGCCTACCCAAGATTCACATTATTTCTTTGCAAACTACCCATTTCAACCCATAAAACAGACTCCTGTTGCAATGTGGACAATTTGTCTGTCCTTTCTTGGCCATATCTGATTAGACTGGACAAGGACACCTGACATAGAAAAAGCTAACCCATTAGATAGGCTTAAGTCAGTCAAATTCTCTCTTCTAGGAATTTCTATTGAGCCCAAGAAATAGCTCAGTTAGCTATGGCAAGAAACTTATGAGAATAGTAGAGTTGAGAATTGAATAGTCATGCTTGGGTTATGGTAAAGTGTAAGAGCAAATACTCTATAGAAACAAAGAATACAAACAAAAGTGACTGAGAAGGCATGTTTCTACAAAGCCATATTTCTGGTAGTCAAAATGGCCTCTGGCCTTTAAGTCATTGTTAGTTCAAAGATATAAAGAAAGGGTAGTTAAGTCTGCAGTCAAGTGAGAAAGAAAATCTGGTGCTGGATACTGTCTGCATAGTGTTATTACCTGTGACCATTAAATGTTATTAATGAACTTAAGCAGGCTGTGGAAATAATGCTTCTCTAGCTGTTTTGTTTTTGTTTTTTTGTTTTTTTGTTTTTGTTTTATTTTTTTTAATGAAGAATTTCCCACAATATCTCTAGGATTGAATCTCTTGGTTCACGGTGTCATTCCTGTGAATGGTGACAAAGCCATCCTTACCAAACAAAAATATTTCAAGTATGTACATGTGTATCAAATATATTTTGTACTGCCACAGTAGAACAAGGAGAGAACAAAAATTTACTCATAAGCAAGCATGAACTCTACATTTGGAATACTTCTAGAGTGAAAAAATTAGGTCTTGGCTTTCTATAGAAGAAAGTTACTCTTAAGGAACTTTGGGGTTCCAAAATCCAGGTGTGTTGAGTTTCCTTCACATGGAGCTATATGGTACCATCTGTTCCAGGACCAAAGAATTTCATCTCAAGCTATTTATTTTCCACTTAAGGATGAATGAGGGAGTGGTTTAAAAGTTTTCTGGGTAATGTGATGACAGACTAGGCAGTGATTCCAGTTCTTTCTCTGCCTGGGCATAAGAGGTTGATTTTGATGAGCTTGCCAAAGGACGTAGACACTTCTCCTCCTCCAAACATCTGTGGGTGATCCATTCCCCCCACCCCAAAATGACAGTATCTGTCTTCCTGCTAGCTGGCTGGAGAGCTAGTGTGCCAGACTCTCACAGCTGTGGGGGCACAGCTGACAATCCATCTTCAAAATGCACCACATGCCAGTTGTTTGGATCAAGGTAGCTTGGAAAAGTCACTTCTTAGGAAGAAAACTTTATCTGTGAGAAGATTTTCTCATAAGGATTACACTTCTGCTTTTCCCTCAACTTCTGGACATATGAGGACATCAGAGTATAAAATAATTACCTTGTCTTTGGGGGTTCTTCCTATCAGCTTTAATTTTTTTTGTCCTTGTTTTTTTTTCAAAATATGAAGTTTATTGTCAAATTGGTTTCCATACAACACCCAGTGCTCATCCCAAAAGGTGCCCTCCTCAATACCCATCACCCACCCTCCCCTCCCTCCCACCCCCCATCAACCCTCAGTTTGTTCTCAGTTTTTAAGAGTCTCTTATGCTTTGGCTCTCTTCCACTCTAACCTCTTTTTTTTTTTTTTTTCCTTCCCCTCTTGCATGGGTTTCTGTTAAGTTTCTCAGGATCCACATAAGAGTGAAAACATATGGTATCTTTCTTTCTCTGTATGGCTTATTTCACTTAGCATAACACTCTCCAGTTCCATCCACGTTGCTACAAAGGGCAATATTTCATTCTTTCTCATTGCCACGTAGTACTCCATTGTGTATATAAACCACAGTTTCTTTATCCATTCATCAGTTGCCTATCAGCTTTTAACAGCATAACTGAATCACCTGGCTGAGAGCTTTGCTTAGCATTCCCTACCTTTAATAAAAGCTTCTTAATTTTCCAGTGCATGTTGACAGCTGGATACTTTGAAAGTTACAGCTATCCTCCATAAAAATTTCCCCCACTTTTGCTTACCAGGAAGAACATTAATAAATAGATACTTACTTCTGCCAATGAATAGATGCTAGGTATTCATTTAATCTATTAGTTGCCATTTCAAATTCTATGATATATTTTGAGGGAAATTCCATATATTAATATGTTTTAAATATTAATGTAAATATGATATAAATCCATTTAGCAAAATGTGTCCTAAGGCATCCAATCAGGTAACAAAGTATATATATATATAATATATATAATACATATATATATATATATAATATATATAATACATACATACATATATATATATATATAATACGTGTAGTCAAATACTGTGTATATGCATACAGGCATATAAAGACACATGTGTACTCTGTAACTATGTACAAAAATACTATCTTATTAAGTAACATGACTCTAGTTCTAAGTATATGACTAATCTGAAGGTTTTACATAGATTTCTATGACAATATCTCTATACCCCCTTTTTAGCATTCCTAAATGGATGCAGAGGGGCAAAGAGCAGAACTCTGATGTGATTTTCATGCCTTTAAGTATGGCTGACTTCATAAGATTGACAAATTGTCATTTCCTTCAATTAACCACTCCTTTGAGAGAATTGATGGATTATACCCAGTGAAGGCCAATTACTTCTCCACCCAACAAATGATCCTCCTTAGAGGGCTTTTTGATTTACCTTGTGAATATGGTTTCCCTGGTTCACATCTCATACTATCTATAAATAGGTCACTGATGTCTAGTGCACATTTATTAATAGAATAAAAAATGTAATACGCTTGTAATAAAATAAGCATTTTATATTCTGATGTAACTTTTTTTAATTGAAAAATTAATAATTTGTAAATTAGCATTGTTCCTGGCACACAGTAAGAGTTCAGCAAACGTTTGTTTTTGTTTTATTAATATTATGAGGCACCGCATTAGCCATATCAAAAAGGTAAATCTAAATGTTTTGCTTTCTCTATATTCAGGAAAATGCTGAGCAGAGGGACTGAGCAAGAGCTGAGTGTGCTCCATAGAGCTACCCATCAAATGGCATGTAGGGACCTAAAAGCTTCATATTGGAGTGTAAATGAGGTAAAAGGCCAGATTTTGGAAGACAAATAGGCAAATGAGTTGTTGCTTTTCAGTAGATCTGTCTAGAAATTATTAGTTCAAGAGATAGAATAAAAAAGAGGCCACTCATAGTAGCTGATTTAAAAAAGTTGCAGTTACTGTTTTCACCTAAACAGTAGCATTGCTTCAGTGGCCGAATCTTTAAAAAATAAATGCCATGTTTTAATATATAAAATCTATTTGTTGCTAATGAAAGAATTTTATTTATGTTTTGGAGTTTTGAACGAGATATCATTTGAAGATGGCATAGTTTAAAATATTTGAAAAGCACTAGTGTAAAGACTAATGTATTTACCACACAATACAATTACTGTACTAGAAATGTGTGTGCACAGGGTGTGACATTAAAGCAAGGCATAAGTACACTTCTTTGTGTAATTTAAATAAAAAGAGAACATCTACCTCTATGTTTACAGAGGTCAAGATAATAAAATATGAATTTAGAGAGATTATTATCTAAACAAATAATATACATATAAAAATATGTGGTATATGAATATTTTGACATTAAAGATCAATTGGAAGTGAGGCTACTTAGGTAGGTAGGACTTTTGAGATTAGTTCTAGTTGATTTGCTAAGGGCAACAAACTTTTGTGTTGGTGGATTCATAATTACATCTCAAAACAATTCACACATATTATTTCTTCTGTTCCTCAAAACCCCACAATATGTAGAATATTTATAATTAAATTAATTTTGGATGAGTAAGTACAGCTATAGAAAATATGCATTGCTTACCAGAGTTTACAGAGCGATTTTCTTTCTAAAGACATGTAGAAAAGTCCTCAGGAGCTGGAATGGGGCAGCTATTTCCCCAGGGACATCTCCCCTTCAGAAGTGAAGAGTTCTGCTTTGCCCAACCTGCATTGGCAATGCCTGCTTAACGTACTCTTTTTCCCTCTCTAGTCACTTTTCCAGACAGCATCTGTCAAAAGCAGCCTTGGACAAAGCTCAGAAGGAAACATGTGTATGCAAATCTTTTTCTTTGGAGAAGAGAGCAAGGGAGGGGATATGTATGGCTTGGGTATCTCTGTTCTCCGAATGATAACTCTATCTTGATTTTGAGCTCTCCTTGGAACAATGAAGGATATGATCTAAAAGAAAGCTTTTCCCTCTTAGGCTGACCTACAAAAAGAGTCACTGCAGCAAACTCCCAGTGAAAGGAAAGTGTCCTTTTCCTTTTGACTGATAAGGAATTCACAATATTTTCAGAATAAGCGGTGGTTCTTTATTGTCTTCGTTAAGCGTATGATAAACGCGTGTAGGGCTTTAAGAAGAGGAATAAACAGAAGAGACAGGGCCACAGGGACTTGCTTAGAAGAGAAATGGGCTGCCATTTGAGGAAGGGGGAAAATAGTTACAAAGGACCTTCTCTTCAGAAAATGATCCTTCTTTAGTATGTTGATAAACTTGACTATAAGAAAAGCTGCTTTCCTTCTCTAGCAGTTTATTTCCTGTAATCATCTTTGATGGAACAGCTGATCCACATAGTTACCTCAGGTATTATCTAAGTGGAGATTGAATTACTTTTATACTACCAACAAATGTAAAAAAAATAAAAGAAAAAATACAAAACCTTTATTTGCAACATCATTTTATTTCCTTATGCCTGTTTGGAATAGTAACTACTTATTTTAATCCTATTTAAACTGGCTTTCCATAAATATACTAAATATAAGACTTAAACACTTAGAAAGAATTGGAAGATGCCATTGAGCAAAGCTGCACTCATCTAACCAAAAGAAAAGAACTTTGGAAGAAAAAAAAAAAACACAAATGGCAAGACTTTGAAGAATCTAGTTGTTATCTTTTCCACTCTGGTGATTTTAGACTCCCCCACCAAATTGAAACACCATTTTCTGAACAATAATGTAATACATTTTTGACATCACAAAAGAATGCTTTTAAGGCATAAAAAATGCATTTCCCTTATGTAATCAAAAACAAAACCCTATAAATTATAATGCAATGAACAGTCCAATTCCTCTATTGAATGTATTTAAACGATATGTGCTGATTAAGCTCTTAGTCATTTGTGTTAACTGTCTAGTGAAAGCTTTTTGAATCTGGTTTAACCCATAGGAAATGCCCTAGTGATAGGTCTCAAATAAAAAGAGAGGGGGAAATTAATCCTAGTCTTTGTCCCCTTATATATTTTAATAAATGCTGCTGCATGTTTTTAATACATTTATGTTTTACACAGAATGCCAAATGGTTTCTTTTGAATGAAAAAGCCAAAAACAAATCACACTTTAAAATGTAAGGCAATTCAACAATATAAGCAATATTTTCCCAAAGATGCGTTTTCTGTTTCTTAATAACTCTTCATAGTAACTTCAGCTTTACATAGAAGTAGGCTTTGCCAAAAGTTTTCACGATATTGTTTTTCCCCCTTTTTCCCTTTCGGCCTTCCTGAGATCATCTTAAGACTGTCTTGTGCATTCTTACATTAATAGGTTCTACTTCTTTAACATAGTGATTTGTAAGTTGATAGGGACATTTGCTAGATTTTCCTGTGAAATCTCTTTACACAGAGAGAAACCCAAAATAAAATAAAGAGAAGACCCCACAATATTATTAGCAGGGATGCACTTAACAGAATACCAGAACACTGCAGTAGTCCATGAGGTGACTATTTCTGGGGCATCTTTAAATTAAGATGAAATAAAGAGAGCTGGCAACCAAAAATAATTAAAATAAAATAAAGAGGACTGCCCATAGATGGTGCATCCAGATTCTAGTTGCCAACACTCTGGCTTAAGTAACAGGAACAGAGGGAGAGCTATAATGTAGATTCAATTCCCATACATAAAAAAATGTAATTGTTTATGGGAAACAAAAATACAGCCAGCTCAGTTGATTATAGTTTAATAAGTCTTCTGAAATAGAAAATTAAGCAGGAGGCACCTTTTAATGATTGATGTCTGCTTCCCGGTAAACTGGTAAAGTGGAAATGAAACGTACAATAAAAGCAGATATGTAGAAGGAAAAGCAGATGGGGACAATTAAGACCACACTCATGGGCTCTGTGGCTTGGGACAGATCATTTAACACCTTGGGTCTCATTCTTGTGTTGTTTTGTAATGTTATCTAACCATGAAGATTTCTTCAAACACTAATCCCACCCTTTCCTGGGAAGCCAAATGAAAACTGAAACCCTTCCTGGAGCTAAGCCTCAATCCCACTATAGGAGTAGGCATTTGGGGTGAGAATCATAGTTCAAACGACATGGAATGATGGTCTTCTCCAAATCAAAAGCCATGCCATAACCTTTCTTTCTCAATGCTAGAAATGTTTTGCCCATCTGTAGTTTTTCAGTCTAGGGAATGTGCTGTAAGTCTATCTATTTTAACAATTTAGATGACTTTGAAGCAGGTAAAATCATGTCATTTCCCTTGCTTATTCATTCTTCTGTTCTAGTAACTTGTCCTCTACCTTGTTTCTTTCACCAATTCCCCAATTTTTCCTAGTTTTGATACCTGAATTTACAAGTTAAATGTATGTATTTAAGAGAAATCCTGTTTTAGGAGATACTAAAACAGGTCTGTTTTCAGTAGTAGTATAAAAGAGCTACTGTTCTTCTTTTAAAAAAGGACTAATAGAACTAAAATACAGCATTTTTTAAAACTAAGATTAGAAGTAGAAGAAAGTAATCAATTGCTGACATTTTGCATATGCTAATGTGCCCTATGTACCTTCCCCTTTAAATTAATGACTTGCTGATATGCTAATACACAACTAGTCTTATCGACTATCATTCATTGAACATGTATGTCTCTGTTAGGAACATGAGCTCTGAAGCCAGACCACTTGGGTTGGAGTCCTCACTTAAGTGCCTCACTTAAGTGCCTCATTAAGTGCCACTTAATGCCTTCAATTATTTATCTTCATTGTGTCTTATGTCCTATTCACAGTATAGAGGGGGATAAAAATAATAATACAGAACTTATAAGTTGTTGGGAATATTTAATACTGTGATACTTGTAATATATTTAGCACTATGCCTGATGCCAAAGCAATATGAATTACCTTTATTCATAACTATAATATTAATGTTATATAATCAACATAATTATTAATGTTATTAAATATGTTGTATACCTGGTATTAATAATTATATTATTATTGATTTTTTGTCATTAGCTACTATTATCAATAACTGTTACTGTCTTTCAGATTTTTTTTACATTATATGAATTTGCCATGTATTATTTATTTTACTGATATTATTTTAACTAATCTTCCCTTGAACCCTCTGAGTTAAATACTAGACATGAGCTAATTGAAGTATAAAGAAATCAAGTAAAGTGTACAAGGTTAAAGAGTAAATGGCAAATCTCAGATCTATTCATAAATTCTCCTCTGTCTTGTCTTCCTTTGAGTTCTCTCTGGTTAGCCTGCCCCTCATAATAATCCACACTTGCCTCTCCACCTAGAATTGTGGACCACATTAGTGAACCTATCTAATTTCCAGAACTATGTCCTTTAATATCTGGCTTACCCAATTTTGCTGGCTCTCAGTCTAAAGGCATAGGAAAAGTAATGTTAAGGTGTCATTTCTCAGCCCTCTAGAGGGACTTAGGTAGCTGTTTTTTAACTCTTTCAGAAACTCATGCCTGTAAGGGGCCACTATTTATAAATAAATTCTTAAATTCTAGTGTACTTTCAGAAGATATTGCTACACACTCACACACACACACACACACACACACAGACACACACTTCAAGTTATTTTTAGCCTATGTATTAGGCTGTAAGGGTAGAAATTTGGGGGTGAATATTTGCTCCTTATAGATGATCTATTCCATTCCTGAAAATATTCCATATTCTTGAATATATCTTAAACATGATATTATATAAAGTAACCACCATAATCCTGATAAATAGAAAACTTTCAAAATAGTTTATTTCAACTCTTCTTGTTCAATACCTAAATAAAAATGAGCAGCCATAATTTCTCTGCTCTTTCAAATTCTATTGTATTTATTTATTTATTTATTTATTTATATATTTTATTTTTTATTTTATTTTATTTATTTTTTCATTTTTAGTTAGGTGACAACCACTGATCTAGCCACCTCTTTCCTTGTTCCTGGCTTGGAAAATATGGGAATCCCTAGCATTTCTTGAGGCATGATCACTTCTCCCTGTGTTGTAACCAGTATGTGGTTGCAAATACACATTTCCCTCATTCACACATTATGTTGCCACTGAGTGCTGCAGCCCTTTAATCAGTATTTATAGAGACTACACATCTTCGATTTTTTTCACTTCAGTGCAACCCCCTTTCCTTGTTCTTTTGTTTGTTTTAGTGGTGATAAAATAAACATAAAATTTACCATTTTACACATTTTAAAATATTCATATTGTAGTATAACATCACTGCTATTCATATCTAGCACTTTTTCATCTTTCAAAACTGAAATTCCATAATAATTAAACAATTCCCCATTTTATCCTCCTTCCATCATCAGGAAACCACCATTCTACTTTCTGTCTCTATGAATTTGACTACTCCAGTTACCATAGAATCACACAGAATTTATCCATATGTGATTGACTTATTTCACTTAGCATAATGTCTTCATTATTCATGTTGTTCATTATTCTTCATTTTATTCATACTGTTTAATATATCTACCTCAGGTTGAATAGCATATCATTTTATTTATATAACACATTTTGTTTGTCCATGTGTCAGTTGATAGACATTTGGGTTATTTCTATTTTTTGGCTATTCTTTATGTTTTAAGCATTCATCCATGGACATTGTGTTAATCATATAAATTCAAAGTTATGGACCCTTTCAAAAAGATCATTTTCTGGACAGACTTACTTCCTTTATATATATAATTTATATATATATATAATGTGGTATATATATATATACATATATATATATGTTTTTTTTTTCCTTATGGACAGTTCCTCATCATAATGTTCCTCTTCTATCAGTCTAAAAGTAATCATTAATAATAAAAACAATAAACAATATGAAGTTCAGTGCCAGTTGAATTGCCAAGCTGTTTTGAGGAACTCTCTCACTGAATTTTTTTAAACATCCTATGAGGTGGATACTTATACTCATGGATACCAATAATGAGGAAACAGAAGGGCAGAAAAGTTAGATCTTCAAGGTCATAGAGCTAGTGATTATGAGTGTGAAACAATGAAATTATTTAAGCTCTTTTTTGGATCAATATAACATGATAAAATGTCATGCCCAGAGGTTTACTCATACATGAAAATAGATAGGAATGCCAGTCATTTGAAGGAAGTGGAAGGAAGCTCTAAGGTATGAAAAACAATGGAGAGGGCTTTATGCCCACCCATTCCACAAACAATGTCTCTGACCTCAATAAGTCACTTGAACTTTCTGAGCTTCTCTCTTTTATGAAAAGATATCATGTTGAGCCATGTCATTTTCAAAGTTCACTTCAGATCTAAAATTGAACATTTTCCCAGCTATTTCCTGCTTTTCCTGCTCATGTTAACTATGTTTTAATTGCTTATCCAACATTCGCAGGATCTAGCAAGAAGACTTCATGAAAAGTTATCAAGATGGAATTTGATGATTTGGTCCATGATTTTTAATGGCACATCCAATCTTGAACAATTTAGTAGTCCAACAATATGACTATATTTAATCAATTGCAACATTAAAAAATATGTCCAATTTTAGCTAATATATTAGCTAAAAATATAAACAATTACAATAATTTATACCAACGTGTGAGGTATATTCTCTTGTTTCTATTTACAAAATAAGTGACCCTCAGAAGTGTCATAGGTTCCCCTGTAATTCAGCTTAAGCATCCATCTGCTTCAATCTGGTAATCCTCTTCTATGTCTGAAATTCTATCGGGAAGAAAAATCCACCCTTCTGACAAGGGTTCCTACCTTATTCAGTGTGAATAAAACACAAATGAGAAAATAAGGAAGTTAGAATTATACATGAATGTCAGTTCAGCACTGATTAAAACCATAGTCTCATCCGAAATTTTCTGGTATGAATCATTTTGACTAAAGAATAGACCATCCACCAAAGCTATTTGTTTGCTTGCTTCTTATTTCATGTGCAGTTTACAACAAGAATCAGAGGGGGAAAATGAAATAAATATCAATGACAATAAAATCAACAATTTGCCAGACAGTTCAAGGGGAAAAGCAACTGTAAATAGATTGAAAAGTGCCAGCAAAGAATTTCAATGTGCTGGTCCCTCCCTCTCTCTCTCTGATTTCAAGAATGTTCCCTCCAACTTTCTACCACTAAAGCAAAAATAATCCCTTAGGGATTTATGAACACTAATGAAGAAGATAATTTCTATTTTCAGAAGGGAATTTGATTTTTCAGATAGATAGGCAGACAGACGTAAAATAATGGAGGAGAAATAGCCTATTGAGTTAAAGTTTCATCTTCCGACTTTCTCAATGTGACTCACCTTGGAAAAGTCAAAGTTTCCTCAGCAACAAATGAAATGCTATTTCCTCAACACCCTTCAGAGTTTGCCTTAAGTGTTAAGGTACATATTAGGTACATGAAGGATTTGGAGCACCTGAACTTGTTAGTTTCCATTGTTAGCTTTAGAAATTGTATAAATCTCATTTAATAGCCCTCAAACAATGGTAAAAATAATAAGGAAATGCTGTATTAAGATAACAGAGACATTTTGGATTAAGAGAAGATAAACAGTATGCTACCTGCAGTCTCTCATCTGGAAGATTTTCTACTTCCATGAAAATGTATTTAGAAGAAAGTGCCTCATTGATCTGTCCAGCCTCCAGTCTAAACATTCAGGTAAAGAGCAGAGACCACCTACTAAATTTTCTCCCATTTAGTAGGTTGCCTTTTCATTTTGTTAATAGTTCTATTTGCTATTTAGAAGCTTTTTAGTTTGATGTAGTCCCACTTGTTATTTTTTTCTTTGCTTTTGGTCTCAAATCCCAAAAAAATCATTGCCAAGACTGATGTCAAGAAGCTTACTGCCTATGTTTTCTTTTAGGAGTTTTATGGTTTCAGGTATTATGTTTAAGTGTTTAATTCATTTTGATTTTTGAGTATGGTGTAAGATAGTGGTCCAGTTTCAGTTCTTTGCATGTGGCTGTCCAGTTTTTCTAGTGCCATTTATTGAAGAGCTCATATTTTCCCCATTGCATATTATTGGCTTTTTTGTCATAAATTATTTGACTATATATGATGAGTTTATTTCTTGGATGTCTGTTGTGTTCTGTTGATCTATGTTGTCTATTTTTGTGTCAATACTACATTATTTTAATTAATGCAGCTTTATAATATGGTTTGAAGTCAAGAAACATGATTCCTCCAACATTGTTCTTTCTCAAGATTGTTTTGGTTATTCGGGTCTTTTATGGTTCCATACAAACTTTAGGATTATTTGTTCTATTTCTGTGAAAAATTCCATTGGAGTTTTGACAGTGATTGCATTGAATCTGCATATTTCTTTGGATAGCATGGACTTTTTAACAGTATTAATTTTTCCAGCCCATGAGTGCAATATATTTCCATTTTTTCATGTTTTCTCTCATCAATGTGTTATAGTTTCTTTTGTATATGTATTAACTACCTTGGTTAAATATATTTTCAGGTATTTTATACTTTTGGTGCAATTGTAAATGATATTCATTCTTAATTTCTCTTTCTGATATTCATTAGTATATAGAAACACAACTGATTTTTGTATATGGATTTTCTATCCTGCAAATTTACTGAATGTATTAGCTCTAACATTTTTTAGGTGGAGTCTTTAGGATTTTCTAGTTTTATATATATATATATATATATATATATATATATATATATATATATATATCTCATCTGCAAATAGAGACATTTTTAATTCTCTTCCAGTTTGGATTCCCTTTATTTTTCTTGACTAATTCCTCTGGCTAGGACTTCCAATACTATGTTGAGTGAAGGGGATAAGAATGGGCCTCCTTGCCTTACTCTTTTCTTTTTTTTAATGTTTATTTATTTTTGAGAGAGAGAGGGAGAGAGAGAAAGAGAGAGCGAGGGAGGGGAAGACAGAGGGAGAGACAGAATCCGAAGCAGGCTCCAGGCTCTGAGCTGTCAGCACAGAGCCTGACACAGGGCTCATACCCAGAAACTGTGAGATCATGACCTGAGCCAAAGTCAGAGGCTTAACTGACTGAGTCACCCAGGTGCCCCTATTTTTATCCTTAATTCTATAATTGTGGTGTATCATTGGTTGATTTACACATGTTGAACCATCCTTGCATGGTACATGATTTTTTAATGTATTGTTGAATTTGGTTTGCTAATATTTTGTTAAGGAGTTTGCATCTGTGTTCAAATCCGTTTCTTGTAGGTAGTCCAATATGCTGGCATATAGATGTACATAATAGTCCCTTATCCTTTGTATTTCTGTGGCATCAGTTATAACATGTCTTTTATTTCTGATTTTGAGTTTTATCTCATTTTTTTCTTTGTGAGTCAAATAATTTTTTATTTTGTTTATCTTTTCAAAACACCAGCTCTTAGTTTCACCTATTGTCTTTTTAGTCTCTATAGTTCATTTTTTTCCCCATTCTAGTATTTATTTCCTTCTTTTTACTAATTTTAGGCTTCATTTGCCCTTCTTTCTAGTTCTTTCAGATGTAAAATTAAGTTTTTTGGGATCTTATTTGTTTCTTGATGTAGGCATTTAACACTATGAACTTCCCTCTTAAAACTGGTTTTGTTGGATACCATAAGTTTTGGTATGTTGTATTTCTATTTTTTATTTGTTTCATGTTTTTTAAAATTTCTTTTGATTTCTTTTTTGACCCATTGGTTGTTCAGTAGCATGTTGTTTAATCTCCACATATTTGTGAATTTTCCACTTTTCTTTTTATAATTGATTTCTAGTTTCATACCACTGTGGTTAGGAAAAAAATGCTTGATATGATTTCAGTCTTCTTCTATTTATTAAGACTTATTTTGTGGTCCGACATATGGAATGTCCTGGATATTGTTCCATGTGCTCTTGAGAGGAATCTATATTCTGTTCTTTTTGGATGGAATGTTCTATAATTGTCTCTTAAGTCTTTCTGGTCTAGCATGTTATTTAAGGCTAATGTTTCCTTGTGAATTTTCTGCTTGAATGATTTATCTGTTGATGAAAGTGGGTATTAAAATCCTCCAGTATTATTGTATTGCTTTCTATTCCTCCCTTTAGTTCTGTAATATTGGCTGTATATATTTAGGTACTCCTATATTGTTGCATAAATATTTGTAAATATTGTATCCTCTTGTTGGTTTGACCTCTTTATCATTATGTGATGCCCTTCCTTATCTATTATTATTTGAAAGTCTATTTTGTCTGATATAAATGTGGCTATACTGGCTTTCTTTTGGTTTACATTTGTATGGAATATCAATTTCCATCCCTTCACTTTATATATGTATATATATATGTGTATACACATATATACATATATATATATCTAAAGTGAGTCACTTGGAGGCATCATTTAAATGAATCTTCTTTCTTTCTTTCTCTTTCCCTCTTTCTCTCTCTCTCTCTCTCTCTCAACCTATGGCCATTCTATATCCTTTGATTAGAGAATTTAGTCTGTTTATATCAAAGCAATTATTGGTAAGTATGGACTTATTGCCATTCGTTAGTTGTTTTCTGGATATTTTGCAATCCTTTGTTCCTTTATTCTCTTACTCTCTTCTTTTTATGATTAGATGATTTTCTGTAGTGGTATACTTAGATTCCTTTCTCTTTATCTTTTGGGTATCAACTATAGATTTTTGCTTTGTCATTACCATGAGGCTTACATGAAACTACTTATATTTATAACAGTCTATATTACATTGATTACTTAATTTTGAATGCATTCTAAAGTTCTACATTATTTTATACCCCCTCATGTTTTATGTTTTTGATGTCACAATTTATATTTTATCCTATGTATCCATTAACAAATTATTTTATTTATAGTTATTTTTACTGCTTTTGACCTTTCAATTTTTATACTAAATCTATAATTAACCACCACCTTTAAAACATTAGATAATTCCAAATTTTATTATGTATTTACCTTTACCAGATATATATAATTTCATATGTTTTTGTTACTAATTAGGGCCTTTTGTTTCAGCCTAAAGAAATCTCTTAACATTTTTTTTTTTTTTTAAGGCTGGTTGAGTGGTGATTAACTCCTTAAGGTCTTTTGTGGATAACTCTTTATTTTTCCAATTCTGAATGATAACTTTGCTAGGTAGAGTATTCTTTGTTGACAATTTCTTTTCCTTTCGACATTTTGAGTGTATTGTGCCACTTTCTTCTGACCTACAAAATTTCCACTGAAAAGTATGCTGATATCCTTCTGGGGCTTCCCTTTTTTATATAGCAAGTTGTTTTATTCTTGCTACTTTTAAGATTTTCTCATCTTTAAATTTTTACAATTGTATTATAGTGTGTCTGGTGGGAATTTCTTAGGGTCCATGTTTTGTGGAACTCTCTGTTTCCTGGATCGAATATTTATTTCCTTTCGCAGATTTGAGAAGTTTTCAGCTGTTATTTCTTCAAATAAGTTTGGTGCCATTCTCTTTGTACCTTATGGGATTCCTATCATGAGAATATTGACCCACTTGATGTTCTACAAGTACCTTAAACTGTCTTGTTTTTATTCTTTTTTTTTTCCTTTTGCTTCTTTGATTGGATGAATTCCACTCCTCTGTTTTCTACTTGTTGATCTTTTATTCTGCTTTATCTAGTCTGTTGTTGAACTTTTCTATTAGGTTTTCAGTTCAGTTATATTTTTCAACTCTATGATTTCTATTTGGTACTTTCTTGCATTTTCTATCCCTGTTGAAATTCTAACTTTGTTCATGTATTGTTCTCCTGAGCTTGGTAAGTAACTTTATGACCATTATTTTGAACTGTAGTGGGCAAATGACTTATCTCCATTTCATTAATATCTTTTTATTTTTGTTCATGCTTTATCTTGTTCTTTCATTTGGAAAATTATTCCCCTGCTTCTTTATTTTCCTTGGTACTCTTTATTAGTTTCTGTGCATTAGATAAAACAGCCACCTCTCCTAGTCTTGAAGTAGTGGCTTCATATAAGAGATGAAACTTATTGTTTAATCCTGCCTTAGTTTTTGGTTGTCTCACAAACCTGTGTGATTTTCCAAGAAACCTACTTTGTTCTTAGTAGCCTCCAATAGTAGAGGATGTGCCAAGACTTGTCAGTGCTCCAAAGGGGATTATTTCCTTCAGCACCTAGATTCAGGCTGATTGGAAAGCACGCTGACAGGTAACAACTTAAAGTATGCAGATATAAAAAAAATAATGAAGTATACAAATATACCTCTTCCCGGGGAAGACTGGAAGATGGGTGTTTCTGTCTGCTCCCACTGCACTGAGTCCTGGGGTGATTGACAGTTAAGAATTATTTCTTTGTTTGCTATCATCCTGCTGAATCTGTGAACACAAATCCACTGGCCACCAGACCAAGGCTATCAAGGGGCATCCTCTAAGTGACAGCCATTAAAACCAGGGCACTAGATGTACACACAGGTTTGTTTCTCAGAGACACCCAGGTGGGGTAGAGAGAGAGCATGAAGGTGGCTCCCACAATCCTCCCCCCTGCAGGCTTCTCCTCTTGAGAAGATGGCAGTCAGACCCTAAATGTGTTTTTAATTAGAAACCTGTGCCTCAAGTCACAGCTATGAAAATAAACTAATAGCTTTCTTTTATGGAAAGACTAAGTATTTCTGTCTGCTGCCTCTGTACTGTGCTCTGGCAGGGTGGAGAGTAGCTAGTTAAGAGCTATTTTTGTCATTTTTACAGACCTGTGAACCTATAAACATAGCCCTGCTGGTTATGAGAACCAGGAGATCAAGCGGTGTCCCCTGAGAGGCAGCTGCAAAAACCAGGGCCCCAGATGTATGCACGCATTTCATTCTGGGAGATACTGGCAACCTGGCATCCTGTAGAGGGAGAGTGCAAAGATGGCATAGACTGATCTCTGCAATCTCTGTAGGATGTTTCATTTGTACCTTAGGTGTGTGTAAAATTAAATCCCTGCCCCTCAGCCTAAAGCTTTTAACATAATCAAATTGTCCTTTTTCACGGAAAGACTGAGTTAGGTTTCAGCTGCCTCTGTTCTGGTCCTGGGGGTAGTCACAGTGAGGCCACATGAACACTTTAAGAATTGTTTCTAAGTTTACTGAAGCCTGGTGAGTCTCCTGGATGCAAGTTCTTTTGTTTTTCAAAGCTGGATGTTTTGGAGGCCCATCTCTCAGATGTAGGTCTTAAAAGATGGAGTGTCAGATGTAAGTTTCAAACCCTTTGCTCCTCAGGGGGAATCTGGCATTTGTGTTTCCTTCTACTTGTGGGTCACCCTGCGGGGTTTGGGGTTTATGGTAGGATTGTGTCTCAGCCTTTCTTACTCATTTCAATGTGAGGTTTGCTTTTTTTGTTGTTGTTGTTTGTTTTCTCATTTGCCCAATGTGGAAGAATTGCTCAATGAGTTTTTGGGTTTCTTTCAGAGAGAATTCTTCCATATATAGCTGTAGATTTATGGGAGAAGGTGCATTTAGGAGCCTCCTATGTCCATCTTAACATGATTTATGAACTAAATGTCTCCCAACGTATGTTATAAATATTTTAAACAAAAATAAACACCTTTAATTATATTATTGTAACACTCGCATAACATTATATGAATATACCATAATGTATTTAAGCAGTTTCTAATTTGGATACAATTCATTCCCAAGTTTATGACACTGTAACGCACACATTTATAAATATCTTTGCACACATTTTTTCATCAATCTCTACAATGTCCTAAGAATAAGTTTCTAAAAATATGATTATGGGTCAAAAGGAATACCCATTTTAAACTTAATTATTTCCTCTCCTGAAAAGATGTACCACTTTAGCTTCTTACCACCAATGCATGAAAGTTGTCTTTTTCTTTGGACTTGATATTTAATCATTACTAAAAAAATATTTGACTGTTAGGGGATAAATTGCATCTAATTTTAATGTAGCTTTTCAGATATTTTCGCTTTGGAACTTGTACTACTTTTTTAACCCATTTTTAATGTTCCAAAGATATGCAAATACATATTAAAAAGTAATTTTTATAGTAATATTTTTCAAATTTACATGACTTTAGGAGGAACTGTAAATTTGGAACTTGTGCCTACTTGCTTCAGCATATAAGTATCTAAATCTCATACCTTTGAATATAAAGATGAAATAACAAATTGCTTCAATTTATTCTTGTGTGAGAACTGAAAACTTTGCCCCTCAAATCATTCCTCTCTTACCCTCTCAAAAAATATTATATAACTTATTGCATATTGGTACAAAGAAGATACTTCATCAACTTACAATTAGGAAAAAAATGTTTTGTTTTTTGTTTTGTTTTTGAATGTCAGCTATCTGGAAAACAACAATAATAGGTAAATAATGATTAATAGTGACTTCCTAAAAAAAATTCAGATCTCTTCTTTGACAACATTGACAGAATACCTTTGAAATCTTTCTAGAGATTTGAGATATCTGTATTTCACTTTGAAGATGGAAGTAGCCTCATTTTCTTAAAGAGAATATTAAGATGTCCCTTCTCACTTTCTCACTACCACCAGGGAACCCATGTTCCCTGCCAATGATATGTCCAATAGTAAGATCCTGATCTGTAAGTACATTAACAAATCAGCATTTAGTTTTGACTTTTTTAAATTTTTTTTTTAATATATGAAATTTATTGTCAAATTGGTTTCCATACAACACCCAGTGCTCATCCCAAAAGATGCCCTCTTCAATACCCATCAACCACCCTCCCCTCCCTCCCACCCTCCATCAACCCTCAGTTTGTTCTCAGTTTTTAAGTCTCCTATGCTTTGGCTCTCTCCCACTCTAACCTCTTTTTTTTTTCCTTCCCCTCCCCCATGGGTTTCTGTTAAGTTTCTCAGGATCCACATAAGAGTGAAACCATATGGTATCTGTCTTTCTCTGTATGGCTTATTTCACTTAGCATAACACTCTCCAGTTCATCCACGTTGCTACAAAGGGCCATATTTCATTCTTTCTCATTGCCACGTAGTACTCCATTGCGTATATAAACCACAATTTCTTTATCCATTCAACAGTTGATGGACATTTAGGCTCTTTCCACAATTTGGCTATTGTTGTGAGTGCTGCTATAAACATTGGGGTATGAGACGGGAACCCTCTTGCACTGTTGGTGGGAATGCAAACTGGTGCAGCCACTCTGGAAAACAGTGTGGAGGTTCCTCAAAAAATTAAAAATAGACCTACCCTATGACCCAGCAGTAGCACTGCTAGGAGTTTTGACTTTAAAATAACATGGAGATGGTTGAAGCTCATACTAGTAAACATTGAAGTCCTATGTCATGCTAGTCAATCCTAGCATCCTTCACTGCTTGCCTAATTGGATCTTTCTTATCCTTTAAATCTCAGCTCATTTTTTGCCTCTAGAGGACTTTCCCTTTTACCCAATCGAAAGTGAGTTCCTTATTACTATGCCTCACAGCACTCTGTCCTTTTCCCTCTTAGTGCTTATCAACACTCACTAGTTTGAGTATACTGGTTGTTTTCTCTCTAATTAGACTATAACTTCCAAGAGGATAGACCCACACCACAGCTCTTATTTTATGTCAGTACCTGAACCTGTTTATTGGAAGGGAATGAATGTGGATATAATGACTATAGGGAAAATGTGCAGACTAGAAGGATCAATTCACCATGGAATAACAAATCTAAGAACAGACACTGCTGACTCTTAAAGATGAGAGATTTTTTTTTACAGATTAAATAATATTTGTCTTAGCACAATGGAGCACAATGCTAAAATTATATTCAGAAAATGTGAATAGATTAAAAGTGAGTTTGATGAGTTAATGGAGTAAAATGCAGGAAAATAAGATGCTTTGATGATCTGTGTAAATTTGAGATTGGATCTTGAAGGACATCCGTTCTCCTTCTGATCTAACTTTGAAGATGAGAACTGGGCTACAGGCTGGGGGGATAACTTTATAACTGATGTGAATGTAAGAATCACTGTGCTAAATCAAAGAGGAAAAGAAATCATAATTGAAAAAAATTCAATTAACGCAGCATAAAGTAACTCTTCATGAATTTTTAAAAAGGTCTAAGACTCAACTTTTGTACTATTTCACCAAATTAGGATTGTAGAATAAAGCTAAAGAAGCGTTTGCTTACCTGTCATGATCTAATTTTAGTAAATAAAGATAACACAATTCTGGATCTAAATTATTTGCACTGTTAGGGTCTCGTATGGACAAAGAAAATGGACATATTATAATAAAGTGAATATGTTGTTGGTTTTATGATGTGTAAAGATGAATAATACATACTTCTAGATGGAAATTCCCCATTTCCCTTATTAACACCTTAAAGTTTGCTTTGCTTGCCGAATGCCATCAGAAAGGCAAAGGATGAGGTTCTTTCAGTAGACAATGTATATTTGCAGTTATGCATTGTTTTGTCTTACCTAACATACAGTTCACTTTCTAGCACTTTGAATATGTCTTTAAGCACTTTGTGTCACCCCACTGCATTCTGATCTCCATGGTTTTTGATAAATAAATAGTTGGTAATTTTCTTCAGAATGTATTTCACTTTTCTCTTGATTCTTTCAAAATTTTTTATATTTGATTTTTGACTCTTTGTCTTTTAACACTTTGATTATGATGTGACTAGGTATGGAGCTTGTGATGGTTAATTTTATGCATTACCTTGATTGGGCCATAGGGTGCCCAAACATTTGGTCAAACATTATTCTGGGTATGTCTGTGAAGGTGTTTTTGGTTGAGATGAACTTTTCACCTGGTAGATGGAGTAAAGCATGTTTCCCTCCCAAATATGAATGACCCTCATCCAATCAGTTGAGGGGCCTAATAGAACAAAAAAGATTGAGTGAGGGGGGAATTTCTGCCTGACTGATGGAGCTGGGACATCAGTCTTCTTCTGCAGTTGGACTGGGCCTACACCATTGACTTTCTTGGGTTTTCAGCTTGCTGACTATAGGTATTAGACTTCTCAGCTTCCATAATCACATGAGCCAATTACTTATATACATACATAAATTAGATAGATAGATAGATAGATAGATAGATAGATATAGAGAGAATAGAGAATATTCATATATATATATATATATATATATATATATGAATATTTGTCCCCCAAATTTATACCTGAAATTTATATTCAAATCCTAACCCTTAAGGTGGTAAAAAGGTGATAGTATTTATTAGGAGGTAAGACTTTTGAGAGTCTAGGGCCCTCTCAGGTCTTCTCTGAGCACATACACAGCTCTGGGCATGCACATGTATGTGCATAACCTTCTGAATGCCCAGAAATATTTTGGACCTTTTCAAAGTGAATCAGTTGCCTCTAATTGTTTTTGACAGTTGCATAGGGAAAAAGATTTTCACAGTGGGAGAGCTCCATTTTAGGTTAGTAAAGACAAAGTTGCAAGTTTTGTCTTTCAGGGAACCACCAGCCAGGTCAAAGAATGGTAATTTCTGAAAATGAAGCTTTGAAAGAACTTTAATGCCAATTCTACTCCCTGCTGGTTGCTGCTGTTTTTCACCATGATTACAGGTTATTGATTCTCAAAGTTACAGTGATCTGGATAAGGGGAAAGGGAATAGCAGAAGGCATGTTGAAATGATACAATGCTTGCTGTTCTTGATAAGAATCAGTGGGTGTCTGAATTCTGTTCCTGAGATTGTTGTGAGACTTTGGTCGATTTCTAGAGTTCTGAAAAACGTTAATTCTGATATTTTTGTCAGTTTTCTCATTTTTGTGGAGAAAATAATTTTTGGAGGTCCCAATTGGCCATTTCCACTGACCATACCCTGTTCCTTTTTTTTAAAAAAAAAAATTTTAATGTTTATTTATTCTTTGAGAGAGAGAGAGAAAGAGCATGAGTAGGGGAGGGGCAGAGAGAGGGAGACACAGAATCTGAAGCAGGCTCCAGGCTCAGAGCTGTCAGCACAGAGCCCGATGTGGGGCTTGAACTCACAACCCTTGAGATCATGACTTGAGCCTAAGTGGGATGCTTAACCAACTGAGCCACCCAGGCACCCCACCCTGTTGCTTTTTTAAACAAATAAGGAGCTCCTGGGTGGCTCAGTCTGTTGAGCATCCAACCCTGCTCAGTCCCCCTCTCTCTCTGCCCCTCCCCTGCATGCTGTCTTTCTCAAAAATAAAATAAACATTAAAAAAAATAAACACCCACCTCAACTTTAATATCAAGGAACAGCTATTAAGCGTGTAAAAATTAGCATTGTAAAAACAATTTTGTTTTCAAAATTTATAGTATAAGTAAAAAACAAAAACAAAACAAAGCACCACAATACTTTTCACAATATATTTTCACATTTTTTTAACGTTTATTTATTTTTGAAGGAGAGAGAGTGCGAGCGGGGGAGGGATAGAGTGAGAGGGAGACACAGAATTTGAAGCAGGCTCCAGGTTCTGAGCTGTCAGCACAGAGCCCAAGGCTGGGGCTCAAACTCACAAGCTGTGAGATCATGACACTTAATGGACTGAACCATCCAGGTACCCCTATTTTCACATTTTTAAAGCATTGTGCTCCTAACGGGTTACATTGCCTCAGTTCCTGGTTGGCTATATTGGTGGTAATCATTGTATAGAAATACTCACACATTGATATTCTCATAGACCTTTTCAGGACCAAAGAGATATCCCCCTAAGTAAGGGTGGGGGGAGTACGGTAAACAAATCACCTGCTTAGAAAACCATAGCATAGAATAAGCAACATGTTTCAACTAACGAAGGAGCAAAGCTTACAAAAAACAGCTGAAGATGAATGATGAATAGTGGAAAGAAGAAATCAGGCTGCATTCACAAGCAGGACCTCCTACTATTACGGAAGTAGAAATTAACCAGACCCTAAAAAGAAACCCTACAAACACGTAGGATTATAGGGGGTTTATTGTTTTCCCTTTTTAATAAATAAAGAAAATGCAATAACTATGTTAATTAATGGAAGCTTTATAGCTCTACTTTGGTTAGGGGGTGCTCCTTTCTTTCTTTCTTTTCTTTCTCTCTTTCTTTCTTTATTTATTGGTCAAAAAATATGAACTCAGGAAAAGCCAATTTCATGTACTGTTAATTTAATTCTCAACAATAAAACCTTACTTCTGATGGAAAATGAAATTACCTTTTCTATACCCTTTTTATCTGTCAATTAAATGCTGCTTTCTTCCACCCCAAAATAAACCCTGCACATCATTTGGAATATATAGTCATCTCTTGACAAAATTAAAACTAGATAGGAAGTAATTCACTGCAGTAAGTTTTGTAAATCCTGTCACTTATAGTTGTTGACACATGACCTTAGGAGCCATCATATCAAGGTTCACACATCCAATGAGATGATAATTTTTAAGGGTATGTGTGGTGTTACTTCTTATTTAGTAGGGTATGTAGAAGGATGATGTTTTCTTTGAGATTATGTATAGTAAAAACACCTATAGTATTTCACCCAGCTTTAGGCAAATTTAAGTGTATAGTATTTTCACCCAGCTTTAGGTGAATTTATGTCACTTATGCCCTATCTTCTTTAGCATTCTTGGCATAAAAGAATCATAAAGCCGAGTTTGTGAATAGGTTAATTTTTCTGGGATATATAAAAGATAATACTATATAGGGAATGTTTCTCTCCCATTGATGTAAATGCTGGCCAAGTGATTTCAAAGTACTTTACACAAGGATATACGTCAGCTCTGTTCACATTAAATAAACACTCATATAATATTATCTTTGAACTTCTAATGGTCCAGACTTCTTGTTTTCCCTATAGGCTGTATACATAGGGACATAGAACCAGTGTTCAAAATGCAGGTTAGGCTTTAGAAACTGATTTTTATACATTAAAAGTTTTATTTAGAGTCATAAATTTATATATACATACACATAGGTCTGTGTGTATAAATTTAAATGTAGGTCCTTGAGAAGAATAATTCAACAGATAACCCTCTCTAGCCTAGTTTGTGAAAAAAGAGAAAGAGAAATGTCAGATGTAATGTAATTTGAAATGTAAAAGGATACAAAATTGAATTTATTAAATAGAATACATACAGTTCTATGGCGATAACTTTGAAAACTTTTGAAATGTCAACAACTTTCTAGTAACATAAAAATTAGCAAAATTAACCTCAGTAAAATAAGTAACTTACATAGAGCAGTTTGCCTTAGTAGAGACTGGAATCTTGATTTAAGGTCAACCATTAAAACAGCCAAAGATCGGGTGGTCTCCCTGTGAATTCTATGAAGCCTTAATGAGTATACAATTCTAACAATACCTAACATATTCTAGGTGTTATAAAATGATGGATATCTTGCCAAGTCATTTTGTTAAGGCAGTACAATTCTAATCTAAAAATATAATAAAAATAAAACTCCAAATCAAATAAACAAAAGCCTATAGAATAATTTTAAGTATAGAGGGAATTATTCTTCAGAATTATTAATATAATGCATTAGTATATAAAAATACTGTATTTCAATGATATTTATTCCAGGAACACAAGGATGACTCAGTATTAGGAAATCAATCACTGTGTGCAATACATAAGTAAATAAAAAATGTAATTTATATGCTAACTAATTTGTATGTAAATTTTTAAAAATAAAAAATAAAATTAAAAAAGAAATTAAAATATAAAAAATGTAATTAATTAGTTAATGCTGAAAACTTATTCCATGATATCCATCAGTCATTCCTCATTAAAACATCATCAACAACAACAAAAACTGTAAGCAAAGAGGAACAGAAGAAAAGCATGCTGGTTTATATAAAGAGATCTTAATTATATGATTTAAATGTTATTTTTTAAATGGAGGACCAATGCCATTTTCATTAAATCAGAAATTAAAAGGAGAGGAACTCCATTAAATATGATATTTAATCGTCATGGTTTCAGTAGTTCTAAAATAATTATGTATTCATTCAACAAACGCTAAATGAATACTTGATATACCAGGCACTGAAGATACAACAGTGAACAAGGGACACACCTTAGTTCTCACAGAATTATTTCTCCCGGTGGGAGAAACAGAAAATAAATACAGACAGAAGATACAAGGTGATGATAGTGCTATGGAGAAAACTAGGACAGCAAATGCAACCTTGCAACGTTTCTTAAAACTAATATACAGATACCCTTCAACCTAGATTTTCATTCCTGGAAATTTATTTCCTGAAAATAAAAAGTTCCATTAATGACAATATCTTGCCACTATTTAGGTTTATAAAAGAAAAAAAAATTGAGTAGATTGTGGCAAATCCTTACCAAGGAGTAATATTCAGTCACCTAAATGAAAGAATTAGATTTGAACCTGTTGACTTGAGAGAAAATTTTACATTTTGTTATTCAGAAAAGAAATAAAGATGCAAGTAGGAGATTCCATTTTGAAAGAATAAACAATAACAAAGAAAAAATCTGTATATGTGTGCATGTGAATTTATCTGCATACATAAGTGCACAAATAAAAATTATGTGGAGAACATATAACAGTAAATGATGGTTACCTGGCAGATGAAGATAATATCTGTGAGGGTAAGCAAAGATATAAAGCCAACTAATCTATATAATGATGGTATATATAATATCTCATTTATGAGGTTGATGAGGTTGTATGAAACAGATATTATGAAGATGTTTATGGTAAACTCTAGAGTGACAGGAGTTGGGGTGGTTTTTACTCACATTTTACTATTATTTTAACAATGATCATCATCATTATTAATATCACCACCACTGCTAATTGGTAGAAATGGTGCAATTCTGGTTTTGGTGCAGTGTTTCCCAGAGTATAACTTGTTACTTAAACACTAAGAAGTCCTTGCTATAAACAGTGAGTAAAAGAAAAAGTCTATGCCACCAAAGAGAATTCTCCAAGCCATGTGAAAAATACATGTGAGTTTCTTGAACACAATGAAATTCAAGTTTGGAACCTCAAATAGAGACATGAGTGTATTTTATCCACACTCGATATCCTACCTTTCCTCTGTCCCATATTAAGACCAAATTAACCAGAATAGCATTTTAAGATAAAAAATCAACTTGCCTTTGCAACCCTTTAAGGCATTCCAAGCATGAATTTCAGTTACAGGATTTGTTAATCCAGAAATGGCTAAAGTAAATCATGCTGTTTAAGATGAAAAATGTAGCATTCACACCACCATTGCTCTCCCTGCTTTGCCCTCAGTTTCAGATTTTTTTTCCTCATCAAAATGCAAAATACAGTTTGAAAAATTAAGCTAGGCCCTGCCTGTTTATCATGAAGTTTACTTGTATTGTCAGCCCTCAGATGCATTAGGCAGTTGGCCTAGTCTGAGCAGACCCCTCAGTCTATGTAGATTACCCAGCACGTTGGGAGTGGACAGAATGTACCAAACTCTCCCTGCAACGGAAGCTCTGTGAATACCCACAGCAGTTTTCTACTTCTAATTAAAATGTAGATGGTTTTAAATCTTAAGTGTAAGAACGTTGACACATTAAAATTTTGCACTTGGGATTGGCTGGTGGTTTTTTCACCCCTCCAGTTCAACTACCAATTCTATAGGGAGGGACCATGGATATTCCCATCTCAGAATCAGTCCTGAGGCATGTTTTCATTTGTGACTTTAGATAAGAATTCTGAGTGAGAAAATCCAATAGGATATGCTACAATACAATATCATACAATATAGTACGGTACAACACAGCATAATGCAATACCTTTCCTAGGTTTAACAAAGAAAAAGTTTAACAAGGAAACTATGTTTTAAATCTTTTTTGTCTGCAATGTTAAAAACAAACTTAAATTTTTTTTTTTTTTTTTGGTTTTTGCAATGTGATTCTTTGTTAGGACCAATGAACTCTGACAAAAGTATCTGGAAGAGTATCTAAGGAAAATAACTGAACAATGATAACTTTGAGAATCATTAAAACCAAACAAATTTTATTTTTCTTAAAGTGGGATTTTGCAAGGTCAAGGTGGGCCATGCACACAAATCTGCGTTTGTTTCTAGTCTCCTTCCATCTAGTTCCCTTCTCTGTTGTGATGTTACTTCATCCAGAGTTTCAATGCCCTCATGATGATGATAATATAATGGGCATCCTCTCATGGTAGTGTTCATTAATTAATTGCAAAAGATAGTTTGGGCTGGAAATCTATTTTTAATATATATGTTTAAAACATCTTGGAATGTTTCTGTTACTTCTAAGATTTTTTTGTTTTATTTTCCTAACTTGATCCAGCCCTTCTAAAGATTCTAACTAGAGTTATTTTTCAAACACACATTACAAAACTTTTAAATAAATGAATATTGAATGACATACATACTTTCGGAGACCAACACAAATTAATCTTGGTAAGTGTAAAACTCACCTGATGGGATCAGGCAGACAATATTAGAGCACAGTAATTCTGTGGCCCACTGGCCACAGTAATTCTGCAGGTGATGGACATTAGTCTATAGGTTTGATGGCTGTGAGAAGCGTTGGTTAATTTAGAAGGTGGAATTACTAATGAAAAGATAAATTGTAATAATAAAGGGCAAAGACACTATGATAAGCTTTTACAAATATAAATTCCTTCTATATAATGGTGCCAACTCCGGGCAGTTTGGTATCTACTCTTTATTCCTAGTAGCTGCCCTTGGTCTATATACCATTGACTACCATTCACATCAGCTCATTTATATACAGTTGCAAACATTTTTTTTTTTCCTATTAGCAGTAAAAACCTTTTATTTATTTATTTATTTTTTTGCTTTAAGTTTCACTTATAATTTTTGCACACAAAATACTGCAGAATTAGACTCATTATTTAATGGGTCCATTTACTTCTCAATCAGCACAATTGAAAAGTGATCTAAACCAGAAAGTGGGTAGTGCCTTTTGGAACAAGAAAAGATAGAACAAATTTCCGGAGCATTTTGTTGGACCGGAGTTCAACAAATCCGGAGTTTGTGGAAGAAGGACTGAGCAGGGATTCCAGTTAGGACAGATATTTCTCATTGAGTGTAATTCTTCATAAGCTTTGTTCTCACAGGACAGGATATCTTACATATCTTTCATTTTTCTTAAATAAATGTAAAATATCAAAATGAAGTTTTATCTTGTATGGAACTCACCAAGAGGAAATGAGCTGCTGATAAAGTAGATGCAATTTTGACAGGAAAAAAAGAAGGAACTTCAGGTGAAAATATAGTTTATCCTTGGAGATGTCTAACAACTAGGTGTCTTGGACAACACAAATCTCTTTGCCAATCTAGTGTCCACATACTAAACTTCCACCCAAGAATATTTTGAATGGCATCTATAATGCTAGTGCAAATAATGATATAACAAGTTATAAAAATAATGACATAGAACCAAGTCAAGATCAATCAGACATTGCAGCTCTGTTCTCTTTGGACTCCTGTGCAAGATAAAGAAAACTGGAAGGGTTTCAAGGAGGAGAAAGATAAATCCTGAGGTGAAGGGCTCCTGGAAAAATTTTCAGGGCTTTTGGAGTACAGCTGTTTGAAGAGGACAAGGTTGAAATCAATCCCCTTACCCACTACTTTTAATAGAGCAACTCCAATTTTATTTTTCTCTTTGAGGTATCCTATGACTTCATTAAAATATATTAAAAAAAAAAAAAGAAAAAACAAAGCAAACCATTACTTAAAAAAAAGTGAACACTATCATCCTGATTTCCCATCTAAAATCTTTTAGAATGCAAAGGCAAGATTTCTGGAGATTATAGTTCATAGGTCTGAAGTGGGGGTCCAAGAATCTATTTTGTTTTGTTGTTTTGTTTAAATAAGCTCTTGGGTTGACAGTGATAAATGTGGTCCCAGACCACACTTTGAGAAATACTTCTCGGGAAGATTTTATTGTAGATTACTTTGTTGCTAACCTCCCACCATTTCCATCACACCTTATATCCCAGAACTCCCCTTCATCTAGTGCAGATCTTCTTGTCTTCTCAGGATGCATAGAAACTTCCTTTTGGTGACTCTGAACTCAACACCGACTCCTTCCATTTTAACAATATGAGAAATCTATCTCCCTGAAATTTGTTACTTGCTTCATTATGATGAGAAAGAGACTTTGCTCATGAATGTTTTTGAATTCTGAATTCCATTAATAGAGATTGGACCTATAGCCTTTTAAAATTAATATATCATATTTCATAGGGTTCATTTTCACATATCCACATTGCTATGATAATTTTGAAAGAATCAGTGGTTTTCTGTATTTCCAGTAATGTGTTTGTCTCATGTAGTCAGTGGTTTTAAAACTTATGTACAGCATAATTTTTAACACAAAAGTGTATGGGAGCCTTAGTATTTTATTTTTTATTGATTTTAATTTTTTTATGTTTTTATTTATTTTGATATTGAGAGAGAGAGAGAAAGTGTGAGCAGGAGAGAAGCAGAGAGAGAAGGAGAGAGAGAATTCCAAGCAGACATCGTGCATCAGTGCATAACCCAATGCCAGTTCGAACTCACAGACTGTGAGATCGTGACCTGAGCCAAAATCAAGAGTCAGTCACTTAAATGATGAGGTGCTCCTTAATATTTTAAACCATATATAAATTCTTTAGAGTTGAAAGGAAAAGAATAATTTTTGTAAATGCGCTAAGCTCCTCTGGTGGGCCCTAAGTTTCTGAGTAGAATGGATTTGAAATCATTGTCTTCAATTGCATAGCTTCTGTGCTTCTTTCTGAAAAGTGGGCTTTCCCAGCACTTTTCTTTTGCACAGGTTTTTCAAGGACATTCAGTGATGCTGTGTATTAATGCCAAGAATTTCTAGTGAGCTGGAAGAAGTAACAAATGAGCCTTTCTCTTTTAATGTAAATCATAAGCTTAAATTCTCTCTTGCTCACTCTGCCCACCCTCTTTTGCTTTATTATGTCCACATGTGTGAGTTGGGAGAAATACATAAAGTGGACTGTTCATTAAGAAAAGAAAACCATAGCTCTTAAATCATGAATTTATGCAATTTTTAACTGTTTTTAACAAGCACAAAATGGTTCACGGGAATTATGCAAGTATAGATCATTTTAATTTGAATCATTGTGGAATCATAAAAGACTCAGTTCTTTAATTTTGTGCCTTCAAGTTAGCTACTTTGATTAAAAAATAATAAAGCATGAGAGCCGTAGGGTCCTCACAGGTTCTTGGCGCTATCGTGGCTCCCTGATCTTCCGTGCTAATTCTCCTCATTAATATTAATAAAAGGCTGATAGGCCATTGCAAAGCATGATACGAAAAGCAGGCAATTAATTGCTTGTAGTATTTTTATGCTTATTTTGCACAAAGAAAATAATGCCTCAGGACTCACTATCAGCTAATCAATAATATCAACTGTGTTGAAAATGAGCACCTTCTGTTTCTTTTTTGTAGATCTCCCTTAAATCTGAGAAACATGAAAATCCAATGAATGTTCTTGAAATTAACAGGATGGAAAAGAAAGTTTTTATTTTAGCGGGCACTCTTCTATTTGGGGAGAGGAACTATATATATATATATATATATATATATATATATATATATACACATATATACACATATACACACACATATATGTGTGTGTATATATGTATATATATATACATATATACACATATACACACACATATATGTGTATATATATATATACATATATACACATATACACACACATATATATATATGTGTGTGTATATATATGTATATATATATAATTTTGAGAAATACTTCTCAGGAGGATTTTATTGTAGATTACTTTGATACCTACATCCCACCATTTCCAACACATGTTATATCCCAGAGCTCCCCTTCATCTGATGCAGATCTGCTTATCTTCTCTGGATGCATAGAAATGTGTATATATACATATATACATACATATATATATACACATATATGTATACATATACATATGTGTATACATATATGTGTATACATATATGTGTATACATATGTGTGTATATATGTATGTATATATATGTGTATATATACATATATACATATATACATATACATATATATGTATGTATATATATATGTGTATATATATGCATATATATATATATATATGTATATGTATATATGTATGTATATATGCCCGTATATATGTATTTGGGCATTTCAGATTGTCCAATAATTTCAATTAGTACATTTCATATGGTTTTACCTTTTTGTAGGTGAAATTGAAATTTAGAAAGTAAGATTATAGTTAGATAAGCCATTTTGGGAATTCCCAATCACCCTTTTGATTGATTTGATAAGTCCACCAGTTTTATTGGTTTTTCAAAACCTTTGTACTAATCAGTCACCTGACATTTTTAAAGCCAAATGCACTGCCTGTGAGTTGAATTTTAAAAGTCCTACTAAGGTTAAAAATCCTAGACTTAGAGACTTCCCTTCTCACTGCAGACTGGAAAAGCATGCTTCTGATTCTGGTATTTCTGTTTTACTTGTGAAAATTAGGTAAATTCTACTATAATTTTATCATTAAAAAATCTATGCTAAGTATATGAAATGATAAATTTTATCTGACCTTGTCCCTAATGTAGCCATGTTCATTTCATCTTACATGTTTAGCGTTATAACATTGGTTCCTGTGCCATACCCAATAAGACCAATTATTAGGTGTTTAATAAATCCAGTTGCCTATATATGTGCACACATATCACTTAGGTGAAAATATATTGAATAAATTATTAAATAATATTTTCTAAGATATTAAAATAATTTCATTAAAATAATATTTTCTAAGAAAGTTAGCTTAAAAAATAATTTATGCATTTTCTAACAAAATGATCAAAATGGCAAATGGGCCAGAAATACAATTTTATAAATATCATGGTATTTAAAATAACCCAAAATTCTGACAAGAAGTCATTAGGAATGAAATAAAAATTCTAATCCAGCAAAATAATCTTCTTAGCATGCAGTTTCTTCAATTCAGGCATATGCCAAAGAAGGTAGCCATTTCCAAGTAAAAGAATAGTTGCTAAATGAGTAGAATCTCTTTGTAGGTTGTAAGCCAAATTGCCCAATTAAGAAAAGAAAAAGATATACATCCAGCACAAGAACCTGCAACAGGGACTCTTAGTCCCTGTTGCACATGCTAACTTCAATTCTTAACCAAATAACCAAATAGAGCTATAGTGTAGAATACTATCATATGCAAGAAAGGCTGCTTCCAAGGACCTGGGGCTGTAGCAAATACCAAATTTTCCCATTTTCAAAATGACTTAAATTTACAAAATGCCCATCTGAAGATTGTTTGTCTTGTATTTTGAACCCTACACTTCTAAGAAGTTACCATCAGGTGATGCATGGCATTGTGGATTTAGAGCTTTGACTTAACACATGGTGTCTTGGAGATAAATGGTCGTGAGTTAGATAGTGGATTTAAGATCCTTTACAAAAGCATAACTTTGTTAGTACATTAGACAATGCATCTCAATGAATAATGGCAGAATATAGAAAAGTTGTAGAAATCAACGTTAGATATGTGACAGTATTTTCTATTCATTCTTTTCCTGTAACCAATTATTAAATGCTAACAATTAATTTACTTATATTTATGCATTTTTAATAAGAATTGAGGTATTTTACAGCTAAACAAAATAGAAAATGAAAAATATATATACCTGGAATACAAAAATCCTATCTCCAGAAGCAAAAGAAAGCTCTTGAGAAGTGGTTCCTACTGTTACTGGAAGCTTCATGTGGCTATACAATTTCTAACATCTAATCTAATTTCTAAGTTCTAGAAAATAAAATAAAAAAGGGAAACACATTATGATGCATAACTTTCATTTTCTTATAAAGTATGATTTGCAAATTAGTCCCCAGAAATAATTTTTTTCTCCCAGAAACTCAACTAATTGACTATCTGAGATTGTACTATTTCTCAGAATGAATTTTAAAGGATATAGAAAACATCTTGCCTTTGTTATAGACTCAAATAATTTTAAAGCTAAAAGTGATTTTGGAAGCCATCTATATATGAACAATTTAACTTTTCATAAGCCTATGAAAAGTAGATAATTTTCCTAAATGACATTCAACTGATTAGCAGTAGCAGCTTACCTGGAAGCCACTGGCTTCCAGATCTTCTTATATCTCACTTTATCCTCACTTGGTCTCAAAACTTGACAGAATAGCCCAGCCTCTCTTTCTGCCCAGCCTGTTCTGGTTAACAAATTCCCATAGATGACTTAAACTGCTTCCCTTATTAGATTATGGCATAATTATCCTATCTGTCTGCTAAGCAGCCCAGTTCAGTTTCCCACAGAAGCTTTTTTTCCCCCATTTGAAATCTTGCCTCTTTCTGTCCTCTTTTAATTGTAGGAAAGCACAACGGCTGGACATCTGCTGAATGCATAGTAGACAGCACTCCACTCTAGATTAAGATTTTTTTCCACTGACCACCATCACATCTTCCCAGCCAAATAGGTGAAAATATTTCTTAGCAAACCTAGGTGTACATCTTCTGTGGGAAGATTTATTGCCTAAGATGAAATGTTAGCATATATCTTAGTCTTTATGTCTCCACCTCACTTTGAGGTGGGAAAACCTAGTCTAGTGCATGTGGTTCAACTACATGCAACAAAATGTTAACATGTAATTATGTTTAAAGTTATTCACAGTGGAGAATAATAAAAACAGGGAATGGCCTATGCCATCAAATAGAAAATAACTACAGCAAGGTAATATTTTTATATATGCCATGAGAAAGTTAGCAAATCAATACTATGGAAACACAAAGGTGGAGGCTGTTACTTCTGCTAGAGGAAAATATAATAATTTCAGGTAAGATGTATCTTCAGATTGCTATTTGCAATGATTGAATTAACAATTACCATAAGATTGAGCTGAAGTACCATTTCCTCCAATTTCAAATAAAAGTGACATTTAAAAAACAGCATCTCCCATGAAACATTCTAATCATTCCCTGGTGATGGTCTCAGGAATTTTGTTTGTTGTCTAATATTCTCTTTGCGTTTTTCCGTATCAGTATTGTCTGATAAAAATAATGGGTACTCAATGTGTGGAGCACAGCTTCAAGATGAACTGAGTTTACTCCCAGTGGATAGGTAATATGTAAGGCTCAGTCTAGATCAGGAATGCCTAGTCTCTGTGGGCAAGATAGTATCACATGCTTTTTAAAATGCAGTTAAATGTAAATTTCAGGATGCTTAAACAATATTGATTGGTCACAGTGTTGCAGTCATCTTTTATTCTTTCTCAAATGTGCCACCAAATGATACCGAGCTAATACCCACACTTCTTTGGCCTTTGCCATGATGGTAGCATGCTTTAAGTGTCTTAACAGACTCAGACCCAGGGCCCCCAAGATTAACACTGTTTACTTACTCAGGAATATGATTTAGTAGTTGTCTTGATGTAACTGAGCCTCTGCAAGGACCGGAGGAATCAGCAGAATTGGTGGGGAGAGGATGGAGGTGGAAGGGAGGTTCTGGCTCTTTTATTATCTCAAACAGAAACATGTAATGAAATATTATTTTTGTTGGCCAGTTTTAACTATTCTTTAATATCTAAAAGGAAGGTTTTCCTTAATATTTTAAAAAATTATAGCCAAAAAACTCCAAATGGTTCTAAGCAAGGAGACGTATAGCTGCTTATTGGTAAATGCATCTTCCAGTCCATTCTCATAGACACAAGCCTTCAACACAGGTCCTTGGTGAACCCTCACTGAGGAAAAGCAGACAATGATCATATCAGTCAGTTTCATCTCCCTCACAAAAGGAGACCATGAAAGATCATAGTTACTGGGATATTAGATGCCTTACACAATTTTTTTCCTGAAAGTTTCTCCTTACCTACAGAAACTAATGCTTCCAGAGAAAAATTTAATTCTCAAATGCATAAAGATAAAGATTCCACTATGCAGATATGTTTAACTTAACTCTTGCTCTTCCAGATTCTGCTGTTGAACTGTGTTTGGAGGTATCTGGGAGAGGGCACTTTTGTGTACTTCAGGTTCCCTAAAGCATTCTTCCTGATATGTCTTCCAAAGTTTATAAAGAGAATCTAAATGAGTAAATGAAAGCTTGGAAAAAACACAGAGGGACATATCTTTGACACCTTTTCAATTCCCCCATCTCTACCATATGGACTAATCTGTATATAAAGGAGAAAGAAATAGTGAGGGGGGGATGAGAGAGAAAGGAAGGGAAGGAGGGAGGGAGGAAGAGAGAGAAAAAGAAAGAAAGAAAGAAAGAAAAAGAAAGAAAGGGAAAGAGAGAGACAGAGAGGAAGGAAGGAAGGGAGGGAGGAAGGAAAGAGGAAGAAGGGAGGGAGGGAAGGAAGGCAGAAAGGAAGAAAAAAGGAAAGAAAGAAAGAGTTCCATTCAGTTAGGAATTTAATGAATTGATTGTTGAGAATGTTGTTTTTGGTGGTGGTTCTATGACCCATTTCGAATTTAAAAAGTAGGGGTCATGAACTCCAAACAGACGCACAAGTACTTATCCTTTAAGAAAATGTGCTGTTGCCTAAACCCTGTTCCCTTCAGTGACATTTTCTTGGACAGGTCTTTTGTAAATTTTGCTTACAGTGAGGTCTCCCATATTAGGGTTTTACTGTGCAGCCAGCCTTCCCATGATATCCACATCTTCAATCTGACCTTGACATCATTCAGGTGACAACACTACACCCTTGACATCCATAAAAGAAAGGCCATACATGACTACACACTTAACCCATATTCAAGTTAGACAGTGTGGAGTCTTAAAATGTTACAGAGAAAAATATTCTGGATTTCACATGTCTATCAAAAATGGCTGAATTTAATACTTCTTTTCCACTTCAGGTTTGATCCTGAGAAAAGAGTTACTAGAAGAAAGAAAACACAAACATTTGTAATTGTTGCAATTCAATTTATTTTAAAAAAATTGTCCACAAGGCATACAAGTTGTTTTAAATCAGTTTTAACTTTTAGACGTAGTTAGTAAAATATATTATTTATTCAGAGATCTTTCTAATTTTAAAATAATACTGATATAATATCATTTTCAGCTTGCCATGAATGGAAGTAAAATACCATAATGACAAAATCACCCAACCCTAAAGATACAGTAAGTCACCAAATGTGACTTAATGTGGTCCGTAACCTCTAGTATTCCAAAGCCAATCCTTTAAGTGAATAGTTTCATCCCAGTTAAATGAAACTGTTGATTAATGTCACTGCTTATCCCATGAGCTATAATATAATGTGTACTTGGGAACAGTTATTACCAAAAGAAGAAAGAAAAAAAGTCTTACCATCCAATTTACCACCACAATGAAAAGAACAGTCAGTTTATCTGGACAGTATGTAATAGCACACTGGTGTTATAATTACAACCCATTCCACTCTTGGCATATCTACTGGTATTCCATCTGTTTGCCAATAGCATCCTTGGAGTAGGACTCTATAGTAAAGAACAGAAAGCTTCTGTGCTTCCATTATTACTGTAGGTCAACAAGAAAAGTTCTTTGAACTCAGCTCTTAAAACCCAGTGGGGAAGAATTGGAGTCTAAAGGGCCAGAGTCATCTGATAGGCTCTTATTTCTTGAGAAAGCTTGCCAGAGACCTAGCCTCTAGCCTGATGATTGCTTTGTAGTAGTCTGAATTATCATCAGCATATTCACATGGAAGGTGAAAGGGCCTCAAGAAGCATATACATAAGAACATTCTGTCAGTGAAACATGCAACATATAAAAATTATAGATTCAAAATTGCAATAATATATAAAGATAGTCACTTGTTTTCTGTATCTCAAGGCAAGGTGGTATTTAATAAATGGCTTAGGAATAGAGGAGTTGTTTCAGCTGGTACAACTCAAGGAGGGCTCATGGAAAAGGTAAATTTTGATGTTTTAGAAAGCAGAAATGACAAGTATATGTTGGTGAGACCTGCATATGTTTGTATGGGAGCTGGAGGAAGTACATTCTAAGCAGTTATTCTTATAATCGGAGTAGGAGAGCTCTGTCTCTTGTAGAAATGTAAATAAATAGGTGCATGCAATCTTATTCAGAGGGTCAATTTTGATTAGAAGTAAAAGAAGCTTAAAGAGTTGCTCTGGAATGATAGTGAAGGGCCAGTTATTTGGCAGCATTCATATTTTTTGACAAAAAGAATCTAAAAAGTTGGCATATATATATATAAAATGGGATATTATTAAGCCGCAAAAATGAATTAAATCTTGCCTGGATGAACCTATAGGGTATTATGCTAAATGAAATAAGTCAGACAGAGAAAGATAAATACCATATGACTTCACTTCTATTTGGAATCTAAAAAACAATACAAACAAACAAAACAGAAATAGACTCATAGACACAGAGAACAAACTGATGATTTCCAGAGGAGTGGGGGATGGGTGTGATGGATGAAATAGTGAAGGTACAACCTTCTAGTTATAAAGTAAATAAGACATGGGGATGTAATACACAGCATAGGGGATATAGTCAATAACATTGCAGTAACTTTGGTAACAGATGGTAACAGACCTATCAAGATGATAATTTTGTAATACATATAACGGAATCACTGCATTGTATTCCTGAGACTTACATAATATTGTGTGTCAATTACTCTTTAATAAAAAAGAAGAGATGTGAACAGATATGTCACAAAAGGACTAATAAGCATATGAAAAATGTGCAACATAATTTCAGGGAAATGCCAATTAAGGTCACAATAAGATACCACCAAACACTAGTAAGACTGACAATAATTCATGTTCATTGTGATATAGAGCAACTAGAACTCTTCCATAATGCTATAGGGAGCATAAAAATTGTTTAACAGGTTCTTATATAGTCAAACATACATTTACCATGTGATCTAGCAGTTCCACTCCCACATACTTAACCAAGAGAATAAAAACATATGTACACACACACACACACACACACACACACACACACACATACACACACACAGAATTAATCTCTTCAGTACTATAGGAAGGTTAGTTTCAATGGGTAAGCTGACTGAAAGGGAAATTAGGGCCCTATTTCAGTCTTCTGTGAATGAGACCATATTTTTTTTTATTTAACTTTATTTTTTATTTTTTAAAATTTACATCCAAATTAGTTAGTATATAGTGAAGCAATGATTTCAGTAGATTCCTTAATGCCCCTTACCCATTTAGCCCATCCTTCCTCCCACAACCCCTCCAGCAACCCTCAGTTTGTTCTCCATATTTATGAGTGTCTTTTGTTTTGTCCCCCTCCCTGTTTTTATATTATTTTTGTTTCCCTTCCCTTATGTTCATCTGTTTTGTCTCTTAAAGTCCTCATATGAGTGAAGTCATATGATTTTTGTCTTTCTCTGACTGACTAATTTCACTCAGTCTTCTGTGAATGAGACCATATTTTAATTGAACCAAAGTATTGGTGACAGAAATTGAAAAAAAACAAAGGGAAGCAAGAGTTATTTCAGAGCAACAATTATTAGCAAACTGTGGAGGCATAAGAAGAGATTAGATTCATGAATAAAAAGCTATAAAGAAGTTAGATGACCTGTGTGAATAAAACTTTATTTTTATGAACAGCTGAATTGTGATTTAGATTAGAATTAAGAAAACAGTATAAACATCTCTGTGCTGGAGAGTTGAAATTCAAGGTGAACTATAACTTCCTCTGTCTTTAATATTTTTATTTTTAAACACTGATGAAAATGATCTTTGCATTGAGAAGAAAACCATTATTTGCGATTTTTGTTTGTGTGTTTACTATGTTGGAAACATGCTCTCATCAATTCAGGATTTCATTGTGTTGCTGCAGTCTAAGAAAGTGTATCTTCGACATCAAGAAGTCTCCCTGTAACAGTAAGAGCTGAGCAGCTTATCATTGTGCTAATCAAAACAATTAGGGAACCGAAAAGAGAAACTGGCTATGTTCCTAAAGAAGGAATAGGGAATGATGAATTTGCAATACCTTGAGTTATTTAGATGAAAATGTGCTCTATTATGTTGGCAATAGATTTGAATTCTGTTATTGCATTTTTCATTTCTCACATTCTCTGTTATCCATTCTTGCTTACATCTGATCCTGTTGTAATTAGTTTATCTTTTTCTTTGCTACTTCCAAAAACAGCAACCATGCAATAGGTCTAGAATTCTTAACATGGGATCAATAGGCCCCTTGGAGTCTCATCATTAGCTTCAAGGTGCCTGTGAAATATGCAAAATATTGTTTGAATGTTCAGTGTTCTCGGTACAACTTTCTGAAGTTTATCAAAGCATTTGTTAGATATTTGCACCGATGCATATTTGTCCATATACTAACTCACAAAATGAAAATGGGTTTTAACGGTTGTGTGGAGCAAGCAGTGAGACTTCTTCCAAATCCTTCGGGTATCCTGTATGTTGGATAATTGTAGTAGAAGTGTTCTCCCAAGAGTTCCTTGTAAAAATTACCATTGTTCACGTTGAAAAGATATGACCTTGTCCCTCTGCAATATGTCCACAAAGGTTTTGACCATCTACATTTGAGTGTAACTAGGAAAAAAAGCTCCCAAAAGGGAGGCCAGTTTGTGTGCTTTGTTAATTGCTGTATTCTCAGCACTTAGGATAGAGCTCAACACATGGTGAATGTGAAGAATATTTGCAGAAGGAATTAATGAACAGCTGTGCATTTGAGGCCTTTGCTCTGGAGAAAACACTTTCAGATGGATTTCCTCCTTTCCCTACTTTCTTACCTCCACTTCTGCCTTCTCTCCTCTTTCACATCTGGGTTCATCCAGTACTCCCACTATTTTCTACAGGTTTTCTTTCTCCCTCTTTGCCAAATTCTAAACACAAACATTTACATGTCCTAGGGTCCCCCATTTTAAAAATACAGGGAAACAGTTCCTTCCTTGATGTCCTTGATTAAAACACTATAATGATTCACTCGGTATAAATTTTAATCATGGTATACAAAACCATTTCTGATGTACCCTTCCTTTCTTCTCCAGCCCCATCTCTAGCTTCAGGTCTTTGAAATAGAGGGCCTAACCCTTCTGATATTTTATGGCTCAGTGTTTCATCTCTCTACCAACTCTGCACATTCTCATAAGATTGTAAGTCTTACTGGGCCACCACCTAATTATCCCTTTTCTCTTTGACTAGCTAGTTTTTTCTCATCCTTGTACTGCAGCTTTGATTTTACTTCCTGGGAAGCCTATCCGATGCCCTTATCTGTGGGGTTTCTTTGTGGCGCTTATGGAACCAAGTAGCTACCCCATCACTATACCCAGCTACTTAGGAAAACTACTATGCCGGGTGATGTGTTCTATGTACTTTTTAACATCCCTTAACAGAGTCCAAGCTCAGTTTGAGCAACACCTGCTTCATCTTGTTTTTCTCTATTTCTCACAAAATATCATTGAAAAAGTGAATAAATAGAATCATGCTGTTCTTACTGTTGTTGTTTTTGTTGAATATATAATAGTTGATGTGAACTTGATCATCCTCCAATTCTCATTCTGACTTCTTGAATAACATAAGATCTGAGAAAGTTCACAGCTTGGAAAAGAAGTTATGTTTTTATCATGCCCCCCCCCAAGTCATTCTTAATTCTGCTGGGTATTATGTTATCACAAAGAAATGTATTTAATCAAATATCTTCTGCACATGGGACACAGCTAGTCAATATGTGGCGAACAAGTTTATTTCAATATAAAGTGGGTACACTGTTTCAGAGAAATGCATTGATCTCAAATGGCAGAGTTAGTCTTCTTTTGTGAGAAGAATCTTTCAAATAAAGCTACTTGAGCGTTTGAAGGTATCATCACTTTGATGTTTCAAAGCCTCAATTATTCAGGTACCACAGAGCTGAGCATTGTATGTCTGCCAATGTCACATTTAAAAAGCTCAGATGGCTAAGATGCCATGTTCTGTTCAAGTCTTCTGATATCTGAAATTAAGAGAAGAGCCCTTTCATTTCAGCAACTCCTAAGGCTCTCCCAGTCTTCATGCTGTTGCTCTGAAACTCAGCATTCATTAAATGCTTGCTTGCAATTTGAATACATTGTTAACAGAGTGGACAGCTTCTGAGGTTGAAAGTTCAATTTATACTCTAGGGCAAGGGGAAACTTTTGATATCTCTGATTGAGATTGGTTATTGAATAAAGGACCTGGTTTGGAGCCAGAGATGTATTAGACAAATTATCTGAGAGGAGTGAATAAAAGGCTTTTATCTTATGAAGCATCTGCCCAAGCTACAACCTTGTTTCAGCATATGGCATTCAAAGAATATGTTGCACTCTTCCCAGATGGGGTTTGAGAAACTGTTTTCAAGAAATCAAGTGCAGACACTGTGATTTTCTACCAACATTATAAAACCCTGCTGTATACCATTCCCTGTTATGTAAAGCTTCAAGTCCAAGGGCTCTGAAGTCACAACCATAAACCTCAGGACTGTCATACAGGGTTTGTCATACAAATACTTGCATTTAAATTCCTAGTGCAGTTTGCTTCAAAAGGCAGACTTCTCCAGCTTCAAAAAGTCTGTCATTTGTATTGGTCTGAAATTGTCTGGAAATTATATTTGGATTGAATAATCCTTGTGGTAAAATTAATTTTAAATATTTTGAAGAAATAATGCATGAAGCACATTAGAGGTGTCATCAATAATACTGACAAGTGAAGTTCTGACTTCCACCTTTTATATCCAGTCTCACGCAAAATCCAGTTTCTTATAGTTACTCAATAGATAATTGTTTAATCAAGAAGTGAAAAGAAGTACTCATCCTGCATATTACTTTGAGATGATTCCTTCTAAAGCACCAATTTCAAAACTACCTTGGCCACATTACCATTCCCTTTTTGACACCCCATCGTCTTTTTGTTTCCACTCTCAGTATGTACTTTTTTACCTTTAGGCTTCTGCTCACTGTAACGCCCAGCCCCGCATCAGCTTTTGCCTGTAGTGGACCTAATCTACCCCTTAAGGATCTGCTAGATTGACTCCTCTATGAATAACTGTCTTACTGTTCCAACCTAGAATGATCTCTTCTACCTCACTCACATTTATCTTACTTACTATCTACCCCATTTATTTGGCATTAAGGCATCCATTGCCTTGTGACATCTGTTCTATTTTTGGCTGATATTGCTGTTGACCTTTTTATGTACATATCTTGTCTCCTTAACTGGATAGAATGCTCCTTGAGGACAGGGTCATGAATTGAATCATAGATTTTTTACACTTACAAGAAACTTTAGAGATCAAACAGTCCAGTAGCTCATTTTATAATTGAGAAGAAGAGAGTCTGGTAGAAGTGAAATAACTGATTTAAGGTCAAACAATAATTTGGTTAGAAGGCCCGAAATAGAGTTCCTAGCTTGAAATACACTGCTCTTACAGTGTGCTCCATCCACTATAACTTTCATAACATATTAGAGTTGAAATGGGCATTAGTAATCCAACCTCCTCAATTTCTAGAGTGAGAAACTGAAGCCCAGTGAAGCTGTGAAATTGTTGCCAACGTCATTTATTGAGTTAATTCTAGTAGTCCCAGGACAACAATTCAGATTTCCTGACTATTTGCACAGTGCTTTGCCCACTGACCTAAACTCCTTTCCTCCTCTATATTCTGCAAGTTCTGTGTACAGAGTAAATAACTATTAAGCATCTGTTAAGCTTTATACACAAAAATATAAATATCTCCAATACAGAATCCTGGAATCTGGCATTTCAATGGAAATTGAGAAATAATAAATTTCAAAGTTTCACTCTGGCCTTTCTCATTAGTCTTTTTCTGTATAACATTCTATTTTATCTTAGGAGCCCGAAATTGTGTATAAAAATGGATATATTTGGGTGTTGTATGGAAACCAATTTGACAATAAATTTCATATAAAAAAATAAAATAAAATAAAAATAAAAATGGATATATTTGGGAATACCTCTATTTGTAGGGGGAAAAAAAAACCCTGCCTCCTACCCTGTAAGGTTTTCTGGAGTCTGTGCATGCCAGGTCTATATTCCACAGAACTCTCAATCTGTGTAGGATTGAGTTGGAGTTTCAATTTATCCCTACCCAATGTTTTTTGCTTACGTGTAAAGAATTCTTATTTTCTGTATTCCATATGCAAAATTCCTATACAAGAAATATTATGATTCTTTATAAAGGGAAGTCCGTGGTAAAGTCTGAAATATCTATAGCATGTCAATGCACTTGTTAGCCAGAACTCACCTATATGAGTACCATAAAATTAAAACTTAATATCTGTAACTCCTAAAAATCTAGAGACCTGATTTTGGCTTGATTTGTGAATTTTGCTTTACTTGATCCCTCTTGTTTAATAAGACTGGATACTGGATTCAACAATTTACTATGATCACGAGAAGAAACTGTATATTATGGGAGGAAACACTGCCACTGATCCACCAGGTGGTTTTAACCAAGTCCTGAATGTCCTTGGAATTGTTCCTTCATCTGGCAAAAAACAAATGAATACATAGAAGCAAAAGTATTTGATTAAATGATTTCTGCTCTTTCTCTCTCTTGATAAGTGGACCAAGATATTTGAAGATATATGAGTTTGCCTTTTCAATTTGATTAAATTTTTGAAAATTATGATTATAAATTATAAAACTATAATAATTTATTATATTTAATTATACATTTACATATAATTTAAATATTTATGTAATTTATTATATAAATTTATTTATTTATAATATATTTTAAATTATCAAGTATAGAAAAGCTATTTTGTAAATCTAAGCTTTCAGGGATTAATGTTGCCATTAGAGGGCCAGAAGATTTTAAGAGTTCTTGGAAGATAACAGCTAACGTTTGTTGAAGGCTCACAATGTATTGTGAGCTTCATCAGTATTAAATTGCTTATTTTGCACAACAGTTCTATGAGGTAAGCACCGTTATTATGCCCACTTTATAGGTGACAGATTTGAAGCACTGGGTTTAAAGTAACATGTCCCAGAGTGCACAGCAAGCTTGCTACAAGCTGTGCTTTGCAGGCAGATTCAGATTCCTAAGCCTGTGCTCTTAACTGTTGCTTCTGTCTCTCAGGGACAGTCTCCATAGAGCCCATGTGTTCATGCCAGCAAAAGGAGATCAGGGAGACCTACAAACTTCTACTCCCACATGAAGAAAAACAATTGCAATGTAAGAACATGTTCCAATTGATAAATATAGAGCTAGAAGGTGGGTTGGAAGGTAGAAGGTTGTGATGCAAAGTGTTTGGTTTAAAATCAATGTGGTTGATTTAAAAACAAAACAAAACAAAGCAAAACAAACAAACAAACAACAACAAAAAAAAAACCTCTGCTTGGAACATTGGGACACTAGACCAGAGACTGATGTTTATATTTAATGAGCACATTTATTCTCCTTATTCTTTCTCAATTGGTGTTTTGTTTCCTGCTCAGTACATCCTAGGTCTGTTTTCACCTATCTCTTGGTGTCCTCTATCTTCCTTTGAATCATTAACAGAAATGAAATTAATAATTCCATTGTATGCCCATCACTTTACTCACTACTAGCTATGATAAATGCAAAATAAATAAGAAACAGGTGCTTAAGAAATTCACAAATTTTATGATTTATTTATAGGGAGAAAGCTTGCACAAGAGGGCAGTTGCATTATGGTATGAAAACTTGAGTGTGATGTTATTTGTAAAGTCCATGATTGTTAGTGACCCAAATGACTTCTAGTCCTATCTCTGATATTGAGACACACTTCACTGGCTGAGATTCAAGTACTCTATTTGTAAAATGGGAGAGTTGGACTGGTTTGTCTCTAAGACCTCTTCCTAGTATGCCTTCCAGTTTTGGTTAGATCTTAGAGGCCTCCATTCTTCAGTTATATTACTTACATTGCTTATGGTAAGTAATGCTTAAATATTCTTGGTAAAGTGGTATTTCTCAAAGAAATCTAGAGTAAATGGTCTACTACTTTATGGCTGAAATTAATCTTTTCTAATTACTTACTTAGGTGAAAAGGGTCAGTTTTCTGCTTGGCTCTTTCAAATGGTCTTTGTCCAGCCCATAGAACATATAATCCTTGGGAAGGAAGTTAATATATAATCCTTGGAAGTTGAAAGCTTATCTTCATTAAAGTAAATGACACCGTTGATAGTTGCCCCTTCTGAGGTCTGTGCTATATCTTGCCTGTTTTCTTGCTCCCCATTAAGTTCATATTTCATTCATTTCATTTTGGCTCTAAATTCCTTACTCCTTGTTTCTTTATCTTGATTCCCATTTCCTTCCTCTCTAAGGGCATATTTAACCAGGTGCCTTTGAGCATTCTTAAGTGTTAGTTATTCCTTTGGCACTACTCAAAGAAGAGCTTAAGCAGAAATTTGGTCTTTCATATGTGAATTGTCCGTGCTCAAAAGACCTGCTGCCTTTCCCCATATATTTATTTTGTTCATATATATCTATTATTTTTTAATGACTTATCTTTGATTCTGGAGTTCTAACATCATTGGTTTTAATTTGGAGGTTCATCTATGGCAAGTGCTTACCTTCCACTGCATGAACATGACTCATGTTCACTACAACCATATCTATGCTTCAAAGATTAAAAACTTTGTGAAGATAATTTTGCTCAGTTGGGTTTATTTGAAATGAGAGAAAATAAATGTTTGAAATTAAATTATCAGCTCAAAACTATATAATAAATCCCTGGAAATCACAATTATTAAGTATATTTCAACAGAATTAACTATCTCAACCTGAGAGTGAAATCGACGTAGCCATTGAAAGATTCCCCAAACAATCTTTGGCAAGTGATACAAAATAATAACTTACCATTTCCAAAGATGATTTAACACTGAAGTTTGAATTTCTAACTATGAAAATACGAACATAAGAGGAATTATAAATGCATTTTGTCAACTCTCTTGCATTCCAATTTATTGAATGCATGCTTCTGTGTACTATGATGCTTAATTTGTCTAGACTAGAGTACCTACAATGTTACTCTAAAAAAATAATTTAAATATAGAATAGAGATATTTGTGATTTATTGAATTGCCTCTAGAAAAAAAAAAAACGTAGTTAATTAAAAAAGCTTCAGGTCACTATACATTTTCATTAATTTTTAGCTGTAATTTCAGATTGTTAAAAAGGCTAGAAGAAGGTAGAGAATAAATATAGCTAGCAAGCAAGCTAGAGCTACTTTAACTCTGGTTTATTAAAACCTATTCAAGTCTTTGATGGTCTATGAAATCATGGTATTCTATCAATTATGATCTCAAAAGACTTCTGAAACATTTTTTAAGCGAGAAGTAAGTAAATTATGGGTTTGTCTTTTAAAATGTGTTTTATTATGTCATTACTTCAAATAATGTCAGTAACTCAGTACCAGTTTGAATGGTTATGGAACATTTGTAATTCAAGGGGGTGTGATTATCATTGTATATTCTGGTATAAAAAAAGACTTTAGCCAGATTACTTTTTATCGGCTCATGAATTTAGATGCAGTTCTTTTAGTTCCATAATGCAGCTGTCTAGGGGTAGATATATGCAACTCTCCAGATTGGCTGCCATTGAAAACTTGTAGTCTGCAACTTGATAGTTCAGGGTAGGGAGGGATTGCTGGCTCTCCTGGGGAAAACATTTTGAAACAAATAGCTACAACAATGACAAAAAATGAGATTTGAGTTAGCTGTTTCCCAGGTGATATGTTTGTTCTCCATCTATAAGTATAATGAAGGGGGATAAAAAAAAGCAGCTCTCTTTGGGTTCATTTCTAATGCCAGTCTGTATATGATAAATGTTAATTTCTCCAATCATCCAACAAATAAGTCCTCCCTTCCACTAAGAATCATTCACTTAACTGCCAAATTCATTCCTTCCATTTAATATGTTTTTATTAACCACATTTGCCATCAGCAATTTTCAGCCCATCGGCTGATGAAGAATGATGCATTCTCCTTTCATTAATGCTCACTTAAGAAAATAATTCTTAATCTTCAAAGGCTGAGTAGGCACACTGTATACTCTTAACAAAAGAAAAAAAGATATACATGAGGAAAAGACAAAGCCATTTATGCAGACTTGATCAAAACCTCTGAATGATGACAAGGCAGGGTGGAAGAAGAGTCAGGTTCATATTTCTTACAGACACACCTATATCTGTTTATTACAGACAGATTTCAAGTAGGATTCTCAATAACGAGTGCTATAAAGTACATTAAGAATCAAAAATATGGGAAATGTTGATACTGTAAACTTAGTGTTTATTAGAGAAGTCATAAGAAGACTCAAAATAAGACCAGACTTTCATAAAAATAAGGTATCTAATCTATGGTTTTACGGCCCTGAAATCTTCTTTCTGAGACTAATTTGGCACCCGTTCCCAACTCTTTTCCCTCCTTGCAGAAATTAGTAACCTTGTGTTCTAATACTAGATGAAGGGTACCTAACTAAGTCCAGACTAATGGGAGAAGAAATCCAGAGTGGACAAGGCCTGCTATTTATTCTGAAAAGCACAGGAATTTTCTGGATAACAGTGGTTGAGTAGTTAAAGGCAAGCACTGAAGTCCAAGGAGAGAGCCTGGATATTGGGAAGGAAACAGAAACCACACAGCTCATAAAGAAAAGAACAAGTCCTAGTGACTATAGGAAACTGAAAACACTCTTATCCGTCTTTGGTTCAGTGGGTGGGCTCCATGAATCAAACTTGTAAAAGACAGATTAATAGGAGAAAATGATTTATTACATCTGCATACAGGAGCTTCATAAATTAAAGAAAGAAAGAAAGAAAGAAAGAAAGAAAGAAAGAAAGAAAGAAAGAAAGAAAGTGATTGAAAACCCAAAGAGCCCATTGACCCAGAGAAATATATACCAGTTGAACAAACTGTAGAAAAGGAAGAAGCTGTAGGAAGTAGATGGTAATAGTAGATTGATGATAAATAGGGTAGTTCAGTTAAGTTCATCATGCAGATTGCATCTTCCCAGGAGATGAAAGTTGTCTTCTGCTCATTCTTCTTTTCCTGAAACAGGAGCAGAGGACACCTTTATAAATGGAAAATTCCTTTACGAAATGGAAATTAATGCCCTGTTTTTAGGCATTTAGGAGAGGCTCGAGAGCTTTTCCTATGTCTGCTGTCTCTCAGTCACTTTCAGTCAAATTAATCCTATGCAAAAGTGGTATGATTTGGGGTGGCCTATTATGGTCCCCTTCATTCTGAAGCATAAAGTTATGTATATAAAATCAAGAGAATAATGCATATTTTGTAGGATTGTGTAGTTTTGGAAACAGGCTATTTTGATTGTCAAAACTTTGTTGGTTCATTATTCTTTTTATGGTCATTAAGTAGGGATTCTGTTCAGTGTTATCAATATGTTGTCTCATAAGACCCTTGATACAGGCCCTGTGGAGTTTGTGGGATTAGTCCTCTTTTACATAAAAGAAAACCCAGTTAACAGAGAAGTAACTTCTTGAAGGCTCACAGCTCACAGTGGCAAACATGTAACTCGAGTCTAAGTCCAAGTATTGTATTCTTTCTCCAGGTGTGGGCCCTGCTAGGAGGGATAAGTAGAAGCGCAGGTAAAGAAAACTTCTTGAGGGGTGGGAACTCTTGGCCAAAACATAGCCACAGCAAATGTGTTTAGTTAAAATACAAATATAAATTATAAAAACACATCATAAAGCCAATGTGTCAAAAAAAAAGCCTTTAGTTTACTACATGCTCAATGTGTACAATGTGTACATGCCTTATAATGCCAAATGTGTAACATGACTTATAAAACATACTTATCAGAAAGTATACAGCTATCCCCATCAGAATAGCCACAATCAGAAATGTTGACAACATCAAACACGGGAAAGGATGTGGAACCACAGGAACTCTCTCATTCATTGCTGGTCAGAATGGAAAATGAAACTTTGGAAGACAGTATGGCACTTTCTTACAAGCTAAACATACTCTTACTATATAATCCAGTAATTGAGTAATTTACTCAAAGAGCTTGAAAATGTATGTCCACACCAAAACCCCCACATGTTTGTTTATAGTAGCTTTATTTATAATTGCCAAAACTTAGAAGGAATCAAGAGGCCCTTTAGTAGGTGAATGGGTAAACAATGATACATCCAGACAATGGAATATTATTAAGCAGTAAAACAAAATGAGCTATCAAGCCATGAAAACATGAAGGAAACTTAAGAATATGAAGCCAATCGGAAAGGCTACATACTATATCATTTCAATTTCTATGACATTCTAAAGAAAGTAAAACTATGGAGACAGTAAAAAGATCAGTGATTGCCAGGGATTGTGTGTAGAGGGATGAATGGACAGAGTACAGATGATTTTTAGGGCACTGAAAATACTCTGTATGGTACTGTAATGATAGATACATGTCATTATATATTTGTTCAAACCCATAAAATGTACAACACCAAGAGTGAACTGTAATGCAAACTATGGACTTTGGATAATTATGATGTGTCAATGTAGGCTCATCTTTGGTAAAAAATATACTATCTGGTAGGGGCTGGTGATAAGGGGAAGAGCTATGCATGTGCGGGGGCAAGGAGTAAATGGGAAATCTCAGTATCTTCCTCTTAATTTTGTTGTGACTTAAAAATTCTTTTAAAAAAATAAAGTCTAAAAACACATATATACTGTTCTCTAGATTTACCCACAAAGCATTATGCTTGATTCTAAACTTGTTTCTCAGAGGATAGGTCAGGGAAGTATGGGAATGTAGTTAAGACCTGACATGGTACCTGCCACCTGGGACAAGGTAGTGATATAGGCAATGACTCAAATTTTGAAACTAACTATAGTGACACATCTGGGTAGGAGAGGTCTACTACTAACATGGAAAAGATGAACGTGAAACATGATTCAGGAAAGAGTCAACATGTAGGTCTCTGGTCATGGAAATGATGCTCCAGGCAGCAGTTTGAATCAGGAGATGGGATTATGCAAATATCTTCTTAGAGAAACAACATACCCCTTATCTCCAAACCATTAAGAAGAGCATATGAAAAAGTCTTCAAGCTAGCATGATGGGCAAAATAAGTCAGAATGGCAAGTCTCCTTATCACTCAGGGGTACTTGTAGTAAATTTCCAGTGTTTGAAGCCATCTAGGATAACTGGCTGAGTACATGTGTATCAAGGCTTACAGACTTTACTATAAAACTATCAACCTTGGTGAAAAACAACATTACTATTCCAGCGAACATGGGCTTCACCACCTATACAAGTTCACATACAAAATTAGCCATCATAATGCCTATCAAAATATGTCAATGAATTTTAAGTGAAACATTAAAGAATCATCATTAAAAAGGAATGGACTATAATGTATGTGAGAGAATAAAATATATGTGTATGTGATTTTGTCTTAAACTTGAAAATCCTTTATAGTTGATCACTTATGATCCTAGATATGAAAGAGAGACCACATGAAGCCTTTTTGGACAAATGAGAAGCAGAAAAATCACTGAAAAACTGACTTAAAGACAGTTATCTTAGGAACTGGAGCAGAGCCAATCTTTACTTGGATGCATTGATGAAAAAAAACTGGAGGGCCAGGTAATTATGGTAGCAAGGGGACAAGATGAAAAAAGAGAATTCTGACCTTACTGCAGGAGCAGAAGTGTATGCCCTAGAACAACAAAGGCAACTGCTCTGTTTTGTTCACACTTGTGAAATATTTTAGTTGTATTAATTGTAAGACACTATCTTTATTTTGAGTTGCTACGATATCATCATCCACATATGATAGGGTTTGTGTCATAGCTGTAGAAAATTACCGCTGATTGTTGACATATAAATCACTTATTCATTTATGTCTCAGATATTGAAACCAGACACACCATGATGAACTGGACTTAACCACGACATTTGCTTATATCCTGTGATGCCAATGCATTTGTATACCACAACTCAAGCACACTGCTCTCCAATTTCCTCAAGATACTGAGAACATATGATAAGCACCCCCAAGACAAGTGAAGAATAACATCAGGGTGTATTTTTCTCTGTTCTGTTTGTATTTTTAAGGAAGACAGCAGAGAAAAGGTAAAGGCTGACTGAAGAATGTAATGGTAAAGTTTTAGACTGCATGGCATATTGCTGAAAAGAGTCCTTCAAAATGCCCCTGAAATGACCCCACAAAGGTACCTAGCTCCTCTTATTTTATATAAAATGGAACCAATAGAAACTGAGGATGTATTATGAATAATGAGGCTGGATTTTAATAAAAACCGTGTCTTTACTAATCTAAATGTTCATTCCATCAAAATGAAAAGAATGTTAATCTAAGTGCTATTCTCCTGACACTTAGAAGCCTTGATTCATTCTATTAAGATTCTTCTCCACTCTTGCAGTGCCCTAAGATAATAGAGAAGCTGTGTTTATTTTTTGAACAAATAGGTAATTTTTCTGGATGCAGTCTGTATAGGAAATGTTCCAAAATATTTATGAAACAGAAGGAAAATTCCCAGTACAATAGAGCATCCACATAGTCCACAATTGTACAATTTAGGCTCTTGACTAGTAAAATACTTTTCTCAGTTGGGTAAAAATAGTTATTGATTAAGAATTGTATGCATACTATTTTGCTGGGTTCTGAGCAGTATAGTTTCCATCTTCAAAGAACATCAACCCTATCTGAGGGAAATAGACATTATAATAGAATCAGCTAAATTATCATATAAACAGGGTAAGAATAAATGTTATACATTATTAGTTGTGCACAGAAACAACCTAATATTTTCAGGACCTAGAACAATCATGTAAATGAAGACCCATGTATCATGTATCTAAGTATTTAGAAGTTTTAAGCATTTATAAGAGACTGAAAGGCTGAGTTTGAGTTTAGGATTCTCAGAGTCCCTGTTGCTGTGCTGGAATACGAGTCTCAGAGAGAGCCCACGCCAGCCCATCTTTAGTAGCAGCCTGCTCCTTTTCCTGTGCACCTCTGGCCCTGGACTGTGCTGCAAGTGATACGTCTCCTGCAGGCATGGGGTTACCTCGTCCACATGTCTGGGAATGTAAGAAGATACCAGCTTCCTGGCTGAACCAGATGGTGAACTGGGCCCCAGATTTGAATAGCACTTGAGATTTGCTGGGAAGAGGTAAAGTCCATTGTAAACAGGACAAAAAATAATCAAACCCCTGGGGAAAGACATTATATTAGATGTTGGAGTTGTAGGTGCTGGGTTTTTTTGTTTGTTTGTTTGTTTGTTTTTCATTGATGGTACTTACAAGAGCGGGGGTTCATATTAGGAAAGAGTAGCAATTAAGATGAAAACGTTTCTTCAATGATTCTGCCTGTAACTGCAGAATTATGTTAAAAACTTACTGGGATTAGCATCAAGATGTGTCACAGTCTAATTCTAGACTATATTTTCATCCTCATTGCTCATCCTATTATTTTTTCATACCCCACTCTGAACAAAGAATGTGACATTTGACTTGACAATGAAATTTAACACTTAAATCTAGAAAAGCATAGTTATGTATGATCAGTAAACCTTTATGTTCCATATGTACCTATCACATCAGGCTTCCCATTCCTCACTCATGCAAATTTTGGCCTCCACATTTTAAGTTATGATGTTTTTTTCAGGTCAAATATACACACTCCTGTGCTATATAGAAAACTCTCCCAAACCTTTACAGTTTATCTCAAATATTGACCAATCATGGAAACTTTTATACTTTCCTTGGAAGAATAATGGATCCTGTTGTATAGTCTCAGAGAAGTGTGTTTGTATCATATCACATATTTGTATACAAGTTATAACTATTGGAAAGTAAATACAACATGATAATGTCTTATTTGCATTTACCAAGGTACCTGTCATCGTCCCTGATAGATTGCAAATATTCAGTTAAGAATGGGTTAATAAGTAAGTATAAATAACTTTTTAATTTAATGTTGGTACAATAGGTAATGGGCATGGGCAGTCAAGTAAATAAGTCTCCTGGAATACAAAAAGGTCATAGGGTACTTGCTTCTGAATCAAATTTCTTAAAATACAAAGAAAATATTTCACCTTGGCCAAAGACACCAAAATATTCCTTATCCTAAGAACTTGGCCTTAGTATAGTTTGTTTTGAAGGGATTCCTACTGGAGTTTATGGTGCTTTCTCTAGTTTAAGTCCCATTTGTCTCTAGATCCCACCTTATTTAAGGAAAACCACCAACAAACTGAAATTCTTCCTGTCACTTTATTACAAACTTCATGGAGCTTCAGCCCTGACAGCAAACATCAACAAGCTCCATGAAGTGATTGACACTGCCTGTCAATCATAGCTTGGGTACAAAGTGAAGGGGAGGTGGTTCTTTATGGTGGATGTACGAGAGGGAAAACATAGTTATCTCGGGTAAGATTATCTGTAAATGCCAGTCCTTAATACTGTGAGTGTAAATGACTTCCACCCGTTATTCACTTTTGTTTCTTCTGAATGTTAGTTTGCTCCATCGAAGATAACAAAATATTAAGTGGTACAACTAGGTTTTAGACCAGAAGGTAATCATCCTGATAATACTTTTGGAATGATTGTGTTCAATATGGCGGGATTATTTTAGGGTTAATTGGCCTTTGTTTCTGAATTGCTTATGAAAATTCAGTATAGGTGTGAAATACCACAGTGTAGCAATTTGTATTTCCAACTATTAGTTTTCATTGAGTTTTTCCAAACTTCTGTTTTTTGATAATAAGAGAATTGCCTTTTGTGCATTTATATTACTTTTCTCTCTTTTCCTTTGGCTTGGATTACAATGTTCAAAAAGTAGTTAAGTTTCCTTACTATTAGTCTCTAAAATTTTTAAGAAACAAACTGGGAATTCAGTCTGATAATCCAGTACAAATTGTGTCCCTATACCACACACACACCAAAAAAAAAATCCCATAGCTTAAAGATTCACTGAATAGACATTTGGATTGGCAAATCAGGGAGTGTCTGTGTGTAAAGTGGATGTGTTTTTCACATTTTACTCTTCAACCAGATTTCTAGCATCATGGAAATAAGATGTATGAGACATAAAAGAGAGGATAAATATTTTCTTTTCATTTGATAAGTTTTGAAGCAGAGTTAATGAAAGATTAAATTCAATTTCTGAGGTCATATAGCTGGTTAAACCAAAGGTAAAATCAGGGTCTGGGTAAATTGCCTTCAACTCTGACCAGATTTGCATTTTGCATTAAAGAAAATGTTTCTATTTCAATAACCATTTTTAGAGAAACTTGTAATGAGCCTAATTAAGTAATAGCCAGAGTCCAGTCTCTTTCAGAAATACAAACCAAAATATTACCTGAACCACTGAGTTTTCAGAGATCCAATAGCAGAGAAGTTGAGAAAATGTAGAGACAGAGAGTCAGTCTGTCCTCACTACTAGACAAAGCTCTCAAAGCCCATACCCATACAGAATCAGTGTCTCCACTTCCTATTCATGAGAAATAATATAAAACAAAGCCCTTTATACTTATTTGGGCAAATCTACAGTATCCCTTGAGTTCCAGTCTGTGACTAAGCGAGAAAACTATTAGTAGAAATAATTTTTTTTTATTACTAAAACTGCTCTTGACCTCTAGACCCTTTCTGGCCTTCACTTCAGAATTGTGTGTGTGGCACATGAATGAAAATCAGAGGAAAATGCAAGGTCATCAGGCAATGACAGAAAACAAAACAGTATCTGAGAGAAGAAAGATGCCAAAGCAAAAGCAGTTCTGCCCTCATTAGATAAACAATCTTCCTCAGTTCCTCTCTTCCCCATTATAGTGACTGACAAGCATTGCATCATCTCAGAGAGGAGAGAGATAAGCAATCAGGGATCAGGGAAAAGCAAGTGTTTGGGGAAGATTTTAGTACCTGGCTGTGTGATTTTTGGCTTTCTCAAATATAAACACAAAGAAGGGGTGTGGGAAAAATGCTAGAAACGTGAATCTTTTGGGCACCAACAATTCTTTATTTGAAAATAGACCCTACAGACCCTTTCATTTGTCCTCTAAATTGATATTAAAACAGGTGTCTGGTATTTTGGTTTTAGTTTGAAGGTATGGAGAGTTAGAAAGAGCCTCATTCCCACCCTCACACAAGAAAAAAGCCGAGCAGAGTGCAAAGTAACAGCTTTTCTGAATCCACTGGAGAATTCAGTGGCAGGGCACCTCACTAACCCTAAATCTAAGAAAGACAGGTGCCTTGGGAGAGACAGATCTTGAGTATTTGCTTACTTGGGATGAAATAGGCCAATTCAGCTAACAACTTTTAGTGAATTGTGGAAGACTGGGTGTGAGAGAGAGTGAGAGTATGAAGTCCCTGTGGATTACATACATAGGGGTGTTTTGTTTCATTTTGAAGACTTTTTATTCCATGTATCCAACCAGGAAGTCACCAGGCGCACCAGGAAGACTATTGAGACAGCTCTCTTGGAATTTGTGAGGTTGGCTGGGGAAGAGGAACAGCAGCCACTGAGGAAACACTGCCTGGACCATCATTCCCATCTCTCCTGAAGGAAAAAGTCTCAAGACATTGGTGGAAACTCGCAAGAGCTGTAGAAGAGGAATGAGAGAAAAACTCTGCTCCTAGAGAGTGAACAAGGATATGTGTTAGCTTAGCTCCACAGGGATGAAGGGACAGGAAAAATTGTGAGAGCCTCACCCTGACATAGTGTTTGTCTAAGACCAGTGCTTAATCAGAACATTATAGAACATCCCCCTCTCCCACACTCCTCTACCAGACTAGCAAACATAGAATAAAGACAGCAGTAGAATACAGTTGGGAGAGATACAAGATACAAACTATCTCAGGGTCAAAGCACAAAGGATAACACACAAAGCAAAGGTAGGGTTCAGACATTGAGAAAATAACCTTTGGGAATGTATCCAGCACCCTAAAACATAAGTAATTGCTAGAGAGATAGAAAATCCATGGTCTCTGAGGGTACTAATAAGACCAGCACAACTCAAACACAACATAACTCCTGACTATATTAAAATAAACCCCCACACAAAAGATGTAACACTAGGAAAATCATGCTCATCTCCAAACATTAGAAAAAGATTTACCTGAGTGTCTTCTATCTTACATAAGATCTCTGACTTTCAATAAAAAAACAAAAACAAAAACACGTAATCCATACAAAGAAGCAGAAAATAAAAACAATCTCAAGAGACAAAAATAATCACCAGAACCAGAATCAGATATGTCTCAGATGTTAAAATAATCATACAGGCACATTTTAAGTAAATGTTATAAAAATTTTTTTTTAAAAGTTCTAATGCAGAAGGTAGATAACATACAACATCAGGTGGGTGACTACAGCAGAGAGATGGAAACTTTAAGAAAGAATCAAATGATCGTGCTAAGAATGAAAACCATATTGGGGCACCTGGGTGGCTCAGTTAGTTGTGTCCAACTCTTAATTTCGACTCAGGTCACAGTTGGGGGGGTTCAAACCCTGCATTGGGCTCTACACTGACAGTGCGGAGCCTGCTTGGGATTATCTCTCTCCCTCTGTCTCTGCCCCTACCCCACTCATGATCTCTCTTTCTGTCAGAATAAATTAATTAACTTAAAATGAAAACCATATTAACAGAGACAAAGAATATGTTTGGTGGCTTTATCAGTAGATTCAACACAGCTAATGAAAGAACTAATGAATTTGAAGATGAGTCACTATAAACTACCCAAACTGAAACACAGAAGGTGGCAGGGGGTGGGGGGTGGTGTGGGGGATGGGGGGAGAATAAAAACAAATAGAAGAAATCATCCCAGAATTGTGGTTCAATATCAAATTGTCTAATATATATATATATATATATATATATATATATATATATATATATATATATATAAAATTCTATAGGAGGGAGAGGTAGAAAACAGAGAAATATTTGAATAAATAATGGCCAAATTTTTCTAAAACTAATGACTATATCAAACCAAACCACAGATCCAAGAATTCAGAGACCTACAAGCAGAGTAAATGTTTCCTCTCTCTTCCACACATAACTAGACATGTCATGTTCAAATTGCTAAAATCCAAACATGGAAAGAAAATCTTAAAAGAAAACCAAGGGAAAAGGTCACATTGCAGAGGAACCACACAAAGAATTGTCAGAAATTCATCAGAAACCACGCAAATATGAAGATGATGAAGCAACATATTAAAATGTTGAAATGAAAAGGAAAACACAACAAAAACCCATCAACCCAGAATTCTAAGCACACCAAAAATATCAAAAGTAAGTATCTATCAAAAGTAAAGAAGAAATGCAAACTTGCTCAGAGAAACAAAAACTGAGGGAGTTCATTGCCAAGAGTCTTACTCTGTCAGAAATGTTAAAGTAGGTTCCTCAAGAAGATGAAATATGAAAGAGAACTACACGCAAATAAAATAAAGAGCATTGGAAATGGAATAAAATTCATTTTCTTACATAAATACCCTAAAACTTAACCATCTAAGGCAAAAATAATAAGTATTATTGTTTGAGCCTATGGAAAAGCAAAATATGTGACAGCTATAGTACCTGAAACTGAAGGTTGGAATTCGGAATACACTGTCCCAAAGTCCTTACGTTACACATGAAACCATATTACTTGAAGGTAATTTTAGATTAATTTAATTTTTTTAATTTAATGTATTTATTCTGAGAGATAAATTATTTAATTTAATTTATTTATTTATACTGAGAGATAGAGACAGTGTGAGGGAGGAAGAGGCAGAGAGAGGGAGAGAGAGAGAGAGAGAGAAACCCAGGCAGGCTCTTTCTTCACTGTCAGCACAGAGCTCACTGGGGCTCAAACTCATGAAACTGTGAAATCATGACCTGAGTCAAAACTGAGTCAGACGCTTAACTGACTGAGCCACCCAGGTGCCCCAATCTTAGATTAATTTAAAAATGTGTAAGCCCTAGAGTAAAATAGATACATACATACATACAAACATAAATAAATGTCAATAAAAAAGGTAAAATTTAATAATATAAAGAATGTCAATTGACCTCAGAAAATATAGTAAAGAAGAAAATTGAAACAAAAAGACATGGAATAGAAAATATTTAGCAAAATGATAGATTTTAAAAAGACATCCAATTGAAAATATATCAATCAATATAAGAAGGTTAAAAAAATTGGGGCGCCTGGGTGGCTCAGTCAGTTAAGCGTCTGACTTCAGCTCAGGTCATGATCTCACAGTTCGTGGGTTCGAGCCCCGCATCAGGCTCTGTGCTGACAGCTCAGGGCCTGGAGCCTGTTTCAGATTCTCCTCCCCTGTTCACGCTCTGTCTCTGTCTCAAGAATAAATAAACATTAAAAAAAAAAATTTAAAAAAAATTAAGGGTAATTTGTCTAACAGGAATTCTAAAGTTTTACTTATTTATTTTTAATTTCTTTTTCATGTTTATTTGTTTATTTTGAGAGAGAGAGAAAGTGAGAGAACACGAGGAGGAGAGGGACAGAGAGAGAGGGAGAGAGAATCTCCAAAAAGCTCCACTCTCTCACCCTGAGACCCATGCAGGGCTCAATCTCATGAACCATGAGATCATGACCTGAGCCAAGATCAAGAGTCGGATGCTTACCCGACTGACCCACCCGGGTGCCCCAACTTTTATTTATTCTTATGTAGACTATACTAATCTTAATTTTTTTTTCCATTGAATTATAGAAGTGTATATTTTCTATTACCTCTCACGTCAAATTACATGGGAATGTGTATTTCCTCATATAACAGTGGAACAGAGAATTTCATTACATGTAAAATATATTACTTTAAATACCATGATTTATATCAAAAACTGATATTCAGTAAATATTTATTTAAAAGTCTCCTATTTGCAAACTAACTGCAGTCAAATGGGTGGTTGATCCAAGAAAAGCAACCGCTAAGACTAATGATTTGATTAAGTAGACTGGATCAACTGGGGAGCTGGGAATCCAAGAATCTTTGCAGAAATGTGAACAACTTTAGTATATATTGACTCTGACTATATGAATTTAATTATATGAAGTCCATTTGGTTTTATTCACCATCCTTTTCTACCTGGGCAATTGCAATACTTCTTACTTGATTTGTTTGTTTCAACTCCTACCTCCTTCCTGTATAATTCTTTTTCCTTAATGCATCCAGAATTGTTTCTTAAAAATTGATTTCAGGTCACCTCACTCCCCTGCTTACATTATTAAATTATTTCCCTGTTACAGGTAGAATATAATCCAGACTGCCAACCACCACCCACAGATCCTGCATGATTTGGCCCTACTGACTGCATCAGTATCATCTTGTGCCTCTGAGTGCTTTTGTCACACACTTAAGCCATGCTGCTGGCCTCATATATGTAAAATAATGAATTGGCTCACATGATTATGGGGGATGAGAATTCCCAGCATCTGCAGTCAGCAAGTTGGAGGCTAGGAAAACTAATGGTGTAAATTCCATCTGAAGGCCAGCAAGCTTGAAACCCAGGAGGAGCCACTGTTCCCACTTAAGTCTGATGGGCAGGAGCAAACTGCCATCCCAGCTCCAAGGTAAGTAACCAGGAGGAATTTCCTTTTATTCAGGGGAGGGGCAGCGTTTTGTTCTATTCAAACTTTCAAGTGATGGGATGAGGCTCACCCACATTAGAGCAAGTAATCTGCTCTACTTAGTCTATTGATTTAAATGTTAATCTAATACAAAAACACTCTCACAGAAATACCTGGAAAAATGTGAATGATCTGGGTGCCCCGTGGCCCTGTCATGTTGACACATAAGATTAACCATCACATTTTCTCTAGTCAGAATCTTTCCTATGCTTGGAAAGCTCTTTTGCTAAACCATTGGTGGGACACCTTATATTTATTTTTCAGAATCACTTCCTCAGCAAGGACATTCCTGATTCACCAGTGTCCCCAAGTTTCTTCAAATTATCCACTCCTAGAGTAGCCTTTCTTTTATTACCATAAACTTTGTTCACCTTATAGTTAGGCATTTATTTTTTACTTTTTTGTTTAATATCTACCTTCTTTACTAGACATTAAAATCCATGAGAACATATACTATCTTTCTCTTTTTTTCCCCTTACGATTGCAAATTGTCATTACTTCATATATGGTATACACTCAGTAAATATATATGGAAAAATTAAATAGCCAGCCATACCATTACAGAGGAGAGAATGTGCTGTTCATTGCTCATTTGCCTTCAGATTCAATCCCTGCCTTTCCCTGTTTCAGTCTTATCATGGGGTCTGTCTACAAACTGCATTTTCCCAAACTCTGCTGTATACTGGGTAGGTTTGGCCAATGGGAACCACTAACCAGAGGTGAATAGCTAGGAGGAAGTAAGCAGCCAATGTGTCTGTCTCCTTTTTCACTTCTCTCCTGGCTCCATCCCCTACGAGGCAGGATCTCTGTGGTTCTGGCTTCAACTGGATAGCCTCAGCTTCAGTAACACCAGCTCATCAACTGACTCCTCTGGGCTAGAGTACATAGCAGTTTTCCACTGTTGCCAGTCCTGGATTGCCCTGCTGTCCTCTGATTTGCATGTGATTTGCATGTGAGCTCTCCTAACATGTTTCTCATCTTAAATTCCCTTGATCTGAAACACAGACAAGTTTGTCTCCGAGATAACACTCTGGCTGATACAGGAATACTGGGTTCTTTGCCTTCAATTGTCAAGTTCTGCTGGAAAAGAGATGAAAGAGCAACAAGTCTTTCAATAAAGATATCAGTGTGGGAATGTTGTTTGATGCTGACCTGTTATTACAATGCTTCTAAAGTGTGTCACCGTGTGAACGAACCAAGTCTTATGGCCTGAAATATGGTTTGAAATGCTCCAGCCAAATAGAGTGGGTCTTGACACCAGTCTTTCTAAATTCTAAAGAAGATTTCAACCTGTCTTTTGGGAGGATACAATTCAATCTATAAGAGGAAGGATGTGGATGTTGTAAGAGCTTCCTTTCCTTCTGTTCCTTCCTTGTGATACTCCTTGGTCTTCCAGCTTCCAAAACTATTGTCCAGTGTATGGAAGAAGGCAGGTTTTCCCCTATATTTCTTCTCTAGGTCTTTGTCATTAATAAGCACTCCCTGAAATTCCTCCATGAAAATTGTAAGAACTGGTATTTTGAATAGGGAATCAAAAATACAAGGACCCCCTGGCCTATAGCAGTCAATGCGAGCAGCCCTCCTGCCCAGCTTGACCATACTGTATCATACTGCCCACTCCAAACCTGTTTACTTCCAGGCGACTACATTTATTGAAACTTTCATAGTGGCTGAAAAATAGCCACCTCATTGCAGTGTCTGGCAGGTACAGCCCACACTGTAAACTTGTTAGTGATTCAGCAGTTCACATTGTAAAATATCAGAGTCAATGCTGAAAAAGACAATACTCTGTTGCCTTCCTGGGAATCCTGACCTCAAATCCCCTTCTAACATTTTCTGACCTAAAGGGAATTAATTTACTATCTCTAAACATAGCCCCAAATACATTATTTTAAGATCTATTATTTACTGTACTGGTTAGCAAGCTTTTATCTCTTATTTATGATCAGGTAAGTTTTAATTGGAAATAGGTTGGAAGTCATCCAAGCTAGGTGGGTACTGTGGTCCCTGTTGTAAATTGATCTTACAAACACCTGCTTGTTGTGTGAAGTTATGCAAAATCATCCTTGAGCTGTTGCTTTTTCTTTTTTTTCCTCCTTTCATTTTTAAACTTTTGAAGCACTATGGAACTTGCCAATTAAATCAAGAAAGCATAAATAAATCTCTCTGAATTTGAAACAGATAGAAGAATCTTTGTTGAAGGCATAGTTCTCTTGACTAAATTATAGTTAATCATTTTCATGTATTATGAGGGTTTTTATTGTTTTTACCCACAATGTGCTTGACTGAAAGAGTATTAACCTGGTCTTAATAAATAAAAAAAAAAACCAGGAAGTTGAACTCCCATAACCTGAAGATAAGGGACCAGATAGAGGGCTAGAAAAGTTGTAAAAAAAATGGGTCATAAATATTTTTAAATTTTTTTAAAATTTTTTTATTATTATTTTTGAGACAGAGAGAGACAGAGCATGGGCAGGGGAGGGGCAGAGAGGGGGGAAGACACAGAATCTGAAGTGGGCTCCAGGCTCTGAGCTGTCAGCACAGAGCCCGATGCGGGGCTTGAACTCACGGAGTGTGAGATCATGACCTGAGCTGAAGATAGACGCTCAACCAACTGAGCCACCCAGGCACCCCATGGTCATAAATATTTTTAAATGCTTCTGGCCTGAAGTTCATATTTTTAGAACACATTCAGCGTAAAATGTTTTCTTCTTTAGTTTGTAATACTATTATGGACTGGACACTTCTAGCTCCTTCATGTGATTTTGGAAACAGTGATTAAATACTTTGGATTGAAAGGTTGCTGGAAGGCCAAGTTAAGTCATTAAGTCTAATTGGTATTTGACCGTTTTTTATTATGCATGTGTTGGTGACTGTATGTGGTTATTTTATTCGATCCAAAACAGTGTGACTTGAGAAAATCTGAATTTCAGTGTTGAAATAGTCATTCTTTGCATATACATTTGACTCTCAATTACATGAGCTAATAGAGAGGAACAGTTGCATGATTGATTCAAAGAAAAAGAGATTATTCACAATTGTCTTCAGATTGTATTTTATCACTTTTTGCTGCAGCAGAATTGCCTTACTCATTCTGTCTTGCTCCAGTTATTCAGTGAGCTTACACTGGTTCATTGTGAGGTGGGTGGGTGGGTGGGGGGGGGCATTTATGGTGGTTCTGCTAGGTGACCTAAGCTGGAAATTAAACATTTTTCACAAATAAACCAAAGGACTACAAACATAAAATATAATACTTTAACTTTTACCTTTCCTCTAGTTAATTTCTGAAATAGTGTAACAATGGTCATTAGGACAACCTTCATGCTTAGTTTTGCTCTTCTATTAGCTGAATCTTTTCTCTTTGGCCCTGAAATAGTTATAATTCCTCATGGAAAGTCAAGCAAAATGACAGTTTAGAACACAAAATGGGCCAGTTGCAGAAGAATGGTAGCATCTATTAAGATATTTGATGGAAATTGCCTGTGGATATTTAGATAAGTAGCTTTGATCTCTTTGTGTCTATTTCTTTATCTGTAGAATGGGAATAAAATTCTTCCCTGTTAACTGCTCAGGGCTGTTTTAAATCAAAGGAATTATTGGCTTTGTCAAATATAATCCATACCATAAACTTAAGGAAAAACAATTACAGAAGAAGATATTATATCACTGAGAGAACACAAGCCTGGGGTAAAAACCCTTAGACTCTATGTGCCATGCTACTGAACATACAAGTATTTGACTCACTTTGAATCACTGCGATTTTAGTAGTTGAAACTTAAGGTGATTTTTTTTTTACTTATTAATCTCCCTACCTTAGGCCATCTCAGCAGTGTCTTATTTAAATATTGCCCCATAATCATTTATGATTTGAAAAGGGAGGAATATGATGTTTTAAATTTCAAAACTGAGACAAAACTTGGTAACAATGTATGGCTATTTTTATCGTGATCAGAAGACTTTCTTAAAAACTTTAAATCCATTCATTCTCTTATTTATAAATTAATATTCGTGTGTTCACTCAGTTAATGTATGGCATATATTTTTAAATTAAAGAAAAATTATTAAATACCAAACAGTGTGCTAGGCATGATAAGACATGGAAAATGATATTATAGTAATATAGTTGACTTGGATAGTAAAATTAAATATGTGACCACATAAAGTGTTAGTACAAGTGACGGCACAAAGTGGAATATACTTGGCTATCATTGATAAGATGCACCAAGTGTTGTGATTTCTAGTGAAAATACTTGGAATGGGTGGAATTGGAAATAGGGTTTGAAAGGCAAGTGGGGGGGGGTGGGGAGTCTGATTTTGCAAGACTTTATGTAACAGGTTAAAGAGTGTGGAATTTGTGTTATTGTTACTACTAAGCTATTACTGTTTTATGAATAGGACATTATTTTATTCAACTGCAAATAAACTTAAATGTAGATTTACCCTACAAATACGATTTTGGTGAAGAAAGGATAGAGAGGAAGCAGTGAAATAATCTGATAGAAGAAGTAAATTTTAGTGAACATAGTAGAGGAAAAAAAATCTAGTAAGGATAGAGGAAACTGCTGCACATAGCAAAACCAGTAATTTCTGTTGATTGATTGATTGATTGATTTATAACTAAATGGCATAATTTAAAAAGAGAAGTGACGTAAGCATTTGAAGCTATTTTGATATCAAGGAGATTCATGTTTGAAGGCCCTAGACTTTAAATTCTCCTTTTGTTATTTTTTCTTATCCACAAGTCCTTCCCTTTCTATTTACTCTCTCCTTCCAAGACTTATTATATAAATAAAAATATAGCTTATACTTGTTAGAATATTAGTTATGACAAACTGGGTTATGCTGTGGTAACAAATAATCCTGAATATTACTGACCTAACTAAAAAAACAAATTCTTCATCACTCCAATTTTGCTGTGGGACTGTGTAACTCTTTAGGGTAGCCAACATCCAGATCTTGCCCCAGCATTCCAGGTCACTTTGGTCCTATAGCATAGTGTACGCCTATATATACATACATATGTATATATACATATATATATGTGTATATACATATATATATATATATATATATACATACATATATGTGTATATACATATATACACACACATATACATACACACACACACACACACACACACACACACATATATATATATACACACACACACACACATATATATATATATATATATATATATATATATATATTCCAATTATTACTCTGAAAAGAGAGATTCTTAGATTGGCTCTAAGATATATCTGCTTGTGGGGCACCTAGGTCGCTCAGTCGGTTGAGCGTCCAACTTCAGCTCAGGTCATGATCTCACAGTCCATGAGTTCGAGCCCTGCGTCAGGCTCTGTGCTGACAGCTTAGAGCCTGGAGCCTGCTTCAGATTCTGTGTCTCCCTCTCTCTCTGCCCCTTCCCCACTCATGCTCTGTCTCTGTCTCTCAAAAATGAATAAATGTTAAAAAAAAATTAAAAAGAAAGATGTATCTGCTCATAAAAGACACACTCCACTTGAATTTATATTTCATTAGCCAAAGAAAGTTATGCAGCCACACCTAAATTCAAGGAGGGGAAGTACAATCTTACTAGAAGAAGAAGGAGAACTAGAAATATACTGGTGAATAGTATTCATGTCCACCATTAACACTTATTACATATCAGCCACTGTTCTAAGAAGCTCATGTGAATCATGTATATTTACATGCATCAATTAGCACAGCCATTCTTTTACATAAGGACAAATTGTGTGCACTCTCTGCAGATGAGGAAACTTAAAGAGATATTGAATAGTGTTCTACTAGTGCAAAGAGAAAATTGATTATGTTCCTACACAATATGGCTGCAGAGTGTATCCCTTAATTATGACTACTCTTAAACCGTTACTTCTCCAAGTAGTATTTGTATTTTAAAAGGAAACAAAATGTTAAACTAAAAAAAAATTAAATGCTAGCAAATAGAAAGTTGTGGTTCTCTGTGAGGAAAAATATGATGGCTATAAGCACCTGCCAGTTTTCAATAAAACCCTGCCACAGAGGAAGTTTCTGCTCAATCTTGGTTGTAAAACTTAGTTCCCAGACACAGAATAGAAAAATAGAATTCAACTGTTAAAATATAAAAAGCATGATGTATTGGAATGTTTTAAAGAAAACAAATAATCAGACATAAAGAAAAAGAAAGGAAGAAAGAAATAGAAAAAGAGAAAGAAAGAAAAGAAAGGAAGAAAGAAAGAAAAGAAAGGAAGAAAGAACAGGAAGGAAGGAAGGAAGGAAGGGAGGGAGGGAGGGAGGGAGGGAGGAAAAATAAAAGAGAACAAAAGAAAAGAGAGAAAAGAAAAGGAAAGAAAAGAAAAGAAGAAAACAAATAATCCTAAAGGTAGTCATCTGTTTTGTCAGGTTGAATAAGAGAAAAAAAAGCCAATTATCACATCAAATTTATATGGGAAAAAAATAAGAAAAACATTTAAACAATACTGTTTTTCTCCCCATATATTGTTCTTTTCCAGGGATAGATGGTATTATGTTAAACATTGTGAAAGGAAGTGGTTTAAGCAAGTCTCAGTTTATTTAGGAAAACGGGGGGGGGGGGGGGAAGGAGATATGTAAAATGATAATAAATGTAAAATAGTATTATGAATAAATCATTTTGTGACATTATACTTGGGGGGTTCATCATTCAGGAAAGGCATATGCTGTCCAAGAAATATAGCCCCCAGAGTACATCATTTTAAGATGGAGTATTTAGTGAGCACATTAGCAAAGCTTAGTCTCTTATTTATGATCGGGTTGGTTTTAATTGGAAGTGGGCTGGAAGGCATCCAGGCAAGTAGCTGTGGCCATTGAATTTCTTAGAACTCTGTAATATTGCTCTTTGAAAAGTCTGTACAAACTCCTAGATATGGGCAAGATCTAATCAGATGTCTTAAAAATCAGATCAGCATTTTCTTTTCATATAAAATCTAATCCAAAGGACAACTTTAATTTAGAGAGGATGTAAAAGTTCATCAGATAAAAAGAATATGGCCAAAAGAAGGAGAAATATGTATTTTCTAATTATCCTCAGTGAAGGAGTTGAGATTATGAATGTGTACTTCTCCTCTGTAACTATATATATTACAGTAATAGGATATGGAGAAACTACAAGGCATCACAACCACCTCCCACCCCATAAAGACAATTATGACAGTGCTAAAAAGCATCCCATCAACCCCTACTAGTTCCGAGAAATGGTTGGCTACAGAAAACCCTCTGCCCTAACACTGAACCATGTTTCCTCTTGTGAGATGTTCCCAAACTGTTTACTTGCCCTCTTGCAGCCAACCATGGCAACCTGGCAACTAGGTATTCCAGAACACTAATCAAAAAATCTGCCCACTTCTAAAAATCCAACTGCCAAGTGCACTTGCCAATCAGAGATCATCTCAGTATTTCTTCTTTTTGGCCTTGAAAAACTTACGGTCCCTTCTAACACTTTGGAATCCCTGCTGAAATGAAAATGATGGAGACAGGTACTCTGGCAGTAAGTTTATAAGTATATAGCCTTTGTTAATTTTGTTGCTGTCTTACTTTTGTCTTTGACAGTTGTCTCAGTGCCACACTTAGATCCTGCCAGATCTACCTGTGCTGCAGACTTGGGGGCTCTTGAGCAGGAGCAGTACCCACCCAGGTCCCTTAAACTGCAACTGCTGCTTGTCACCCAAAACAGTAAGTCTTCTTCACTGGGTCCACTCTCTTTGAATGAGAGTTCCTCTGCTGTTTTATTTCTTTGTTCCTTCCTGGGTATTTGCATTTGTTGGAAGTTTCCTGTTTTGATTTACATCCTTGGTAACTTGTTTCTGTTTGCTATATCTTTAAATGTTGTACAGTCATAAGGAGGAGAGAGTCTCAAGGTCTGAGTCTGTTGTTCCAACTAACTCCCAGGCTTAGGGTTTTGTGATTTTTCTCCACATCTGTGTCCTCTGAGGGAAAAAACAAACATACAAACACCACTTTGCTGTTGAATACTGATAAAACTGGATGAGATTCTCCTTCCATTCTGACCATTCATCCCAGGAGCTTAGTGTCAATCCACAGAGAGTGTTCTCTTTGATTTTCCCCTGGTGGGGAGTATGGTGAGATATAAATTGCCAAATCTGTGTTTAGAGGCAACTAACTTTTAGTTCAGGGGCTTGAGAGGAAAAACACACCAAGCAACTACTTCCCACTGACTATGAACAGCTGTCATGGGTTCTTCTTAATGTAAACCTCCTCCACCTCTGAGAAAACTCCTGCTTTCTATATGCAATATTGTGATGCTAACTCTTGTGCCTATTTCTCTAAATGGCACAATTTCACCTGTGCCATTTAGAGAATGCCAGTGAAGTGGATCTTCAATGCCACTTTGGGGAGCATTTGATTGAGCAAATATTATTCATTTGAGAGATGTCCTAAGAGAAGGGGAATCAAGTTGCTTAGGTGGCCCAGTGGCCTAATTATTAATTAGTATATTGAAGCTTCTAAGTAAAATCCCAACTCCAAATTAGCTTCCCTATAATATTCGTTGGCTGATGTTAGAAAAGATTTTGATGATATTAAATAAGGGATAGCTTTCCCCATTAAAACCACACGCCTTTGTATACCTCAAACTTCCTTGTACCCTGTGCTTGTTCTTAACCCCTCAGGACTATATTTTCCCTTTCTGTTTCCTGAGAATTTCTCTCACAAGCTTCCTACCACTTCCATCTGCCAATTCCCTTTATGGATGGATCCACTCAGGTCATGAGCCTAGAATGTCCTCACAATTGAATTTAAACTTTGGTCCTAGAAATAGTTAAGAACCATTTTTGGGGATTTTCCTAAGCCTCAGAAAGACAGACAACTAGTCAGTGGAAAACTTAAACTCCTCCACAGGGTCTATGACTTTGGCTTACCTGACTTTTATCATAATCCACATATTAGTAAGCACCTCAAATGCCAAGCTGTGGCCAAGTTGAAGCATTTCCTTGCTGAAAAGCTATAGCCCTCACCAACACTAAATTGCTGCTTCCTTTTGTAATTCCAACTTGGGACATACAAACTATTATTTAACTAATGGAGGCACATATTATTGAGGAACTACTATATAATAAATTTGTAGTTTTACTTGTTACTCAAAACCTACACTCAAAACCCTTACTACCCACAATATTCTAGAAAGACTAATAAGAACCAGTGACATTCTTGAGTTAAGACCAGCAAAACTCAGAAACTCTTGAACTACTCTGGACAAAAGCATGGCCCCTAGCTGTTGTGGCCACCCAGCCCACCCCTTTGGAGGCATGTGAGTTACCTCCCTTTGAATCTGCGACTAGAAGACAGATGCATGTGGGTATTTCACCTCTTATCCTAGATTGTACTTTTTTACATGCAGACATGGCAAAATAATGCAAAAGAATCATGCATTATACCATTATTGTCACTGAAAGGTCAAAGCTACCCTCCCACAACATCTTCCTGAATAGCCTTTTCATGATCTTCGAACAGGAGATTTTGTGTACTGGAAAAGACGTCAAAGAAAGGCTGCTCTTAAACCTCACTGGAAGAGCCTGTATAAGTCATCAAGTTTGTATTTTCAGCATGTTAAATGCCATAGGGCAGTCTTAATGGACTGTATAATAGATGATCATCTACTACTTGACCAGACAACAAAATAGCCTATAAGGATAAAATCTTCAAGGAGACTACCAGTGATAACACCCAACAGATTTAGTGATGATGATCTAGTGATGATGACATTATAGCCTGAGTCTAGGTCAGTTTCTTGATTCTTATATAGAAAAAGACCAAAAGGGTCTTTTTAAGTTTCTTTTAAGACACTACCTGCCATGGCAGCCATTTCCATAAGGGTCATTATGACAGTTTGGCCACATCGAAGCACTCAAGTCACCCCTACTTGTTGTAGGAACAGATTGGCCACGGAAAACTTAACCCTGAAGTTAAACATCCTTCCTCTTTTGACATATCCTCATACTGCTTGCTTGTCCTCTTTCAGTCAACCAAACATTGCCAAATGTACCTGAAGAGTGATTAGAAATTCTTTTCATCCTTAATTAATTCTGTGCCTGACTTAGTTTGTCTTTAAGAATACCAAATGGAGGGTGGGGGTCACCTGGGTGGCTCAGTTGGTTAAGTGTCTGATTTCAGCTCAGATCATGATCTCAAGGTTTGTGAGTTCAAGCCCCGCATTGGGCTGTCTGTTGTCAGCACAGAGCGTTTCAGATCCTCTGTCCATCCCTCTCTCTGTCTTCCCGCCCCCCTGTTCATGCTATCTCTCTCTCTCAAAAATACATAAATTAAAAAAAATTAAAAAAATAATGATACAGGGGTGCCTGGGTGGCTCAGTCAGTTGAACAACCGACTTCAGCTCAGGTCATGATCTCATGGTTTGTGAGTTTGAACCCCACGTCGGGCTCTGTGCTGACAGCTCTGAGCCTGGAGCCTGCATTTATGATATGATATGAACTTATGACATGATATGAGTGAGTATGCACTCAAACTTATTTTATGTTATAAATGTTATCTTTTTTACTTTTGGTTTTGTACATATATTCTCTCTCACTCTTGTTTTTGTAAAAAAAATGGAAAGTTTTTGAAGAAAGGCATATGACAAAATTATGCAAATAAAATAAAATTTCAGATGCAATTACACTAAAAGTGAATTTAAATTACTTTTAAATTTGCCAAAATAAAAAAGTTGAAATTTTTATATTATCTTTGACATACAAATTGACATGTCACCTTAGACAATTCATGCCAACCTTACCTTTGATGACAGCACATTTTGATGAACTGATTTGGTAAATTCAGGATTTACAAAACTAAGGTGAGAAAGAGTCCTCATATCTCACTTTGCAAAATGAGGCTAGGTCGATGTCAAAGAACGCCATTAGGGTCGTCTGAACAGAAATGCCCAAATGTTCTTCAGTGTTGACAGGTGTCTGGATTTCCTGCCTGCAGAGAAATTAATAAAAAGAAACCCTTTTCTAATACTGTTCCAGTAGAATTCCACTTCCAATATACCCTTCCAGTAAAGAATCTTTTTCAAAAGGAAATGGATATTTTTCTCTTAGGATATTTGTGGTGGTGACTAAAGCATGTGAATAGAAACCATCTGATCTCACAGTGGTTTTATACTGTTACAAAATGAAGGGAAATGGCATATTTGACAATTTCTCCATAATTTGCTTCAAAAAATTGAACTAAATAACATGTTCCATGAAGTGGAAGATATCATCTGACAGAAGCGCTGCTTACGTTGTCTTCCTCTGCTTTGAGTCACAGACCAGCTTGATAATTTTCAAGCTCCATACTTCCCCCCAAGATTATTCCAATTCTACATGGTTTCTTTTCTTGCCAAAAAGATTAGCAGTCTAAGATGCTGCACAATGAGGTTTTGCTTTGTTTGTTTTTGGGTAAATTCAAGTTTGTTTAAATAAAGATTTTAGAAATAAAAATTCACTCCCCACCACGAACACACGCATATACACATGCACACACACACACACACACACACACACACATATGCACACCATCCAGTGCAGGGTAAAGAGGAAGATAAGCATATTTATTAGCTACATGCTTACTTTGGTATGGATGTTGCAACACGAGAAGCACTATTGTGTTATTTGATACAATGGTGATAGAAAAACTAACTGATTTATAAATGTCAGCATGTATACCTTTTCTATCATTTTGTGGCATCAGCTGAGCTACATACAAAGAAAGGCTCACACCCATACTCACAATGTTTCCCTCCTCCCAGTAACTTCTTGCCTTTGTGATTTAGTGGTGATGACCAGTACATATAATACTATAGCCTTCTAATGTTTGAAACAATACATTAACAACATAATTTCAATATAATTTAACCTTAAATACTCTTCCTATTTCAATTTTCAAATAATAATGTATCACAGAAAAATATGTTTGGTGTGTGTGTGTGTGTGTGTGTGTGCGTGTGTGTGTGTATGTGCGTGTGTATGTGTGCTTGAATTTGCTAGATTTTTGTTTCATTTTTTGGGTCATCTAAATATACCAATGCCTTTAATCCTTAATTATGAGGAGCCCCTGGCTTGGAAACAGGGGCATTACTTGTATAATAGCATGGTCTTTCTTAGACTTGGTGCTATGAAGAATACAAAGGAAGAATTGTCTTTCTGGCTGTCTCTTTCTTTCTGTATGTATATCTATCCTATATTATGTATAATGTATATATGTATAATATATATACATAATCTATTTGAATTTTTGTTTTACAAGAGCTATATTATTATTATACCATAAACATTTGTGGCTTACGTATAGAATGTAGTCAGTGGATATTGGATATGTGCACCTTTGATTATGATTAAGAAAACCTCAGAGAGAAGTGAAGGGTGAGTTGAATTTAAGGAAGAAGGGATTTCCATGGAGGGGAACCAATGTAAGGAGTGTATGAGAAGATAAGGTGAGAACTCAGACATAGTATTTGATCACGGAGTGTGTTGCATGGCAGGGCAGGGTAAGAGAAGGGTAGACACACCTAAATGGGACAGCAAGGCAGGTTGTCAGGAGGGAAAACAGAAAGCAGCTTAGCTTCTCTCAGACAGAACCCTTTTTTTCAGAGATGTTGGAAATATTTCCTAATTAAAAGGAAAGACCACATTTCACTATTCCTTCAAACTTATCTCTTGTGTCACTGGTGTGAAGTAACTCAGGGGGAACTGTGTTATCTGTTTAAGATAACAGTATTTTAGGAATTTTTTGCTGAGGTCAATCCACAAATAACACCAACATATTCTTTTCTCCATAGGTTATGTCTGTGCTTTGCTTTCACATGAGAGCGACAGCCCTTAATCAGTGATTTAAAGTTCAGTCATGAATTTTCTTGCCATGGTCCATACCTCCACCTTCTTTACCTAGTCGATAAAACTATAAGGTTATTAATTCATGTACCTTTCTAGTCTTACAAAGCTCTGCATTCAAGCTCATTGTCCAAACACATAAAATGTCTTAAATTCTCCATGTTACACACTGCAGTAGGTTTTAAAATAGGCAGTGTGAAGGTTTGTGGGGGAGGAGGTACACTTTTATGGCTGTACTGATTTAGTTTAAGCTGGAGACACCAAAGGCTTTGAAATGCTACAAACTTTCCTGAAAGGGAAAGCATTAAACACCATCCTGCCCTTACTCCCCTCTTGTGATATAGATAAAACATAATTTCCAGGGTTTAATGGTGATCCCCCTGGGAACTTTGAGAACCATAAAGCATTTTGTTTTGCTGCAACAGAATGGCATTATATCCTCCTCCTCCTAACAGGGCAAGCCCCCCAACACCTTCCCGCCCCAGACAACTTCAAAATCAAATGTATCACTTGGTACTTTGCATCAGTCCTTAAAGAATATAGTAGGATGATTTTTTGCTTGATGCACCAAAATTTTTTAAGTCTATTTGTTGCACATGAGAAGATAAGTGTGCCATGCAAGATTAATAGATTAATATGCATAAGATTTGGCCAGCTGCCCACTACATCCAGAGGAAAATACATGCAAATCACTTCGGCTGCTGGTACAAGGTGCTGAACCATGTCTGTCTGGGGGCAAGGTCACTGCCTTAAGTTGTTCAGCTCTATGTCTGCCTCAGGATATCCCTATCATGGCCATAGTGGACTAGATAAGACTGTGAGAAGCAAGAATGAAACTTACTGAAGAGTAGATTCAGACGCTTAAATTTTCAGCAGTTCATGAAAATGAATGTCATCCTCGACTCTGTCTCTCTAGAAAAGTTAAATGCCTTGGCAAGGCAGTTATTAAAATGAAGGTGTTTGTGTTTCTCTCCCCAGCTGCTTGAAAATGAGTGTTTTAAAGTAAGATGAGCAACTCTGTGCCTTCTAGACTGGTGTACCATGTGGTTATATTTGTAGTATATTTCCTACAAACTCACTCTGAAAAGCCAGACCTATCCTGCACTGTAATATTAGATAACAAAGGATATAAAAATCTCCTCTTCTTTTGGAAGTCAGAAAATATCTCTTCTTTCACTCAAAGATGCTGCTAGATGAGGAAGAGATAACTGGGGTCTAAGAGATGGATATTTCAGAAAGCAAGAGGCACGGGAAAGGTACTGATTCTTGGTGAGATAAGACAGGAATTAAGTGCTCCTCTGTGCCACATAAGATCAGGAGAAATGACACAGTGGTTCATACCTAATGTCCAATCGGAGAAGGATTATATATCTGGGAATGTCTGGTATTATATTTTCTCTGAAATTATTCTCTGAAATTATTTGTTAAGGACAAATCTCAGACACGTGGTACAGTTTTTTGAACTTTACCTACGATATTGGTTGAATCCATTAACTTATCCAAACTATTTCTGTACTCAGTTATATTTTCAACATGTGTTTATTAAATGTATGCAATCTAAATTCATATTACCAATTACAGGTTCACATTGTACACTCAATGGATACTAAAAGTATTTTTTCCTCTACCAACCTTTAAGATCAGGTCTTGCTGATACACAAATCTTGTTAATGTCAGTGAACAAACTCTGTATCACAATCATAGCTACTGGAGGTATTCCATTTTTATTTTAGAAATGTTAAAATATAAAATAAGTTTAGGGGGCACCTGGGTGGCTCAGTCAGTTAAGCATGCGACTCTTGGTTTCCCCTCAAGTCATGATCTTGCAGTTTTGTGGGTTCGAGCCCCACATTGGCTGAGAGCACGGGGCCTGCTTAGTATTCTCTCTCCCCATCTCTCTCTGCCCCTCCCCTGCTCTTGCTCTCTCTCTCAAAATAGATAAATAAACTTTATAAATAAATAAATAAAGAAATAAATAAGTTTATACTTTAATTGGAGTGGAATTATAAGGTTACATTCCTTTCAATTAATACCTTCATTGAAATTTGGTTTCCATTTGTAATGGGCAAGTCTCTTTATTCATATACACAAAAAATATACATTGAGTGCATGCTGTATGCCAGTCACAATGCTGAACTCTAGGGATACCTGGGTGAAAACACAAATTGTCTTCTTTAATGAGATCCATGAACTCATGAACAAATAATTATAATTAAATATATCATGTACAATAAATGATATTATATACAGAGTGTATGTAATTACCAGGGCTCTTTGGGCTTTGATTTTAGTATCCTCACTGCCATCACACATTTTGGGAGAGGTTTGTAAGTGTGTGTTAAAAGAAGAGGTGGTGATTAAGTATCACGAAAATACCAACAAAGTCACAGCAAACATGGGTAATCACTTGGTAAGACTAGTCAGCCACAGTGTACCTAGACCTGCAAACTGAAAGTCCATGAAATGTTTTTCTTTAATTTTTACTGGTATCTATGGTTCTATGAGCAGTCTTCTGTTCTCCATATTTTTATAATGACAGTCTACTGGGAATTGTGTCCAGAAGTGGCAGCAAATTATTGAATTTTTTTCCCCATTTATCTTGCCTCAACCTCCATTAAATACATACATACATACATACATAAACAAGAAATAAAACATTACTTACATTACTTAAGAACTAGAGGATTCAATTTACTGAAATAACTAGAGTATTTGCTAGGAAATATTATGTTGTAAGGTTGGCTTCATTTGAATTTGTGATTCTAGCCTTAACCTAAAATATTATTGGGATACCTATTACCATTTATGTGTGAAAACAGCCCTTTTGTACCTAGGTAAGTTATCTTCTTAGATGTCCAGTGAGCATCAGAAACATAGCGTATCTAAGATAAATCCTACATACCGTACATACTTTAAATCCACCAAATGCTTATCTTTCTCTCAATAAATGGTACTACAGCTCACCTAGTTGTCATAGATGAATCTTTCCCCCTCTACCACGTCCCATATAAAGCAGTAAAAAATGTAGTCTCCTTATTTACATTACACGTCCTGAATCTGTTCCCTTCTCACCAATTACGTAGCTACTTTTCTAATGTAAATCACCATTGTCCTCTCTCTACTAAACAACTGTGTTAGCTTTCTAACTGGTCCCTTCACTTCCCTTCTTCACCCCCGAGTCTCTGTTCTCGACACAGTCACTAGAGTAATCTTTTTTTCCTTTATTTTTTTTTTGTGTTTTTCAATATATAGAGTAATCTTTTTAAAATGCACAGCAGATCATTTCAATTCCCTACCCTCAAGTTGCCATGGTTCCTATAACACTTAATATAAAATCCAAACCCTGAATAATTGCCTACAGGGCCCAACAGGATCTGGCCCTGTCCACCTACTTTCATGTCCTCATTCCCTCTGCCATGCTCTCTCTGCTCAGGCCACACCAGCTTTCCTGCTGATTGATGCTCAGGTAAATTAAGCTCCATCCTGCTCTACTATCTTTGCTCTTCCCTCTTATTAGCAGTCTTTCTCCCCAAATTATTGCAGGATTTGTTCTCTCACTGTTTTCATGTCTCTGCTGAATTTTCCCATCTTGAACAAAGGTTCTCTGTTTAGTTTATCAAAAATAATCCTTCTGGCATACTCAAACTTCTCATCTTGCTTTATTTTTTGTTGTGTAGAAATTTTCACCGTCTAACATATTGTTATCATTAGGTGGTGGTATTATTTCGCTGTCAACCAGACCAGAATATAAATCATATGATGCCAACACTCATTACCCAGGATTCAGAACAGTGTCTAATATGTAAGTAGATGCTCAATATTACTTAATGGCTGATGAGTCAATAGATTTGAACGTATCTATACAAAAACTAGAGGATGATGAATATATTGAAAGATTTTGATCAAATCAGAAGACCAGAATTCTAGTTCAGACCTATCTCTATGTAGATAGGTTATGGTTTTAGAAGTCACTTCATCCTTCCAGGGCCCTATTCCCCATGAGTATGTAGCAGCTTTCTTAGGCCACAACATTATGGGAATAAGTAGAGATTCCAATATAATCTCCAAGACTTTGCTCCAGAAAGCCCTCACAAAACCGGCCTGTTGTCATCTTGCCATTTTTTTACTTCTCCCACTCTATGTGTTACATGCATCCCTGCTAATGCACAAAGTGACTGCAATATAGGAACACCTACCAGAGGGGGTGTCATTCCTCTAGGGTCTTAGCAAGAAGACTGAGCCCTTCAGGACTATAGCCACTGATTTTGCTCTACTGTATGCTGACAATGCCCAGAGGGAACTGAGTGAAATATACCTTTGTAATTATTCCTACTCTCCTATGATAGCCCATTTATCCCATAATTCTGGGAATCTGAGAAACGGACTGATAAACTGTGTGCTCCCTACCTTCCCCTACAAATATTTTGCCCTTGATTTTCCTCCATATGGGAGAGTGAGTCCAGAGTTTCTCACTATGGCATGCATCTGGCAAAAACCTAAAACGTAAGATATACATAACTAAGGCTCAAGCCAAGAATGCTACTGAAAATAGGTGGATGGATGGACATCTCTAAACATGTAAAATTCGTAATAGAGAGCCAACATGTCTGCTGTATTTCTTATTCTAATTCAGTAATGCAATTTTAGGTAATTTCATATTTGCATTGCTAATAGCCCTTCCTCAAAGTGTGTTGACCCTGTAGGTTTTCAATGTTTCTTTTTTTCCCCCTTGCAAAACTTTGCAAGGAAGCTAACTTTTTAATAAAGGTCTTAACACCTACATAGTTTCTCAGAATTCCTTGAAAATCTCAGGGATTTGATATTACCCCTACTTATTTATTTAATTAGAGAATATCCTTTGGCAGGTGTGATGATAAACCTTCTGGAAGCCACCAGAGGCAAGCACTGGGTTATTTCTAATGTTTGCTTCTCTTCCACCCTGCCTGGAGAAAGAACATCCTTCCAGAGGAAAACTGGAGGTTTCTGTCAATCAGCATGTCAAAAGAGCCTTCAGCAGCTGGGTGCCTCTCTCTCTACTCCCTTTGCCAGCTGGTCAGAGCCTTCCCTTCAACTTGCTTGGAGGCCTTAAAAGTTCAAGAGTACACTTTAGTCACCACTCCCCTCCCAAAAAGTACAAAGAAAAATTCATAATGTATGATAATGGTCAAACTAGTAAGAATTAAAGTAAATGGTGTGATATAAAAAGGGTTTCAAACAGGTTTCATAATTCTGCAATTTGTTATACAAAGTCAATTTTTCCACTTGCAGAGCAAAGTTGCCTGGTGGGTTTATTGGTTCACTCATTATTAGGTATATATCACTTTTATTGTTTCACATTTTTATCGTTTATTAAAAAAAGACAGCATTCATGAATAAAACATTTTGGCTTCAGGCTGCCATACACTGAGGTTGGTCAGAGGGATTATACTATCCTTGATTTAAAATAATAACCAAACATACAAAGTAGAAATAGCATACTGTTAGATAGGATAGCAGTGTATAGGTGGAGTCTTTCAAACTACAAAGAGACATTTGTATCTCAGGTAGATTCCTCAGCATCAGTCTCCTTGTTTTCTTTATCTCTGTAAATGGGACCTCTCTCAAGTGTAATATTTATTCTTCTAGGTCATTTAGTGACCATGCTCACCTTGGTCCACATCGGATCATTGTGGTTTCTCTTACTCACCTTCATCCCAGAAGATGCTGATGCATCTGAAGTGCAGGTCATGGGCTGCTGTGAATGAAGTGGAGACATGTAGCCTGATGAAAATATTTAATTTTAGCACTTTTCAATCATTCTGCACATTTGAGAGTTCATAGCTAAGCATCATCAAGAGTCAGTTAGAACTCTGTGAGTTACAGTTCTGTGTATTCACATGAGTTTGGCTGGCATACGTGGTATGCTTATCTATTCCAGAGTGCTCTGGAGATGTCATCAGGAGGATGTACTAGACGTTGTATAGGGCTCTGTGGCTAAACCAGGAGAAAAAGTGCATAATTAGGCCAATTTGCCAGGGGTTCTTTGTTAGTTTTGTGTCTGCACTGGGAGTTATGCTAACCCTGGTTCTAGCTCAGAGCTGCCCACTACTGTAATGGTAACCTTTGTAGAGATATGAGCTAGTCATGGGCAAAGAGGACATTAGAGGAAAGCAGAAGAAAGATAGTGAGGCTGAAGATATTTTTTTTAACTCTGCCTTTCAGGCTCAACACCTATGTTTTCTATTCAGAGTTAATTTTCTATCCCTGTCATGAAAGTTTTAAAAAATACTTATTTTTAACAAAAAAATGAATGAAACCTAATGAATTTACCCATTTTCCATATTTGATGAATTTGACTTAACATATTGGTGTTACATGGTAGAAACCATGGGCGGAACAGGCAAAGGGACACATGTATGATTGTGGTTGTTACTCTTCAGGCTGATGATTTTCCCTAGATACATACTTTACCTGTGTATCTATAATTCTGCACTTATTCAACTTTTCAAGATTGTTAATTACCATAATTTTAATTTATCTTAACAAATTAGAAAACTAAACAAAATAATGAACTCATTTAAAATTAAAAGCCAATTACATTGATACTTATAGTACTATGAACTAGCTTGTCATTTCATCTCCTCGTACCGACTCTTTAGTTAGGTACTTCTTTATTTTAGATTAGTGTTTTATTTAATTATCCACACAGGAACATGTCTTTTTGTTGGTGGTGGTGGTGGTGATGATTATTGGAAATGAAGTAACATATATAAAAACATTTGGTAGATTGGTAAATTAATAGACTCCCCAGGACTGTTGACTATGTTACTAGTAAGACATTACGATTGTATTGAACAAACAGGCACATTTTCTCATAAACTGCTCATGTTATTCCATCCCCTTATAGAGCTCAAGTTCACAGGTCCCCACCACAATTGAATTTAATGTGCCAGAGGCAATGGAATCTGCTTTTAATTGTATTAATTTCAATTTCAAAAAGTAGTCAAGTCAGTCGGTCAAGCAAAAATCAACTCAATCAATCATTTTGACCACTGCCAATCACTGGATTCATATGAGATTTTTAACTGAAATATGGAAATATCCAGCTTTCTATTTCTGTGTATGTGATATAAAAATCTAATCACTAGAACAATATTTGGCCATTTTATTGCCTTACTTAGATATCCAAAGCAATCTATCAGAAAAGACAAGACCCATATAAAAGAGTTGGTTTAGGTTAGGCTTTGCCCTAGAGTGAGAAAAGAAAAGCACATTTTTTTTTACAATCCTAGATAATATGCAGCCTAATTGGAGAATCATCATGTGTAATTGGGCCACTCTGGAGAAACTGTTTTCACTATTTAGGAGAAAGACGCTCAACCAGAACATAAAATAAGGGAGCCTCCAAACTTGCCTAGCCTTATCCTTGATGAAGCAAAGCCTGCAGCTTGCCTTGGAGAAGAGGCCAATGGACATCAGGTACAGAGTCAAATGCTAGCATCAGTAATGTGTTATAAATGTAATCTGTCAAAGCTTTCCCCAAAGAAGCAAAACTTAAAGACCTAACAGGTTCTCAAATGTCTAAAAAGATGATTTTTTGTTTCAGTTTCAAAATAGTCTCTTGTCTTCTTCAGAGACTGGGTGTAGATTCCCTTTGAAGTTCTATTCCTCCAGAACAGCCCACAGAACAAAACATAAATTTTTCCTAGATAGAGTTTCTTTATATTATTTTCTTGAAATCTAAGTTATTCGTTTACTTCCAAGTTATGTTGAGTCATGTATAATTAGACTAATATTGATATATTGATAAACAAAGGCTATTACTGATGAAACATTGTAAAAGGCATAAAACTGATGTATCATCTCATATATAACTTGATAGAGGTTGTGGAAAATAAACAATTCTGGGTCATCATGCAATAAAGGCATAATGTATTATCTGAATCTTTTCACTTGAAAGACTTTTTGGTTAGATTTATACTTACAAAGTTTAGGAAGTGATGTCTAAAAACTTGGGTTCATAGTTAACACATGTAGGAAATAGAAGAAAGTCATTGTTTTTTGAGAATACAGATGAAAAACAAGCCAATTATTTTCCATTTCCATTTATGTGTAAATGAAATAGAGCTTCATAGAGAGAAAGAAGGTGGAAATAGTATTGTGAACTGGTTTATGACAGAAGAATTTCCATTTCTGTTTGTAATAAATAAGGTATAGGCATTTATGATAAGGATAAATAGGGATTATAAGAAAATATTTTCCATTGTCCCAATAGTCATACTTTGGCAAGTTTCCATGTAAATGATAGCAGGTAAGCTGAGCCAAGATGAATTAAATGCATTGCCCATTAACAGGAACACAAAAAATGATGTGCCTTATCGATGTTCCTCAGTAATCATAAGTCACTTAAAAATCAAATGAGCCCAAGTCATGAGATCTGTCCCTCTTTTTCCCATGTAAGAAATGTGAAATTTATTGCAAAATTGTTGGGGGAGTGGGGTAGGTACATGTTTGTAGTTCAATATCAGATACTCAGAATGTACTCACAACTTCAACGTTGTAACAAATACATATCCTTACAAAGATTTCTCGACAAATATTATTCATATTATTACTTAAAATAAAAATTAGAAAAAAAATCTTAAATACCCCTAATAAAGGAGAAAGGACACGGCGTATATGGTAACCATAAGATTCAATAATATATTTAATAGAAACTCATACTTTTTTTTAAATTTTTTTTTAGAAACTCATACTTTAAAAAATACACAATACAAGACACTTCTCATGATATAAAATACCATGCAAAAAGCATAACTCAAATCTGTGTGTGGAGTGGTACAATTTTTAATATATTAAAATTGAATAAAAATGAAAACTCAGGGTATCTGTAGCATTGTTTATAAGTAGTTCTCTAAAATTCTGAGATTCTACATCAGAATTACTTATAAGTAATTTTATTCCTTTTGATTCTCCTAAATTTTACATTTTCCAAAATCCTTTTCCATAAATACCATATTTATTATATTTGTAATTATTCAAACTATTCAAAATATATGTAATGCGTAATTAACTACAGTAAAACCTTGGATTGTGAGTAACTTGTTCCACGAGTGTTCCTCAACACGATCAAACATTTCTGATAAATTTTAACTTGATAAACAAGTGATGTCTTGCAATACAAATAGTATGTGATGCCTAATGTCACATGATCACAACTGAAGCAATGGTTCTTCTCTCTCTCTCTCTCACTGCAGGACTATGGATGATAATCTTCCATGCTCAGATGCTCTGTCTCAGGCCACGGTATTTGGCAGAAATCAGTGATTTTTCAGAATGTTGGGAGGGGCCTACAACTGGCACTAGTGTATTTTTGTCACTTCAAAGCATCTGTAGACAGTACTTTGCTTTTTCATACAAAAGTAAGCTTAGTAATACTTTGCTGCATTATAGGTCAGGCTGCCTGCAGACATAGACCCTTTGCTGCCTTATTGCCAGTTACATTAAATACAGTATATGACAAGATTTATTAATACTGCGCTGTAGTTATCATCTGTGCGAGCATATACAATGGTCCCCATGCAGAAAAAAAAGGTTGAAAAGAAAGGTGGTAAGAAGAAGGAGATGATTATGGTGGAAGTTAAAAAGGAAATCATTGAGAAGTATGAACGAGGTATGCGAGTGGCCGAAATCATAAGATTTTATAAGAAGTATACGTCTGCATCTTGTCTGCAGAGGAGGAGGAGAAACAGCCAGAGGAATCCCTCACTTCAAATGAGATTAGGGAGATGTGTAAAATGTGGGAAACAGTGCAAAATTTTGTAGAAAAGCACCACCTGAATAGGGCCGTAGCAGTGCGAGCTATGAATCTGTTTAACAATGATGCAATGTCACTTTTCTGCAAAATCCTCAAAAGGAGGCAAAGCAAGTGTCATTGGATAGGTTCCTTGTTAAAGTTGCACGAAAAGAAAATGATTCAATGGAACCAATAGATTGCAGTGATTCCATTAGTGATCATGAAAGTCGTCCTACACGATAACCCTCCTCTCTCTTGTCTCCCTCACACCAGTCATGAAGGTTTTCAAAGGTAAGTGCAGGTTAATTTATTTTTCTTTATATTTTGTACTTTCTTTATTATTTTGTATTAGATTACACTACTGTATCATTTTTATATGAATTTTGGATTGTGGAATGAGTCATCTGAGTTTCCATTATTTCTTATGGGAAAATTCGCTTTGATATACAAGTGCTTTGGATTATAAGCATGTTTCCTCAGTGAATTATGCTCACAAACCAAGGTTTTATTGTACTGTAAAAGTCATATGAGAAAGTGTGTATTCTATGGGTGACTCATGCAGTTCAGACCTTCACTTTTGGAAAGACAAGTTTGAGGTCATCTTTTATTTCCATTTGTGTGGTGATGCTAGTTTCTTATATGAAGAATGGCATATTAATTTTGACTATTATCTCTGTTAGATCTCTTGATTCAAAACATATAACTAATTATGATTTTTTAAAAATATATGTATCATCTCCTATGTGTTGGATATTCTTCTTGGAACTGAGGATACAGTTGTAATGGAGACAAAATTCCAGGTTTGTAGTAGAATTCATATTCTAGGTGAGGAGTCTGAAAAGAAATTTAAAAAAATCCCCTAACTATATCTATGTATCTCTATATTTAAACATGTCTATACCTATTAATTCATTTATCTGTCATTACAAGTGATAAATAATATGAAGAAAAATGAAAGAAAGTTAAGTGATGGAGCATGATAGGATGAGGATGGGGTCAGGTAGGCTGGAAAATGAAGACATCTCTGATGTGTTAACATTTGAGATAAAATTGAATGAAGCAAGGAAGTAAAGAATAAGATGGGTTAGAATAAGAGCATTTCAAGCAGCAGAAATTGAAGTGAAAGGCTCTAAGGTAGAAGTCAGTTTGCATTAAAAAAAAAAGAAACAAAGAAAAAGGGCTCCTGGGTGGCTCAGTTGGTTAAACGTCAGATTTCGGCTCAGGTCATGATCTTGCGGTTTGTGAGTTCGAACCCTGCGTCAGGCTCTGTGCCGACAGCTCGGAGCCTGGGGCCTGCTTCGGATTCTGTGTCTCCCTGTCTCTCTGCTCCTCCCCTGTTCATGCTCTGTCTGTCTGTCTGTCTCTCTCTCTCAAAAATAAATAAACATGAAAAAAATTAAAAAAAAAAAAAAAAAAAAAACAGCTAGGAGGGGATTATGGCCTTTCAGAGCCAAAAGGTAAATAATAAGAACATGATGTTAGAAAAATAGGTAGAAACAAGATTATGAGGCCTTTTTAAAAACAAAATTAGAACTTAATTCTAAACATTATGGGAAATAAGTGGTGGGGTTTTAATAGGTAGTACTGTGATATAATTTATATGTTATTTAGATCATTGGTTTATTGTATTGAGAACAAACGATAAAAGGCATGTGTCAAAGACAAGAAGAAAATTAAAAGACTTATTGCAGCAATCAAGAATGGAGAAGATAGTGGCTTGAACTAAAGAAGCAGTAGGGAAGTGGCAAAAATTGCCCAAGTTCAGAACATATTTGAATATGTATTTTATGTGGGATTTGAAGAGACAGCAGGTGGAGGAATCAACAATAATCTATAGATTTTTTGTCTAAGCATCTGGGTTAATGATATATTTACTGTGATGGAAAACCCTGGGAAGGGCAGGTTGAGTTTCTAAGGAGGAATATAGAATTTAGACATGTTAATTTTAATTTGTGTATTAGATATTTATGAAGAGGACATTGAGAAGATATTAGAATATTGAAGTTTGGAACTCTGGGAAGAGATTGAGGTAAAAAGATATAAATTGGGAATAAAAAACATATAAATGGGACATAGAAGAAACACTGAAAAGAGATAGGAATTTAGGGTACTCACCACCAGTGCTCCAGAGAGGAGAGAACTCTAGAACCAGACAGACCAGAAAATTCACAAAACAGTATCAGTTCAGCAATGAGAAAAATGTCTGTAGCTAAAGAAAAAAAGAAATTTTGACCTAATCTTAAGTTTTTAACATCTGAAAACTAAATTGCACAGGCTGACTATTGAGTGAAATCACAACCTAGCATAAGTGCATATCCTGCCCCCCAAATGCAATTATTCTAATTACATGGCAATTACAGTATATCCACAGAGTAAATTACCTAGTTATTGGCATCCTGTGGAATAAAGTAATCTAGCAATTCGCTCTCAATGATGACACTACATTGCAGATTTTTAGAGTAAGTAACATGATTTTTTATCTGACATTGTTCCCTAACCCTTTGGTTTCTTAATTGTCATCTTTCTAGGCTTCTATTCTCTTCCCCAAATTAACAAAGTTAATTTTATAAAAATGTATCTGTTCATTTTTGTTTTCTGATAAGCCTTAAAATTCATTTTATTATGAATTATTGCACATATTAAAGTGAAGTCATACAGGAAGACTGGAGGCAGTCTTTTAAGATGTTTAATCCTGCTGAAATGGCCATGCTACTATCCAACATCTCTAAAAGAATGATTTTATCTGATTGTCTAGCCTCTCTATTTTCTTGATCATGATTATGTAGTCATTAATTTAGACTGTATCAAAGTAGTTGAGAATAAATCTCTATGCTATATTTGGTAATTGGGACTCAAGCAGAAAGCTACACTCTTACTGGATAAGGAGGTAGAAGATAAAATCTAGGACTTCCAGAATGTTGGTAAATTAATGGGGGAAATCCCAGAATGGAAGCAGTTACAGAGAGAGGAATACCAAAATTTGTATAAAACTTAACCTAATTCAGTTTAGTGACTTTTGATTCACAGATCCACAGAGGACAATCTAGGAGCCCATCAGAAAATAATATCTAAAGTAAGTGGATAGGGACCTGAGCTGTTGACCTCCAAAAGGACTAGAGAGTTTGGAGTTTAGGTACATTCAAGTTAACCATCTGCTAGAATAAAAATCAAAACTTCGCAGAAGATATCAGAATCCAGAGTCTCTAAAACATATCATCCAAAATTTCCAATATCAGATATAAATTTTTAAACATATGAAGAAACAGTAAAATGTAACCAATTATCAAGAGAAAAGGCAGTTGTTAAAGACCTATGTTGATGACCCAGATATTAAAATTAGTGGGCCAGAATGTTAAAGCTGCTGTTATAAATATGCTCAAGGACTTAAATGAAAATATAGTTATGATGAGTGATTAAATGGCGATTTCAAAGAGAAATGGAAATTCCCAGAACTAAAAAGTAAAATGTCTGGAGAAAAAAATCCCGGGTAGGCTTTGCATACCCATGAAAGCAGAATAAAATTCCAAGCAAATTTGTGTAAAAAAGTCAATAAAAAAGACAGAAGAACGGAAATTAAAAGATTAACAAGTATATTTTATTTTTTCATATTTATGTGCATATTTTTCAATGCTTGTGGTCTTTATGCATTTCTATAGGTTCAAGTTTTCACCTGATAACATTTCTTTTAAGCCTAAAGAACTCTTTGAAAACATACGACTTTTTAAAGAAAAATATATGTCACTGTCTTATGAGCGATGATTTTTCCAACATATGTATATACAATGCAAATGATAGCACAAATTGTGAAAGAAGTGGTCATTGCGACATTGTTATAAACATTGTTATAAGTTTCTTACAATACATAAAGTTCTATGATATTTACTTCAAATTTGGTGTTACTTTTTAAGGATACACTTTAAAATTTCCAGAGCAAACTACCAGAGAATGCAGTGAGCAATAGCTAAAATCAATGGGCAAATTAAAATAGACCATGAAAGCAATATTTGTTTAACCCACAAGAAGGCATAAAGTATAAAAAAAGAGTTAGAAAAAAATAGGAAAATAGAAGAACCAAATACACCAATATCAATAACTGCATTGTATGTAATTGAGCTAAAAACTCTAGTTATATCATATCTATCTTGAAGGCAGGCAATTAAATCATTCTGGCTTTTACATGTGTCCTGCTACTTTTCCTTCTGTGACTCTAACCCTCTTGGTTCTCTCTTTCACTTATGAGTTCTTATAGTTGCATTGGGCCCACTCAGATAACTCAGTATATCTGATCATCCGTAAGGTCAGCTCATTAACAACCTTAACTCTATCTACAACCTTAATTCCACTTTGCATGCTCAATCTCTGGGAATTAGTGCATGGACATCTTTGGTGGGCCATTAGTATGCCTATCATAGCAGGATATACTGTGTTAATATTAGACAAACTGCTAGACAAAGATTATCACCAGAGATAAATAGGAATATTTAACAATAATAGAAGTTTACTTCATCAGGAATTAAATATTTACCACATCTCTTACAGTAATAGATATAGAAAATTTGGACACAGTAAAATCAGTAAGGATTGACGATGTGAATAACACTGTTAGACACTACTACCTCTTTCATATTTATAGAAAACACTAGAAAATAACTACAAAATATCCATTGTTTCCAAAAGCAAATGGTATTTTCACCAAGATACATCATGTTCCAGCCGACTAGAGAAGGTCTGATATATTTGAAAAATTTGAAATTCTGTATAGCATATTTTTGGACTACACTGAAAAAAATTAGAAAAGTCATATAAACCTAGGAAAGTAAATCACCAAATGTATTCAAACTAAGTGGCATACTTTCAAAGGACCTACATGCAAATAAGAAATCACAGACGAATTAGAAAATGTTTTAAATGATGAAATAGAACATATAAAGAATTTATGGGATGCAGCTAAATAATGCTTAGAGGAAAATTTCTACTTTAAAAATTTTAATTAAAAGAAGAATTATTAAAAATCAATTATTGCTTACACCTTATGAGTAAACTAAAACCAAAGTTAAGTAAGGAAATACAATAAATGTAAGAACAGATGATAATCAAGTGGAGGACAATTTAGAGATGTTGAATCAAAAGATGGCTATTTGAAGAGTAATAGCTAACAAGATTGATGAATTGGAATAACAAGAGTGAAAATTTTGGATATTTCTATAGATTTTATAGACATTAAAAAGATAACATAGTACTAGTATTAATAATATTCTGCCAATACATTTGAGATATTAGATTGAATGAACAAACTCTTAGGAAAGCATCACTTACAACTTGGCATGAGGTGAAATAGAACATCTCAATAGCTCTGTATCTATTACATAAGGTAAATTAGTTATTAAAAATATCCCAAAGAATTCCCCAGGCCTAAATGACTTTAATGTTTAAATATTTAATAAATAATAACAATTTAAAGACACTTTTTTTTTCAGAAAATATATACGGTAGGATGACTTCCTAACTCATTTTACAAGGCCAGCATAAGCCTGATATCAAAATAGGTGAAAAGGAAATTACAAATTAATATATCTTATAAACCTAGATACAAATTAAAAGAAAATATGTTAGCAATTTATATACAGCTTTATATGAAAAGGATAGAACATCATGAACAAGTAGGGTTTATCCAAGGAATTCAAGGACAGTTTAACAAAGTAATGGGGATGTGCCTTATGTAGATAGGGGTGTAGGTTACGTGGGTTTATGAGTTTTTGAAAATTCACTGAATTGTCCACCTAATGATGCATTTCACTTTATGTGAATTTTACAACAAATATTAGCATTTTTTGGATATTTATATTTTAATCACTGAACTCCCATTTTGTAGGTTTGTTTTTTCAGTGGCTTGATGTTATGTTTCAGCAATTCAGAAACTACTTTAGGTTTATTCTGGTATTAAGAAAGTAAATAAAAGTAGTAAGGTTAGTGAGAATCATATTTATCACTGTTTTAGAAAGGACTGACAAATCAGAAAGTGGAAAGATAATGATAAACTCTGTGTTAAGAAAAAGCTCAAGAAGATTAAAGATGTCAGAAGAAAACCAAAGTCACATTGAACAAAGGGGCTTGTGCTAGTCAAATCTAGGGCAATTTGATCACCAAAAGACATAATATTATTTTATATTTTAGAAATAATGAACATAGGGGCACCTGGGTGGCTCAGTGGTTAAGTGTCCGACTTCGGCTCTGGTCATGATCTTATGGCTTGTGAGTTCAAGCCCCCCATCAGGCTCTGTGCTGACAGGTCAGAGCCTAGAGCCTGCTTCAGATTCTGTGTCTCCTCTTTCTCTGCCCCTTCCCTGCTCACTCTCTCTCTCTCTCTCTCTCAAAAATAAATATTAAAAAAATAGTAATAATAATGAACAGACTGGTTTAGATTATAGTATTGTGATTAATGTTAAATTTTATGATTTTGATAATTGTACATTGATAAGGTAAGAAAGTATACTTTTAAAAAACCTAAATGGAAATATTTAGTTGTAAAGGATCATGGCGTCACCACTTTATTCTCAAATTGTTTTGAAATTATTATATGTGTATACCTGGGCACATACATGCAGACGTATACATGAAGGCAAAAAGAGAATGATAAAACAAATGAGGCAAAAGGAAAACAACTGGTTATTCAGAAAAAAAAACCAACAGTGTAATAAAATTCCCTGTATTTTTTTGAAAGTTTTTTTAAATATGAAATAATATAAAAATAAAATGTTACACACACAATAAAGCCTTATCCTAAGGCTATTGCTACTTTATTGGGTTGAAGTACACACATTAAAACTCACAGAAAATTGGTCATTCTGAAACCAAATGTCAGAAAATTATGTAAGTTGATTTTCTCTGTTTAAGAGAAGCACATATAGCTTTCATGAGTGTGATTGACAAGTCTTAGAAATGAATTTCTTTTTCTCCAGAGGACAATTGCACTAGCCCTGTACCACCTCCGTTAATCTGCTTCAACCTTGGCCCTAGTTGCCACTGAAAATGAGAAGATAGTTTTGCCTTTGGGGCCTATTCCATCCTTAGATCCTCTGCATAGGCTGACAACTAGAAGGGCAAGTGAATGTGTTTTGTGATCTGTACACTTGTCTATTGGGAACAGAGTTGAAACTCTGATATGTTTCACATACCTCCAAGAAACAGGCCTGGGAAGATAATGATTCTACTGTACTATTCATCTAGTTTGAGACTGACCCTGAGTCTGAATGCTTGGAGGAAAATTAGCATCTTTTAACTGCTTTGGTTGTGGTTTAACTCAACACACATTCAATGAGACCCTGCTATATCCCTAGCTCTATGCCAAGTACAGTGGAGAATAACAAGTAAAGAATATGTGGTACCTGATTTTAACTGCTTAGATGCAATTGGGGAAGAACAGAAGGCATATGACTAAAATAATAATAAGCTATAGATCTATGCACTCAAAATGTATATAGTCAAGGCTTCTATTTCTAAATGACTGACTAAACCATATATTTTAACTTACTCTCTCTTATACCCACATTCAAATGATCAAATATAGAAATCATTGAAATAGGGCACCTGGGTGGCTCAGTCGGTTGAGTGACCAACTTCGGCTCAGGTCACGATCTCACGGTTTGTGACTTTGAGCCCCGCATCGGGGTCTGTGCTGACAGCTCGGAGCCTGGAGCCTGCTTCAGATTCTGTGTCTCCCTCTCTCTCTGCCCCTCCTCCACTCATGATCTGTCTCTCTCTGTCTCAGAAATAAACATTAAAAAAAATTTTTAAAGAAATTATTGAAATAAATGAGAATATTGGATCAGAGCCAAAAAACAAAGATAAGTGCCATCCACATGTACTAAGGTCAAGACACAACAATTGCTATCATTTATTGAGCAATTCCTATGCATCACACAGTATGATGCATGCTTCACATACATTATTTTATTCAATCCTTTAAGACTTACCAAATTTGCTTGAGAAATATGAGGCTTAAGGAGATTAAATAACTCACCCAAAGTTATACAAGTTATAGAGTTCTCTCCCAAGTCACCAAATACTAATATAATATCATGGAATGGAGGGAGAGATTATGATTTGTATGTTTTTATATGCACAGTAGACATATGATAAACATCTACATCTAAATTACTATAAGAAAGCTCTTCCACTGAGTGGACAATAAAATTCTAAGAAATTTTTTAAAAATGTGTTATAGATTAATTGACAGCGATTTTTTTTCTATAGAAGATACATAAAATTATGATGTCTCACAATTGATGTAACTCAGTTTCAATAAAATTCAAGAAGTATACCATCTTCAGAGTTCAATAACCATGGGGGCTATTGAATTAAGAGTACTTAAAAATAATATATAATTTTCATGTGATTCAAACTTTCTCAGAACTCAAAAAAGGTAGGAACTATTCCCACTGTTTAAAAATTTAAGCAATACTTAGAATGTAAATGTCTTGGACAAAGTGATAAATTCTCTAAGATAGAAGTTAGAAAAGAAGCCTGCAGGATACAAGCAGGAATCCTAAATAAAATATTGTGAAATAAATTAATCACTGTAGATAATATACCATGACCGGAGAGATTTTAATCCCAATTAGCAAAAAAGAACTCTATTAGTATAATTTATCATTTTAATATGCCTATGAAGAAAAAATTCCATCATCTTCTCAACAGGTTCCAAAAGGTATTTGATAAAATTGACATATATATATATTCCCCCCAAAACTCCAAGAATAATATAGTATCTGCCCAAAACATTATAATCAATGAAAAAATATTACAATATTTACCATTAAAAATAAGAACAAGAAAATATCTGTCTAAAACAGTTTTATACAACATTTTGAAGGTAGACTCAATGCAACTACATCATACAAGAACATAGATAGTGATGAGTTGATGCAAAATATTATTTAATATTATATGGTATTATTCCTGAAAATATCAAGAAATAATAACCTTAATTTGAACAGATAAAGACATAAGTTTTTTCTCCATGAGATAAATAGGACATCTTTATGTAATAACAATTTGTTACACAGTTCCATGAATAAAGTCCCAAATCACAACTGAAATAGCAAATAGAACCTCTTGGTGAGAGTTTTGCTTTATTTGATTTTTAAATGTGTACAAACTTTTCATAGGGATTGGAAAGCTGAAAATATGAAGCCATGATCTTTCATTTTTCTGTCTTTTATTTTTCTCTTTCTACCAGGTACCACTAAGATTTTCTATTGTATGGCTAATAACAACAATATCGATCTATATTTTTTGATGTCTTAGGTTACAAGAACAGTGATTTTACTTTGAAAATAAAATTGTTTAAGGAAATTGGCACATAGTTTATTAGAATAGTCACAATTGTTCCTGGCTTTTAGATTTTTGTGGGTGTTTGTAACTACTCACTGGAATATTATAATTATAGGACACCCGAGAGAATTGCTGTTAGAGTAACACAATTATAAGTATTTTGGTGTGGTGTGTGGTTTCCATGTTAAGGACATTTGTAGGCAGAATGACCTCTCTCAGGTGTTTACATCCGAATCACTGGAACCTGTGAATGTGTTTAGTTACATGTCAAGAGGTGCTTTACAGATGTAGTGAGAGTGCTCTAAACTAATCACACAAAACCCTTGAAAGCAGAGAGCTTTCTCCAGCTGTAAGCAGGAGAGACAAGGCAGAAGTGGAAGTCAGAAAGATTCAAAGTGTGAAGAGTATTCTACCCACTACTGCTGGTGGCTTTGAAGATGAAGGAGATCATCAGCCAGGTAAAGCAAAAGGGGAAGGGGAGTGCATCCTCTAGGTGATGAGAATGATCACTAGCTGTCAGCTATCAATGAAATGGGAACCTCAGCCCTCTGACCTATACAACTATGAGATAATAGATTCGCATTGTTTTAAGCCATTAAGTTAGTGGTAATTTGTTACCAGAGCAATAGTTCATTCAAAGGTAAATCAGTAGCTACGTAGAATTTATTTCTAACTGAAATTAGAATGAATGATGGGCAGGGTGAAAGATAAGAGTAGAGAAAAATAAAATTATACAATGTCTATTATTGAGAAAAAATAGGGGACACCTGGGTGGCTCAGTCGGTTGAGCGTCTGACTTTGGGTCAGGTCATGATCTCGCAGTCCCAGAGTTCTAGTCTCGCAACAGGCTCTGTGCTGACAGCTCAGAGCCTGGAGCTTGCTTCGGATTCTGTGTCTCCCTCTCGTTCTGCCCATCTCCTGCTTGTACTTTGCCTCTCTTTCTCAAGAACAAAAACAAAAACAAGAAAACAGGACAGTAACGTTACTAAAGAACAAAATATAATTTGTATATAAAGCACTAAAAAAAGTAGAAATGAATAGTTAATATTTACTAAACTCCAGTCCACAAATAAAATCAAGTCTTTAGGTTCCTAACAAAACAGTTTTTAAAAAACAGGCATAAAAAGCAAAACCTTGAACTTTTTTTTTTTAATTTTCTTTTTTAACGTTTATTTATTTTTGAGACAGAGAGAGATAGAGCATGAACAGGGGAGGGTCAGAGAGAGAGGGAGACACAGAATCTGAAACAGGCTCCAGGCTCTGAGCTGTCAGCACAGAGGCCGACGCGGGGCTCGAACCTACGAACTGTGAGATTGTGACCTGAGCTGAAGTCAGACGGTTAGCCGACTGAGCCACCCAGGCGCCCCAACATTGAACTTTTAAAAAATCAAAAATAGAAAATTTGAAATTCACAGTTAGTGATCTGAAGTAAGTAAAGATATTTTAGAAATTTAAACAAGCAATGAAACTTAGAACAAACATAGAGCTTACATAAAAATGGACTGAGTTCAAGGCCAAAAAGGGAATTTCAACAAATGCCAAAGTTTTGATATCAATATGTTTTGTTCAGCACGACAGTTAGAAATTTTTTTAAATAAATATCTGGTAATAAAAATTTTTAAATGAATATGACATTGAACATGATCAAAAAAGGCACTAAATACCCAGTTTATTCAATAAAAGTGATATTTGAAGAGACAGTTGCAATTTTAAATGCATTTATTAAAAATACATGTGAAAGAGAGAAGAAAAATTGAAAATATAGGCACTTATTAGTTAATTCAAAAAGAATGAAATAAACCCAAAGAATGGAAAAGGGAAAATCACTAAAGTTAAAGCATAAATTGTAGAAATAAAAAAAAAGAAACAAATCCTCAAATAGCGGTCGGTAAATAAAAACAAAGCTCTCCCCCAACAACAAGCCCCCAATTAAAATTTAAAAAGCTTTGGTTATTTTTAAAGATTAATAAAAGACTACATTGAACAAGATAGCTGGGTGTAATTTGAAATGCAAGTGAAATATGTGGTAGTTCATCATTTCATTGTAGTGTTGTCTATCTGGTAGTGCTTATCAAAATCATTTTGAATACTTTTCCAAAACAGGATCGAATTTCATTCCTGGAAATCTGAATCTTGGAGCAGAGTTTGGAGGCAGATGTGTATATAATGGATATCTTTCCAAGATATGGTGGTGCACAACACCCTATATCATAAGGACCAAAAATACCAGCAATGATACAAAAGTCCTAAAGCATTTCAGGGGTCCTATAAACAACACTGAAAACAAAACAAAACCTTGAGTTATGAATCTGAGTTGCTATTCTCACCAGTTCCAGTAAGGCAAAAAGAAGCAATATTATAGTCAGTTCTTGCTTAGACTTTTATTTATTCACCACATTTTCATTGTGATCCTATGATGCAACAGATATTAAATGAGAAGTGGATATATATTGCAAATAAAATAGTACTGGTCCTCACCCTTAAGGATTTTAGGCAACAAAAGAGTAAGCAAATAATGTATTATTTCAGATTTTGATGAATGCTTTGAGATGAAGTAATAGGCTATAGGAAGAGATGATTAAAAACCAGACAGTGTGCTCCTGATTTCAAAATGGTGCAAGAGGTGAAGATGGAAGGAGCCAGATAGAAAATACTTCTCTGTAAGGAAAGTTTTCTTTGTGAAGTTCCCTGCTTCCTTGAAACCAACATAGCAACAAAGTTTCTGACTTAACCTACAGTTGATAGGTTGATACATCCTAATTAGGCCAAGTAGGACTCGGGGTGGGGCTCAAGGGAAAACAACCTATCAATCATTCACCTTGCTCCCTTCCAGGTCATTAGTCAGTAAGGAGAAAAGAGCCATCCCAGCTCACACCATTCTAAACTGACTTGGTAGGAGACTCTTTAAGGGTTTGGGGCACCAGCTAGAAATTAAAGCATGATGCTTTCTTTCATTTGTTTGGGTTCACTTCATCCTGAATTCCTTTGGTGGCTGAGTATTCAAGGAAAATTAAGAAAATTGAGATCTGTTCCACAACTCTTTTTAAAGAACTTACTATCAATTAGCAAACCAAAGATAATTAACAGCAAGCAGTATATTAGATGACAGAGTATAACCATATAGGAGTTTAATGAACTTTACATATGTGCAAGGTAACATAAAGAAGGTGGGGCATGTAATGAATCTTGGAGGATCAGTGGGTTAGAGAGTAGAATTAATGAAGCTAAATGAATTAGTTTGCATAGAGAAAAGATAATTGCCAAATCAAAAGTGTCTTTATTCAGAAGGAAAGAAAGAGAAAGAAAAGGAAAGAAGAAAGAACCAAATGAATAACTGTGGGTAATTTAGTGAAAACTTTCCCTCCCATAGAAGGAAGTCCAAAGAGCATGTCTTATTGACAATATATCAGTGATATCATTTTCCTATATGAAATATGGCCCCTTTAATTTAGAATTTTTCTTACTTTTTTTTTTTTTGGCGCATTGATTTTTTTTTAGGTTGAAATGAGCTCATTTCTCCCTCTATGGGGAGAGTATTTTCCCGGAACAAAAAGAAAAATGATTCATTTTTACCTAGTAGTAAAAGTTTCTAGCAGTTTTGCATCTGTCAAACCTTTTCAGTTTATTCTAAACTTGAACTATAGAAATTTACAGATAAACAATTGTTTTTTTTAGAAACAATTATTTCACTTTTCCTACATTCCTACTGAGATTCCTTAGTAATTCTCAAGAAATTTACTCCACCTTTTCATATGCAGTGTATCATCAAAATGCAAGGTCAGTTCTTTGAAGTGACAATCCCAATGCGCTAGATAAATGGTCAGATGGCAAAGTGCAGATAATAGATGACCTTGGGAGCTAGGGTCTTGAAACTCTCAAGGAAACAATTATGAATGCTTTATATCATGGCAGTAAGTTATTGCCCCAAAGCTTGGTCTGTAGGCATGTGTTGTTTTCCCAGTAATGCAAGGAGAAAATGGAGGAACTGACAAGTGGTGTGCATGCTTACCAGTAATCCATACTAATAAGAACACAAATAATTCAAAAGGAGTTTTTAAATGCCACCTTTCTTCACTTTCCTAACTATATAAAAATAGATCTAGGATGACGTTTGGCTTGTATTATCAGAATATAGTTGTAGCATCTTATCATAAAATTATCCAACTTATGATGCTGTTGTTTTTTTATGTTGGGTCACACATGCTGTAGTTGTGAGAGACAGTCATTTTACTGAGGAAAGAATCTGGAATTATGGGTTCAACAACAAAAATTATACATATTTTTTTCTCAGTCTGCCATTCTTTTTGTTTCTGTTTTTCTCTCACACACAGAATAAAAATTACATTAATATTTTTTCTGTTATGCCAATTTTGTAGGTCACTAATTTTGAATCTTTGAGAAAATTACTTAATTCTTCTAAAATTTGATTTATTCAGTGTTAAAAGCAAATGATATCATCTGTTCTGCCTAAACTACATACCACTGTTTCCTCCCACTTGGGCTAGAACCATTGGTCATCAAACTTTCATGTCTGCCCTGGGGCTTGATGAAGAGCATCTGAAGGGTGCCTGGGCATGGAGAATTCTAAGGGAATCACCTGCCAGATCCTCATATTCCAAACTTTCCCTTTCTTACAACAGAGCTGCTACGATCAAAGACTCATTCGTTTTGCCTTTCCTACTTTTTCTTTCACAATCGTATCTTTTCCAATTAGTATAGAAAAAAGGCATAGCTCTTATCTGTCCAATACTTATATGATTGAAATTCTGGATTGTCTGATTTAGAAGAATATGAGAAGGGGGGAAGGTGAGCCAAATATTTCGTGGCCAAAAGAATGAACTGTGGTAATCATTACAGCAAGTCACTAAGAATTTTTGGAGTCCCATCCTTCTAGCACATAGTAGGATTTCATGTTTTACCAGTGATTTGGGACTCAAAGTGGCATATGTTATTTCTGGACTGAAGAATTTAATTCGTGGTAGTATCTTTCTTTCTGCCATTGCTATTAGCAACTTTCAAGATGGCAGCTGCTCTGATAGCCTGAATATTGGAGTCAGCAGACATGGACCAGAGCCCACAACTGAGTTGCATTAAATGCATAGAGGAGATGAAAAATAGGCCATTTTGCTTGCGTGCTTGCTTGCTCTGGCCATTGAAGTTTTGAGGTTGCTCATTACCTTTTCATAGCCTGATCCTTTCTGACTGATACTGTGTTTCTGCATGTTATATGTATAAAACCCAACAGACATAAAGAAAAGAATAGAACTGATGATGAATAAATAACATTTATAGGAAACAGCCTCATCCATCTCATCAGGAGATTTAAAGAATGTTTTAAAGTATAATAATTATTTGTAGAAACTTCTAGTATACATTAATATTATAAACAATTTTATATTAATAATCATGATAACTCATTTAAAATAAATTTTACAACACTTAGAAACAGTTGCAAAAAGTTTAAAATTAAATTTCAATTTACATATTGTTTATAATTTGTATAGAGGAATCTGATAATATGACAATGTGATCACTAATAGGCTTTTCAGCATAAGTTACATGTTTGGCACAAAATAGAAAATATAGTATATATATATATATATATATATATATATATATATATGGGGTGAATATAACATCATGGAAATAGAGAAAAGAAAATGTAAAATTTCCAACTCTTGAAGGTTTTGATACATAGTTTTTATTTTGTATTGAAATACAATTAACATTGTGTTATTAAATTAATTTCAGGTGTACAGTATATTGATTCAGCAATTCTATACATTACTCAGTACTTATCATGATAAATGTACTCTTAATCCTTATTTCATCTCTTTATCTATTTCCCCCACCCCCCTCACCTCTGGCAACCAGCAGTTCTCTATATTTGAGTTTTTGAGGCACCTGGGTGGCTCAGCCGGTTAATCGTCCGACTATTGATTTCAGCTCAGGCCATGATCTCGTGGTTCGTGGGATTGAGCCCTTAGCACAAAGCCTGCTTGGGGCTCTCCATCTCTCTGTCTCTGTCTCTCTCTCTCTCTCTCTCTCTCTCTCTCTGCCCCTCCCCCACTTATACTCTGTCTCTTTCCCTCTCTCTAAAAATAAATAAGTAAAAGTGTTTAAAAATTTAAGAGTCTGTTTTTTGTCTTTTTTCTTTGTTTTGTTTCTTAAATTCCACATAACTGAAATCATATGGTATTTGTCTTTCTCTCACTTATTTAACTTAGCATTATACCCTCTACGTGTATTGCGAATGACAAGATCTCATTCCTTTTTATGGATGAGTAATATTCCTCTGTGTGTGTATATGTGTGTGTGTGTGTGTGTGTGTGTGTGTGCACGCATGTACCACATCTTTATCCAGTCACTTGGGTTTCTTCTATATGTTGGCTATTATAAATAATACTGCAATAAACAGGGATAACTATGATCTTTTCAGGTTAGTGTTTTTGTTTTCTTTGGTTAAATACCCAGTAGTGGAATTACTGGATCATTTGGTTAATTCCATTTTTATTTCTTTGAGGAACCTCCATACCATTTTCAACAGTGGCTGCACCAATTTTCATTCCCACCAACAGAAGGTTCCCTTTATTCCACATCCTCACCAACATTTGTTATTTCTTGTCTTTTTGATTATCCATTTTGTTGGTATAGGTGATATTTCATTGTGGTTTTGATTTACATTTCCCTGATGATTAGTGATGTTGAACATCTTTTAATGTGTCAGTTGGCCATTTCTATGTCTTCTTTGGAAAAATGACTATTCAGGTCCTCTGCTTACTTTTAATTGGATTGTTTTCTTTTTGAAGTTGTGTAAGTTCTTTATATATTTTAGATATTAACCCCTTAACAGATAAATCATTTGCAAATGCCTCATGATTCAGTAGGCTGCCTGGTCATTTTGTTGATAGTTTCTTTCACTGTGCAAAATGTACTTTTAAAGAGATAGAAGTGGGTATAGTAATGATATTTAGATTCTACTGGGTACATTTAAAAGAGAAATATAATATTATTTTAAAATGTCAAAATTGGCAGGGTGTCTGGGTGGCTCAGTTAAGCATCTGACTTTGGCTCAGGTCATGACCTCACAGTCATGAGTTCAAGCCCTGCATGGGGCGTCGGACTCTGTGCTGACATCTCCGAGCCTGGAGCCTACTCCAGATTTTGTCTCCTTCTCTCTCAGCCCCTTCTCTGCTCATGATCTGTCTCTCTCTATATCTCACAAATAAGTAAACATTAAAATAAATAAATAATCAAAATTGGCAACAGGTTGGAAACTACATTTATTGCAACTTATGGCAAAGCATTTTAGATGTCAGTGCAAAAATGTATAAGGATGTATGTTTGTATTCAAAATTATTTTAATGGGTATGCAAGCCAAATACTTAAAGACCATTGGGTTAAAAATATGGGACATGAGGCTGAACATATTCAATCAGTGCTTCTAAATCAAATACTTAAAATCTGAGCTGTTTAGATTCATAGCAATTGCTGAGCTACTAGTGGTTCTAGTCCTATAAGTTTCCATCATTTATGTCATGATAAAATATAGGGAAGGAGACAAAGAAAAAAAACAACACAAAATGATAGCTATTTATAAGCTACTGAGCATTGACGGGAGAGTTGATAAATTATGATTTATTTTTTGTCAACATTTGGATGTGGAGGACAGACCTCTGCCTAGAAGGACCCAGTCAAAGACTTGAAGCTGATGAGCACAAGTTGACATAGAGGTGGTTTTCTTATCTGAAGGTGGAGAACACCATGAACAGTTTCTCTTTATTAGCTATCCTTTGATCTGGCTCTTATAGCATAATAAAATAACTGTAGGATGTTTTCAAACTTAAAAGGCTTCCACTTGACCTTTGGTAGCCATATTGATCTTCTCAATTAGAAGAGTAGGACAGTGTTAGTTTTCTAGGCCTGCTATAACAAATTAGCACAAATTGGATGGCTATGATAGAAATTTGTTTTTTCACACCTCTGGAGGCCAGAAGTCCACAATCAAGCTGTTGCAGGGCCACCCTTCCTCTGAAGGCTCCAGGGAGTTTCTGTTTCTTAGCTCTTTCGCCTTTTGGTGATCCCATATATCCCTTCCTTGTGGCCATGTCACTCCATTATTTCTACCCGTGGTCACATTGCTTTCTCTGTGTGTCTTCTCCTATCTCAAATCTTCTTCCTCCTATAAGAAAACTTATCACTGGATTTAGGGCATACCCACATAATCCAGGATGATCTCTTCAGCTCAGGGTCTTAAATTCTATCTATTTATGTTATATTATATTATGTTATATTATATTATATTATATTATATTATATTATATTATATTAATTTATTATATTTACAAAAACTTTTTCCCCTCACCCCAAATAAGGTAACATTCTCAGGTCCAGAAATTAGGACATGAATGTATTTTTGGGGAGGCCACCATTAAATCTACTGCAAGCAGCAAAGGTAGGTGTCACTTTATGCACCTATGATAGGTGGCCATGTCTGGAGGTGAGGTTGGACAACAGAATCAGAAAGTGGAGTGGAACAGTTTTTAAAATGGTAGCTACAGATAGCTTAGAAAAGCCCTTTCAATAACTCTCTTTTCCCCCCTTCCCATCATTCACTCCACCAGAATACTTGGAAAGCTGAGAACATTTTAATGGCAAAAATAGTAATAGAAGCCTAGAGTTTAGGTAGTGGTAGGAGAATTAAATGAGCTAAGCTTTGGACAATTCTGGATATGGACCCTTTTGGGGATAGGTTTTTCTAAAAATAAGGGAGGAGAAGAACCACTTATGCTTGAGAACTCTGAGCAAACCTTACCTATTGGCATTGTGGGTTGGCATTGTTAGTGATCCTCATGACCTGTTGGGTTTTTTTGTTTGTTTTCACTATTAGTGTTGTAAATAAAAAGGGAAAATTTTTCTTATAGGCCTAAGAGTGGTTTAGTGACTGCACTTTAGCTCAAGGTGGGTGATTCTCAGATTTTAGCAAGCATTAGATTCCCCTGCAGGCCTTGTTAAACTGCTGTATTGCTAGACTCCACTCCCGATTTTTGACTCAGCACTTCTAGAGTAGGACGAGGAATGCATTTTTAACAGGTTTCTAGTTAGCTCTGCTTCTGCTGGTCCAGGGCCCACATTTTGAAAACAACTGGTCTAGGCTTTAGGCCTATTTTGGGCTTCTGCAAGGAATCCTGGTTGGGTCCATACAACTCACTGGTGACTGGTTTCAACTTTACAGTTTACATCTCCTAAAACTAGATCAGTGCTTTTAAAAATTTAATGAGTAAATCGATCACCTGAAAATCTTATTAAAACCCAGAATCCTGCCTGTGTGCCCTGAGCTTCTGATTTACTGTGTCTGAGGTGGGCCTGTGTTGGTGGAGGTCATCGAGAGGATATGACCGCTGGTTGACCCCAGAGCTGGCCCAGGCAATCAGAAGAACCTCACCCCTCCCCTGTCCTTGGATTGTACTTTCCTCCCACTGTTCGTATAGCTGAAGCCATTTCAAGATGCATCCTTGAGAGAGCAATGTGTTACTGAGATTATCTGGATGGTATATGTGAGTGAGCCCAATTAAGGCCTCTAAGTAAATTCTCAAGGTTGTGGCCGGCGGTTTGGAGATCTGTTTGCCTCTGGCCGGCGCCAAGGACAAGCCTCTTTTGTAAGTTCCTGTGCTCATTAAAACCGCCAGCTACTAAGCTGGAGGGGCCGGCCTCTTTCTTCTACCTCTCCTTGCCCGCCGTGTACAGGAACTGGCTTCACATTTCACCTGAGAAATTCTGGAATGTCTGACCAACAGCCTGTGGTTCTGCTTTTCTAATAAACTTCCAGATGATACCAATGCTACTGGTTTGAAGACCACACTTTCACTGGCAAGGAAATAGAGGACGTTTATCTGCCTGACCTTGTTCGTTGTGCTCAGCTCTTACTGGAGCCTGGAACAGAGGACATCTGAGACTGTGACGGTGAGTCCTCATTTGAGGGTATCATTTCTGGAATGTGATTGAAATGCTGTTTGATCTCCAGAAGGTGCTCCAAAATCTCCGTTTTCTGCCTTTATAACTACCCAACCCCATTTCTCCTCTGCTCACAGAGTCAGGATTAAGGATTGTGTGTTTTAGGTTATAATAATTTTGGAGGTGAAAGTTTAATTAAAATATTAAAGGGTTGGGGTCCCATGGCTCTTTTTTATGGGACTTAGGTAAAACAATGTCCAGGCTTTCTCCTACCTGGAAGCTTCCAAGTTGTGGCTATAGGTTTTCCAGTGAACTGTTTTGTCTTGCACACCCGTTAGCACACTTTTCTTCAGACTAATAGGCCTGGTAACTAGACTAGTAAGAAACTGTGGGCAGTGATTCTTAGATGGGACCAAGCAGAAAAAGGAAAGAAGTCTGTGCTGGTGTTCTCATTCTTTTTGTTCTTGGTGGTGGTTTGCTGTGATCAAAGGATTACTTGGTAAGGTCCAGCTGAGGTGCTTTCATTTGGGTTTGAGGCAGACACTGACTAGGAATATTACATATATATACATATATACGCATATATGTATGCATGCATGTATTTTCCCCTTTAGCCTTATTCTGAAGGCTTATTTGGAGCCTTATTCTGAAGGCTTATTTCTTCTTCTGAAGCTTCATAATTGTGTTGGGGCAGGGCAAGGATGGGTATGGAGTGATGGCAGTGGCAAAAAAAGGCTATTGGGATCGAGGATACCATTTCCCTGCCTACTCATGATCTCTTTCTCTTGAATACCATTAACATTGGTGACCAATAAGGCTAACTTATAAACTAAGCAATTGACAACCATGTGAGTACTTTGCAAAAAGTAAGGGTTGGAGAGGACAGAAAAAGAATGGGGGATCAAAACATAATTTGAGAATCTTTGGGCTTTGGAAGTTTTCGCAAGCATTTTATGTGTTTGTGTGAGTGTAACAACATAATCCCCAGGATACCTCAAGACACTAGCACTGTTAAGCACTGTTGTCACTGACTAGGTGAGGAATATGGAGATGGAGATATTTGTTCAATATCACAAAATTCATAAGTTTCAGAGTTGAAATTTGAATGCAGGTCTTTTACAAACATAATATTTCATGAGTCAACCACCTAATGAATGTTAGGAGATATATTGATGCTATTTAGAATTTATGGTTTACTACTTAAGAACCCCTTTAACACAGGGGCGCCTGGGTGGCTCAGTGGGTTTAAGTGTCCTGCTCTTGATTTTGGCTCAGGTCATGATCTTACATTTCCTGAGTTTGAGCCCCGCGACTGTCTCTGCATTTGCAGTGCGGAGCCTACTTGGGAATTCTCACTCTCCTCTCTGTTCCTCTCCGGCTTGCGTTTTCTCTTTCTCAAAATAAATAAACTTAGAAAAAATAATAAAATAAAATGAAATTCTGTAATAAAAAAAGAACTTCAATACAAAGTAAAATTCTAGAAAGCAAGATGGCTTTTATACAGCACATATAATTAAGGGAAGAGAAACTTTCATCTTCAGGGAAGTCCCAAAATTGGTGCAAACTGAATAATCTTGATGAAGTGGTTAACTGGATGTCAAGAGGGTATCCATTAACTGTCAGTATGGAAAGCGACAGGACATTCTCCCCTTGATCTTCCACTTTTCTGTTCTTTTTCCTTCCTGGAGTTCAATCGGGCAGAGGGAGAAAGTGACTCTCTGATAGAAGTTTGTTCTAAATTCCTGCTAAATCGTTTGGCCCTTCCAAAAGTTAGAAAATCTTGAAAGGGCAAATCCCAGATTGTGACTTACACTTAGTTCCTCTAAACCACAAATCCCATTTCTAAAAAGGTCATCGATAGAATGGTGAAATTCCTTCCTGGTTTCCTGCTCAGCTGCTTCTTGACCATCAGTCGGTCCCAGAGTTAACAGAATGCACACAATTTTATTTTGGATTCACTGAAACAAGGTAAAATGCGAACCAGGCCCTGCATGAAATGAATTTAAAGATCAATTAGAAAGCATGAACAATAACAAAATGGTAATGTAAAAATCTCTGCTCATATGAACAATTGGGCATTGACATTGTATTATTTTTAAAACAAAATCTATTCCTATTGTACTATTTCTAACATTTGAGTGCTTGTAGTGTGCCAGGCTCTACTGTTGTAAGATTTTTGTCTATCTTTTCCATTTAAGCTTTGGGTTAACATCTGGTGATATCTTTATTTGAAAGATGGGGATACTGAAACATAGAGGATGTAGCTTTCTCAGGGTCATGCAGACAGGAATAGATAAATATGATACATAAAGCATACAAGTTTAAAGTCCTCCTATCCAGAATCCGAGACTTCATGTGGATATACACACACAGACACACATATTCATTCAAAGCCTCTAATTTTGTTTCTGAAAGGCCCAAATCAGTGGACTTACAGAATATCGTACTGTGTTTATTCTAGCTGGTAGTAAGGCAATATTTAGATAAACCCATAACAATATAAGTGTAGCATCTTTATCTGCAAGTAACATGGTGAAACATTAGTTTTTACGTCTGTAAGTTTTACTGCTTTATCTTTGACAAAGTCTGAAATGGTACACTTGTGACATTTTTAAAAATTAGTCTTCCGCATTTAAAGACCACTCACAATTGTCATCTATCATTGTTCTGGAAATGTCACATTGATTTTATCCTCCTTGCAATAAATGGTAACACCCCCCAAAACAAATAATGGTCTGACACTTCAAAATCAGCTGCCAGTCTTGGGTACAGCAAAAATGAAAAAAAAAAAAAAGGGCAATTTTACTTAAAGGACAGGGAAAGAGAGTGAAAGAGAGAGAAATGCTCTGTCAGACACTGACAATATTGACAATAGTCCAAAGTAACTTAAATTATAATATTTTGTCTTTTCTATGTAAGCGATGTCATATAAGTGAGAAATATAGCATGTCATATTATAGGTCTATTAAACTTTGCAGATGATAGTAAATTTCTTGAAAATAGATTTAGATATAGAATCATAGTCAAGATTGAAAATTGCAAAATCAATGTACATGGAAAGCAGATTACTTCTAGATAACCTATTCTGGAATTCTCCTGGAGCATGTCAAATTAATGATGTATAATCAAAGAGAGGGTGTGAGAATTATTTGAAATTGCATTAAAAAGTCCTAATATGAATAAATTGAATTTGATGCCTTGTGGATATTGAGTGAGTGGAGCATATTAGAAATGGGCATTGAACAAGGAATCCAAATCTTTGGATTTTATTGCCAACTCTGCCAGTGATGGTTGTTGGGTTTTGTTTTTGTTTGTTTTTTTTTTTTTTGAGAGGTTACTTCAACTCTCTGCAACATAGTTTCTTCATTTGTCTGTGGTAATAAAAATATAGGGTCTTCACCATATTCACAAATCTTTTAATTCAGTGCATATGGGATTATGGCTCAAGAACTTGTATATTATCCCATTCCACAGACGCATCTGATAATCAGCAATATTGGAAACCTTTGGTTTTGAGTTGCAGCTGTAGACATAGGGAGGAAGGTATTAAGAGCATCAAATGGACTCAGACTTGTCTTTTTATCTTTGAGTAGATCTAAAGTTCAGGTTGTGAATAATAGGCAAGGAAGTATGAAGAAGACCCCTGGTTTTATTTCTCCCAGTAAATTCTCAATATCTATCTAATATCTCAGAGAGATATATATATGGTGATGGGTGGCTGAAGGTGGGATGGTATATAATACTGTGAAAAAGGAGAAGGTGGACTTCTTTATACCAGGGTGAGGAAAGATTGATGTCAGAGAACCATTCGTTTGCTAAAGAGCTATTTCTTCACTATGTTTTCCCTCTCCCACCCAAAAGAGAATTCACTATGAAAATTACAGTGGTAATTTTTTTTGGGGGGGGAGGCCATATCCTTTTAAGCTTCTATTAAATAGTTTGTTCTTCTTTTATTTTTTAATGTTTATTTACTTTTGAGAGAGAGAAAGAGAGACAATGTGAGCGGGGGAGAGGGGCAGAGGGAGAAAGGGAGATAAAGAATCTGAAGCAGGCTCCAGGATCCACGCTGTCAGCGAAGAGCCTGACAAGGGGTTCGAACACCTGAACCATGAGATCATGACCTGAGCTGAAGTCGGACACTTAACCGACTGAGCCACCCAGGTGCCCCTTGTTCTTCTATTCTTGAATCTAGGCAGGCTTTCTGAATTGCTTTCACCAATGGAATGCACCAGAAGAAATGTATGATTTTGATCCAGCACCTCAAGAACACTTGTATTCTTTTTTTCTTTTGGAGGCCTGCTACCACAGTGACCATTCTGAGCCAATTTAATGGGAGGTGAGAGCCCATGTGGAACAGATTTAATAGTTTATAGCAGATGTCCTCTCTAGACCAATCACTCCCCTTCAACCTGAAAGCTGATTAAACCTGGAAGAGTTTAAAGAGAGTAGTTAGGAGAGTTGAAGTGCTGTCTGCCTGAGTTCAAACTTCTGCATTTTATGGAGTCGTTCCTGCAATTTGATAACCTATCTCTTCAGATGATGCCGCAAGAGACGAAAACCTGGGAACCCTAGACAACTGTGTGTGTGTGTTTCCATAATAGTTTTATTCTTAGGTACTTAAAGTCACAATATTTTCCTCTGAGTTAACAGAGCTAGTGATTTATTGTAAGAATGAGATGTGGGAAAAGCTGGACAAGTGAAGGTCCGGGAGGCAAGATAGAGCAGCATCAAAGGAGTCACCAACCAACTATCCTGAGAAACAAAGCTACTGAAGGGATTATAGACGTGAGGCTAATGGGCAGGTTTTTGGGATGCTGTGCTAATACCCCTGTGGATTTGCTCCCAAACATCTGGAGATGGGACTGGGGCTGCTGTTGGTGAACAGGATTAACAGTGAGAAAGAAGAGCTAGATACAAAGTAAAGGTGAAAAGAACTAGAATCTGGGGCACCTGGTGGCTCAGTTGGTTAAGCGTCCAACTTCGGTTCAGGTCATGATCTCAGGGTTCCTGAGTTCTAGCCCCATGTCAGGTTCTGTGCTGACAGCTCAGAGCCTGGAAACTGCTTTGGACTGCTTTGGATTCTCTCTCTCTCTCTGCCCCTCTGCTTCTCATGCTCTGTCTCTCTCTCCCTCTCTCAAAAATAAATAAGCATTAAAAACAGTAAAAACAAAACATAATCTGCTATGGTCTTTGCAACTGGCTCTCACTAAATCCAGCCATAATGACCTTGAGAGAGAAATGACTACAGCTACCCTTCCACGTTTTGAATTTCATGCAAGTTCGTCTTTTAACCAGCTCTCATCTGGCTGCATGCAGGAAATGGGTTTCTGGGAGATGTAATTCCAACTAAACCAATTGGATGTGGTTCAGCTACGACAGTTGATACGTATTGGGTTGACCATTGTGTCCAGTTAGTTGAAATCATGTTCCTGAATTCTGTTCACTTAAACTCATACTTAGAGAATTTTTAATAGGATTTGATCATGGGAAACACAAACCTCAATTTTGCCTTAATACTATATGAGCCAAGAAGGGCGGATATTAATGGCATGAAGTAGATCTATTGAATAATAAACTATTTGCCTATATTATCAAAGTAACTCAGGGAAAAATTATATAAGAGGAATTTGCCTTAACATCAGCTCTAACTTTCCAGTTTACTTTTTATTAAATACATACAAAACACTAATAGTCTTTGTTCTATAAACAGTTCACTAACATCATTTCCTGTATGTTCAGTTTTTTAATTTACATTTACCTGATTTAAATTATTTTTATAATTGGCTTTATTCTACACTGTTATATAATGACCACTACAATTAGCTCATTTTTCTACAACTCTCTCAGTCCCCTGGTACTCCTTGGTAGACAAGCCCTTCATTGCCTACCATTTAGCCTCTGATAACCACTGGCTGCTTCTTGGTCATCAGTTTCATCTTTTGTGAATTTCATATAAATGTAAGGAAGTGTTCCATCTTTTGTGTTTGGTTTCTTTCAATTAGTATAGTGCTCAAGAGATTCAGCCATGTGTCAACAGTTCATTCCTTTAATTGCTAAATAGTATTTCATTTAACAACTATGCCACATTTTGATAACCTATTCAACAGTTGATGAACATTGGGTTTCTAGTTTTTGACTATTATGAATAAAACTAGTGTGACATACTTAATACATTTTTATTTAGATATGTATTTTTGTTTCTTTTTGGAAAATACCTGGGAGTGAGACTGTGGGATCCTATAAAATATGCTTAATCTTATGAGAATTTGCCAAGAAGTTTCCTAAAGTGACTTACAATTTTGAGTTCCCACCATTTAACAGATTAGAGTTCCATTTGTTCTATAGCCTTAAAAATCCTTGGCATTTTGTATTTTTTTATTTGGACCTTCTGATAGATGTAAGATGGTATCTCATTGTGGTTTTAATATGTACTCCCCTATTGGCTAATGATAAGTATATTCAGTGCATATTTGCTTTTTGTGTATCTTAATAGTAGTGCCTATTTAAATATTGCTCATTTTTAAATCCATCTTATGAATTGTAAGAGTATGTCTTGAATTGTAAGAGTAATTCATATACTCAGAATACGAGTCCCTAATCAGATGTGCATATATTTGCAAATAGCTTCTGAGTTTATGGCTTAGCTTTACATTTGTTTAAGTATCTTTTGAATAACAAAACTGTATAAGGCTGAGAACTTCCAATTTGTCTTTTTCTTGCCAAGCCAGATATCACTGGGTCATTTGGTAGGTCTTCATAAAGAACTTAAAGGATAATTTATGGTTTTCAGTGTATATATTAGAAAAGAAGAGAAACTGAATTAATGAAGTAAACATGCATCTCAAATTTATGTAAGAACAAAATACAAAGAAAATAAAGAAAATAATAAAATAGAGCAAATAGAAAATACTATTACATTAGCCTTAAAAAGCTCAAAGATGTTCTTTAAGTAGACTAATACAATCCATAGACTTCAGGCAAAACTGATTAATAGGGACAAAAGTTTAATTAACTTTTTTCAGGAATGATAAAGGAAATATCACTATAGATCCTTTGGATATTGAACAAACATAAGGAGAAATTATTAACAAATTGATATTAATTTGAAAATGTTGCATAGGCAAATTACTTACCAAAGCTTATTCAGGTAGAAATAGAATGCATAAATAATCTAATAATTATTAAAGACATTAGATTTATAATTAAAAATTCCATAAAGAAAGAAAAAAGCCTCTAGTTTCAGATGGCTATATCTTTTTTTAAGCTCTACTAAACATTTAAGGCAAAAATAATTCTATTATGCAAATTCTTCCAGAGAATGGAGGGGGAGTACATTCCACAACATATTTTAGAAAACTATTCTAACTTGACACCAAATGCTTATGGTAATTGATGAAGGAAAATTAGACCAATATTTGTTATGAATACAAATGAAAAAAATCAAAGGTTAAGGTGTAACAGTGATCTGTTGCTCATTTTATTTTTTTTTTTGATTTTTATATATAGTACTAACTTGGGTTAATCTGAAGAATGCCAGGTCAGCTTACATTTTTATTTACATATAGACAGAGCCTGCACTAGCTTGCATGCAAGCAGGGAGGAGCCCAGAGAAAATCCCAAGCAGGCTCAGTGCTGTCAGTGCACTGATCTCTGGAGAGATCATGACCTGAGCTGAAATCAGGGGTTGGGCGCTTAAAGGACTGAGTCACCCAGACATCCTAGGTCAGCTTACATTTTAAAATCAACAAAATTTGGGGCACCTAGGTGGCTCAGTCAGTTAAGTGTCTGACTTTGGCTCAGGTCATGATCTCGCAGTTTCTGAGTTTGATCCCTGCATTGGGCTCCGTGCAGATGGTGTGGGGCCTGGAGCCTGTTTCAAGTTCTGTGTCTCCCATCTCTCTTCCCCTCCCCTGCTCACGCTCTCTTTTTCTCAAAATTAATAAACATTAAAAAAATTTTTTTTAATTAATAAAACTTGCCATTTACAGAATTGAAGAGAAATACCAGATGATCATGCAAAGATTTAGGAAAATTGATAAATTCAACATCATTTTAACAAATTGAATAACTCATTATAGCAAATTAAGATTAGAAGAGAGCTAATCTGAGTGAACTGGTCTTATCTGATAAAAGATCTCTATAACAACTAACCAACACCAATAGAAAAAATCATAGTTTAGTGGAGACAAAAAAAAAATTACCTGTGAAAGTGAGAATTAGATAAGGGTAGTAGTTGCTATCATTGTTTCTGCTCAACGCTCTATGGAAAGTCTGAGTTCCTAAACCAAAATATATGTGCATACTGTTTTGTGTTTTATGTGATGGTCAATCAGGTGTGGTCACAAGAGGGAACACAGTAGGGACTCAAGAAAACAAAGTTTATTGTACTCACAGGTTCTAGAAACAGGAGTCACAATATTCCAGGCAGGGCCACATAGGAAAGCACCAGCATTAGAGGGCAGAGGGGCAGGAGCAAGGAGAGCTCCCAGGCCATGACTTTTACTAGAGTTTCTATGGGAAAGGCCATACAGGGTAGGGTAAACGCTTGCAGATTGACTAGTTTGAATACTGTGGCAGACTCTAAGTTTCAGTGGTGGTCCCTGATAGCTTGAGTCTTGGATTGTTTAAGGCTGGACCATATTGCCTCCAGGGCATTATGGGCCAGATGGAGAAGGTATTGCTCTGGACTGGTAGGTTTGCATATCAAAGGCATGTTCCAGGTTGAGAATTTTGACCTAAGAATTGAATAGCCCTGGGAGGGGTAGTCTCACCCTAGCCAGAAAAAATTAAGATGACAAAACATAATGCACAGAAAATGAAAATTATAAACAAGACACATAGATATGTACAAGTGTACAGTTACATAAAAAATAAATTATAGGGAAGTGAAAAGGAAAAACTCATTAGTTGCATATTATACATTTCTATATATCAAAGTCCTAAGGAATCTACAGAAAACTATTATACTTAAGAGTTCAAGTTTATTATTAAAAAAATACTGTATCAGATACTGGCACAAACACAGATAAAACTTAAAATACTATATAAAATAGTATAAACATTCAATTTCTAGACTCTAATAAATCCTGTGCTAGACTTCTGGAGAAAGCCAAAAAAATATTGAGCGATAATCAAGATGATATAAGAGTACTGAAGTATTCCATTTGTATGGCTTAGGAAATTCAATATTTTACAGATGTCAGTTATCCTTCATTTATAGACACTATGAAACAGCAAACAAAACCCAGAGTTTTTTTTTAATATATTTTTTTTATTTTTGAGAGAGAGAAAGAGCAAGCACAAGCAAGGGAGGGGCAGAGAGAGACACACACACACAGAAGCCAAAGTAGGCTTCAGGCTCTGAGCTTTCAGCGCAGAGCCGGACATGGGGCTCAGACATACGAAAGGATCATGACCCGAGCTGAACTTGGATGCTTAGCTGATGGAGCCACCCAGGTGCCCCAAAACCCAGAACTTTTACTAGTATTATGGGGTGATGTTTAATAGAATGAACTTCAAATGTATATGACAATGCAAAGTGTGAAGAATAGACAATGAATTTTTTTTTTTAATGTTTTTATTTAAATTCCAATTAGTTAATATTAGTTTCAGGTATACCATATAGTAATTCAACACTTCCACACATCACCCTGTGCACATTATGACAAGTGTACCCCTAATCCCTATCACCTATTTAACCCATCCTCCCACCCCTTTCCCTTCTGGTAACCATCGGTTCTGTACAGTTAAGAGTCTGCTTCTTGATTTCCCTTTCTCTCTGTATCTCTCTGCTCATTTGTTTTACTCACTAAATTCCACATATGTGTGAATTCATATGGTATTTGTTTTTCTCTGAATGACTTACTTTGCTTTCCATTATACTGTCTAGTTCCATCCATGTCGTTGCAAATGGCAAGGTTTCATTCTTCTTTATGGCTGAGTAATATTCCATTGGATATGTATACCATATCTTCTTTATCCATTCATCAATCTGTGGACACTTGGACTCTTTGTGTAATTTAATATTGTAAATAATGCTGCTATAAACATTGGGGTGCATGTATCCCTTTGACTTAGTATTTTTGTATTCTTTGGGTAAACACCTAGTTGTGTGATTGCTCAACTGTAGGGTAGTTCTATTTTTAATTTTTGAGGAACTTCCATACTATTTTCAGGAGTGGCTACACCTGTTTGCATTCCCACCAACAGTGCAAGAGGGTTCCCCTTTCTCTGTATCCTCACCAACATCTGTTTCTTGTGTTGTTGATTTTTAGCCATTCCAATGAACGTAAGGTGATATCTCATTGTAGTTTTGATTTGTATTTCCCTGATAAGTGATGTTGAACATCTTTTCATGTGTCTGTTGGCCATCTGTATGTCTTCCTTGGAAAAATGTCTATTCATATCTTCTGCCAGAGAATCTCAAAGAAGGAACTGAGTATTTATACTACTAGAAAATGAATCTTATTATAAACCTACAGTAATTGAGACAGTATGATTATAGCTCAAAGGTAATTAAATAAACTGATAGAAAAAAATAGAAATCCTGGAGTTATATATCCATTGTAGACACTTGACACTGATTTATGCCAAAGGGAATAGTAAAGAGGTTTGGCTATGATTCTAGTTATATATTATCCCTCAAAAAAACAAAAGTTGTCTATATTATTTAGAAATGTATAATTATTTGCTAAAAGTATAAATAAAAGCAAGTGATTTGATGTTTTATAATGGCTACTTTCCAAGGATGGAAAGTGTTTGTAAATGGAGAGGGACACAAGGGAGGGTTCTTGGTACAGAAAATAATCCTTTTGTCCAGGATGATGGTTAAACAGGCATAACTTTTTTTAAAACCTCAACTTCTATATTAACATTTCATGAAATTTTCCACATGTATATATTCATTATATGAATTATGAACTTATCACACAAACCAAAATGCAGGAGGCTGTAAAGTCAGAAACACCTCTATTGTAATTCCAGCTCCTCTACATTTTGCCTGTATGTCCTTAGACAATTGATTAATCACCCCAATGCTTAAGTATCTTATTCTGTGAAATGGTGGTAACAACATCTATTTGCATTGTTATGAGGATTCAAGATGCATAGCTACAGAGGAATGATGTAGCTAACAGTTATTGAATGTGTTTGTGATTGTCAGACTGTCCAAATATGTTACATGCCTTACTTTTTTAAGCCTCACATTCAGCCTGTCAGATAGGTTATTACAGAATTTCTCTTTAATTATGACCCTTTCATTCATAGTGTAAGTTCTGTGAAGGCTGAGATCCATCTGTCTTGTTTCCTATTAAGTGCAGTACCTGGATGGACATGTTTAAATTCTGACCTCACTGTAAGCTTATAACCAGTGACAGACATGGGTCACCATAAACTATCTGCCCAGGCTTACCATATGTTTGTTCAAGACAGAGCAATTATACTTTAATTGAAGGAAGAAGGATTCTCTAGGAATGGCATAAGATGAATGCAGTTTTAGTCTTACTACCTCATAAATTCTTCTAAGGAGGAACACAGATTTTGTTGTTGTTGGAATGAAATCCTAATTAGAGTAAGTGAGTTCTTGCAATACTCTGAAGTTGAACTTGGGTCTAGAACTTGAGGAAAGGGATTGAGATATTGTATAGGAGGCAAGAAAAATATTTTGCTTTTGAGAAAGTAAGGAAGGGGAGAGATGGGAGCAAAAGAAGAGGAGAGAAAGGGGAAAGAGGACAAGAGAATCTGCAATACCTATTGAAGCTTACAACATTCTTAGTGTGGGTACAGTAGATTTTTGTGGAAACCATTGGAAGAGCTGTTTTGTGCCCTCATTGAGAGGAGGCAAAAAAGCATGTGATTATAGAAGCATGAGACTGAGGACATCCTAAAAAAAAGCAAAAGTTGCAAAATTGGCAGCTATCTTAGCAAGGTGGAGAGGGGTGGTCTGTTCCTCATGATGAAATTAAGAGCCTGGACTAAGATCATCAAGTTGTCCAAGTGACAGAGGAGCCTGAACTCAAAACTGGGTTTTAGAAAAGTAAAAGCAAAATGCTAGTTATAAGATTACAATGTGCTGGAGTAATCCAAAGTCTTCATGGAGAAAGTGGGCAAGAATATTCCACTTTATGTGGAAAACACTTAAAAACATTGAGCTTACTTGCAAATGCAAAGGTTGAGGGCTTTCATCATACACCTAAAAATAAGTCTTCTACAATCCTTATTTTCTCTGTAATAGGTCCTAGAAAGTGACAGAAGGAAGAATGCAGGATGTAGGACTCACCTCCCCCATTCTGCAGTACTAAGACTTTCCTTGGAGGTCACACACAACAGTTAGCTTGGAGCTCCCAGGATTATTGATGGCAGCAGCCAGCAGAATAAAAATTCCATAGGTAGGCAGTAAATATTTGAAAAGACCTTTCAGTTTGGGGAATGGTTTATATTGTTGCTTAAAAATGTAGTTTGAGAGCCATGGGAGCCTACGATTGGGTGCGGCATGTTTTACAAATGATACCCATTTATCCTGAGCGAGAAACATTCCACCCTGTAAATGTCAGTTTCACAGTGACCAGATATGATGAATGAGTCCTCTGGCTCCTATTAATATGGAGGTCACACATTTAGAAAAAAATTAGAGACCATTGCAAAATTAATCCTCCCTCTCAGTGTGCTGAAATGATAGGAAAGGAAATGGGGAGAGCAAGTTTGCAAAAATATGAAACATCAAGTTTCTTTCTGAACGTCTCTCTGAGCCTCCAACTTCATAAAGGAATTATCTTAATAACATTGGGAAAAAAAATGAGAGGGCTTGAAATACGATCTCAGATGGAAACTCCGACACAGGGAAGTATAGCATAAATTTCTAGGCACTCAAGCTTGGGATATTGCAGGCATGATTCCATAGCTCAACCCCTGAAAGGAATAATAATTACTATTTGGCTATTTGTCAAGGTGAGGGTTCCACTGGAGGGAACGTCTTATTCAATTTGGGAGCTGAAATTACACAACTGGTGAGATATTAAATAACAGCACAAAGCTGAAAAGAGAAAGAAGGCAAGCGAGTAGCTGAATTGTAAGTGAGGAATAAGTAGATATAAAGGGTGAGGAGGGCCTGAAGGAGAAGGTGGTTGGCTTCTCCAATGCTAATTTTGGGCTTGATCTGATTATATTCAAATTTACATGATTTTTGGTAATTCATTTATGTGTCTGTTAATGACAAATGATGTCACTTTGCAGTTAGCAGGTGTGCTAAATTGATTAATCAACCAAGAGATATTTATTAAGAGTCTAATATATTTAGTCAGTGCCAAGTATTGTAGAGGATACAAGTATAAATTATAGTACTTGTAATTTACTTGAATAAGACCATATATACAAAACCCAGCAATATAAGCCAAAACATGATACATCACAAGTGGATATATATATATATATATATATATATATATATATATATATATACACACACACACACACACACACGCATACATGCATACATACACACACACATACACACGCCATAGAATTTCACAGAGAGGAAACAGTTTACCCTTCTAGGGAAGAATTAATGTAGGTGCAGGGGAGGATGGAACATAGATACTTGCTGCACATTTGAGCTTTGAAGATCAATTTGTGTTCCTTGTGTGAACATACTTCAACAAATATATATAATACGTACTTTCAACATTTTAATAAGGGTATTAGGTCTTAAACACCTAAAACAAGTTGAGTCTCTACTGTTTCATTTTTACTTCAAGTTAGGCAAAGCCGATTCCATTGCTTGAAGAGTGAGTCAGCAATATTGGCTCCTGCCTTTAGACAAGAATCCTCATATTCCTTGGAGAAAAATTGTTCCTGCGTATCATGGAATGTTCTTTGGTATCCTGATGTTAAATACAGCCCTGAAGTAAGCTAAAAAATGGGCAATTTTCTGCAAATATATGTTAAATATTAAATTGTTTTATTTGAAAATTGGTGTGTGAATGTTGGGGGTTACTGTTTAATCTCCAGTGTACTTAAAGAAAAGACTGGCTTCTATATGAGTTATTGCAAAAATATTTAGGCATCACCGTGTTTTATGAAAGAAGCCCCTGAAGCCCCTGATAGGGGTTAGAGCAAGGACAGGCACTTTTTCTTGATAAAGGTATTAAGGTATCCATTATAACCTCCTGACCATCAAATTACTCTCTGTTTGTCATACTGTTTTAAATTTACATGGTATCGGGGCCTTAAATGTCAGGATTCCTGTTATAACTTAGACTCTAGTGTCTTTAATTAATGCTTCATGTTCCTGTTATGGTTATTTAGAATTTGCTGAAATCCCTAGAGCCATAAATTTCTTTTACAGGTCTTTGCGGTATGAACTTTAACAAAACAGCTATAAAGGGGTAATAGGCAAGGGCAGTATATCACAGAGTTGCAGTGGCAAGATGGGAGGAAGGAAGGAATATTTTGCAAACAGATTAAAAGATTTTGTTTTTGTCGAGGGGTTTGGGACTGGAACAAATTGGACATAAAACTTAGGCAAGAAAGCATGAGTTCCTTTAATGTTTTCAGTAGGTGTAAGTTGCCACTTTCCATAAGATAGACAATTTCATTTAAATCTTGTTAAATTCAAATCAGCTTAATTCAAATGAACACATTTTCTTTGAATACCTACTGTGTGCCTAGTATTTTCTTGCTGTCGTGGGAATTACACAGAAAGGAAAAGTCAAGCTCCGGTCTCATTAATCTTCAAAAACTAGTTTTGTAGGCAAGGTTAGCATATATGAAGCAATTACAGACCATTACCAGACAGAACATAAATCTGCCAAAGAGCAGAGAGTAGTCTGTGAATTTTGAGTGCTGCTGCATCTCCCGGGAAAAGATCAGTAGGAACTAGAATTACCATGGGATCCACCATAAAGTAGGAAACATGAAGTGTTTCTTGTAAAATGGATGGCCATTGGAATGTGGAGACACAGGGGAAGGCCATTCCAGAGGAGAGAATAGAACAAGGAAATTCACAATAGCAAAATAAAAAAAGACTGCATTGTATAGTGAATAAGAACATGCTTTTAGATTTGGAAAGATGTAGTTTTGGATTACTATATTATACTGTTTAAGAAAGAGAGGACTAGTTGGAAAGAAATGCAGTGTTTGAGATTTGGAGCATATTTAGATATTTTAAGAATAGTTTAAAATATTTTAAAGAGGAATTAAAATCTCCATTGATGGATATTGTAAATGTAAATTGCTTATGTAAGGTCAGATAACAGATTGACACGCTAAAATATTTTTTTAATTGCACAACAGGTCTTACTTGAACTTATGCTAGCTCTCCATTACCTAGAAGACAAGAAAGGAAAAGGAGAGGGGGAGGAGAAGGGAATGGGAATTCATATTTATTTTGAACATCAAAAACCTGCAATAAGGGTAAAAAAAAAACCCACTTTAAATTACTTCTTAAGATAGATGCACAGAGCTTTGCTAGTCATCAACCTTGATTATTTTCTGTGTAGGAATGTTAAGCACAGTAGTTGTAAAGAGATAAGCTATGACAAAGGATGTTCAGCATATCAAATATTTTAGAGATCACTGCTTCCATATTCCATAATAAGTGCCAATTATCTGGTGCATTACAATTGATTCTTTACTGAACTATATTATAGTCTTGTAGGTATGATAGTGAAGTTGAACTTATTCATTCTATAAATATTTGTTAAGTGTTATATCACTTAAGTCAGGGCAGGCTAGATTGTGCTACAGAGCAACTTAGCCATAAAACCCTACTGCCTTAAAACACAACGTACTTCCCCCAAGATACATGCCCATTCTAGGTCACAAGTGTTCTGTTCAAGTGGACTTTTTTCAGGAAATAGCACTGGCAGACTGTGCAGTCTGGAAGGACTTTGTTTTCTGTGGTGGGAAAAAGAAACATGGCAGAGTTCATGCAGTCTCTGATGGCTTTTTTTCCTCAAAGTGGCAATTCAATTTTAGTCAGATGGCCATGCCTAACTTGAAGCTTGGTAGTTGTGGTGGTATATGTGTTTGAGGTTGAGGGCGTGCAACACTACATGGGGCAGAGAAAGAGCTAGAAATATAAACACTGAACCTACCAGTTAGTGCTCAGACATCAAAAGAAGGTGCACAAAAGCCTCTGACCCAATAGTGCTTCCATATTTATTGGGTATTTCATTGTGAAAAATACATCTAACATCAGATAGTGGTAAATGACATAAAGAAAAAAAAATAGAAAAATAGAAAAATGGGGGATGGGAATGACTTTATTGTGGTAGTTGAGAACTCTCTGTAGTGTTGAAAAGAGATCTGATAACTAAATGATTAGGAGTCAGCTATGCAGAAATTCTACCAAAATAGCACTTTAGGCATGGGAAATGTTGAGGAAGAAATCCCAAATTAGGACTGAACTGACGGAAGGCTGTGTAAGGCAAATATACTGTGTTTTTATTGTATCAGCACAGCGCAGTGTGCATCTGGAAATGTTGAGATCTGATTTACATTTTGAAGGGCACAGTTGACTGTTGTATGGTGTAATTGATGGTTATCAGAAAAGAACAAACAGAAAACAGGAGTCCAGCACAAAAAGACAGAATCTAGAAGTAGGCTTTGGAAGAGTCAGTAGTGAGAAGAGATGGATTAGAGATACAGGCTTTGCAAGGTGCATTTATTTCCTGAGTGAAAAGGAGGAATCCTTTTTACTCTCAGGTCCTGGATTTGAGCTACTGGCTGGAAGATAGTCTAATTTATTAAGAAGGATAGAACTGAAGAAGAATCATGTTTAGAGACTATGTTTAGACCATGTGGTAGTCGAATGTCATTTAAGAGTTTTATTTTGGACATAATAAACTATGAGATATGTTTGACATCCAAATAGACTTGGGGAATGACAATTTGTTATTGAAGAAAAAAACATTAAAGGTGAATATTAGAATCTAGAATCAATGATGTATTGTTCAAAAGCATAAATCTGGTATGAAAATAAGAGCAGAGCCAAGGAGAGGGACAACTTCTGCTTCCAACAATAACGTACTAGGGAAGAACATCATCCAGGCAGGATACATAGAAATCAAATAGTAAGATGGTGAATTTAAAATCAAATGCGGTGGTTCTCAGCTGGTGACAATTGTGCCCTCAAGGTTACAATGTTTGCAACCATTTTTCATTGTCACACTGAGGGATATGTGCTACTGGCATATAGTGATCTAATGGATAGAGGACAACTATGCTATAAACATCCGAAAACACACATAATAGTCCCCCATGAAAATAATGATCTGGCCCAATACGTCAATAGTACTGAGTTTGAGAAACCTTGCCATATAGAGAATATCATTTCTCTGTGGCTGATTTCAAGATTTCTCTTTTCTTGCCTCTGTTTTTTAGGAGTTTGATTCTACTTTGTCTAGACTTGGATGTCTTTAAGTTTATCTCATCTAGTATTCACTCAGCTTCTTAAATTTGTATAGTTATTGTATTTCACCAAATTTGGAAAGTTTTAGTCATTAGTTCAAATATTTTTTCAGTACTACATTTTTTTCTCTTTCTTTCTGGGGCTCCAATGACATAAGTGTTAGATTTTTTTTTAATTGCAGCAAAAAAAAAATTGAGACTTAATTTATTAAAATTTTCTGTATTGTTCAGATTGGGTAATCTCTACTGATCTTGGATCTATGTTACAATTTAGCCTACCCAATGAGATTTTTTTTTGTATTTGTATTTTTTTAGTTCTAGAATTTTCATTTAGTACTTTTTATGTTCCATTATTTTCCAGAGACTTACTATTGTTTTTTTTTTTCCATGAGTCTTTATAATTACTGTTAGAGTGTTTTTGATGAAAGCTGCTTATATATTCTTGTCATATTAGCGTCATATGAGTGTTATTGTCAGACTGTTGTTTTCTGTTGTTGAGATTTTCCTGAATCTGGGTATGACAAGTACTTTACAGTATGTTCAACATTTTGAGTATTGTGAGACTCTGGTTCAAATTAACTCTTGTATGTTAGCAGATACTCAACTTGTTTCGGTTCACAATTGACATCCTGGCTCACTTTAATGGGTTATGATGCAAACTAAAACTTAGTACATAACAATATTAATAATTATTGATATAATAGACAAAATCAGTCAAATGTTGATCTTTAAAAACAATAAAATGAAAAATCTGATCAAAGAAAGGAAGATGACACAGAACAAATTACCAGTAACACACAGATGAAAAAAAGAAACCTGATTACAGATCTTTCATATATTAGAAAGATAATGGGATATTGTGAACAATAACATGTTTGAAAATTTAGATGAAATTTCCTAGAAAAAAATGAAAAAAATACGTGAAGGTGTGTGTAACTATTGAAGAAATAATATAATTAAACCTGTCCTACAAAAAAACCTCCACATTCAGATGGCTTCACCAGTAAATTCTCCTGAATATATACAGAAGAAATAACCATTCCTACACAAACTATTCTAGAATTGAAAAAAGAGAATGATCACCAACTTGTTTTTTTCTAACAACCTAGATTCCAAAAGCTGACAAGGGTATTTTTCTTCTAAAAAACAAATTACAGGGGCACACCTGGGTGGCTCAGTCAGTTGAGCGTCAGACTTCGGCTCAGGTCATGATCTCACGGTTTGTGGGTTCGAGTCCCATGTTGGGCTCTGTGCTGACAGCTCAGAGCCTGGAGCCTACTTCAGAGTCTGTCTCTCTCTTTCTCTCTCTCTCTCTCTCTCTCTCTCTCTCTCTGCCCCTCCCCCTCTTGCACTCTGTCTCTCTCTCAAAAATAAGTAAACATTAAAAACAAATTTAATGAACATGGGCACCTAGGTGTCTCAGTCGGTTGGGCATCCGACTTTGGCTCAGGTCATGATCTTGCAGTCAGTGAGTTGGGGTCCCACATTGGTGTCTGTGCTGACAACTCAGAGCCTGGAACCTGCTTCAGATTCTGTGTTTCCCTCTCTCTCTGCTCCTCCCCCACTCACGCTCTCTCTCTGTCTCTCAAAGATGAATAAATGTTAAAAAAAATTTTTTTTAATTAAAACAAATGACTTGACAATTTGACTCAAACATTTTAAAAATTCTTAAATTTTAACATCATGAATCCACACTCTATATAAAGTTTAAACCAATATATCCATGTTGAGTTTGCTTTTAGAATACAAAATTAATTTGAAATCCAAGGGCCAAGTTACTTCACATAATTCACATTAACAGAATAAAGGGGGGAATTCAAGGCCTCAAATATTCAGAAATTATATTTGATAAAACTCAATGTCCTTTAGTGGTAAGATTCATAGCAAATTAGAAGCAGAAAGGATCTTCCTTATTTTGACTTTTTAAAAAATCTGTAATCATACAGCACACATATCTCATGATGAGGTATTGAAAACATCTGCAAGTTAGATGTTTTGCTTGTGATTCTAACTACTGACACAATATAATGAAGAAAATAAAATCAATATAACTGGAAAAGAATAAAATTTTCAGATTTTCAGAGGATATAATTGTAACAAATACAAGAAATATTCAGATAATTAGAATGAATTATTCTTTTTTTAAAAATATATGAAATTTATTGTCAAATTGGTTTCCATACAACACCCAGTGCTCATCCCAACAGGTGCACTCCTCAATACCCATCACCCACCCTCCCCTCCCTCCCACCCCCATCAGCCCTCAGTTCGTTCTCAGTTTTTTTTATTTTATTTTTTAATTTATTTTATTTATTTTATTTTATTTTTTCAATATATGAAATTTATTGTCAAATTGGTTTCCATACAACACCCAGTGTTCATCCCAAAAGGTGCCCTCCTCAATACCCATCACCCACCATCCCCTCCCTCCCACCCCCCATCAACCCTCAGTTTGTTCTCAGTTTTTAAGAGTCTCTTATGCTTTGGCTCTCTCCCACTCTAACTTTTTTTTTTTTTCCTTCCCCTCCCCCATGGGTTTCTGTTAAGTTTCTCAGGATCCACATAAGAGTGAACACATATGGTATTTGTCTTTCTCTGTATGGCTTATTTCACTTAGCATAACACTCTCCAGTTCCATCCATGTTGCTACAAAGGGCCATATTTCTAGAATGAATTATTCTTACAATCAATATAATTGCAATATATTAAATACCTCTAATTAATGCAAGTTTAGCAAGGTAGCCAGATGGAGGGTGCAGTAGGCAAAATTTTAATGATGCACTTCTAAGATTCTTGTCCCCTGACTATTCAGGGCTCTATTCTCAAGGAATTTTGTAGATAGCATTAAGGTTATTAATCTGTTAACCTTAAAATAGAGTGGTTATCCTGGATTATTTCTTGGACCCTGTGTAATCGCATGAGACTTTAAAGGAAGAATAGGAAGGCAAGAAAGTAAGTCAGAGTGATGCCACAGAGAAGATAGAGATGAGACAGAAAGAAAGGGAGATCATAAAGATTTGAAGCATGAGCAGGACTTGACCTGCCATTGTTGGCTTTCAAGATTGAGGAATGGGCCCATGAGCAAGGAGTGTGGGTGTCCTGTAGAAGTGGAGAATAATCCCTGGATGAAAACCAATAAGGAAGTGGGGGATGTCAATCTGTAGCACTATGAAATTGAATTCTGTCAAACACTTGAATGGTTTGGGAGATAAATTTATTTTCCTAGTTTCTAGAAAGAGATCCAACTAAGCCATGCTGTGCCCAGACTTGTGACTAAACTGTGAGATAATGAATGGGTGGTCTTTGGAGCCACTCAGTCTGTATGATTTGTTACAATAGAAATAGAAAATGAATACATAGGTTGAACATCTAAAAATAAACTGTATGTCTATATATAGGCAAGAAAAATTTTAAAAATATTTACAATGGCATAAAAATACACAGGGAAAACAAGTTAAACATGTGAAGACTTCTAGAAGGGAAATTATACTTTATTTAGAAATGTTTTAAAAGTCCTAAATAAATAGCATGTTTCCTGTTCATGGACTGGAACACCAACGTTTAAAAAAATATTTTAATGTGTATTTATTTTTGAGAGAAAGTGAGAGACAGCATGAGTGGGAGAGGGGTAGAGACAGAGGGAGACAGAAGAATCCAAAGCAGGCTTCAGGCTTGGGCTTCAGTACAGAGCCCGATACCGGGCTCGAACTCCTAAACTGTGAGATCGTGATCTGAGCTGAAGTGGGACGCTTAACCGACTGAGCCACCCAGGCACCCCAAGACATTTTAAAGTCAATCCCAACCTGTGTATTTAATTCAGTCCCAACCAAAACCCCAGCACTATTTTAGTAATTGATAATAATTAGAAAATTTACATAGAAATGCAAAAACCCAGGGAGAGCAAAGCAAATTGAAAACAAAGTAGCTGGGATGAAAATCATTTATCAAGGTTTATTAGAAAAGTTACGGTAACTAAGACAGTGTCTTATTGGAACAAAGATACACAAGCAAATCAATAGAACAAAATTGCAAATCTGGAAACAGACTTGTGCATATAGAGTACTTGATTTACATCAAAATTGCATTGCAAAATAGTGACAAAATACTGCCTGGTAATATAGAGTGGTGGGTACTAGTAGATCTCCATAATGAAAACAACTGAAACTTGATCCCTATCAAGTATGTGTGGTAGTACAAACAAAAATCAATTTAAGACCAAAGTCCTAAATATCAAAATCAAGGCAATATAGTTTCTGGAGGTTAATATAGACAGATATCTTTATGACCTAAAGACAGGAATAAAGGAACAAAACTTTTGAACAAGCACTTCGCAAAAGAAATATCCAAATGGCAAAAGTGAAAATTATTCAACCCTCTTATTGCAAATTAAAGCTACAATGAAACACTGCTCTATGTCAATCAGAAAGGCTAAAATTATCACTATTGGTGATGTCACTACAAATGTCTTAGGATGTGTTTAGAACTCTCCTAGATTGCTGGTTGAGAGGTAAACTAGTAGAATTTGAATTCTGTTTGGCATCATCTAATGGCCCAGCACTTCCACACATCTATATGCAAATAGGAATGTTCAAGAATGCTTATAGCCCATATTTATAATATGCACAGACACTTAGATTGCTTACAGTTTATCAGCAGTAGAATGGGTACATAAATGTAGCGAGTCATAAAAATACATACTCTAGAGCAGTGGGAGTGAGCAAACTACAACTGTGTATATACACATGTACACACCAAACCAGTTGGTTCTCGTGAACAAAAGAAGACAGCTGCAAAATTATATATTTATTAATTGTTATATTTATATAATTTAAAGATGTATTTTTTAAATATTTAGTTTTTGAGAGAGAGTGTGTGTATGTGTGCACGCATGTGCAAAAGTGGGGAGGGGGAGAGAGAGAATCCCAAGAGAATCCAAAGCACGGAGAATCTCCATGCTGAGTGTGGAACCTGAAGGAGGGCTCAGTCTTACGAACTGTGAAATCATGACCTGAGCCACAACCAAGAGTCGGATGCTTAATCTACTGAGCCACCCAGGTGCCCCTAAAAATGTTTTTTTTTAAATAGGGAAAATACTGAAGTTAAAAGTCCTACAAAAGAGATGAATTAGGAGAGTGACTTCCGGGGTGTTAGTAGTGCCATTTATTGACCTGGGTGGTGGTTTCATGATCATTCATGTGTGTATACTTGTTCTTCTGCATTTGTCCATTACCTATTTTATTCTTCAATATAAACATTGGGAGAAGTGGAGAAAAGACAAGAAAGACGAGGAAGAACATATTTAGGATAGAGAGTCCATTTGGATTCAACCAAAAGAGAGGATTCAGCAAAAAAATAAAATAAATAATAATAAAGGTAAAGAAGTGAATAAATTGAATGGGTCATGTCATAAAATCTAGAGGAATGTATTTCAGGAAAGAAATGGAGTTCAGCTCTGTCAGATGATACCAACAGGCTAGAAAATTAGCTTTTGGATTTGCCAAATTAAAAGTGCTTTCCAGGGAGCTGTGGAGATTAAACCCTGATTAGACAGAATTGAGGGAAGGAAAGTGAGAAATTAGACACTGAGAATAAACAACCCTTACGAACAGTTTTACCACTAAAGTGGTTGGGTAATAAATGGGTTTACAATCAGAGGGTAGAGTAAACAAGATTTTATATATATAAAATGAGGGTTATTAATGTTTATACACTGATAATAATCATCTAATGGATTGACACAGATGTTGATTTTAGAGAAGCATTCTGGAATAGGTGAGAGGGTCTGGGGTCGAGAGTACACAAAAGGAGTTGTCCTTAGATTGAAGAGATATAAACCTTCAATTACAGACAGGCAGATCATGAGGATCTAGATTCAAATATGAATATGGTACATATTTTCTAGTGAGAAAATTAGTTACTTCTCAACTATCATCTATATTCTGGATGAAATATGAGATTAGGTCAGCAAATGAGCTAGAGAAGGAAGTAAGATCAAGGATTTCAAGAGAAAGGAACTAGTATGAAATAATCACTTTGTAATGTGAGCAAATGCATGTTCTTGAGAAATTTATTAGGATTGTCTTGACTGTATTCAATCGCCATTTGAGATTTGTGGCCATCCTGGAGTCTATTTGATTAACAAATCTAAGAAATTGTTCAAGGACTACAAACATGGAAAATTAATGGTGAATGACTGAGATTATTAATTGTGACTTTAAATGCTTGAATAAAATGAATATATGGAAATTATTTAATTACTGTTCAGTTGCTATGTTTTATGTGGGCCAACAGAGCCCTAGTGGAGTTTCATTCTGCATTACCTGTTTTTAGTCTCAGGATTATGGTAAAGGCATATTAATAACTTATCCATGTGTATATTCACTGAAGTATTTATTGAATTACTATATACCAATCATGGAGGAAGATACACTAGTGAATAAAAATATGCACCATTTTCCCTGGTCTACTGAGTCATCTACTGTAGAGAAACTAAATGTAAATTTACGGACTCAATTTTTCTGTGACAATTTATAGAATTACTCTCAAATACTATCTTTGCAAATTATATTTTTAAAGTGAAAAATATATTTGTATGATTTTACTCCTGAGTAACTATATTTGGGTCTACAATTAAATAAAGGGCATGGGGTCACAAATAATTATTTAGAAATAAGGAATGTGGAAATCATAAAGGAGTAAATCAGTTCATACAACATACCACCTGGAGGAATAGCTTTCAAGAAGAGGACTAAATCCATTTTTTAGATTTTAGTTTATATTTCTGCATGCATGAAGAAGAAGATCTCTATTATTCTAAATATAAAACTAGTTGGAACTTCAAAAAAGGATTCAAGAAAGCAGACTAGTTTAGACTTCAGATACTCAGGTCATTTAGAATCCAACACATTAATATTGAATTTAGTTTATAGGAAATATGTTCAACTTCAATAAAGAAAGTAAAAAGAGGAAATGATTTATGAAAACTAGAAAATACTGGAAGAAAGGTATTTGACTGAAAAACCATCCCTTTTATGAAAAATATGGGACTTCATTTTGACAACTTTGCCAATCACAATGAAAAATTTCCAAATTGTTGAAAAAGTGTAGCTAACAATGGTCAGTTCATTTTCCTGCATTATGATCAATGGGTTTAGTGAGTTTAGTAGTAAGGATGCTCAATTATACATCTAGGAAGCTAGATTAGAATCTTAGTAAATTGCCAAATCTAGTAAATTGGCAAATTTAACAAAGGTAAATTGGTTATATCTGCTCCCTGCTTTTAAGATAAACAAATACAACTGGTTAATATCATAAGTTATTTCTATGAGTCCTATTCTTTCAAATGAAAATTATTGATTTTTCACATGATTAATACTGCATCATTTGTTGGGTAAAACAAAATGGAGGTAGACTGTTACAATTTGTTAGCAATCTAGTGGGGAAGAATTGCATTTCATCTTGATACTGAGTGAAGAAAACAGGCAGGTTCAGAAAAGGAGAAATAAACAATCTAGAGTTCTTGAAAGTGAAAGTTAGGAAATTAAAGGATTTTAATTCCTGTGTTCCTACCACCAGGAAAGGGATGAGCTAGGCATTCATACTACAATAGGACCAAGAGTATATTGGGTGACTCTGGAAATTGGAGTTTATTGTTTGTAATTTTTAATTTTTATAAATACTAACAAGTATTTTAAGGGAAAACTTCAAACATTTATGCCAAAGTAGAGATCATGACACATTATTACACTTACTTGTCACCTAGCTTCAATGGTCAAAAAATGGACAATTTCTTTTTTATCTAGACCCTTACGCGAATTTTAGAAGTGCTTTTATTTATCTTATTTATTTTTTAGAAGTGTTTTTACTGATGAGTTCAATATGGGAAATATTGAATATGTTCAGAATATGCTTTGTTTGTATGACACTTTATGTGCTGTTTAGCATTTATACTATTCCAAAAACCTAGATAATAATACTACTACTTTACAGCGAAGAAGTTGTAAAAGCTTGTGTGCCACTTCTGTTTCCCTTGGGTTTACAGGCTTTGTTAAAGCAGTGGCCTCAACCTTGTTCCGAGCTGGGTTTGGGCTCCCACACAGGTACTACTTGGTAGTCTCTTATCTCATGCTCATGTCTCAGACATATTATCTCCTTCCCATCAATAAGTAATATGCATGGATTTAATATACCATGGTTGACTAAGAGTTCAAAATTTTTTATAGTATATTTTCTCTTCTTTTTTAAAGCTACTACTCTCATAATTTCCCCAGTGTTTCTTTCAAGGTTCAGAAAGGATAATATTTGTGAGCTGATGCTATACAGTCCAAGTTCTCTTATAGGAGAATTCCAGAATTTGAATTGGAAATGCTGTGGAGGGGGATTTAGCATTTGATAAATTTGAGGTGGAATAACTAATCAGTTAATATGCATCTGTAATAGGTGTAGGGCTTTGGGTGTGCAGGGTTAGAAAGAAGAAAATAGAAGTCTTATGTGTTGAAGAAATGTAAAGAGGACAGATGTGACTCTAGGCATTTTAGTAAAAGGTAAACAGTAAGGTGGAGGACCAGGACAAAGTGAGATCATGCAGTTGTTTTTTTTTTTTTTTTGTAGACTAGATGAACATTGGTTTTACTCTCCAGAAGGTCTCAATTTTCTATTATATAAACAAGAGCACAACATGAGTTTAAATGCTTAGTAAATAAATGCAATAATGGAGAATAGATGGGAGCTACCAAGACAGAAGACTCCAAAACCACTTATGCTGTCATTACAATGGTGTAGATGACAAATGATTGGGATTTGAAAAAAAAAATTGAGTGGCAGTAGAAAAAAAATGATTTGATATGTATTTAGGAATAGATCTCATAGAAGTTGGTGTGGATGGACATCAGTAGGGGGTAGGAGACAAAATTTCCAGTAGTGAGTCTGAGTTCTTTGCCTTTGAAGAGTAATGGCATTTTCTGAGACGGAGAAGTAGTGGCAGAATTCTGGAATGGGTTGTTGGCAAGGCTAGAAGAATTTGACTACTTTGAGACATGTTAGATTTGTGTTTACCTTGCGATAGTCATGTAATGGTAAAAGGAATACATTTGGATATTTCAGTCTGAGGCAAGAAATAATTTTCAGAATCCTTATTATACTTACATACTTGAATATATGGAAATTGGTTAGATTCTCTAAGATGATACAAGAGAGAGGCACAGGGTAGTTGGATCATTTAGATTCTCTAAGAGGATGCAGGGAGAAAAGAATCCTGGTGAAAGAATAGTGATGACAAAGGGTTTTCATAAAGAGTAGTAAGAAAGAAGAATCCAAAAACTATGGTATATATGAGTGTTCTCAGATGGAGAGAATGGTCAACAATGCTGAATGATGCTAAAAGGCTTAGGAATGCTTATTGGATAAGGCCAAAATGCTTATTGGAACCTTGACAATAGATATGTGAGTACAGTGGTAGATTTCAGGCTGAAAAAGGCTGATTGTGATAGTAGGTGAAAATGATTAGAAATATTGGTGTAGACAGCAATTTCAGGAAATATCTATTAGTTTCAAGATGCAAGGCATTACAGCTTATTTGTTACTGGGAATTATCCAGCTGACAGAGATAAAGATGCCACTGTGGGAATAAGTGCGGGGGAACAAATGAGCTGAGAAAGCAAGGTCTGCATTTGGAGAAACTGATCTCTGATGAGAACAGGGCCACCTTCTGTTTTAAAAAGGAGGAAGAAGGAGAAATTGGTTACAGATGGCGGTGGCAGGGTGCTCATGGCTTCTATTTCTTCAGTAAAGCCCTTTTACACAAGTTATCCAACTTGTTCAGTTTGGAGGAAGTAGGAAGATAACAAAAGCATTCCTGATAGAATAAATTTAGAAAATATAGTAGTACAGTATTAGTGTGTCCAGTTATGTGATCATTTTAAGTTGGTTATAATGAATTATTATGGAGTGATACCTTTGTGTCTGAATGAGCTATAATCTGAAATAGTGCTCCATCAAGCATGTATGCAGAGACCAAAAAAGGCAGGTGGTTGATTTTATGAGTGTGGTTTTATATAGTAAGTACAATAAATGGAGAGCAGGTCAGTGGAGTTAATTGTATATATTAACCATGGAATATGGGGAAATAGTCAAAGAGATTAAAATGAGGGTGGTGGAGAGGCAATAGATAGATGGAAAGGAGTGAAGTGGAGCTTTTAATAAGTTAAGGAAGGGGCGCCTGGGTGGCGCAGTCGGTTGAGCGTCCGACTTTAGCCAGGTCACGATCTCGCGGTCCGTGAGTTCGAGCCCCGCGTCAGGCTCTGGGCTGATGGCTCGGAGCCTGGAGCCTGTTTCCGATTCTGTGTCTCCCTCTCTCTCTGCCCCTCCCCCGTTCATGCTCTGTCTCTCTCTGTCCCAAAAATAAATAAAAAAACGTTGAAAAAAAAAAATTTAAAATAAGTTAAGGAAGATTCCAGAGGGGATCTTTGATCAAGTGAGATGGAAAGATAAGAAGTAGTTGAAGACTAGGAAGTTGGGCTCCTGATTCTACAGTGTAGATTTTGGCACTGACAAAGTTTGGGCAGTGGCTATGGGAGTAAGTAAATAAAATGGATTGGAGGGAAGGTGCATGGTAGAAGAGATCATGTAGAAGTGAAACTCTAGACATTGTTTCCGTTTATACGTGGAATGTACAGAGCATGATGACTAGTGCTGGGTAGAGAGGAAAGCGGGGAGATTTGTCTACATGACCAAGATCCTTCTCAACTATGAGATTTTACAATTCTGCATTTCTATTTTAATTACATTATTTATATGCTTCGTTTTCTCAGAATTACCTTTTATCAAAAGGAATCCTATGATTAAAATTTTCCTGAAGATCATGACCAACAGCTTCTCATTTTTTTCCCTAAAACTTAAGATTTTTTTGTCCTAAATTTCTATCTGAAGTTACAGTCATCATGAAAATGAATTGTATCTGATTATTAATACTTTGATATCATACATGGTGTATGGCAAATAAGAAACATTATCTAATATTTTTGTTGAAATTGTCACATTTTTGAGAAATAACAATGTGTATCATGTTATGTACTCTCAGAATAGGCAATATGCGTTTGTTTTACTTTTCTCAATCTATGGTGTCAGATGAATGTCCTACTGGGCTGCCTGGGTGGCTCAGTCAGTTGAGTGTCTGACTTAGTTTCGGCTCAGGTCGTGATCTCCCAGTTCATGGGTTCAAACCCCACACTGGGCTTTGTGCTGGTAGCACCTGGAGCCTGCTTGGGATTCTCTCTCTCCTCTCTCTCTGCCCTTCCCCTGCTCATGCTCATGTGCACTTTAAATCTCTCTTTCAAAATACATAAATAAACTTAAAAAAAAAAGAATGTCTTGCTTCATGTGTATAGGATTTGGCTTAAAGACAAAGGAGCAAATGAAACTGACTTTTTATTTCAGATCATACATTTTAATGCAATATAGTGGATCCACCTGCTGCAGATGAAGTTTCTGAGATCTCACTTATTAAAGGACCATTAAGTCAGTTTTTTTATATACCTGAATGTATAAAGTTCAGGGAAAAACAGGACAAATAGTTTAAATGACTTATTGGAGTGTAGCTATGTCTATATACATATATGTATATCCATATATATGCATGCATATTTTATCATGTCTATAGAAATGAAAATATAAAAGATAAGTAAATTAGTTTCTACAGGGTAGAAGAAAATTGAAGAAATAGCTGATATTTTTAATTTACATGTATAAAAACATGTTTATTTTGAGAGAGAGAGTAGCAGAAGGGCAGAGAGAGAAAGAGAAAGAGAATCGCAAGCAGGCTCTGTGCTATCAGCACAGACCCCAAGGCAGGGCTTAATCCCATGAACTGTGAGATCATGACCTGAGCCAAAATCAAGAGTTGGATGCTTAACTGACTGAGCCACCCAGGCAGCCCTAATTTGCATTTGTAATCCAGTTATGATACATACATCCCAACTTTATTTCAAAAGTTATTATATCCAGTTATACTCACACTGTACATGGAACTCTGATGATCAGATGATTGAAAGTGATGTGTTGAAAGATGTGAGTGCAAATGTGAATACAAATATGTGGCAAGAATATATGTAATTAGTTCTAAAAATTCCAAAGCCTAAATTAGCTGAGGATTGTGAGTATGTGTGAATAACCACTAAAAGGGCTTTTAAAATATCTATCTGGAAAAAAAAAAAAAAAAAAAAAAAAAAAAAAAAAATATCTATCTGTTTGAATGGAAAGAACAGGGTCAGATAAAATTACCACTGATAAAGGTGAAGTGAAACTACTCCTCTGTCCCATGGTTTGCTTTGATACGTCACATATGTCTGGTAAGTATCCATGCTTTATTGGCTCTACTTGTCCTCTTGACAAAGGATCTCTTACTCCCCACTGCCATTCCTCAGTACAGTTATCACTTCTGTCAGCCCATGATATATAGTATGACTTACATGTGCCAGGTACCACTGCTTCCACCAAACCTACAAGGCAAGGCTGAGCTAGCATGGCTGATAAGCTGTAACCAACTCTATTTTATTCAACAGTATATATCCAGAGGTTAGCACAGTACCTAGAACAATACCATGCTCTCAATTTTTTTGATATATGCAATATTCAGCATACAAGTGAGCAGAAAACAACAATGTAAATAACATTCTGGTGTATCGCGGCATTAGAGTCTACTATGGCAAGGGCTTAATGATAGCCAGTCACTGGCAATCAGAATCAAAAGGCATTTATACAACAGTGGTTTTCTTTGGAGTCACTGGGAAGGGTATTATTTTGCGTCCTACTGGTTTAATATGACTGACTTTTTGGGGGGATGTGTACCAGTGTTGGTTTGCACCCTCAGGGATTTCATGTAGCCGTCCCCATTGGGTGCTTTTGAGGGCCAAGCAGTAAAAGTGAAAGCAGAATCTTGGAAGCCTGTGGTAAAGAAGAGATTCCATGCCGTATTTCAAGAAGCACATGTCCTCAACTGCAATTGATTTGTGCCTGTGGAAATGTTAATCTAGTGCTGCTAGATCTTCTGCATTTCAAGGATAGTTGAAATAGCTCTCTGTTTTTATATATTTGCAAATAAATCCCCTAAATCAAAAATAATACATCATTAGAGACCAAATAGAACACATCTGTGATGTAGACCAGACGAGCCTATGATCACCCATTGGAGACTTCTCTTTCATCCCTTTTGATATCTCACCTCCAAGTTCCTGCCCCTTCTTGTCTTGATTTTCAATCTATAAACTGCAGAGAGGTTCCTGATAAATGGAATAAAATTATCTTGAATGGGTGGCAGAAGTAAGGTCTTTACTGTGATCTGAGCTCTACTGTGGTACCTGTAAAATAATTATCCCTTATACTTGGCCAAGTAGTAATAGCAGTTGCCTCTTCTGTGTACTACATTTCTAAAATCATAAGTCTCCTGTTCTTATTGTGGCCTGGTTTCTAGAGAAAGGAAGATGAAAAAAAGCCAGTCCTGCTTCTCCTGTGACACAGGGGTCTGTAGGCTCCATGGATGGGACAGCCAGCATAGACTAGGAAGGGAAAATATTGATCAGGAGACTTGTCTTGCCTGCAGGCTAGGTAAGTTCCTAATCAGGATGTGTTCAAGCAGGCAAAACACCCTTTGTGGAGGTTGCCTTTCAAGTTTATCGTATGGGATGTGGCTTGAATTAGAACTAACACATTTCTTAGATTCCTTCCCCAATTTACAAAAGAAAGGTATCAATTTTTGTAGCTCAAATTCTAGAACTCAAGTCACTTTCTAAATATCACAGTTTTAATTTCTTGAAGCCTCGGGTTCTGGAGTAACTTACTCTATTTATAGATGGCATTTTGATCATGACTGTGCTGTGTAGGACATTAAAACATGTAGTAGGTGATCAACAAACACTGTCAATTTCAAATGTGATTTATGCCTGCAGGTCTGTTGGAGTCAGAATATTTAAGAACAGATTAAATTAAAATGCCACCTGCCAAATTTCTAAAACCAAGGGAAAAACATATTTATGGAATAATTGGAACAAGAGATAGGAATGTAAGCACAGAGTATAAAGACCAGATTTGATTCAATCTACTTAAATTCAACATGTATTAATGAGCGTCTAGTCTGCAGAGGTTCTGTGCTAGGTGGTATGGTGGTTATGTGAAATTTAAGTGCAGTTCTGGCCTGAAAAATTAAGTTGCCTATTATTTTTCCTTTGTCCTTGTGATGCTAGAAACTTTAAATACAGTGCTCATAAGGCAAATACTGTGTAAGGACATAGAAATCATTGGGTTCATACTTAACACATTAAGGCAAAATAGTCCTAGAAGCTGTATTTCAGGGATATGGTGTTGCCACTTTTACCAGCCTGGAGTGTAAAGTCTGTGGAACAAATGGAAGGGTCCAGGAGGGCATCCAGAGAAGCCACATGAAAAGGAGGCATTGAGAGTAGCCCCTTTCCTAAGAAATGTATTCATTAGGAAGGAAGGAGGTAGTTCCTTCCCGCATATGAATGGGGACAATTATTCCTAGAATGGTCTGCATCCAAAATGAGGATTCTCATCCTAACTTGTGGCCACAAGTAGTGTGGAAATCTGAGTGGAGGGAAGGTCTGCCTCGGCGAGGCTCCTTGTGCGGGTAACACTAGAATAAGAGGAAGTTTTAGTAATACTAGAGGTGTTGCTATGGGCACTGAGGCATAGGAGCCAGATACAGTGGAAGAAAAATAATGAAAAATGCTGATTAGGAGCTCAGAGAAAGGAATGGAACATTTGTGCTCAACAATAAAATGTAATGCTCTGTTAATCTATTTCTTGGCTGTCCTTATTCTGTAGGTTTTTAAAATACACTTTTGTTCCTCATTTAGTTCCTTACACTATATTTCTTCCTTTCTCATCACTTTTCCTATTTTGACACTGACTTTAATTGTGAATAGATGCAACTCTGCAAGGACCTGAATATGAAATATAATGTCAGCATCAAGAGAATCAACGCTTTTTGCTCCATATGAAATCAAGAATGTCAGATATGGATAGTGCATATTAGAACCATCCCCAGCAGAGGCTCAGAAAAGGTTCACTGTCAAAGCAATGCAGAGTTCCTGAATTTCTGGGGTAGAGAAATGCCTCATGCCCTTAAATATACATGCTACAGATTTAAATATGAATACATATGTGTGTATGCAAAATTCATCCCATCTATTTATGTAGATTTGGCAAAAGAGAGATTAGACCTGAATGACTTTGTTAGCTATTTGTCAGTGATGTTCCAATTAGTTTATAAATAGAACTTCCCATTTTGTCCCCCAAAATAAGAGAAATTAAAAAGTATTTTTCCCAAGGTCTCTTCATTTTCTTTGATCATCTTTAAACCTTGCTGTCTGTAACATCCCGTACTTCTGTTTCCCCACCTTGTCACTTTACTCCCTCCTTATGTCACTTCTGCATAATGGAAAATCTTCAGGCTCCATTCTACCATCCCAATTCAGTTTAGATATGTTCAATACTCCTTTTCTGTTTCAACTCTGTTTCCTTAATTCTACAAGTTGGTTATATTTGGTTTCCTGTATTTGTGCACTTTACTCTTCATAAAAAAAAAAAAAAAAACAGTTGGCATCTTAAAACAGTGTGTTGATATTAACAGCTGTTAATGGATACCTGATTTATTTCCATACTTTGCACGTTTAGGATATACGGGTTCCCAAATGTCCTCTCCACTCTTTCACACTAAAAAGCCTTCCTGTTATTAGTAAGTTGTCATCAGTGTTGATCTCACTATGGGTGAAATCCAGATCATGGGATGAAGCAGCGTACTTTAGATAGTGGGGGTTCTGCAAACAGAGGGTCAACATGATGAGGAGAGCAACTATCCCATCAACTTTCCCTGAGAGCAGCTTGGTTTTGGTATCTAGGCTGCAAAGGACAAAATGGAACACCTAAACTTTGATGCTCCAGGACATGAACTTATCCCCCAACATTACCTATCCTCTGAGGAAATAAATGAGCCCAGGCAGGGAGTACATGTGGCTGAATGCCATGGGGGCCACTGCTATCAGGTGGCACAGATTTAATCTCCAGGCGCAGAGCTGCTGATTTGATTTAGGATAGCAGTTGTTAAGAGCAGAAGGAGCTGCTGGCACAAATGGTGGCCCTCTCGGCCAAGCATACTTTCCAACTGTCCTGGATTTAGGAGGAAGGGAAAAAGAGCCACAAGGGGGAGAGAGGGAGGGAGAGAGTATGGTAGCAGACCTATTGAAGAGTTGGGCTGTAGCTCACTCAGAGGAATTCCATTAAATGAACTCATCCGTCATCTTGCCTTTTATTGATGAGTGGCATTGCTTGGTGGCAAGTGACATAGCAGAACAAATAGCATCAGAGTCCTGGCTCCTGTTCCACAGCACACACAGACGCGTGGGCCCCCAAACAATGAGTCATTACTTATTACATCCATTATTAACTCAGCTCAGCCTCATTAGGCTTAGAAATTGAGGAGAGAAAAAAATTAGAAGCTAAGTAACACCAAGTACCCACACATTTAGGGAGATAGGGGGTGGTGTAGGAGAGACAGTGAACAAGTGAAGGACAGTTACAACCAGCAACTCAGCAATCATGACATTTTCAAATCCTGAGGGTCATGGATAGTTGATTGTGTGTTTTCCTTTTTCTGACATGATTGGGTTGAGGTCTACATTTTAAAGGAGAGGGGCTGAGGCTGAATATAGGAAGGATGTCATTTGCTAACACTAGCCCTTCAAGATAGTTTATTAGGAGTGGTATAGTCCCTTTTTTAATGGATGCTTGGAGGTTGCTATATGCTGAAACCCATGTGCATGATTGTATCTTCTAAAGAGGCTTCTAGAAGTAACAGAGATGACCTGCTTCTGCTGTAAAGCAGCGTGCCAGCTAACAGTATTGCAAGAATATAGGAATCTTCTTGGTATAGTCTCTCTGTCTACCTGTGCTATCTCAAAGCTGCCTGCTGTACCCAAAAGTAAACATGTTTGCTGGAGCTTAAGTGCTCTACTATAGAATCCAGATAATTAGAAGAGAGAACTACTTCCATATTTTAGCAATACTCCACAATGATGGAAATTCTATAAAGAGGAATGAGAACTAGTTCTTTGGAAAAGATTATCTACTGGGACAAAATATGGGCACATGTTTAGAACAACTTGTGGAAGAATTTCTTACTTTACTATTAACGATGAGTGCAATGGTTTCATGTGACACCACGTAAGACTGATCAACTCTGTCTGCTAAATTTCCTAGTTAGTTCAGTCAAATATTGGCTATGTATATTTTTTTCTCCTTAAATATTAAAAAAAAACTATTTTGCCCATGTGATCATGACTTCCTGATTTTGAATACATAATCAGTATGTTTTCTAGGCTTTCAAATACTTCTTGAGTGAAGTTTTTAAAGATTTCAATCTTTTAAAACAGTATAAAATAGATTTCTTGGGTATTCTCTTTGAGTTGATAAAACTCTTGTCTGAGTTAATTGAAACATATAGTAATGTTTATTAAGCATTTTATACACATGCGCACACACACACACACACACTAGATTTTTCAAAGTGTATTTGCAGACTGGCAGTTGATAAGTTTCAAGGTTACCAAGAGAAGGGAAAAAATTTGTATTTAACACAAAGTTTGAAGTTCTTCCTTTTGTAGAGTTATTATTTGCTACAATAATGTTCTGTACAGGAAATAAAGGCAAAAATGGTCATCAAAATTGGTTGAATATACAGGTAAACAAATGAATGCATGTCAATATTAACTGTCCCTCTGTGGCTTAATAAGTCTACATTTAATTACTCATTTGGAAAAATGGCTTTAGAATTTAGACTTATATACACTAACAGGTTGTTGGATATGGAGTTTGCACATATTTTAACATCTCATAAAAATAAATGATTTATTCAATTATGCATTCATCCAGCTATCTAATGTGGCCTTATTTCATGTCCACTATGGTTATGAAATTATGAGCAGTAAAACCACACTGTAACTATTTACCCTATAAACAGTGTCATTTCTCTCCTGAGCCTAGTATTAAAGAAGAAAAAGGGGAGGAAGAGAAATATATATGTACATATTTTAGTTTGTCTTGGTAATTTTGAAATTTGTTTTTGATTAGCTATTAAAACTTAACAAACTTTCAAGGGTGCCTGGGTGGCTTAGTCAGCTGAGTGTCCGACTTTGGCTCAGGTCATGATCTCATGGTTGATGAGTTCGAGCCCTGTGTAGGGCTCTGTGCTGACAGCTCAGAGCCTGGAGCCTGCTTTGGATTCTGTGTCTCCCTCTCTCTCTGCCCCTCCCCCACTCATGCCCTGTCTCTCTGTGTCTCAAAAATGAACATTTGAAACAAAACTTAACAGACTTTCATTTTGTTCTCCTTTAGAATGGATCAGGCATTTATCTGTTGGCCATGGTTTGCATGAAGAATGGTTTAGATATAAATGATATTCGCTTTTTGGTTTTGTTCTGGAGCAACTTCTATTTCATAGTTATTTTGTCATTTGGATTTCTACCACTTTTAGACGTAGGAAGGATATGGATCTACCAGTTTTATATTTCTGTAAATCTGCATTGTATTAACTCTGCCCTTTGGAGTAACAGGATAAAACTATTCTATCAGACCTCCCTTAAAACTATTTCAAGATAATTACTATGTCTCAACATTCTCCTGCTTTCCAGCTTATGAACACTCCATTCCCTCAACTGCACTATATGAGAAAGTCCTTTCAGACCAAGTCAGCACAGAGAGAATAAAATTTTCTCAGTATGAATGTAGTAGTAACTCGATGGCTTCATCTGCTCTTACACCCACCTCCTTTTCCAGGCAAATAGATTTGTGGATTGTACAGGGGCCCTTCCTTGCTATTCCTGTAGTTCAAGCAGGCCAGACCCATTGGGTAGCTATTAAGAGCTGGTAAAACATGTTCTTAATGCTAAGCTGCTTTTCCAATGATGATGTCATGTGCCCTAGAGGCTACCATCGTAACTGACAAAATTTTCCTGTTATAGCTAAAGATTTCTTTGCCAAAGAACCCAGCTCGTATTCAGTTCATCTTATTTTCCACTAAAAAAATGCCACAGTGTTTTCCTTTCTATTCCAGAAGATTTTTCTGATTTATTGAAGAGAGATGCCCTTCTCCTACCAAGAGTGCCTTATGCTGCAGAGCAGAACTGACACATGTCCTCATTTTTCACATATAAACTCCAGTAGTATAGATTTTCACCTGATTTTCTCGTTGATACCACCTCTTCTTCAGACTCACCCTGACCTGAAGAAAGCTGGGACACACACACACAAAAAGTGAGTGACATTTTACTACCATGTAATCAATAATCTTCTACCTCTGACTCCGACCCTTGTCTCCCATCAAGTTTAAACGCAAATCTCTCTCGAAGGTGAACTTGTCCCCTGTCCAGTATATTGCCAAGGGCATGTAGTGGTTGCTCATGTTTTTCACAGACTGTGCATCTTAGCTCTTGTGAATTCTCCAAGAAAATGTACTTTTAATGAGAACTCCAGCAGTTATGATATTCAGGGGATACAACTTAGACCCTCTCCCTGAAATCCCTCACACATATCTGACAAAAGCTATAAACCCTTTGGTCTCAGATATTATGAACCCATTTGGCAATTGCCTTCTACTTCAAGGATGCTCTTGAAGCATAGTGTGCACTTCCCGTCAAAGCTTTTCTGTATCTGACACTAGTCTGTGGTGTACAGGACATCAGCCTCCTTGCATTTGGTTCTAGTGGGAGGCCCATCCTTTGTTACAGTATAGCAAATGCAGTTAAGTTACCTTTTAAGGCATGTCACTGCCTGATCTGATATATAAATTCACTTTCCTGGCTATGCAGGTTGAACTAATGTCACTTTTGCCCAACAAAATTCAAAGCTTTTCCACTTTACATCTGGAAACTATAGAGAAAATAGAATTAAAGTATGGATATTTTGATGTTCAGTATAGCAAAGCTCAAACCTAATTTTTGTTCCATAGGTAACTGCCTGTGGAAAAAGCAGGCGCATTTACTCACCCCAGTAGAGAGCCAGAGAACATATGGCAAAGAGAGATTCAGTGCTGTGATTGAGTGGGTTTTTGAATGGGACTTAAATGCCCTATAGGATTAGCTACAGGCAAGGGCTGAGTAAGTGCCTGTCTGCTGGTATGATTGAGGGGTGACAGGTAATCTCACTGCCCAAATGTATGCATATCCCCTAAACCACCATGCTGATGTTAGAGAATCATTCCTTTGGGTATTATTTCTAAAATGTCTCTGTAAAAATGCAAATACTTTACCTAGAAGTAATGGAACATTAAGCCATTTATAGTCATTTAAATTTTAGGAAGGCTTATAACATTGACACAGAGCTAGAGTAAATCCAGGAAAACAGGATATATAAAAGAATTATTGATTCAGAAGACGAAAAGTAGTACCTCCAAGAAGGCGATGAAAAGTTGGGGATGGGAGAGAGTCATACCTCAGAGACAACCATACTTCTTTGCTAGGGCAATTCAAGGACCCGTAGGTAAAAAGGGGAAGTGAAACATCAATAATACCTTTCCAAAATTTGCTAAATTCCTTCAAATCTGCTCCTGATACTGTCAATTAAACCAGAACCGAGGACTTTGAGCATTTAGGTCATGTTAGGAATGGTTGATTGTTGACTGGAAACAGCCCAGTGACCAGGAATCTCAAATCTTAAATTTGCCCTTGGAAATCTGAAAGTATACCTGAGGCTCCTTTATTTAGTGGAAATAATTGGTAGACATTTCCCTCAGATATTATCTTCATATTGTCATTATCATTTTCTTCATTGCCCTTCAGAGTGTAAAAGAAAAATAATAAATTGAACCATTGAACCAGATGGAGTTAAACAGACTTTATTCAAGACAATTACAATAAGGGAGATTGAACTCCATTGCTATTGAAAGAAAAGGGAGAGGGTGTGTGTGTGTGTGTGTGATGAAAACTAAGATTTAGTGTTAGCAACCTTCAAATATACAAAGCCGTATTAATTGTAGTGACCATGTTTTACACTATCTCCCCATGACTAAGTTATTTTATAAGTGGATGTTTGTACATTTCGACCCCCTTCACCCTTTTTTCCTACACACACCCCTTGCCTCCAGCATCCACCAATCTATTCTCTTTTCTGTAAGCTTTTGGTTTTTTGAGGGGCAAGAGGTTGGCTTCTGTTTTGTTGTTGTTGTTGTTACTGTTTTCCTTAAACTCCACATATAAGTGAGATCATACAGTATTTCCTGTCTTACTCAGTGTAATGCCCTCAGGATCTACCCATGTTGCAAATGGCAAGATTTCATATTTATGTGGCTGAATAACATTTCATTGTATGCATGTCTCTGTATATATTGTGTATATATAAAGAAATTGTGATATATATATATATATATACAGTATTCCTTTGTATGTGTATGTTACATATATATATATGTATATACATACATACGTAGGTGTGTATATATTTGTCACACTTGTGATTTGTCACAGTGAATTGTCACAATAAACTATGATTGTCACAGTTTCTTTATAGATTTCTTTGTATATACATATATACAATCACAGTGTCTTTATAGATTCACCCATCGATGGGAACTTAAGTTGTTTCCATATTTTGGCTATTACAAATAATACTGCAGTGAACATGGGCAAGCGTATATATGTCTTTGAGTTAGTATTTTCTTTTTCTTTGGATAAATACCCAGAAGTGGAATTGCTGGATTGTATGGTAGTTCTATTTTTAATTCTTTTTGAAGAAACTGCATAGAGTTTTCCATAGTAGCTACACCAGTTTACATTCATTCCACCAACAGTGCACAAGGATTCCCTTTTCTCCACATCCTTACGGATACTTATTTTTTCTTTTTGACAGTAGCCATTCTAACAGGTATGAGGTGATATATTATGAGACTATTTTTAAATGCTGGGGAGAGCTAATGGAAAAGTGCTGGAGGACCTTGGGTCTGGAGGGATTGGTTGGTGTGATTAGGTCTTGTCTGTTTGCTAATCCTCCCTTATTGAAATTAGGCTCCCACTCTCTCACTGTAACTTGGAGTTAGGGAGTGTGGTCTCCTTCAACGATTGCAGTTCAAAGGACTGGCACCCAGCTCCTTGAGAAAGACATTTCTGGGTTGTAGAAGATTTGCATCTCAAAGGGACAGAGAAAGAATTTAGGATTACAAGTTTCCTAAAGTAAATGCTCTAAGAAAAGGGAGGACCTTTTAGTCAGGAAGAAACCTGTCTAAAGTTTAGTCAAGCTGAGGGGAACATTAAGGCAGTCTTTGTGAAGTCATTTCCAAGTTAGTTTATTCATATTTTCCTACAATTTGATCTCAACTTACTCTCTCAACCCCCCCCCCCATTTATTCTGGGTACACATTATTTATTTATATATGTACACACAACAGTGACAATTGATTATATTTCATTGATCTTTTTTGTGTGTATATAACACTTTACACTTATGAAGTCGTATTTTTCTTTTTCAAATACATCATATTATTTAATTTGATATTTTTTCTTTGCTGTAAACCTGAACCAAACAGGCATTGTGTTTATTTTGCAGCTGGAGCCATAGTTTTGAGACCACAGGAGTTAGTCCATATTTTATGCATTCCAAGGCCATTATTGCTCAGTCTTTATTCAGCCTCATTCATGTCATCTTTTAATTTGATCTCAAGACTATCTTAATTCCAAACCCAAGGAGAGCAGATGCCAGTGGGGCCAGAAGAAGTAGCTAGAGGAAGGGGGGTTATAAAAGGTGGGGGATCCCCTCATATTATTCTCCAGGAGCTGGGTTTCAAGTTCTTGGCAAGTGACTGCTTGAGTGTCTTACAGTGCTAATTAGTGCTGAAAAGAATAGAAGAAAGTGGAATGATTGACAGCTGCCCTACACTGGCAGTGTCAATGCCAGTTAACAGATGCCACTGATCAGCTGCTTTCAAATTGTTTTCATAAGTCTATCAGAATAACAGAAAACTTATTTTTTATGAGTTTAGACTCAAGCAAAACAGCACTTTCTCTAAAGAATGTACATTTAATATTTTGTAATCCTTGGCCATTATTGCCTTTGCCAGTGATTGCTAATTTTCATGGACCCCTGACTATCAACAGTAGCAGCTACAAAATTTAATTGGGCACCTACTGTATGCAAGACTCTATGGTGAGAATTCAGTAGCATAAGAAGATGTAGACAGTTTTACTCTTGGCTTAAAACCAGATAAGAAAACCATAATATTACACAAAAATAAAAAGCAACATTTACTAAGCACCAATCACAAGAATTACTGAAGTTATTAAAAATGGGACCCTGATGGGCCACTTCTACAATTTTACTTATTTTCCTCCTGACTGATATTTTTTTTTTTCCTTAGTGTGACATTGCAACATACCTCTTAAAGCCAGAGAGCTGTTCCTACAGGAGTCATTAATTGTTGTTAATTAAAGAAGCTTTACTCTTGCCCTCAAGCAAAGAGAGTCGATTTTGAATGAAAATGCCTGATCTGGAAAGTGAAGGGTCACATTAGGTGGTTCTTGCAAGTTAAGTCAGAAGTCTACTCATGTTAAGAATTTTAGTAATACTGTCATAAAAATAAAGTAATAGCAACGTCTTTTATTTTTATTCTTAAAGTTTATGAAGCTTGTATATTTCCATATATTCATGTCATTCTCCTAGAAATTCTATTCTGGAATGGCTTTCTTTTAGAAATGAGGAAACTGAAACTTTAAGGTTGTAAGGTTGGAGCTAAGGATCAGCATCCATGGTGTTTCCAAGACGTCGTACTATCACACTGTGTCTAAAATAACAAGACTGGAAACCATATTTACTGAAGAATAAATTCTAAGACCTTATGGATCATGACCTAAACAAGACCAGTTTCAGACATAATTGTAAATTTGGAACAGCTTTTTTTCAGCAGCCCTAATTCCTATTCTGCACCTACCCTTCTTCTAGCCTTTGATCTTCTGTATTTCCCCAATCCCACCTGTCACCTCTCTCCAGGTGGAATGCCTTTATTGATTCATCTTTTTTGACAGAGACAAAGTAGAAGATGGGATGTACATCCTGGAGAAATTGCCTGATATCATTGCGTAGCTGCTGTGTGTTTCTACATAATCTTTCTCATCCAGAGTAAGGAAAGAGACTCTGTAAAGGTTCATGTTAGGGACTCACTATCAAATTCTCTTTATCCTTCACTGTTCCATGAGAATTAGAATTAGCTCCTTTTGGGAATCTCTGAGACACACACATCAAGAATTGACTTATCTCCTCTATACTCTAGTAGCACCCTAGACTTACCTCTGTTGCAGCACAATGTGTTACATACATTTACAACATTTTCACACTGAATGTGAGAGCTTTAAGAAAAGGATTCTGTCCTCTTTATCCTGAGCACCATACCAGGTACATTGTAAGTGCACAGGAAATAGTTTCCAAGTGATAGACCATCCTAATATTATCCGATCCCATCTCAGTTATACTATGTAGTCACCAATTCCTTGTAACATCTAAATCAGAATATTGTGTTTATTAAGGAAATTCACATGCATTCTTATTCCTGGAAAGGGCTCTTAGGAAATCGTTTTTAAAAGTCTGACAAAAGTAAACAGCGGAGACTTGAAATTACCAAGGAAATCTTTGTCAATGACACATAATTTCCAAATCAGAGTAGGTGAGAGCATACATCTCTTATCTAATCACTCTGGAATGTGCCTGAAACGAATAAAGAAGATAAACTATTATGGTCCAGATGTAGCTGCACTTTAGAGCTGTTATTTTAAGATTCCTCAGTATAAAATGAACTAGATGCACATATTAAATTATTAACAGGCTAGCTTTATAAGCCTGAGCCAAGGTGCAAACAACTGGGAGAAGAAAGCTATGAAACAAAGTAGATCAAAGGATGTGATTTGATCAACACTTTCTCAACAGCCTTTCAGTTTTTCTTCTCCTTGCATCAAGGAGCTTTTAGTTGCAATTACAATCAACTGAGTGAAGCAGTGTTCAGACCACCTGGCAGCAGGTAAAGTATCACTGGTTCAAGCGCAAATACATCTAATTTGGTTCTATTTATCTGGGTGGTAGGGCATATTTTTTAAGATTCACTTTTGCTTCTCCTAAGACCCGTGCCACCCCAGCAATTTGAAGCCATTTTCAAATGAACTAAATCCTACTTCTAAATGTGATTAAATAACATTGAGTAAGCAATTGAAACCTTTTCTTTCCAAATTCAAATCTCAGAATTGGAAGAAATTCTGTCTGAGATTTAGCCTAGTGATTAAAGAGCCAGGAAAAATGCTGACCTTACAGAAAAGAAAAATGTATTGATGTTTGTATTTATATATTTTAAATTATTGCCATTTTTACAAATAAGCTGTCCTGATTGCCCTCTCAACAGTCTTGTGAAGTGAGACCAGCTTTAGCATCCTTGTTTTCTATCTGAGCAAACGTTAGCTTATTGGAGTATGTGTAAGCCATTTATCATAGAAGCCATGTTAAGTACTAACAGAAAGAATAGGTTATTTCTTGAGCCAAGAGGAATGATCAAAAGTGATGATGGTAGTTACATTTGGGCACATCAGAGGAACCTTGAGACAGGGTATTTACTGAAACTTTTGGATGAAGTTTGAGGCAGCATGCAAAGTATTTATGGACTCCTAGCAGCATGCAAAATATTCCCCAACTGCATCACTAAGTATTTTATCAGAAAAACAAGAACCACTGAGAATGACATATTCATCTACACATACATATATGGAGACAGGTGTGGGGAGACAGACAGACACATGTCTAATAGGAACTTGGCCATATTCAATTTTAAGAACTGATACAAGGTTGTTTTCTTTGCATCTGAGCCTGGAAATCATGCCAAGGAGCCAGGAAAGGATGATAGGTAGTAAAGTAGGGTAAGGGAAAGACAAGCTAGAAACCATGAGGATGAAACAGAACTCACAGGATGGGTTGGAATTCATGTTTACCTCTTTTACTTCCAAGCCTCAAACTTCAATGATGTGGGTAATCTTACGGAAAATCTCATGGAACAAAATACATACATGCTTCAGAAGTTGGTAAAGCTACAGAGGAACCAGTGACTGCCCCACCCACACTATCAAGAGGAGCCCACTCATCAATAAGTACAGTGCACATGAGTTACAACAGTTCTTGGTACTCCTGCACTGACCTTCCATACTTAAAATTTCTATTTTTCGGTTTCCAAATCTCGATGTTGTTGAAGCCCATCCAATCTTAGGACTAAGCAGGGAAGGGAAGTGTGGAAAAACATAGTTCCAGTTTAGTTATATTGAACTGATAGATATCTATTACACTACCATCAGAGATGTTGTGTAAAATGCATACAAAATTTTATAAACAACAAAGCTAATAAGCAATATCAGGGCCAGGAATATTTATTCTTTTATTGACTATTAAATATAAGTGCTATGATAAAAAGTTGAGCATACATAAGTTTTCAGGAGTCTAACAGTGCATTTAGCAGACTAATACTTTTAGATTCAAGGAAGATTTATGATAAGCTTGAGGAAAAAATGACTCATAAAATAAGAATTGAGGCTAGGTTAAAAATGGGTAAGATGAGGGCAAGGACAAATGATTTTCTCAAGCCGTGGATCCAGCTTCTAGCTTCACCAATAACTTAAATATATAAATATAAATGACCAATTTGTTGAAGAGCATTTAATAACACTATGGAGATTATCTTCTAGGAAAGGTGAACAGGACATCACTGGATCATAAGGAGATAGAAATGAGGAAAACAATAGATGAATGAGGGGGGAAAAAGACAACAAAAACAGAGGCTTGACTTCTAGCTAAATATTGATTAAATAAAAACAGTGATAATGTTTTTAAAAGCTTTCCCATTAAAGAAAATGATTACTTTTTTAAAAATTGGTTACCAGATTGAGAGTCCTTCCCATTTTGAGCTTGCTAAGAACTATATTCATAAAATAATTCTTTTATGAAAATATTCTCTATATATTGAAATGGTGTATATTTTTGAAAGTTTATTTGATCTCTTGTATAAAATTGTCTGGAGCTAATCTCTTCTTTCTGGGTATTCTAAAAACTCATGAAAATTATTTCATAGATACAAGACTATTTAGGGTTTCTATTTCTTTTTTATTCTATTCACATAAATTTTTCTACAATGGTATCTATTTGTCTGTCTTCAAATTTTATGGCATATAATTATACAAGGTATTATCTTTTAAGTCTCTATAAATCTTTAAATCTTAGCTTCATAGTTCTATATTATTTCACTTTGCTAATATTGTTTATCTGTGTCTTTTCTGTTTTACTTCATTGTTCTCATCATAGATTTGTATATCATATTAGTTGTATAATAAAATTTTGATTTTCTTGAACCTCTGTTTTCTATTGTCTATGTTATTAAATTTTGTTTTGTTATTAAGTTTCAAAATTTTCCTGTATTTTAATTACCTCTTTCCTACTACTTTTCTTGGCTGTTGTTCCTTTTCAAGGTCTTAAGTTTGTTTTTTAAAAAAAAAAAAATTTTAACGTTTATTTATTTTTGAGACAGAGAGTGACAGAGCATGAACAGGGGAGGGGCAGAGAGAGAGGGAGACACAGAATCCGAAACAGGATCCAGGCTCTGAGCTGCCAGCACAGAGCCCAACGCGGGGCTCAAACTCACGGACCGTGAGATCATGACCTGAGCCAAAGTCGGACGCTTAACTGACTGAGCCACCCAGGCGCCCCTCAAGGTCTTAAGTTTGAATGCTTAGTCAATTTTTGTTTTTCTTTAGCTCAAATATAAGAATTTAAGGCTTAATGTCAATCAAAATAAAGTTTTTTAATTGCATCTCACAAATAATATGGTATATTAACCTTTGGGTTTTAAGAATTGCAAGTTTTTGTTATGACTTTTTTAAACTCAAGAATGATTCCAACTTTTGTTGTTGTTGGGTGGCTCAATCAATTATGCGTCCAACTCTGATTTTGGCTCAGGTCATTGTCTCATGGTGACTAGATGAAGCCCTGGATTGGGCTCCACACTGAGCATGGAGCCTGCTAAAGACTCTCTCTCCCTCTTCCTCTGTCCCTCTCTCCTTCTTGCTTGTGGACACACATGCTCTCTTTCTTTCTGTCACAAAATCATAAAAAAGTCAGTGTACTAATACATACTGGACATTTGATGAGACCAGTTTATCTCTTAATTCATGTTGATTTTTATGTTCAATGTGTACCCAAGAAAAATTTGTGTTTACTACTTGTGGTTAAAGACTTATGTATATGTTAAGTAGATGAAGATTGTTAATTGTATTGTTCAGAATATCTGTAGCTTTAATTTGAAAGTGCAGGGAGCTGATTAACTTTTGAGTTTTTAAAATGATTTTGAAATAGTAGATTTGCCAATTTCTTCCTGTTTTTCTGACAAAACCTGTATAATTTGAGGATATTTTGTTAGATGTATGCATTGTTATATCTACTTAATTAAACGTTTTATTATATACTGGCCTTTAGATATCCCTGGTAACAAAATAATTTTAAAGTCTACTTTTCTCAAGATAAATATAATTATATTTGCTTTCCCTTGATTAATATTTGCTTATTGTGTCTCTGTCTTATTCCTTTCAGTGTTTACAAAGTCTCATGTTTTAATTGTATCTTTTAAAAATGCCATATAGTTATATTTTCTTACCTATATTTTAATCTAATTTTACAATATCTTTTACATGGTAGGAGTTTTATGTTTTATTTTATTTTTAATTTTTTAAAATATATATATGATCTATAAATATGTTTAATATTTATATATTTTCATTTTTCCATATATTGACATATTTGAACATGCTTCTATCCTCTTGAACATTTGCTTATTCTTATTTTCTATCTTTTTTTTCTCTTCTCTTGCTTTTACTTAAATTAACTAAGATTTATTTGATCTTATTGTTCATTTTTAGATTTTACATATTACATTTATTAGTTTATCCTTTTTCTTTTCCATGAATACTTAAAGTCTAAAGAAAAGAAAATATTTTGTCGCACTTCCAGGAAGTATAAGAATCTTTGAGTAATTTTTTTCTGATCACTCACTCCTGACTATACTATTCTGTACAAACATTTTAGTACTTTCCATGTCCATTTTAATTCCACAAATGACAAATTTTTTATATGTGTACACAACATAGACACAAGTGTGTATAGTCTAGACACTACTTCTATCTAAATCTCAAAATGTGCTTAGATCAAGCCTATTGATTAGAAATACATTTGGAGGACATTTTCTGGCCTAATTCTGTTTTTATGTTAATGCTAATTCCTTCTTGAAAGAGAATTTTGATGCAAACACATTTCTAAGTTAACAATGTTTTCTCTCAAAATATAGAATGTCTTTTTCCATTGTCTTTGGCTACCAGTCTCTTTATTCTCTAGACCTATTAATTTCTCTTTGATATTTCTATTTTTTATCTTTATTCATTTACTTATGAGCACTATTGTCTTTGCTTCTTCAGACACACCTACTTCTTGGCTTCTCTAATTTTGTGCTTGTTGATCTTTACTTGTGGACTGGTTGGATGGTAGTAAGTCATGGAAACCTGCACGTATACTTTAGGGATATTTTCCTCCAGGTGGATTTGCATATGCTTCCTCTGGGCACCAGAGAATTCTTATCACATCAGTTTAGTCCCAACTAAGTAGTCTAGTGTAATATAGGTGTTCTGAGCTCAATTTCCACCTCACTGGTTGACCACGGCTCAGTATCCAGATCTCTGTGATGCTGCTGGCATTTACTTTCAGGGCAACCAAGCCATTTGTCTGCCTACCTCTTGGCACTTAACATTTTGCTTCTGCCTCTGTATACAGCTCACATTATTTTCTTTTTCATTTTCCCCCTCCCCCTTCCCTTTCCCCCTTTTCTGTTTTCCTTTCCTTCCTTATTCTGGACATCAGGGAACTTACAGATATCCTCTAACTTTTAAAATCCCAGTAATAAATGTGTTCCAGTTTTAAAGTTCCCTTATCCAAGATCTAATGGTTCAAGATAGGAAGGATCCTTCCTATTACTTATATAACTTCTTGACAGTTCAAACTAAGGATAGATCATTTTATTTGATTCTATAATCTTCTCAATTGTTCCTTTGAAAAAAGCTTTCTTCTATTTTTTTTCTGCAAGAGATAAAGTAGCAGTAGTAGTAGTAGTAGTAGTAGTAGTAGTAGTAAAGCAGAAAGGGAGAGCAGAAAGGGAGGGGCATCCCGTATTTTTGTTTATTTATTTATTTTTATTTTTTTATTATTTTTTTATTTTTTAACGTTTATTTATTATTGAGAGACAGAGACAGAGCATGGGCATGGGAGGGGCAAAGAGAGGGGAGACACAGAATCCAAAGCAGGCTCCAGGCTCTGAGCTGTCAGCACAGAGCCTGACGCGGGGCTCGAACCCACAAATCCCGAGATCATGACCTGAGCTGAAGTCCGACGTTTAAGCGACTGACCGCGTAGGCGCCCCTATCCTGTATTTTAATCAGTTCTTTAACTGCAAATAATTCATGGGGAGCAGGTACCAGAGGAAGTATTGATAAAAGCTTGTGTCTGAGCAGAGAGTTAGAATGGACACTCCTCTGAAAGAAGATCACCATTAAAAGAAACAATCAAACATAAAATTATGATTAGCACTCGTTGTGAATTCCTTAATTTCTATGCTCTAAACTATTCTCCTGGGTGTTCCTCAAACTCCTTCTTGGTACTGAAATCCATGCACTTGGTCTTTCAACCTGTAAACTTCAGTGTCATTTAATACCATGTCCTGTTTTATTGTTTGTTCTTTGACCCTGAATGTGTGTGGATTTTTATTTTATTAAAAAACTTTTAAAGTGTAGTTGACATACAGTGCTACATTAGTTTCTGGTATACAACATAGTGATTCAACTTACCTGTATGTTATTCATACCATGTCCTGTTGATGCTTCCTTCTTTCCATCTCCCTGCTCATTTATTTATTCTCCATATTCAAGTTTAGTTGTCTCTGATTCACCAGGACAGTCACAACTTAGTCTGCCTGCCTCCCATCTAAAGAAATCACTTACTGATTTTTTTCCCCTCAGGTTCAAATATGATCATGTTGCTGTGCTATTTATTTTATGTCTTTAGTGTTCTTTACTAGTATCTCAGTCTTAGCTCTCTCTTGTCTCCATCTTTGTCCTCCTTATTCTTACGCTCACATACCACACTAGATGCAACTATTTCCCAAAATACCACTGATACATGTCTGTGTGTCACAGATTTTATTAAAATTTTTGGAGGTTGCAATGAAGTGATAATATCACAGTGTACCACAGAAAATAATTTATATCATATAGTAGAAATCCATATTCCCAAACACCAGACTGTTCCCTGGGATCTTTCCCTTTTGTAATCAAATCTGTCAAAGGATTTGTCTAAATAAAGAGTACTTTGCGCTGGGGAGCAATCTTCCGTCTCCTAGAGGGCAGACATGGTTTTCAGCGGTACTTTTTTTCCTCTGAAATTATGGAATATGGAAAGTTTCTTCTCTGCTACTTCTCTCATCCTTTCTCACACACCACACCGTACTTCAAATCACTGTTCTTTTGCCTGTTTGAGAACAGCCTGTGGACTGAATGCCCTTATTCCTCCTCCTAGTCTGGTGAAAGTCATCCCTTGGCCTTGGAATGTTTAATACCACCTTTGTAACACTTCTCTTTCTCATGAACACCCATGTTCCTTAAAGATAGATATTGCTTCCTGGTACCATGCAATACAATAGCTGGAGCAGAGTAGGTATTTTATACTCTTTTGCAGAATGAATGATTTTTGCGTTCCTTAAATTCCTCCAGAGATATATAAGTCGAATTAATACTGCCCTCAGAATAGCATGAGAAGACTCACTTTATTAGCATAATAAAATTTATGCAATCATGAGAAAGTATTATAAAATATCACAAGCACAAGAACACTAAAATATATTTATAAATGCCAGCCCTTTACAATCATTATCGCTAACCTTCACAATAACTCTGAGAAGTGTGGGTATTAATATCCTGATTTTGTAGATGAGCAAATTAGTATCAGATGTATTAAATTGCTAAAAGATGAATTATTTAGAGTTTATGTTAGGATATGGCCTCCTGGAAGAGGGTCTTTTTGATCACAAATCACAATCTTTAAAAAATATTCCTGAATTTACTGTATATCACTTTTTCTTATCTGATTAAGGCTTCAAGAATGCTGGGAGTTTCAAGTGCTATAGTAAGACTTTTATGGTTGACTGGCACAGGGTTGGAGATACCAGTGTCTTATTAAACTTCAGGTAAACAAAACAAAGATGAGGCAGAGCAACCATTTTCAAAAGATGGGAAGGGAATTCTGGTTCCCTGATGATCGATTCCCAGGGTTGAATGTCAGTCTCTGGGTTTCCTACTGCAGTATTATTCTCTGCATGATGTTCTTCAGTGTCTTGGCCAATCAGGTTTATAATTGTACAGAGGAACTGATGTACCTGCCACTTCAGTGAAAACATTATTTCCCAATCTGAGAAATTTGCAGGAGTGACACTGCTTTTTTGAGGATTATCTAAAATTGTCACTTCATTGCCTATATACTTTCATCCCACCTCATTCAAATTTGTTCTGTCTTAATTGCCTATAAAATTTATGGTTAGGAGGGGAAAAGAGGATCTTTCAGTTAAAACAAACCTTTGCCTCAAATCCTGTATGCTTCTTCAGAGTATAAAAGGACCAGTAAGCTTGAGGAACATTGAATAGAGGTAGGTCAGGCAGATTTTTTTAAATATATTCAACAAATACTAAGTAACCTATAACAAATACTTGGTAAGGCCCTGAGAAAATAGGGAATATGCAACGTGAGGGGGGGGCATTATTCTTGCTCTGAATGAGCACATAGGACAAATAGAAAGAGCTTAATGGGTAATTAAAATACAGGTTTACAGTCACTTTGTGAGTGCGGCATGTAGGAGCGAGATGTCTGATTCCCACTGCAAGAGACCTTCCCCAGGCTTGGAGCGTCTATGATGCCTTCCATGAGGTAGTGCTATCTCACCTGAGCACCTCCACAGAGAACTACAAGGAAGAGCATTGTATGAGGAAGATCATGTACGCACATGTGAAAGGTTAATGGCAAGAGATTATGTTAGTTTCAGAAAAATGGAATATTCAGTATGCCTGAGATATGATTGAAGAGCGATTGTGGTCCAGATCAATATACAAAACAAAGGAGGGGTCAGGAGTGAAGAACATTAGAAAAGTTGCCCCTTGGTGAAGGGTGGAGGGGCAATTCCAATACTCATTGCTATCTAATATTATTTACTATTTGAGATTTGAGTCTTTTGTTACCTGTTTTTTTCCCAGAGTCTCCCATTAAAATGCAAATGTAGTTGAAAAGTGTATTAATCAAAACCCCTTTACAAGCTGAGAACTTAGTGGATTTTAGAATAGCTGAGGAGTGTAGGTGGAAAATTGCCAAAGGAAACTTCACCCATTCTACAATTTTGCTGCAGGCCACCTCTCCTTGTAATTATCATACCCCCCTTCTACTCCCTAGGAGGGCCTGTATTAATGCTTCAGTGCCAAGACCTTAAGGCAGGGGCTTCCAGGCTGGCTGGAAGCAAACAGAGAAAATGTCATAAGCACATCCTCAGTAGATTTCCACCAGTTTCTGCAGACTCTGAGATGTGATTCCAAAGTTTTCTGGGTATGCATCCAACTCTGGCCTTCTGAGATTCACCCATCACCAGTCTTTAATCCTTTCAAATGTTTGAAAATGATAATCATATCCCTCTTCCCTTGAGCTGTGAAGATTGCATTTTACTTGGTTCTTTCGTAAATCAATCTCTTCTGACACATAGGCGATGCCTTTGCAACAGATTTACAATTGTATTGTTAATTTAGGACAAGATCAGTGTATACACATTACTTTAAGAAAAAAAATCTAAATGGATAGGCAGGAAGAATAAGTACATCATATAAATACAAAATCATAGATTCTGGATATCTATATTGCTCCTTCATGTATACCTCTTAACTGCAGAGATACAATAGAAAACTCTCAAGATGGGATATATAATTAGTTCACATTAATTCTCAGTATCCACTGTATTCCTTATTTCATGGTTTTCAACAGCTTTTCCAGCTGCCTGTATGGAATTCTGAGCCTAAAGATACACACTTTTTCTGGAAAGGAAGGAATGCTTAATAGGACTTAACAGGCAGGTATTAGAAGGGGGGAGGTGTAGATAAAAGGATAGGAAAGAAGGATGCTGAGTGGGTGGCTTTTGCACATGTTTAAACAGTGCCCGTAGGGACCCCATGAACATGACTTGATCATAATTCATTCTGTCCCTACTCAGCCACCTTCCTTTCTTCCTTTTATGCTAATGACTGGTATGATTCATAATAGGGCCAGGAGAATTTAAGGAGGAATCTAAAATATCTGTTTAGGGATGCCTAGGTGGCTCGGTTGGTTAAGCATCCAACTCTTGATTTCAGCTCAGTTCATGATTTCACAGTGGGTGAGATGGACCCCTGCATTGGGCTTTGCACTGACAGTGTGAAGCTTGCTTGGGACTCACTCTCTCCATCTTTCTCTGGCCCTCCCCTGTTCACATTCTCTCTCTCTTAAAATAAACATTAAAAAAAAACCATCCATTTATGAGTTAGACAAATCTGAGTTTAGTCTTCAGATGGCTATTTTTTCTTCAGACTTGATATATATGTCCAGGACAATGGAAGAGAACCTGAAATTAGAGCAGAATTTTTATGTATTTTATTTATTTGAAACATTTGGCATTGTAGTAGAGATCATTAGGACTCATTATACTTGGGGCACCTGGGGGGTTCAGTTGGTTAAGCATCCAACTGCGGCTTGGGTCATGATCTCGCAGTCCATGGGTTCCAGCCCCATGTCAGGCTCTGTGCTGACAGCTCAGAGCCTGGAGCCTGCTTCAGATTTTGTGACCCCCTCTGTATCTGCCCCTCCCCCCTTGTAATCTGTCTCTCTCTCTCTCTCTCTCTCAAAAATAAATAAACATTAAAAATATTTTTAAAAAGAACACACTATACTGAAAAAGATATCTGTTTGGGAAAAGTAAAATAATCTAAGTACACATTCTTACACATACAAGGAATGTAATTTCCAGATCCAAATTATTTTGACTCTCCCCCATTCTCCTTTCCAAAGCCTTTTTTGCCAGACAAGATCTATGCCTTTGGCTGTTGACTTGATGAAATGAACCAGATAATTGCCAAATTTTTACTTTATTATGTGTCCATGTAGACACAGCCTAATTGGACCATATAATGAAATGTTTAAATATATCCATACATTTTGCACGAAATGAAACCCCACGCCAATCCTCCTCCTAGAACTTGGTCACTAGGGTATTTAAGGATGCACAACTGCAGCTGATGCAGAAGTTCTTTCCCAGATGTTCAATTTGACCTGGGGCAGCTCAATCAAAGTTTGTAAGGTTTCCAACATTCCTAGTGGGAATTTTCGAAAAGGAGGCATATGGATTATTCTGGCAAGTGGATATGCAGACAGAAACTCATGTGCAGTGACTCCAGAACTTGAAATCTCCCTGAGAGCAAGTCAAATAATAACATTATTTGTAACAATAATATTAATAAATAATGGAACGAGCAGTGTTTGTGCTTTTCAAGGAAGTGAATCAACAATCCCAAAGCAATGGGAGTGAAGGAAGTGAGGGTCCCAGCTGAGAGAGCAGAGACACAGAAAGGAGATAGAAAATATAGAAGGAGCTAAAGCCTCATGCATAGCGACTATATGGTAAGGATAGGTAGGCAGAGGTTCAAGGGCAACTCCTCCCTCAAAGATAAATGCCTACATCCCAAGTCAGCTTAATTCCATGTCTTGATGCCAAGATGTCTAAGCTGTGAGGGAAACAAACTCATTTTTATTTTAAAGCTATTAAATTCAAACCAACAGATACTGAGGGTTTATCATGTGGTTAGTGGTGTCCTGGGCACTCTGAAGGAAGGCAGGAATTTAGACCCACTGTTAAAATTAAATGGTTGTGAGATTATGCAAGGAATTTGATTTTAGTCCCATTTTGTTCATCTGTAAAAACAGAGGTATTAAACTTCCATATTTATTTCTTTGATAAAGAAACCATATATGTATACACACATACATATGTACTGTACTCCAGAAGGCTAACCTAATTGTAGGTTAAGATATGTGCAGACATTTAATTATCAGCAAAAACAATGAGCCTGTGCACGATTAAATACGGTGTTATAATGTAGGCAGTGCAATTATTCTAAGAGAGTTCAATGATGGTTAAAAAGGATTTTAGGAGGTTTCCTGAAGGGTGAAGTTTGACCTGAGCTTGGAAGAGCTTATTAGCTTGGGAGGATTGCAGGAGAGTAGTCTCCTCAAGTTGAAAATAGCGAAATGTGAATCAGTGGTACTAGAAGGATGACCAGTTAAACCTGGGTCACAGAAGAATTGTGCTGAGTATGAAAGACTAGAGCAATGGGAAATATGACTGTATGAGGAAGGCAGAATGACAGACTTTAAAGAGGCACCAAGAACTCTCACTCCCATTTCACAATGGTGGAGTGTAATGACCTGATTTTTAAATTCACGAATAGTCTTCACTCGTTGACACTGCCACCTACTCAAAGGCTTCGACCACCACCTTCCTCCTCTTGCCAGGAATCCCTTGATATGTGAGTCATACACTGAAGAGTTACGCAGTTTCTTTCTTCTCCTCCCCTCAATTCAGGCTATGTCAAGGTATGGCTACAGGGGCTGGAGTGGGGCAGAGGAAGGTGGTTACCTTGGGAGCTTAGGAGGAAGAGCTGGGATGTGTACTTGAGAACTCTCTATGGTTCAAATATGATTAAGAAAATCTGCCATGTCCACAGAGTATAGATAAAACTGAACATGGAATCAAAGTCAAAAAGTTGGAAGTGAGACTGGTAAACGGACAGAGCAGACAGGTTAAATGAATGGAAAAGCAGAAAGAAGGCATCTGAGACATGTGCTATGGATTGGGTTAAAAACTAAAATACGTGCCTTCATTAGGAACTAGCCATGTATTCAAAGGGAGAATGAAATCTTTACAAGTTTCTCCTGATAATCAGATACTGTGATATATATGGTAATATATACTTAATTTTTAAGGCGTATTTACATAGTATTCTCATTTTCTTGAACTCTTTGGAACTGTGAAACCATGTTCTCTTTTCTTTTTTTGCCTCCCTAAGCAATATGGTCCCTTTGCTGGCCCCTGTCCCTCTCCTGCTTCTGAAATGCTGGCATTCAATAAGGCTGAAATATAGGGGTTGCAAAGAAAGAAGCCACCTCACTCATCAGGTAGAATTATTTATCCTTTGTGTTTTCATTTTATCAAGTACAAGGCTCTTATCTACTACATATCACTTTACTTGCCAGCACTTGTTTCAGTGTGTATCTACTTCCCTCAGTTCTGAATTCCTTGAAGGCATGGGCCGTTGCTGACAGGAAGAATGAATATTTCCATGGATTAAATTAATGAATACATGCATCAACAAAGGATTGTCTCCACCCAAGTAGTATAGAGGGGTGTGTCAAGGATATATTTGAAACATAGCCCAGTAGCTTAATTCTCTTCAGATTTTCCTTTTTGCCTCATTTCTCTATCTGTATGATTCATCTATGCTTTCATCCTATTATAGGCCACCATCATCTCTTGTCAGAACATCTAAAATCATTCTCTGAATCTATTCTTGATTGTATCCAATCGATTCTGACAGCGTAGATATTGTTTTTAAAAACAAGTCTGTTTTTGCCAAATTCCCACACTACCACAGCATTAAAACCTGCAAATAATCTCCACTATTCTTAGAGTGAAATTAATAATTCTTACCACAATTTAAAAGATTTTGGAGAACAACCCATTAGTGAACCATAATATAATGTTTTAAAAGCAACAGGGAAAAAGGAATAGAAAACACGAAGGAACATCATCCATATTTAGGGTAATTATTAAGCACACACATGCGCATGGATATCGGCTTTCAACATAAAATGTAATTTTTACTTTGGATTATAATTTAGTGATCATAAAACCCTGGCCTCTACTCATCTTGCCATTTTTATTTCCTGCTCTCCTTTGTCTCTTGCTAACCACACTGGTCTTTGCTTGGAAGTTATCTTTTCCATCTTTTCTATCTCAAGGACTTTGTACATTATCCCTGAAAAGCTCTTCTTCAGTCTCTTTACGTCCCTAAATTATCCTCTAATCCATAGTTTAAAGAAAACTTCAGGGAAAATTTCTCAGCTTTAAGATGAGATTAGTTCTCCCTTTTGTATATTATCCTCACAGCCTAAGTGTTTGTTTCCCTAACATGAATTCTTTGTCCCAGTCCGTTATTTATTCAACAATATATAATTATTGTGAAGCAGTTATCGACATCAGACTTTAGTCGTCAAGTTTTAGTACCAAAAAAATGACTGTGTTAGAAATTTCAGCATACTATTATGCTAAGCAAAGTAAGTCAGAGAAAGACGAATACCATATGATTTCACTCATATATCAAATTTAAGAAACGAAACAGATGAACATATGGGAAGGGAAAAAAAGAGAGAGGGAGGCAAACCACAAGAGACTCTTAGTGAGAACAGAGTGAGAACAGAGAACAAACTGAGGGTTGATGGAAGGAGGTGGGCAAGGGATGGGCTAAAATGGGTGATAGGTATTAAGGGGGCACTTGTGATGAGCACTGAGAGTTATATGTAAGTGATAAATCACTAAGTTATACTCCTGAAACCAATATTACACTATATGTTAACTAACTAGAATTTAAATAAAAATTTGAAGAAAAAAATTCAGGGTATATTTTTTTTGTCATGGGGCTTGGTTTACATATGGGATAATAAATTTTGGCAAGTTCAATAGTTATGGATTAATTTCTTCTATTTTATCAAATTAGCTATTTCTAGCATAGACTGCTTTCTGTTTCTCTGTTTAAGAAGCTCTATTTTGTCTTTCTAATTTCCTTCTGAATTCATCTATTCTCTCCTTTAAGCTCTTCTGGGGAATGTGTCTAATAACACATTCTTTTTTGTTTCTTGTGTCACAATTCTTTGGACTTAATTCATGAATCCATCAATGAAAAATATCCATTTTCTGAAACAACAAGTATTTAATACACATTAGTTGCAGAGTGGTAGATGAAGCTACTTTAACAGAAATGTCCCAAAATTATTGATTAAGAAAACAACAGAGAAGTTGATTTCTTTTTCACATAACAGTAGAAGGTGAGGATTTCAGGATGTCAGTGGCTCAACTCTAGGGGCCTAAGCTGATGGAAATTTTGTTATCTTTAACATTTAGTCTCCAAAGTTACTGTGCTCATTGGCATACCCACTAGCTTAGAGGGAAAAGATAGGAAGTTCAGGATCAGAAAACTCATCTTAAATGAAGGGGAAGTTTGCATCTCATACCGTATTTGCTCATTTTCCATTGATGATAATTTGATCATATGAAAGAGAGACTCAGAATCCCAGGTGCAAGTAGAGTTACCATGTTCCATCTTTAACTGTATTGTTGTGTTACTGTGGAAGAAGGGGAAAGCAGATATAGAGACAATTATCAGTCTCTATTATACTGAATTGGAAAAAGGCATGTGAAATGTAAAGAAAAAATGGATGTTGGAGTCTGTAAATAAGATTTTTTTTATTAAAAAAATTTTTTTATGTTTATTTATTTCTTGAGAGAGATACAGAGTGTGAGTGGGGGAGGGACAGAGAAAGAGGGAGACACAGAAAGCTCCAAAGCAGGCTCCAGCCTCCAAGCTGTCAGCACAGAGCCTGATGCAGGGCTTGAACTCACGAGATCATGACCTGAGCCCAAGTCGGACACTTAACCGACTGAGCCACCCAGGCACCCCTGTAATTAAGATATTTAAATGTAGTAGGATAGGGCAAACTAGTAGAGAAATACCTATAATACTGTGACATAACTTTATAAATGGTAACTGGGAGTCATAAATGTTATGGAATTTACGGAAGTGAGAAGAGTTGTAGATTGTGTGTCTGTAAGCTTTCAGGATATTGGTGAGAAGCGGGAAGAGTCTTGAAGAGTGACTGAGGCTTCAGCAGATGAAAGTAATTGTCAGAAATGTACATTTTTCTCCAAGTTCTCTGTTGCTTAGTTTTTCTGTTGTAAATATAAATTTCTTACCCTCTTTAAAATCTAAAGCCACATACATAACAACATAGTATTTAAGGAAATGGTAGTTAATTCATTGTAGCTGTCCTGCATTTTAAGTTTTGTGGGAAACACATTTTTTTTCCATGGAATTGAATTCATTGAAAATCACCCCTTTTGGGAATCTAAAATATGTTTAGTTTTTTTTTTAATTTTTAATGTTTATTTATTTTTGAGAGGGAGAGAGAGAGCGAGCGAACATGAGCAGGGGAGGGGCAGAGAGAGAGGGAGACACAGAATCCAAAGCAGGCTCCAGGTTCCGAGCTGTCAGCACAGAGCCTGATGCGGGGCTTGAACCTGTGAACCATGATATCATGACCTAAGCAGAAGTCAGACATTCAATCGACTGAGCCACCCAGATGCCCTAAAATATGCTTATTAATATAATGGGAAAATATAAGTTCATCCTTGGGATATAATTTCATCTAAATGAAATCATTGGATCAATAGTTCTACATAAATTGACATGTGAGTTGAGTCAAAAGCTGCTTGTGGGCCCTGAGCCTGTAGATATTAGTCAAAAATCAGAAGAGGTCAGAAGGCTTCGAGAGAAACCTGCTGTTTATTATGGCCAGGTCAGAGATGATGCCATTACCTCATATTGCCTCCAAGGTGACATGGAAAATGTCTACTTTGTCATGAATTTGTTCAGGGTCATGTATAATGCAGTGCTTATAGTAGTGGATATCCACAGCCTCATGTGCAAATATGTGATTAGTTAATATATTGAAGAGAAACTAAGGGGAACTATCACATTGTCAGTTGCAAAGGAAGAAACATTTTTTTCCCGTAATGCTTCAATCAACTAAATATTCATTCTCTTACAGAATATTAGAGTCATCCTTTTGACTTCCCACAGAAATTTAGACAATAGATGTGACAAACAGATTGACTTCTATTTCTTAAAATCTGAACAGGTCTAACCTTTCAGGGGTCTGAGATGTTACCTGGCACAGCTGGGTTTCTGTCAATCTTTCTTGCCCATCTGCTGCCCTTCTAACCCAATCCTCCACCCCCAACTGGCATTTCAAAGGCATAATGTTTTCAAATTCTCACCATGTTTAAAATGACCACAGTAGGTAAGAGCATACCACCTGGTTCCTGACTCAACAGAAGGTAAGGAGACACTGTTGTTAGCTACTCGGCTAAAAACGGCGAACTTTATCATCTAGTTCACAATTCATATGCTTTTCCTCAAACATTTCAAGGCCTAAATTACCTCTCAAAGCAGCTTACAGCTTTTGATAATGATGTGGATTTTATTAGCTTAATCTTAGCCTCTTCCTCTTGACCCCTTCCTTGATTTTTCTTCTCTGATCTTCATTTTGTCCCTGCTAGTTTCTTCCATATAAAATTCTGTGACATTACTTAATATGGGATATAGTAAAATGCATGTGTGCCATTCACAGATGTATTTATGGTTCAGTCTTCAGTAAATAGCAGTATACTTTGTTAACCACTTGAAAATCTGTGTTGTATTACATTAATTGACAAATTAAAACAAACTATTGATATTAGTTGAGATAGTAGCTAAGGTTTGTGAGAAAGAAAGGAAGTCAGGAATACAGTGTTTGAAATAGAAGTTTCTTTCTCCATTGTGTAGTAATCAAGTTATATTCCACAAGTCCAGGGTTGGCAGTAGTACTGTCATTCTTAACAAATGTTTCCTACATGTGGAAATTCTCCAGGTCTCACCCTTTTTGACCAGCTGGTAGGAAAACAGAACCAGGAGAGCACACAACCACCCCCTCCCCACCCCCAGAGAAAGAGCTGGAACTGGCATACATCAATTTTCCTAATCTCATTGGCCAGAACTTGGTCACGTGGCCATGATTGGCAGAAAAGGAGGCTGGGGAATGTAATTTTTAGCTAGATCATCATGTACTTGGCTAAATGCTATTACTATAAATTAATTAGAGAATGGATATTAAGCTAGAACTAGTCGTCTTCCACATATTCTTTTTGTGCTGGAAATATCTAAGAGCCAGGATTTTACCAAGGCCATTAGCGTCCTTTAGTTATACATACCAAAAAAAGTTTATGAAGGAGTAAATGCTTTTGGATTCACCACCTCTCTGAGCTGAGGTCAGAGGTTTCTGCCAGGAATGCAAGTTCCTTTAAGGTGTTGCCTGTGGACCAGTTCTCTATAATGTTTTGTGCTCTCCAGATAAAGCAATGTGCCATCAAAGACAAGCTCTAAATTACTCATTTTTTTTTCTGATATGCTACACCTGAATAATACTTATCAGAATTTAAAAAAAAAAAAACAGTTGTGCATCATTTTCATGAAAAAGTCTACCCATTTATCCTATATTTATATTTCCATTAAAGTTGAACATCTCCTTTTACTTTAAAATCCCTGGGTTGGCTTTTTACATGTACTCTTCTCTCCATGCTGAAGAGTTAGTCTGTGATAATCTGCACACATTTTTCTAAATCCTCATTTTACCCAAGGATTTCTGATATAACAAAGACTGAATAAGCTACCTTTAATTGGCATTTGTTATGTATTGAAACTTTTCCATTTTATATATATAAAATATATATATTTTGGATTTATGAAATGTATTCTTTAGTTAGAAAAACAATCCACTTTCATTAAGCTATTAACATGAAAATACAGCACATGATTAAGGGGCAAACATTATGTTATGGACAATAAATGCTTTAAGGTATTAGAAAAGGAGTCCTAAAAAGCAAACTCCATATTTTACTTTGAACCCTGTAGTTACACAATAAACGTTTGTTGAATGCGTCAGCATTTTTGATCCTGAGTCAGGGCATTACAATGCTTGTCCCAAGATTGAATGGGCATGAAAGAAGGATCGGGGTCAAATTCAGTAAGGAAAGTATAAAAACTAGGTCCATATTAAATGACAGATCAGAAAGACTCCATTAGGCCAAACTAACCGATTCCAAAAAATTTCTTTTGGACATTATTCTATAGTTAGAGTCTACTATTTTGCCCAGGTTTCCAGAGCTGCTAACTTCTCTGTGCAGTGGTCTTTGGTCTAGATTAAGAAGTGGGGAGAGGGTGAAGGCATTCCTTACCAAATGCACACTAGCTTATATTAAGGTATGTGTGGTCACTTGTGAATCTTAAAAACCCTCATGGTAGATGGGGCACCTGGGTGGCGCAGTCGGTTAAGTGTCCGACTTCAGCCAGGTCACGATCTCGCGGTCCGTGAGTTCGAGCCCCGCGTCAGGCTCTGGGCTGATGGTTCGGAGCCTGGAGCCTGTTTCTGATTCTGTGTCTCCCTCTCTCTCTGTCCCTCCCCCATTCATGCTCTGTCTCTCTCTCTGTCCCAAAAATAAATTAAAAAAAAAAAAAAAAAAAAAAAAACCCTCATGGTAGAAAACTCTAGGTCTATAGAAGGAAGGCACTAAATTTGGGGGTAAAAGCATTTGATCTGTGTGGCCTCAGAGTGCCATGTCAGTGGAACACATTAACTTCTTCCAGTGCACTCAATTGCCCTGTCCTTCACAACTGCATCACTATGCTGAAAAATGTGATTTTCATAGAAATGTTCAATTTTGCAGCTTAGAGACTTTGTGAAGGGGAAAAATATCATTTCTGCACTTAAACTGCTCCTTAAATTGCTCACTTCAGAAAGTTAAAATTGGCCCCAAATATAATGATACTGGATCAACATATGTTGGGATATTTTTAACCCTTTCATCTTTAGTTAACTCTGCTGTCCTTTGACTGTCTACCTCAGGTCAAACATCCAAAGCAGAAAGAAATAAAGCCCTTCAAACTTCTAGCTTTTCCACCCTGTCCCCCAAACAGTTCTAAGTACCTGGATAGTATAAATGCCCAGATTTCAGTTTTTTGTCTTTTTTTTTTTTTTTTTTTGGCTACTTGAAGATAAGTAAGATTTTTGACATTGAATTCTACACATTAAGACTACACAAGACCATGGAAATCTTCCCATAATAGAGGCTGCTTTTAGCCCAATATCATTCATCAACCCCCTTCTCCCCACACACATACACCAATGAGTCCTGACTTCATTTTCTTTCTCAGTTGGCTTGTTTACAAGCCATTTCTAAAACAGCTTTCTTTTCTGTGGTCTGAAGGCTAGGATAAAGCAGTAAGGTTTTAGTCATACATATTCAAAAGAGAAGTTGCAGGAGTCTTCACATCAGAAGATAAGACTGTATATTTATTTTTCTAAAAATCATTGAGTGGTTTCTGAAGTTCTCTTTGACAGTTTATCTATCATGGTTCCTCTATTGAATATTCTAACACTGTGCCTATTTAATCTTCTGATGTAAACAAAAGTTTAGTTTTTTCCATCTCCTTCACTATCTGACAAAAATTTGAGACTGAATTTTGATTTATCTGTGAAAACCAACTATCCAAACTAATGAAAATACCCCCCCGCCCCATAAGCAAAATGCCTATAGCATAATTCTGTTTATTCTAGATTCTTTTACTTATCTGTCTGACTTTCTTTTTATCATGATCAATTTAACAAGTATTTAATACTCACTATAAATAAATCCATTGTATGGCACTATGGGGAGAAACAAAAGGGAAAAGAAAACAGTCTGTTTCCAAGTGAGTTTTGCTGTCTCCTGGGATGGATTAGCCACCTTTTTCTTTCCATATTTGTCTTATTAATATTACTTATATTAAAAATTCTATGCTGACAGAATCCTATCCTCTCCATCATCCCTTTCTCCATTCACATCAGTAAGCATTTGTTCACAATACATTATTATTATTATTATTATTATTATTATTATTATTATTATTTGCAATAGGGATGAAAAGAAATACTAGATACATTTCCTGTCTTTAAGTAGTTTGAATTTAATAGGAGGAAAAAACCCATCTGTTTGTTTGTTTGTTTGTTTGTTTATTTATTTATTTATCATTTCTAAATTATAGAATCAATCATTTAGTTGAAGTTCCCAAACTTCTGCTTGTAAGAATTCCCCAGTGTACTTTATCAAAATACGTTCCTGAGCCCTTCTGAGCTGGAAGTAATTTCTCATCTTTAATGTTCAGGTGAAGCTGCTGGTTCATCTGTGAACTTTGAGTACCAAGGCCTGAGGACATACTGAATCTAATTTTATGAGGAAAGGATCTGATAAACTGTATTTTTTATGAGGACCCTGAGTTTGATCATGCTAGGTTTCGTAACACTGATCTCATTTTTACAAGTGAGAGAAAAAAAGTACAGGGTGACTAAATCAGTATTTCCCAAAGCTAACTATTGATCAAGATGGCCTTTCAAAAACCCTTACTTTTCCCTACTGAATAGTATCTTAATGGAAGGTGGCCTGGGCATTGCACATTTGAAAAGCTACCCAGATGATTTTTATGCACAATCAGGTTAGGCATCTCTGCTCTAGCATTTACCCATATTTATTACAGCAAGTTAGAGTTTGAGCTGATGTCTTTTTTTCATAGAGAGGTAGGATGTTAGAATGATTGGAGCCCATGGAGTGAAGTGTGAATCTGAATCATCACTCAGTTTTATAACCTCTGCTAAACGTGGTAGTCATTGGTGCTATTCTCCTTGCAGGCACAGAATAGAATTGCATTTCCTGGCCTTATGTTGTTGGGTTGGGCCAAGTGACAAGTTCTTTTCATAGGGGAAGGAGAAAGGTGAAAGTGAAATGTCAAAGTCTTTTTCTAACATGTGAGTGTGCCTGAGGGGTGAGATTTAGAGTATATTGACCCCTTTATTTCACCTAGCGTGTTAATAAACCTTTGATTTAAAAAAAAAAGTATGGCAGTTTATTTGAAAGAAGTGAGCTAAACTGTTTTGCATGATCGAGTAAGAGGGGCTGATTTGGAAAGCAGTAGTCATGAGCCAAAGAAGAGGGACTCCACTAAACTGAGGTGAAAGGAGGGTCCAGGGGTAAAGGAATAGGGGTGGGTAGTGAGAAAGAAACATCTAGGAAAGAGGAAATTACCTGAAAAGCTGAAAAAGAATGGTGACCCAACTGGCAGGTAAAGGATATTTAAAAAGAGGATGGTTATTATCCAGTTTTAGTAATTTACATATCTGCCATATGACATATAGTAGAGGTGCGTTAACTACTACAATATCTTTGCAAAATTGAAGGAAGTAAAAATTATCTTTGATGCTTCATCCCCCCCCCCCACCCCCGTAAACTCCTATCCATTATCACCTTTAGACCTACCTCTTCTGCTTCTCACTGTTCTTGGGACAAACATCTATAAGATATTCTGGGTTTCCTTTTTGTTTCTCTTACTTGATTTCCTATTGATTCCAGCTCATCTCTTTTTCTCTGTTGATGATATTTTGTGTTACTTCTCTAAGGGCGTTTTCATATTGGAAATTAATAAACCAGCAAATATTAGTAGAAAATATTTATATGGATCTCTAGGGGTGACATTATTGGGACTGTGGCAGGTAAGACAGATTGGTACTTTGGCCTGGGAAAATATAATACAAGAATATCTAATAAATACTGTGATAATTGAACTATTATAAGGGCCAAGCTAGAATACATGGAAGAGGGAGAGAATGTTCTGTTTGAGGCATATTTCAGAGTTTATCATATGTAAACTTCTCAACAAACTGTGAACCTGTGAGCTAGGTATTTTATCACCAATCTTATACATCAAAACCAATAAACCAACAGCAAATTGAAGAGAGGAGTAAGAATTTTCTATACTACATGCCAATATCAGTAAATTGTGGAGTCTAGACCCAGCTCTTGACTGTAAGATTCTGAAGATGAGTCATTTTTCATTCTATCTCAACTCATGCAAATTTTCAGAAATGGAAATCTTTGGTCTGTTTTGTAGCCAGAAGGCATATCCAGAAACATGGATAGAATTTTAAAAGATGAAGATTTTACTAAATTTTTTTAAGCACAGACTATCTAATAATGGAATAGGTTGCCTCAGAAGTTTAATTTCTGCCATACTGAAAGGGTTCAAAGGGAAGATGGATGACAGTCAGCCTGGGATGTTGCAGAAAGGACTCCTTCTCTTGTCTGAAGTTGGATGAGATGTCAGCCCAAATCCTTTCTAAATCCCCAATTCTATGCCTCTAGGGCCCTAAATGCTTTGTAGTGTGGAACAGAATATAAATAAGTCAAGAGAAGTGATCAACCAACAGACACTTATTACATTTCTACAGTGTGCAAGGCACCAGGATTCTCATCTCACACCATCAAGATAGCTGATTTTCCTACTTACTCCCTGATCTCTGAGAGTGTGAATCAGGCTTGGTGTCAGGAAGGAAGTAACCAAGAGAAAAAGGACCGGGAAAAAAAAAAAAGCCAAATGTTAACTTCTCACCATTTGCTCAAGTCTGTCTCTTTCTGAGCATCTTCTTAAAGTTCTATGTTGACCTCTCCCCCTCCCCTGGGTGTCAGAATGTGGGGGAAGAATCCTGCTGATTGACTCATGAAACACATTACCAGAAGCTCTCTATTTTAATAGTTAAGGCCACGGAAGCAATTTGTACTTTACTTAGAAGTTTATTGCATTTTGATAATTGCTTTTCCCCTTGAACTGTAGAGTTTTAAAATATAATTTTTGACTGACTATAAAAAGGAAAAAAATCCATATAACTTTAAGAGCATTTTCAAAGCTTTTAAAGTCTCCACTAAACTAAAGCAGCCCAAAGTTACCTTGTTGAGTTGTTTCAAGTTAGCATCATAATCATTTTTTTTTAACCCTCTGACATCCAAAACACCAAGAGAAAAAGAAACCACAGAGATATTCTCTCTTATAGAGAATTCCGTTCAGGAACGTTTCTGAAGGACACAATGAAGGGAAGAGAATATCAAATAGCTGGTCAGTGAGTTTGGCAGGACTCTGTTTGTATGCATACAAATAAACAATTAGTCTGAAGTATTCAAACTCAGAGCTCAGTAGTTAAACAGTGTCAGTGAAATTAACTCAAAGGATAAATATTCCTATGAATGGTCATTTTCCAACTGTGAACATCCATATTGGCTATTAGTCAATGGTCTATGCTGGTTTATAAATGTAAAAATAGTGACTTACACAGACCGATCTCTTAGAAGTTACAAAACACTTTCACAAATCTTCCCATATATACTCTATATATTTGGGAAATCTTTACTTTATCTAGATCCAGACGGATAACCAGGATAATGATTGTTTAAGACACTATCTGCCATTTGAAAATGTTTCCTTGGGTTGCTTTTGAATTTTTCCACTTCCCTGTAGCTATGTTTGTATTAGACTTAGATTTAATTAAATCAGCTATTTGGTTTCAACACAGTGGAGCAGCTATTCACAAGTGTTGGTTAGCCAGAGATCTGAAAATCAACAGAACATCTACGTATTTATAATAATGCATATTCAGTAAACTATGTTCACACTTTATTTATCACAACGGCCTTTAAGAGTATTATAACTTCTATTTTCTAGAAGAGGTCACCAAGTTACCACAAAGGTTTAGTGACTTGCCACTACCCCATCAGTAGATAGCATTAAAGCCAGAGTAGAAACCAGAATTGTTGATTTAAGATTTAAATTAGAAGTACCCATCTTGAGGGATGCCTGGGTTGCTCAGTCGGTTAAACATCCAAATCTTGGTTTTGGCTCAGGTCATGATCTCACGGTTCATGAGTTCGAGCACCACATTGAGCCCCGCATCAAGCCCCACATCAACCTCCATGCTGACAGTGCAGAGCCTGCTGGATATTCTTTCTCTCTCTCCCTCTCTTTCCCCCACCCAAATAAATAAATAAACTTAAAAGAAAAGAAATATCCATCTTGACACCAGTGAGGCAAATTATCTGCCACCTTCTTATCGCCATCAATAAACATGGAAATTTGTGATTTTGTAGAGGACAGTGCAGACACAGTGGGATAGAGAGTTTTCCACAAATGATTTATACTCAAGTTAAATAGATTATTTCCAGGAAGGGGCAATGCATGTAGGATTCTCATTTTAGATATATGTTTCCTTTTCTAGTGCACCAATACTGAGTTTATTATCCCATCTATGTAATAAATTCACAGATGATAGACCCATAATGGGTGATAAGGGGAAATTAGGTTAAGAACAGCTCAATCTATCTAATATTCTATACTTTTCAAAGTGCGTTCAGTTATCGGTGGTATTTGATGAAACACACTAGTGAGGTGACAAGGCAGAGATTTGTAGTGTTTGGCAATATCATTAGTTAAATGGCAGTGGCTATTTTGTAGAATTGAAAGCTTTGTGAATAACATATGCCCTTCTACATAAATGACCTAAAAAGTAATGATAATCCAGTTCAGAACACCTACAAATAGACTCTTCAATTAAATCATGTTACCTGCACACATCTTCAGGGTGTTCTGTCTTTGGGTTAAAGATGAGGAAACAAATGCAGTTAGAAAACTAGACTTGGTTACTCAGACAGTTAGTGCAGAACCAGCAATAGATTGAAGCTAAGATAACAATGGACAACCACACTTCATTGTGTCCCCCACAGTCTCTTTCAGAGGAAACTTTGCTAGCTGAGCCATGAATCCATTCGTGGCGGCTCTTCCTGTAATTTTCGATGAGGAACCATATCCTAGTGGTGTAAGTATAAAGTGCTTTTTTTTTTTCCCTGTGAGTTTTGTGGAAGCTTTTTCCCTCTTTGCATCACAAGGTTGTTCAATATTGTATTGGGAAGCACTTTGAACTCCTAGGAAGATAAGTGCTATTTAATTGCAAAGTGTTATTAGTCCTATGACTGTCATTATGTGCACCAGCACAATTTTACAGTTAATGCATCTCAATATTACCGCTGTTGACATTCTTCACTTTTTTTTTTTAAACTGGCTCAACGGCAGAATTGGATGTCTCAGGGGACTGGTTATTGGAAATTGGATTCAGAGTCTCTTTTGCTTCTAGGTTTTTAATATCCAATGCATTGCTCTATTACCCCATGCTGAATGGTATTTTAGTAGTATCAATACTGTCCTCACACATGATTCACAATCCCGCAACATTAAGCATCGGGTCTACTTGATGGGAAAAGATCAATTTGCGGAGAGATGTAGTTCTTATCCAGACTTAATGATTTTAACATTTCTACCTGAAAAAATCATCTATTTCACTAATTGTATCCTGTTTTTTTTCTTTCTTTATAAAAGAGACATTTTCAGTTAAAATGTTTAATCTGTACTTGCTAAGACAATCTCATATGGTGTATCTTTTGATTCCTACTTCCCCCCGTGAATTCTGTGCACAACTAACTCCAAATGCCTATATCCTATTGAGACACAGATATTCATTTCTGGTTTCTTATGTAAAGAAGAAGGTAGTGACATATATAAGATTATATCAGGTGTTCTTTCTCATTTTGATCATCCAACCACTCAATTCTTTGCCAGACTTTATTCCTTCCATATCTTACCTCTCACGCATCTTATTGGCCATTATGCCCTGAATTGTCAAATTCCCTATTTGCCACCACACAATGCAGTTGGCTATTTGGGTGGCTGAAAGGATGAAGTTTGTATTTTGGGGTGAGGGGAGTAGAACTTTTGTGTAGAAAGGAAACACAGAACTAAATATCAAATGACCCAAAGAGGTAAATAAATATTTTGTCTCACCAAACAAGACAAAACTATTTTGTCTACATATTAGGAACCACCTTTTATTCTTGATATTGCTATTTTTTTGTCTGTAAAAATATGTAAAAAAACTAGAAATGTAATAAATTCTGGAAAATGGAAACATGATGTAGGGACAGAATATGCTTTTCAGTTTAAAAGAGTTATGGTATGTGATTTTCTTATCAGAATTTTATATTAAAGTTCCGTTCTTTAATTGTGTGCACGTAACACAGCTCAATTCAACTTGGTCCAATCCATCACATGTTCAATGTTCAGTCATGAAATGTATATATCACAATTCTTTCTAAATGTGCTTTCCATCAGGGACTTTAAAATATCACTGGGTAAATACAGCCTATAGCCTGGATACATGAAAAAAAAAAATAAAGAAAAACATATGGGTCAATAGGTTCTATAGTGTAGCTCAAAGCACTCTGACAAAGCATATAGCATTGTACAATTCAAATTAGTATTATCATGACATAATAAATTATACACTAAAAGCAAGCTGTGCTTTAGAGAATCAGAAAAGAGAAACCAAAGTGATTTAGGTGATGGTAGATTTAGATTCATTTTCTTTGAATAGGAAAAAAAAATGTTTTGATTTCAACTCTATAAGCTATGCTGGACTTGGGTGATCAGAAGTAGGATAGCTGATCTTTGTCTTAGGTTGGATTCCCCTGGAAATGACCCCTCAGACAATGATTCAAATGTGCAGGGTTCATCTGGGAGGTGCCAGAGTGGGAAGTAATGTGGAGAAGAGAAGCTAGTAAACCCAAGAGGCTGCAAAAATTTAATTCTACTGGGGAACTCAGGGAAACATGCTTCAGAATTATCCCATCCACAAAGCTAGGGAGCTAGGTTATTTTTAAACCAGCTACCAAGAGTCATTGGTTGAAGACTGTTGGTGAGGCTGTTAATTCTTGGGCAGTTCTGGCCAGACACAGAGTAGCCTTCTGGAATTCCAGGAAAAAAACCCAAAACAAACCGTCAGACATAGAAATTTTTGTATATAACACATTTAAAAACAACAAACCATAATTAGGAAATAATGATGATTTGACAAATTGAGATGAAATTCTCTATTCATTTAAAGTTACCACAGATAGTGAGGAAATAGGAACTTAAGATAACTTATCTAAAGTCCTGAGCAGGTGATAAGAATGCCTACTGAGGGACACCTGAGTGGCTCAGTCAGTTAAGCATGTGAACTCAGCTCAGATTTTGATCTCACGGTTGGTGAGTTCGAGCCCTGTGCCAGGCTCTGTGCTGACAGCTCAGAGCCTGGAACCTACTTTGTATTCTGTGTCTCCCTCTCTCTCTGCCCCTCCCCCATTGTCTGTCTGTCTGTCTGTCTCTCTCTCTCTCTCTCTCTCTCTCTCTCTCAAATAAATACACATTAAAAATTCTTAAAAAGAAAAAAAAATGCCTACTGAAATAGTCAATGAGTTCTTTTTCATTGACTCTGAAATGAGAATAGGGGGAGGTTACGTCAACTATTGAAAGAATTGGTTGAGAATGTCATATTTAGTATAAAATCATGTTTAGTAGCATGAGTTTTGACTTCAAACAGGCCAGGAGTAAAGTCCTGGTTCTATTCCTTACTAGCTGTGAGAGCTTCAGAAATTTACTTCAGTTTCCCAGCTGAAAGTAGAAAGCAACTACCACATACTGTATCTAAATATTCAATATTCTCAGTATCTGTAATAGTGTACAGCTTATGAGTAAAGTAATGTAGTGCCTGGCACATACTGTTAGCTTGGAGTCGTTTGTTTTTTCCCTGTGTCTTTCATTGTTCTTTTTCTATTTCTCCCTTGTTTTTTCTTTCAACCTGCAGGTCACTGAGCCAGGAGATGGAAATCCAGTGGGGATCAGTTCCCCAAGGAATTTAAGTCTAAAATTTTGGACATTTAAAAATACTACCAATCGTAGGTAGCAATAAATGTTCAGTAAGGTTTACTTTGGCAAAAGTAATACTAAACACATGTAGAAAGTATGAATTTCACAGATTAAAAAAAACTGTAGAAATAACTTCTCAAGCCTGTAATTATGCCAATGACAAAAAAAAACCACTTAAAAAACCACTGTCAATTCAGAGTAAAAAATCTATCATTTCTGTCTCATAGCAATCTCTTTGAGAAAAAAAAAAATCTATGAACTAGAGAGAGTTTCCTTTTTTCCCCCTGTCTTATTCCTTTCTCTCCTGGAATGAGATATGTTACAAGGCGGTAGGTTAGATAAGAGTTATATCTGTGGTATAATCTTTCCCAAGTTGGCTTCATCTGTGATGTAAGAATAACAACAGCAATAACAATTAAAATAATAAAAATTATAATATTAACTGTTTATTGATCGTCTATTATGTTTCAATTGCTATTATAAGTTATGGGTATTTTTATTTTCGCTTTAATGCGGTGAGGTGGATACTGTGAATTCCCCATTTTACTGAAGAAGAATCCCCACTGATCATCAGCCTCTACTTAGATTGCTTGTCCTTGGAATGTCCATGTCTCTCTCAGCTTCCAGGCAACAGGCCCATACATGTCTTTCTTTGTCTTTTACATTTTAGCCCTAAAGACTTTCCACGTCTATTGGCCAGCTCTCAGATACTTCTGCATCATCTAAAACCATAGGGAATTTTGGGTGTTATGCCCACATCACACTGACCTATATGAGACTCTATGAGGGCAGCTAGCTGTCATGCTGTGTAATTGTTTCTCTCCCTGAAGGCACTATGCCAGCATCAGGATGTATGACTTTCCTTAATGACAATTTCTAATTTTAATGAGGAGGTTAATACCTCCTTGTTTCCACAGTGATGACTCTAACGTTTGAAATCTATGCAAATAAGGGATTAGTGACTCGAAGATGGACATAACCCAAATAGAAAGACCATCCTCCTCTCTGCCTAACCCTGATCTGAATGGATGTTCTTTGGGAACATAAGGGCTGCACATTTCTAGGTCAGGACCCATTTTCCTTTATTTCTAAAGACACAGGACTGGAATGTCCTCAGGAAGGCTCTGTTCTGTCTTTTCTCAGAGTAATTCTACTTCCTGAAGGAGAAGGAGAAGACAGAGAGCATGGTCATCAAAGAATGATTTGAATTGGCAATACAGGGAAGAAAATATAATTCATTGGATTAAAATTTCAGTAAAAATGTGAATTAGGAATGGGTTTTATAAAGGAGAGACTGTCAGTTACACTAAGAAACTAATAAGCTGATTTCCATCCACTGGGACAAAGGAGAAAGAAAGTAAAATGAATCACCATTTTCCACTATAACAATGACAGTTGGAAGACTGTTATGACTCTTCCGATGATAATAATTTCCATTTCGATAGGCTCTTTTTCCAAGACATCTAAAGTATTTTACAAGTGATTTTTACTATCCATCCTCATGTCTCAAAAAGGAAAGATACAAATACTTGCATCCTCATTTCATAGGCAGCAAATGCATCTGAAGGATTCTGAATATACTGTGCTTATTCCAAAGAAATTTTTAATAAGGTATGCTGTGGAAACTGAAGCATTCAGTCATATCTGAGAATAAAAAAAGGCAGAAATATAATATTTGGAAACAAAATCCCCTACAGGTTCTTATTATTTTCTTATAACCCATATTTTGAAAAGAAGAAAATCAAAGGGTAAAATATTTTCTGTGTGTATTGTAGCTTTTGATTAATACCAATTTTAGTCCTTTAACATTTAGACTATATATTTCTCTGATTCAGATGTTGTCCTTTATTCCCTCATATCATGATATTTGTTATCTTCTTATTTAAGCCAACATCTAGGACGAGATGATCATGTATTAGATGCTTTGTAATGTTATATTTACGTAGTGAGTATGCATAATCTCAGGGTGTGGAATAAAGATCCATAGAATCATTCAACACAAGAAAGGAACTAAAAAATATACCCACTAAAAAAAAGAAACTATCCTGTAAATGGTGACAATTTCCCTGATTCTTCCTCTTTCTTCTAATTTAGAATATAATTGTACAGTGGTCTTGTCTTTATCTTCCAGTTTTTCACTCATTAAAACAGAAGGGTTTGTGGTAATTATGTATAGCAGGCAGAATAATGGCTGTCCAAAGATGTCCATATCCTAACCCCTGTAACTTCTGAAAATGTTATGTTACTGGGGAAAGGGGGAAATAAGGTTGCAGATGAAATGAGGGTTGCTAGTCAGCTGACCTTCAAATAGGGAGAATGTTCTGGGTTATTGGATGGGTCCAATATTATCAAAAGGGCTCTTTTCATACAGAAGAGAAGGCAGAAGAGTCTGTATCAGCCTAATGTGATGTGTAAAAGACTCGGCTGGCCATTGTTATCTCTGGCTTGCCCTGAACCAAGAAATGTGGGCAGCCTCAAGTAGCTGGAAAAGACACAAAAATGGATTTCTCCCTAGGGCCTCAGAAAGTAATGCAGCCCTGCCAACACCTTAATTTTAGCCCTGTGAGACCCATTTCAGATTTCTGCCCTCCAGAAGTATAAGAGTATGCTTTTCTGTTGTTTTAGGCAACTAAATTTGTGGCAATATGCTACAGACGCAATATAAAACTAATATAGTATGCATTACACATTCAGTCAACAATTGAATTAATGAATGAACGAACCAACTAGAGTGAATCAAATCCTTTCATTTACTTATAGTCAAAAATCTGAAAATGAGCTGGGAGAACTCGAGTTCATGAACTACTTTCAAAAGATAGAATTAAAAATCATGACACTAGCAATGCCTGTGCACATCATTTTAATCCGAGTTTCATGCTTTCTGTCTGTGGGGAAGAGCATGGTGTCCGTAAAGGAATAAGTAGTTGTCCATAAGATATCCTGAAGGAAATGTTGAAAGTGCTCTAGTTTTATAATAGTAGTTATGCTAACATAGTGCTTACTCTGTGCGTTGTTCTATATATACATACGTATATATGTATATCTATGTATATATACGTATGTATATATATTAGCTAGTTTAATCCTCACAACAATCCTCTGAGATAGTTTTGTTATCTCCATTTTATGGATGGGTAGGAGGAATAGAGAGAGGTAAAATAGATTGTTCATGGTCACACAGCTAGGAAGTAGCCGAATCAGGACTTGAAGTCTTAATCATTAAAATATATACAATCCAAAAAATTACTCTTTCACTTCCCATTAAATGTATTAAATAATACATTTAATATATTGGTCTATGTGAAAAGCAGTGCTAAGGTATTCTGGAGTGAGAAAACATAGAAGGAGGGCCAAGAGAAGGTAAGTGATGTACTTTGCTGTGGTTCTCGTCTGAGGCACATGAAATACTGCAGTGACAAATGAAAATAGAAGGATATTTTGGACCAGTGTTTGGAAGTTTCTGGACTCTAGCGTAAGAAATAAAATTTTATTCAGCCATCAGTAGAAAATGCTAGTTGTTTTTAGTTGTTGTGGTGGTGGTTGTAGTTTGGTTGGTGTTCTAGTGTTTTTGTTTTTGCTGTTTAAGGACAGAAATGAAGCGTTCAGAGTTTTCATGTTAGGAAGGTTAAATGTATATTGGCTCATGTCAAGGGTGATGACAGTAGTGGCAATGAGGCACGGAGTTCAGCGAGGAGATCACTGTAGTCTCACAAATGAAGGGTACTGGGGATCTGAGGAAGTGGACTGACTGCTGGAATGGAACAGATGGAAGAAATGGAAGAATATTAGATAGATGGAATTGGCTGTGAGTCTCTCAGAAGGTGGGAGGAACAAGCTTGGATGGCTTTGAGCATTTGGGACTGCAGGACAGACTCGTATTTAGTTTGCATTTGAAATAGAGGATAATGAATTTGATTTGAGGAAATACCGCTGAGACTGAAGGAATTATATGCATCTGAGGTATTTAGCCCAGGGAGTAATAAGTGCCTACCTTGTGCTTGGCTTTCAGATATTTTGCAAACTCCTTCCCTAAGACCTCCATTTTGAAGCTACTAATCTAAATTTCACTGATCACAGTGATAATTGTATCACATTAAAAAATCCCAGGGTCTCACTTTGCTTCTTAAATACCCCATCAATAAGTCCTGAGTCCTACTGCCCTGCTACCTATTCACAACCTCACTTTCAGTTTGGTGGTTGCTCCACCTGCTGAGATCAAAACCTCCTGATAGAAATAGACGTGTTAGAAATTAGTAGCACCCCAATGGTGTAACCAGATGCAACCCAATAATATGCACCAGGACTAGACTTCCCCACCCTTAGAGACTGTCAGGTGTGTTTGAAGATTAGTGTGTCAACTGTGCTACACAGACCATACTTCTTTCCCCCTGCTACAGATTCCTTAGACCCAGTAGGCCATTAAAATATTACTTTTCTACCACCCTGACATTAAAACCAATGGACCTTCTGTGTTTTATTCTGGGGAGGTAGATGCTTCAAACATAGAAATAAGGGCTATGTATACCAGCTCGGCTTACACACTGCCCTGCTGCTTCATTGCTTATTTCAAACTCCTAAGCTATGGGTATCTGTAATGTTGCCTGACAATCTTCTTTCAATTGACTTCCCCATTTCTATGTAGTTTAAAAATTCATCATACTTGAAAGTCATAATGGATGTGCAAATTCTCATTTTTGTTAGAATCCATCATAATGCCTCACAATCCATTGCAGCAATTACATTCAATCATTATAGGAAAACTCTCACAAAGTTTATTACAATAATGTTAAATACAGCTTCCCCGTTGGTCTTTAACCGAAGCAGGTTTTTTTATTTTTTCTTATCTTTTATTTTTATGTTGGAGTATAGTTTTACAAAGCTTGTGGAATGTCAACTTTGCTTTCAGATACAGGAAACTTCCAAGTAAGTCTTTGGTTATTTGAATCTTCCTTGATCGCAACTGCCCCACCTCCAAGTGAATTAATCTCCTTCTCTTTTCTTCTTCCACTAACCCTTCTACATATTTCTACTCCTATACTGAAAACACCTATGTTTTTATTTCCATACATTTTTAATCCTCCCACTGAACTGTAAGATCTCTGGGGGACGTGTGGTTTGGTCAATGAATATCAGAATCAGAAAAAAAGCTGGTTTTTGTCTCCAGTTTCCGTCAGATGACTTGATACATGATCAAATTTCTTAAATCTTCGTTTTCCTCATCTGAAATATGGGACTGATCACAACATCCTATTTCTTATATACATTAGAGGGGTGTTATGTGAAAAGGAGAATGCTTTGTAAGCCAAAGGTGCCCTAGAACTATAGGCCTGCTGGCCTATTTCCCTCCTTCAGTGTAGACTTCTTGGCCCATCCTGCCTCAGTATTGCCCAGTATAAACATTTGTGTCTCTGATATGAAATAAGAGATGAGCAAAAACACATACTCACATTTTCTCACACACATACACACATGCACACAGATAACTGTTGTCTGTAGTGTCCTTGAACGGAAAGAAAAATGATATAAATAGCTGCTGTATGCAAGAACAGTGATCCACACCACTGTCAGACCCTTCCCAAAGTCCACTGGGAAATTAGACCTTATCAGTGTCAAGCATCAATTCACAATCACCACAACAAAGTGGCAGAAGTTGCTGGAGTGACACGCTCTGCTGCTGAGGCCAAGACTCTGTCACAAAGAAATGAAGAAGGACAATTATCCTGAGATTTAAGTCTGTGTAGACAGCCACCTTACATCATTCAGGACCAAAATTTTCACATTGTTAGAGCTCCCCCATGACTATCCCTAACTACTGCCATATCACTCCCTATAGTTCACATTACTTTTTACAGAATAAACTGGGTCTGAACTTGGAGTATAAAGAGGGAGAAGGGCCACCAAATTACCAAATTACACTTGGTAAATCTTGACAGCTTCAGGCAACCTAAGAAGCCCTGAGCTGTTGTCCCCCTGGGGCCCCCCTCAAAAATGACACATGTATCTCATGAAGATATCCTAGCAGGTAGCATTTGAAAATAAATAAATAAGTCGCACTATAGAACACTGTCAGGTAATAAGTATCGAGTGGCTTTGGCAACTAAAGACATCGGTCTCTTGGGGATATGTTAATCTGCTTGAGTCTGCCAGGAGGGAGGATGAACTGGCAGATGAAAGTCTGAGGCTGTCACTGCCTACAGGCAAGTGATGGGTGAACATCAAACTTTAATTCAGATGAACATCTCCACGCCTGGGTAGGAATTTCACTGTTGGGACCAGCTGATGGGGAGGGGTCCAGAGGAAAGGAAACTCACGAACACAGTCGTACTACCCACACCTCAACAGGGAACGTGACTTTAAGGATAGTAGTGAATTTTCATAAAGGGCAAATAGAAAAACTAAGTGCTAAGTTCAGAGCTCTACACAAGATAGACTCTCAATAAATGTTAATGATACCAGGAAATATGCTTCAGTGCCTTATGAATTCTGGCCACAAATTAGTGCAATACACTGGCAGATAATACCACTGAGATGAGTATGCTTAGAAACAAAAGGAAATGTTCATATTTAAGCTAAATGCATATCACAGTATAATGTTTAATATTCAAGGTAAAAGAGGTCAGATTGTGAAGGCACTGTCATTGGGACAAGCCTTTTTGCTTTACATAAAAATCCAGGCAAGAGTTTTACCTAAAGTCGTTTCTGCTCCATTTCTGAAAATGTTTTTCTAACATTCAGTGAGTTCGTTGGTTCACATTCAAATTTTACAAATTCAAATTTTAAGGAAAATGGTAACATGCAAATCAGGTTTTAATTTATCACAGGACTGATCGATGAGATTGTTTAGAGATTTTAAACTCTTAAATATTCACTTCTTAACAGTATCTTCCCTCTATATTCAATGTTACATTAGCTACCAGATATAGAACTTTACACCATCACCACCACAAACATTAACAATAAACATGTTTGGATTGTTTTCTATCCTAGACCCTGTGTCCTGCATTTTAAAGAGATTATGCCATCTCATCCTTACATTGATCAAATGAAATTGGTGTCATCATTTCCATATTATAGAAAGTAAGCAGGCTTAGGCTGCTTAAATAACATAACCATGGTTACAGACAACCAGTTACCTTCCTTCAGTCAAGATACAATCTATGGAAACTGTTGATTAACCAGGTTCAAAAGCAAATAATTTAACACAAATAACCTGTAGAGCTTTAGTTATGAAAACTATTGTACTAAAAACCAAAGCTATATAATCAAGTTTTTATTTACATTTTGTTTTCTGATTTCAAATGATCTCACTGAAGAACTACAGGTACGTGAAGAAAGGCCATCCCCTAGATATACCACTCACAGCATACATGTTGCTGTATAATTCTGGATTTTCTCAAGGCAGGTGCAGTTCTGTATAGTGTGTCCTTTTGTCCCTGTTTTTGTCAGACTATGCATCCCGAAGTTTTATTTGGCAAATGCAACTAGTGTATTTTTTATTTTTTAATTTTTTTTAAGGTTTACTTATTGATTTTGAGAGAGAGAGAGAGGAAAGAGAGAATCTCAAGCCGGCTCTGGACTGTCAGCAGGCAGCTTAACACGGGGCTCGAAACCACGAGATTATGACCTCAGCCAAAATCAAGAGTTGGGCACTTAACAGTCTGAGCCACCCAGCATCCCACTAGTGTATTTTTAAGAGTAGTGATATTACTTATTTTAAAGTTTTTTAAGTTAAATATAGCTATGTCTCTGTATACAGAAATTAAGTAATATACACGTGTTCACAAGCACATATTGAAGACAGACATGTCTATACTTTAAATAGCGAGCAGTAAATTTTAGTTTTCTGATTTCTTTTAAAACTAAGCATGCGTTTTTAAGAAGTAAACAAAATACAATTTAACCCTAAGATATAATATAATCATACTTACAAATGCAGTAAATCCCTTAAAAGCATATACTGAAAAGAAATTCAGGCTTTATAATATGCTAATGATATTAGAGATATGTCTCATATTATAAATGTAAATTAGTATTCTTTTTTATGTTTGGGAAAATGTACTGAGTGTCCACAGGGAAAAAAAAAAAGACTGACAGCCTAAGAGAAGAAAACATGCTGGAGTGTGAAGATCTTTAGCTTTTAAAAATCTTTGGTTCCCAAATTTCCTCCAGAGAAGACATGTCTCTGTCTTTCTTCCTCAAATCCTTTCTTCAGCGCTCCATGAAAGTTGCTGCCTCTAAGAGATTAAATAGATTGGTCTGAACTAATGGGGAAGCAATTTCTCCTCTCTCTCTTCCTTCCCCTCCTTCCCTCCTTCTCCCTCCCTCCCTACATCTCTCCCTCCCTCTTCCTCTTCTCTCCCTGTATCATTCCCTCTTCCTCCCTCCCAAACCAAGCATTCACATACATGCACATTTATATATTCATGTACTGTAAAAGAAATATCAAACACCTCTTTGTTCTGATGTTTTAAAGTATATGTTTGTGGTATACAATCTAAAAAACGAAGGAAAAAAACTGAAGTCATCAAACATAACCCATAATCCCAAGCCCAAAGAAATTAACTGGTAAAGCTTGGCTCTCTCTTTCTCTGTGTACGTATTTGCTTAGATATTTATGCTCTTACATCCAGACATATATTTTTAAATCCTGTTTGTGTCTGATAGAATTTTGAATATCTAAGGTAGAATGAGGAAAGAGATTTCTTCTTTTCTGTAGGAGAGATGGGATTGGTGCCAGGCAGAGTAAAGGACACATGGAGGAAAGAACAGTAAAACATGCCAGGGTTTCGCAGAAGACGTGCTGTCAGACAACATTTAAGAGAGGGAGCTAGGGCCTCTGAACATGGCTGGCTAGGAGACCATGTGCTGAAAGAAACAAAACTTTTCCATGTACCAAGGAGCCGTACTTGACGTTGAAGAATGTTGAAGTTCCCAGAGCGAGAAGCAGCCATGTCGGAGAGGAAAACAAAACAACTGTATCTATTTGGATATCAATAGAATTACAATATAATAACAAAATTAATTAAATGTCGCTTAGGAGTTTCTTCTGTTGTGCAATTGAAGAGAGAGAGAAAATCCTTGATAATTTAGCTATGTTAATTCAAATGTAATGTTTTACATTCTCTTAATAATGCTGAATTTATTAATGCATCTTATTATGCCCCTTGTAGTTCCCAAACAAAAATCAGTATATTACTTGGATCAATAGTTGGTACCCCCAAGAACTTTAAAATAAGGGAAGCAAAATTGGCCTTCAGGTCCTAGACTGTAAAATAAATACATAATTCACAGTAAAAAAAATATGCACAGACATATTAAAGCATTAAAATGAGTCCAGAGCTTGTGTAACAGAATCATAGTCTGACTGAAGACTCATTTGTCTAGGGAAAACAGAGAGTAAGCAGCAGTCAGCAATAGGACCCAGGTAAAGGAGGGGTAAACTAGAAATGTTTATCTGAGTCCACCCTTAGGGTGTAGGGTGCCCTGATTCAGGGATGTGATCTACTCTTCCTCATGTCAAGAATATCAACATTTTCTGTTCCCATGTTCACTAATTAAATTTCTGATTAGAATTTGACATCCCATGTAGCACTTTAATAATCAGAGACCGAGGTGGTCAGAGCACATACTCATGCAGGCTGTTTGGCAATTATTTTACTGTCAATTATATTGACAGAAGATTAGAGGGTACAAATATGCACACTTGTTTCTGTTCAACCTTGGGATGCTGTGTAGATAGTTTCTTTCCTTTCAGTATTAAGGGCCATATCTTAGACAATGCTGATTTTAGTAGTTATATATGTCTTGTCTAAAAATACATAATATGTAGTCTATGACTTCTCTTGGCCACTCAAGAGTTGACATCCTCATGGCAACACCATGAACTTCCTGCAACATCCCTCCATCTGGCAAGTCCACCAGATATATTTCAGTGGTACTGTGTTCAGCCTGAAATTAGTGATTGCATGATGAAAGAATAAAGAAGGGAGAAAAGACAAAAGTCGATTCAGCTGAGACTGGGATCTCAAAGGATAAAGGTCACATGTAAGAAATTAGCCAAAGCTAGGAAGATAAACAATATAAAATTAGATAGCAAGGCCATATAGAATTAATGGCCGTTCATATTATACTGGCAGAGGATAGAGAAAATGAAAAGAAATTCTGCAACTGCTTGAGAGAGAGGGAAGTAAATGTCTAACATACCCACCCACATTTCTGCAGTTAAGGGCAAAAACTAATGATCATTTTGGGCAGAAAGGACACTTGCGATGACAGTGTCCTAAGGCAAAAGGTTCCATGATATCCCTGATTTTCAAAGACCTTTTTGAACCTTCTAATTAGATGATGCTTCATTATGTTCAACACGCCTTTTTATATAATTTAATTGAGTAGAGTATGTGGATCCTAATTCATTAATAGCATTCCTCTGGCAATTTCATATCCTATTATTATTCAAGCAAAATGCAATTTTTTAACCAGCAAAATTCTTAGGATAATTTACCAATATCCATTTCTCTATAAAACCTATTTCCATATAATGATATTTGCCGTGCTCTGTATTAGAGGGCTTTGCTAACCTCACTGATTCACTTATCATTTATAATAAGCATTTATTTAACACCTGCTGTGTGCATAGGCAAGGTCATCTTGATGCACAATTCCTGGGGCACTGCCAGCACCTCAGTTGTATGGTGTGAAATCTGCATGGCCATATGTGGCAGCTCATAGCTAGGCCCTACTTAAAGCTTTGGGCCGACAGTGACCTGGGAGGCCTGATTCCTGCCCAAGAGACTCTAGCTCTAATGATGGTTATTTTCATGGTGGTTAGTCTCCATGATGGTTATTCTCCATGATGATTAATTTCATGGACTGAATGCCTGTGTCCTTCCAAAATATGTTGAAATTCTAATCCCCAATGTGATGGCCTTAGAAGGTGGGCCTTTGGGAGATAATTAGGCCATGGTGGTGGAGCCTTCATGAATGGGATTTGTGTCTATGTAAAAGATACCCCAGAGAACTCCCTTATTTCTTCTACCGTGTTAGGGCATAATGAGAAGATGGTCATCTATGAACTAGGAAGTGAACTCTCGCTAGATACCAAATGTGCCACCATCACGATCTTGGACTCCAGTTTCCAGAACTGTAAGAAATAAATTTGCTGTTTATAAGCCACACAGTCTATGGTATTTTTTTGTTAGAGTAGCTTGAAATAAGACAGTTATTTTGAAAAGACTACTGGTGAGAATCTGACTGGAGAGTGAGGAGGTAATACCATTCCTCTCTATACTATATGAAGACCAGCCCCCTAAAGGACTTATAATGTCCCAAGAACTTTGTAACTGTCACAGGAATGTTCTGCATTTCTTGATTGGTACGTGGTACAACTTCTGGTGGGAGATAATTCCCAACTCTGTCCCTGATTGGAGTTCAGCTATATCCAGACTTGTTGGGTGAATTGAAGAACGCTAAAGGAAACTGGATTAGAATAAAAGACAATAAAGATTCTTTGTAAAAGTTTGGGTGAGGGAGAAGCTCGCTGAGACTTCGTGCCAAGGGACCACTAGAGGGGGCAGTCCTAGAAATCCTTACAAGAAGCAGTGACTGGTAAAAATCTATTTGGAAGGAGAGGCTAGGCTGTCACTTTTGAGCAACTGAGTTTACATATCAAAGACAACTGCTTTTATACAAATGTTTATCAGATGTGCCTGGCAGGACAAAGAGTGAGATTATGGCTAGAAACCCCTCTTTCTCTATTTAACCTTGGCCTTGGTATCAGCAGAAAAAGAATGATGGAAATAAGCCTTCCTAAAGCCCACGCAGTCTCTGGGGCCTAGAGTACCATTGAATTATGCATTTGTACTGATTGGGGGCCTAATAATTCTAAGATGTACCTCTCTATATCCTGTACGTCCTGTTATCACAAGTGGTGACTCCAGAAGACTTGGCTTTCCAGACTCCAATGGCAACTGAAATTCCAGCTGGGTTTGGCCATGGGAAGCAAAAGTGAAAGGTTGGAGGACAAAAGGAAGAGCACAGTTGAATTGTTTTGCCCCTTGTTCTTTGCATGAAATGACATCTGAAGAATTGGCCACATCACCTCTTGGATCCATCTCCCAATGGGAAGGCTTCTGTGTTTCATAATGCCACTTACTTGCTTCAGCCTATGAGAGATAGCTTCTTTTTAAAATTTTTTTAATGTTTATTTATTTTTGAGAGAGAGAGAGAGAGAGAGAGAGAGGGGAGGGGCAGAGAGAGAGACAGGGAGACACAGAATCTGAAGCAGGCTCCAGGCTCCAAGCTGTCAGCACAGAGCCTGACTTGGGGCTCGAACTCATGAGCTGTGAGATCATGACCTGAGCCAAAGTCAGTCGCCCAACCAACTGAGCCACCCAGGCACTCCATGATAGCTTCTTTTTGATCTAACTAATCTCTGGGTTGCTTTACCATTTCCACTTGGTTTCTCAGATTTGCTATTGTGTAATAAATTTCCTGAATTAAATTCTAACTACTGAAAAATTTCTATTCTGATTATACCTTAATTTTATGCTATTTGAAACTAAACCTTTTGATAGAGTCAAGTAGGGCCTCAATACCCGAAACTGGGGGTGTTACTATATATTCAACTCAAATGGCAAATAAAACCTGGGGCATACTGGCTCTAGCACTATTTAATTCAGAGCAAGAGTGATTTTAAAATTCCCTTTAGTAGATATCCTAGCTTTTTTCCCCTTTAAGTTTATTTATTTATTTTTGGTGGGAAGAAGGGCAGAGAGAGAGGGATAAAGAGAATCCCAAGCAGGCCCCAAGTTGTCAGCACAGAGACTGACTCAGGGCTCGAGCTCATGAACTGTGAGATCATGATCTGAGCAGAAATCAAGAGTCTGACACTTAACCGACTGAACCACCCAGGTGCCCTGATATCCTAGCTTTTATATGTGCTGGGAACTTGGATGTATTGCCAGTTCAGGATCCTCAATGCTATTCTTTCTGTTCTCATTATTGTTTTATTTTGGGCTCCTGTTGTTTGAGTTTTAAGGTTTTGAAACATGAAGGCAATCTTGAGAGGTTTTGGAAACCAATGAAAATTCTATTTCAGTATCCCCATTTTTGCTTAGGATGGTGACTCAAATGATACATGTTTGAACTTACTGGTCCTCCTTTTCAGGAAAATATTGGAATCTAACACATTCTGCAGTTAGATTATAAAGTAATAGTATGTTACTAAAGACTACTATACTATATTATTACTGTATACTATATTATACTGTATATATTATACTGTATACTATATTATACTGTATATATTATACTAGATACTATATTTATTAAACTGTAAAGTAGTCTGTTATGGAAAAGGCACCTCTGATAGCAAACATACTTGAATACTCTTCATAGAAAACTTAACATAGATCTCATTCAAACCATTATTAGGAAAGAAACTGAGATGTGTTCTATTAATCATGAGAATATCCATCTCAACTGGAAATTTTAAATTTGTTTGCCTGTTTTCTCTTTTCCTTGAATGTTTTCTAGACATCAAAAACATTCTTCAAGAGCTACAACATTAGTAATTGACTTTTCACTGGGGAAATATGTCACAAACAGCTCAATTTTATGATGTTTCTACAAGTTTAGAAAAATCAAGTACACAGCTTCAAAGAGATAACAGTTAAAATAAAATTTCCTAGGGAGGCTACCTTATTGATGGGCAGAGCTCTAAAGTTTTTTGAGGTTCAATTCAGTGAAGTATCCACATGTTATAATAACCTTTAACTTGTCTCAATATGTTGCAACTATAAATTGAATCTGAAAATATCCGCAGGATATTCTTTATTTTAAAACTTGTCTACTACTAGACTCTCTTCTTCCAAATCTGAAGAGTGGAAAAATATTACCCTCTGTTCTCCTCCTACCTGTAGGTTCTGATAAGGTAATGCTGCACAATTTAAACCAAGTATCATATGACTAAGTGTGGTGTTTAGGAATATGATTCATGGTGTTATACTATGAATAGGTGAGTGTTATAGATGAATAGGTGTCCAGAGAAAAAGGAAGTAGGGAAAGTGAGTCTAAATATCAACTAAGACCCAAATATATGATTATTAACTAATCATCATATTCTAAGAGATGGAAGAAAGAGAAGAATGACAGAAAGGATGATAGGGATTTAGGGGGAAACAGATTTGTAAATGAGTTGTTTTTGTTACAATGTGCTTTATATTTGATTCTGTGCCAAATTGTATGCAAATACTTCCAGGAGGGGAAATGAATCAGAAATAGCTCTTATATTTCTCCTCATTTCTTTAAATATATAAAACTATTTTTTCATAAAATGAGTACAAGAAAAACAAGCAGTTTGTTCAGTAAACCACAAAGATGGAGGCTTTTAAAGATTTTGCTATCAGTTCTTCTGATCGTGTTTGTAAAAAAAACATTTATGACTCTTGGAGGACTATTAGATCTCTGACAAGGTATTGGAAAGAAAACATATTTTGTCTTCAGGAAACACCGTTTTTATAAATTTTCATATAAAGCAAGATCACATCTGAGGATTTACAAGATAATAGGTGCTCACATCAAAACTTTCAAATGCGAATTTCAAAATTCTGAAAACCAAGCAATTCTATTTTAAAAGTAAGAAAAATGTCTAAGACTTATTGAGGGGTAAAAGCAAGTGATCCCCTTTGGCGAATAGAATGGCAATTATTATAGAGTGTATTATCTTAAAACATAGGTTAGAAAAGATCAGAAGAAGATGCAGTGCTTTATATTCTCAGATTTGGATGACAAAATTGTAGTAGGGGTACTGAGGAGTAAATATATCAAATCCTAGCCTTCCCCCAGGAATTTTATTAAACCTCCACATGTTGTGATGTGGAGGAATCCAGACTATGGAGGAATGCAGAAATCTAGATTTTTTTTCTTAACATATTTAGAAACTTTTCCAATAAGAAATAAGGCATTTGGCTATGTGGCATATGTCTCTGGGGGAAAAAATAAGTAACACAAATGAATTTTATGAGGAAAAGACTGTGGGATGTAGTGGACATTTTTGCCATGGGCTTTGAAAATTACCTAGAAGTAGGCTATATGTCATTGAGTTTTTTGAGGAAAAGACTGGGAGACCTAGTAGACAATTTGCCGCAAGCTTTATTGATTACTTAAAACCTGACCAAGTATCATTTGTTTGAAGAGAAAGGAGTACCTAGAAGATAATACCTTGTCTTTTAAAAGGAGGGGACAAGCTCAGGTCTTAATAGTTCTTCCCTCTGCTTCCTGCAGAATCTGGACTCCTTTCACTGTTAGCGAAAATTCTAGCTCAATCATGCTTCCTTTGTACTGCAACTTCTTTCCTTTCTCTCAGGAAAATTATCCAGTCAACATTCCCTGGCCTGATGCAAGGCACCTAAAATAGAGCACTTCTATTTGCTGAGCAAGATTACTGGGGACACTGCCAGCCTGCATGGGGCTTTTTTGTGACTGAATTTTTACCCTCCGTATGGAGGAGCTGTACTCACAGGTCCACCACTACTGAGTAAAAGGGCGGGAGCTGGATTTCAACTCCCACATGCCCCTCAGCTAAACACCCTGTGCAAAGCACGACTGCAGCAACCAAGTGTGGCATCCAGAGTGACACAGTAAGCCCCGAAGGGGGCACGTGGTAAATGTATCAGTCAGGGTAGGAAACGGGTAATCGGGGAGAGACTAATGGATTATTTACAGAGGCGTAGAAAAGGACTAGGAAAAATCAATAGGAGATGGCGAAGCACTCGGAGGCTAAACCCCATGGAACAAGGAGAGAGAATTGTCAGAACCTGGAAAGAGTTGTAGTAATAGCTGTTGCTGTAGCCACAACTGACCCATAAGGTAAGCTCAACCCTACAGGAGCTGTGACCCTGTAAAACAACACAGCCACTGCCAACTCATGCCCTGCAGGAAGGGAATAGGTAAATATTTTTGTTTCCTCTCTCCAGTCTATCTTCTGCCTTCCTCCCATTGATGAAACTCGAACAGAAGCCAGAATGCGAAGGAATCTGGTTGATACAGTCCAAAGGGTCAGCCTCTGGAAGCAAAGAATGGGGTGAAGAGTAGAAAATAGATCTGGTCAGGCAAATGGAAAATACTTGGTTTGGTAAAGCTATTCATTCAAAACTGTGTATCAGATAAGCCTGTACCTGATCTGGCCTTGAGACAAATCAATCTCTATTTGCCTATCTAAAATAATTTACTTTCTGCTGTTCCATATTATGGAGACATTACCTGCCCCCAGTTACACCTTGAATCCTCATTTGGGAACTGAAGGTACTCATATTTTCATTCCTTCTCCACTTCCCCTAAGACAAAGAAGACAGACCATCTTGTTACTGTCAGCACTAGAGTTTTTCGCTTTGGTCTTCATTCTGACAACGAATGACTTGCTTGGAGAATATATGGAGAAATCAAATATTTCATGATGTATGAGAAGAGTGACATTATTGCCACCCTTTCCAGGGCATGTGCCTTTGTTACCTTCCCTTTCCTTTATGTGTAAGAATCAATGTGAACTTTGAGTTGAACTATCTGTCAGGACATTTGATCTGGTTGAGCAGGGATTCAGATTTTGGTACCTTATATTGGGAGTATGACTTCACATCTGTTCTTTGTATAATCACTTTGATCCTTTATAGTTAGAAGAAGGCTTCTAAAAACTATTAATTAATTAATGGTCAACTCTGAGACTCTTCCATGAACAATGGTGTCCTTGAACAGAAAACAAAGTTTACTATAGAGTTGGGCATGAGTTTCTCCTCTTTATCCTTTTATGGAATCAAGCATTCTGTTACCCTGAAGCTTTGTGATTTTGAAAACAGAAACCACACCCTTTGCATAGAAATTTATGTTCCCTCAGGAATCTCTATCAGCACTGTTAGCATAAAGACTCTTTCCTAGGGTTTGGGAGACACTAGCCATTAACACTTGAGAAATAGTGCGGAAGATGCATCTAATAGATTGACTTTTGAGCACAAGCCAGACCCTTTTTGAGGTCCCTTGTTATGTGCTAAATTCCTGCTATGGTGGAGGAAGTACTCAGATTCATTTTAATTTTGGCATAATTATAATGTGATCTCAGTAAGCAGTCACAGATGACCTAGTCCCTGAGATACTGAGTTAGAACTGTCTAATGGAAGATATGATTCCAAGTAAGAAATGATGAATGATTGCATTTCAAGATATGGCTCTTGAAAAGAATGAATCCCCTTATTACTAATTGTGCTAACTTGAGAGTATAGTTAACAGGGAAAATTAGTCTTGATCACAGGTTGGAGATGGAGTTGCAGGAGTGAATAGATGACCTTTCTGTCAATGTACTAGATAGGCAGTTGGGGGAAAATTTTAAAGAGTAGTTCTGACCAATAGCATAGGGAAGAAATGATAAAACAACACAACTGATTATAAGCAGCCTTTACCTTGTACCCATCATTGCTAACATGAGAGGCTTTTACTGTATAGAGTTTTTCTACTAAGGACTAGGAATTTTACTGTTATTTCTATACACAACTCCAAGAAACTCCAAACCACTTGACCGTCTCAGTCAGAAGTGACATGCATCAATTTTCCTCACTTCATTGGCTGAAAGTAGTTACATAGCCTCTACCTAAAGACAGGACATCCTGGGAAATTCAAGAAAGCAAATGGAATGTTTAAAGTAGTATGTCTTCCACAGAGAGATTGTTAAGGATGTGTTCACAACTAAGTTTGTTTGGATGAATAACGGGTGAAGACGTGCTGGAAAATCTATCTTTTCAGGAATGAGAAAGCAATTAAACTTTAGATTTGAATTCTTTCATGGATGGAATCTTTTTATTAGGCACAAGGATAGGAGGGCAGCAAAAAGATGTAGGTGCAGAAGAAGACTGTTGTATACTACTCTGGCATATTGCTTGTTTGGAATTTCTGATCTCTGTTATAGTCTAGCCTAACTTCCCCATCAGTCCCTTCTCAAATAGAGGATTCTAAGTATAATTTAGTTAAATAGCTATTTTCAAGAATATGTTCTAGGTTTTGCTTTAACAGAGGGGCAGGGGTCTAAGCAGTAGATCATAAAAGCCATCCAGTTGACCTCAAACTGATGGGCATGTTGAAGTGAACATAGTTTGCTAGTTCTCTGGAAGTCAGGTCAAAACCAGCACTATATCTAATTCAGCACAACATGATTTTCTCCTCAAATTGAGGAGGCATATGGCTTTCCATTACAATTCAACAACCATGTCGAATCTTGAGATCTAATTGTAGCTCACACTCCCTCTTTTGAAATGGTTGACTTGGGCAAGCAACCAACAACAGAAGCATCAGGCAGGTGTTCCTGAATCGTCTGCTGGTTTCCATTTGGTTATTCTTGCAGACCCTTTGGCAAGGCTGTCTGCTGATAAACTCAAACCTGTTCATTGTTTGGGATTCATGGATCAGGAAATGAATACCTTAAAGTGAATGGTTTCATGTGCAGCTGACACCCAAGGACTTCTATTTACCTGTGAGACTGTGTGGGGCACCATTCGATTATAAAACATATGCTGAAACAGCAGGGTTTGAACTAAATATAAACAAAAATGTACCATTTGGCTTGAGCATATTGATAAACAAGAGCGAACTATGTTCCCAGATGATATTTAGGTTACAAATGGACCAATTAAAATTCTGAGGGGTGTCTTTGGGAGTCAAAATGGCCCAAAGTTATACTGATAGGAGGTAAATTAGCATGAAAGTGTGTGATGTGGAGGCAGACTGGAAAGCTATCTTTTTTTCAGTGGAATCAAATCCTTCATTTATGTATCTGATCAGCATTAGTGTCCAGACTTGGGTCAAAAGAACTTGGGTAAAATCTGTTTTGTCAGTTTGAAAATAATTGTGATAAACTATTTAGGGGTTCAATTGGAAGAAGAATGTTCAGCCTGTTCTCGGCCTGTTAGCTTAAACTGTTTCGTGGGTGAAGCTTTGTCAGCATCTATAGGAAACAGGGTGTACTAAAACCCTAGACTGTTACTGAGAAGGTGGAAGGATTGCCCTCTCCTCCTAATAGATTGGCCTCCAATACAGTGACACTCCATCTAACTTGCACTTTACAGCCATCTGGGGCACTTTATAAAGTTCTGATGCCCAAGTCCCACTACCCATCCTGGGTTTAATTTATCTGAAGTGTTGGTATAAGCGCGGGGATTCTGAAAGCTCCCAAGATGATTCCGATGGACAATTGCAGTTGAGAACCACAGTTCCGCCATCTGTCATGGGAAACTCCCCTTTTGGGCTAATAAAACATCCTTAACCAATATGTGCTATCGAAGGCAGAAGCACCTGATAGATTCATGGTCTAACATGCCTCTAAAATAATACTGCTTTGTAAATGTGAAGAATTCAATGGAGACCCAGAAAAGAGGAACAAGAAAAAGTGAAAAGTACATAGAAAAGAAAGACCCCAGTTCTGAAATCAGTTTTGATCAATTTGATCTTTGGGATTTAGTTTTCTAACAAGGAGGGTTCTCAGAAGTTTTCTAAATATTTCTGTGCTGTACAAAGGGTGAAAGATAAACCAGGTCACCATTTGTTTCCTTAGGTCTCAGTTTCCTCATCTTGAAAATAAGGTTAATAGCTAAGAATATCATGAAATTCTGGGTACAAATTCCTGTGACTCAAAGTAAACTTTGCTCCTTTATTTGGAGTCCCTCCCCCTTTCTTTTAACCAAAGTACGGCTCTTGGAAAAACTATTTAGCCCTTTAATTTGAAGTCCTATTTGGACCCAGGGAATTGTGAAGTTCAAATATGTTGTGGACTGGAGTGCAGTTTGTATATGAGGTACTGTCTGGGCCTTTCCACTGGGAAGGATATACCTGGAAGTAAACACCTATTATCACAGATGATGCTTCAGAATGGTCTCAGCTAGAATATATATGTGTAGGGATTGCATAGGCCCAGGGAGGCAGAAAGCATCTTTCAGATCACTGAAAAGGCAGCTGTATCATTCAGATAACTGATTACCAAATACTTTCAGTGGAATAAAAACAAATAAACAAAAGTAGATGGTGAAAACAATTTTATCTCCATACAATATTGGGGATTTTTATTATACAACTAGAATTATCTAAAGAAAAGTCAGGGAAACTAGTGAAAAAAAATGCATGTGCCATAAAAGTTACAGGGATGTTAACATCTTAAACTCATTTTCAGTTCTTTAACTTCTGTTGGAAGACCCTCATGGTGACATGTTTTATTAACATAATTTGTTTTCTCCAAGTTTCAATATTTTCAAGCAGTTTTATGAGAGTTCCTCACAATTTTTTTTTTTTTTTGGAGAAAAAGTGATTCACCATTAGATAGGTGAGAAATGGATTGCTTATCAGAGATTTTAATTCATCGAGGTCCTTCTCACACCCTACCAATTTTTTCTTCCACCAGTCCAGTACTGATTGATACAGCCTAATCTATGAAAAGTACTTAGTGTTTTCTTTAATGGTTTACATTTTGAATATGTCGTATAAGATTTTACTCCTTTAGACAAAACTGTCTTCTTTGACATCTTTCACAGCCTATGATGAACAAGAGTACAAACCTCAGATGGCATGTAAATATCACAGTTGGTCAATCTATTTCAATAAACTATTCCATAAAGAAAATCCAGAGTTAATCTGGGGCCAAATGATCTTGGAGTATTTGGAGGTATGGATGGAAATTTGATCTCTGACCCCTTCTTTTCCACCTCATCTCCCCACCCCCATTTTTTTTAGTGTCAGTGTTGCTTTAGAGCTAACCTGAGAATTAATCTCTGAAGGAAAATGTAGAGAAGGCAACATTTAGCCCAGGTGTTTTGAGAATTGAGAGGGTGTTGGGTTAGTGGGAAAGTCTAATTTGGGTTTTAATAATGGCATTCCCAAGCAATTAGCTGAACACACAGGAGGAAATTAAGGAGGAGGTGGAGAAAGAACAGCAATTTATGAACAGCAGCATAACAGGCAGCTAAATGGGACTCAATTTCGTTCAGCCAGAGAGGTAAGGCGCCCAGGAGAATTCGGCTAAAATGTTGCCTTTCTTTGGCTAGTAAAGGATGGTTGCATAATCTCATGCAGATCTCATAAGTACTTTCCCTTTGTTGAGACTGTGACTGAACATGGAGGCAGTGCATGCTTACTGTTCTGTGGCTTCTGTGCTCTTCTTAATGGACTACAGTGTGCCTGCTTTTTGTTTTTGCCAGCAATCACTTAACATCAATAGAATTATTTGTATCTATTTTTAAAAATCTTTGGTGGAATTTTTTTCCAGGAGCAGGACATCAGTTTCCTGTTTCCACTGTTTCCATGCACGGTCAGTGAAACTTGCCCCCACTGAAAGAGAGAATTTAACAATATATCAATGCAATTAGTGCTTTAAATGTGTGCAGAGAAACCAATGAAAAGCTTGCAAGGTATTGACTGTTGGAGTAAACTGTTTGCTAAAAGAGAATTGTACAATGCAAGACATTGCAGGATGGAAAAGTTGCAAAGAAAAGAATCTGTCTTTCATATATTCAGTTCTTCATGATTGCATGTTGGAAGCCCTTGGGGTATTTGGGGGTGTGGATTGAAGTTGAGAGTATACACTTGTCAAGAAAGATTATAATATCCTGCTCCAATCCTGAAAGGATTGAGAAGGATATTGCCTTTCAAATCTCTCTAATTTTGGAATGGATTTTTCAGTTGTCCTTTTAGAAAATCAGACTTTTAGTATGATGATTAGCTAGTTTACTTAACTGTGAAGCAAGTATCTCTGTGATCACTCAGGCTGACAGAGGGAAAGAGAGCTGGAGAGCTAATCCATACTCCAATGACCGCAGATGGCAACACCGTCATACGTGTCATCTGTTCCTACGCAGAAATTTTCGCATTAATACCCAAACTTCTGTCCATTTTAGATTGGCGGGTTTTGTCTGGTTTTGTTTTATGTCACCACTCGTTTCCCACAGGGCTTTGTAATTAAAACACTCTCCAGAGTAGATCATAGTTAATCTAAGTTTGTTCTTCCCTCCAGAGTTTTATAATTACAAAGTTACTACATTTATGGCTATATACACTGCCTTGTGTGTTATCCATTTCTAAAATACACCACTGTTGTTGTTGTCATTTCTGTCTTGTTTTGTTTTTTATAACCCAGAAACATGGCACAATGCACAGAAGACATTTAGCAAGATAACACTGACTGGTCGGTGAGTTACAGTTAAAAAACCAAAAACATAGCATCCCGAGAGGGTGGTCATTTGGCAGTTTTGGCAAGCAGTTTTAAGGTCAACTGCAATACCAATGATGACAGCAGCTAGGTTGCCAAACTCTTCTTGTGGCTTGGGAACAAATTGTTTATGGCTGTCCACGCCTGATAGCCACCTTTGTGCTGAGAAACCTATTGAAAATTTGGGCAGTGGAAGCTTAGCGCATTGTCTCATTAAAAAAAAAAAAAAAAAAAATCAGCTTACCTGAACCACATTACAGACACATTTGCTACTGGTTTTCAACTTCTGATGATCTATTTATTTGGGCTTCGTGCATTAATTGAACATGTTTGAGTTCTGTTGTTCTGACTTTTAAGGTAGTACTAATGTAGTACAATGTAGTAATGTAGATAAAAGAATATTAAGACAATGAATATTTGTCCTTTAAAAAAGATATAAAAAGGAGAAAAGTCTAATTTACTCTAAGAAAAGATCCTATTATACTTTTCTAAATCTGATATCTCCATTAGTTTTTCTGTTGTTTTTAAATTCGTTTATTTGATTAACTCATAAAAATGTGATACAAATGTGTAAGCATACAAGTGAGTTCAAATACAGTGGATTTCTCACAACAGTCAATACGCCTTTTGGTGAATGTAATTTTGAGCAATTGGGTCCCTGATTAAAAGGCTAGTAGTAAGTGACTGTCTCCTCCAGTGTTTCTCTTTATTCAGAAATATTTCATTCTCCCCTTCATTTCCATAAGCACATAAAAATTGTCTTCTTGGTACTTTTTAGGAAGGAAGGAAGGGACTAGTCCCATTTTCTTCCATCAACCCCAGATCAAATACCCTTTAAAAGTATGAATGGCACTGTGTTTTCGCATCTGCACTGTGAAGAAAACAATCCAGGACCCATGACTGAGCTGATTGTTTAACTTTTACAAAGACAAATTTGTGTTAAGGATCATGAATTGTTCTCCAAAAGACACCCAAAAGTGGATCAGTAGATCCATTATAGAGCATTCTTCTTTTGTTTTTTTAAATTTTTTTTAATGTTTATTCTTTTTTTGAGAGACAGAGACAGAGCATGTGTGGGGGAGGGGCAGAGAGAGAGGGAGACACAGAATCCAATGCAAGTCTCAGGCTCTGTCAGCACAGAGCTGGACGCGGGGCTCAAACTCAAGGACCATGAGATCATGACTTGAGCTGAAGTTGGACACTTAACCAACTGGGCCAACCAAGCGCCCCTGTCACAGAGCATTCTTATGAAATCAGTTGAACATCCCTATGGATTTGGGGATCTCCTAATTTGGTGCAGGCAGGGACCCAGTTGGTTGAGAGTATTAGTCATTCAGCTTGGCTGAATAACGGTCTAACTTTATGAATTCTGCTAGATTTAAATTTAAAGTTAAAAAGGAAAAAAAATATTGGAGCACAACTGAGTTGATTTTTTTCCCCCTTATTATTTTGTCAATATATCTGGGTAGTCTCTTTAAAAAGAGATAAACCAAACAAAAGTGATTAAACAAAAGTGAGATAATTATTTTCAGCATAAATTTATAACCAATGTCAAAGACCTTCATTGAACAAGTGGTCGTGATACAAGACAGCCCACAAAATACAAAATATAGAAATTGTCTATCCAGGGAGACTTTACATTTTACATGTCCCCAGAAATTTAGTCCAATTATATAAAGTAAACTAATCTTTTGAGATGCATGAAAAAGGTTTGTTTTTTACTAACCAAATGCCTTAGCCTAATGTCATTTTTCTCCTTGCCAATTTTCAGCGGTCTAATATTTGCACATTGTGAGTATTTTGAATCTTATCTAAATGGTAGTGCTATTTAGATAAATAACAAACTTTTGGGACAAAGAAGATTTTTGTATCCATTTTCCTGGAGATATATGGTAATATTAGTTTGAAGGTAAATATGATTTTATTGTGGTAGTTCAATTTTTTTTCCTCAGTGTTGTTTCTCAGTAATGCAACTTTGTTTTGTCATGGCAGGCAAGTGATTCCAGAGAATAGCAGTCCCCTGAATTCTAGGGACAACAGCCAAAAATACCTTAAAATAACAGTTGAACACCAATAGGGAAACAGGATCCAGCAGTTTTCTTCAAAACTGACATTTTGGACTAGGTCCATCAGTCTATGTAGTATAGAGCAGAGAGGAGAAAACTAATAAGTCTGTCTTACAATTGTATATAATATTATAAAATTGTCTTACAGTATTCTTATTTAAATCTTTTTAGGAACTTTTGAAAAATCATTAGCATGAGACTAAGATATATTAAGTAGTCCAGTTCACTAGTTGTTTAACATGTTAGGCAAGTTATCAAGTTAAATTTACAGGTGAGGAAACTGAGGCACATAGTGAGGAACTTTCTTGCACAAGGCCTCAGGGACTATACACAGCAAACCAGGACTAGAATCCATGTTTTGGCTCTAAGTTATTTTTTTTTCAGGGAATTAAAGCTTCCTCAAATCAATAAACTGATGTTAATGGACCATTAGCAAAGTGAGAACAATCATAGAAGTCCCTTCAAGAATCTCTGTTGATGGTAAGAGGCTGAAGTCAAATGGGTTGACCATTAAGTTCCAGGGGAAACTCTTTGTAATATTGATTTTTCAATTCTCAACTCTTTTCTTAGTGACATTCGGTTATAAGATTTATGTGCTTAAAAAGCACAAGATGCAGGTGCTCTCTGAAGAGAAGAGTGTCAATCTCATCATCAAAGCAGTGGTTCCCAAGCTTTGGCATGTTTAGGGCTTACCCAAGGGCCTTGTCAAAAGGTAGAATCTGATTCTGGGGCAGGACCCAGAAATCTCCATAGTAAACAGGCATTCAAAGTACAACAGATGCAGGTGATTCGGGGACCTCATTTTGTGTAAAACTGATCTGTATAGATCTTGAATTGGTGTAGGCTAATTATGTTAGTGAAATAATATAGTAGGTGAGGTGGGTGCATTATTAGGTGCCGTTGAAGATAAATAGCACTGTTTTATTTGTCTACAAAATAGATTGTTAGAGAAGAGTCACTCCTCCACATGCTTGGACCAGCTACCCTCATTGCTGACCTAAAGGGACAGCTTTCAGATGAAGCTTGTAGCTAAATTTTCATGGCCCATCTAGTCCTTGGCCTCTCTGCTTTGCCTGCCAACAAAGGGGCCAATTAGTGAAGATGGTTTCGGTACTTTTTTCAGAGACAAATCCCTTCCCACTAGGGAATTTTATAAGCCCACCAACATACTTTGCATAACATGGAAAATCAGTTCTAGGAGGGGCTAAACATTCTGACTGTGGGCTAGAGGAAAACAAGACCATTAATCTTTGTAGATGAATGAAAGTTTGGACCATTTGGGTAGGGTCTGGGGCACATTAGAGTCAAAGTTTAAAAGGGTGATGACACAAGTCAATTCTGTGTGTTTTAACTGTGATGGTAATGCTGAATTCTTACATTTTCTTTCACAATGCATCCAAATAACATGTATGTATTCCAAGCTGTTATGAAAACAATGCAAAACTAAGAAATTAGGCTACATAAAAGGGGAAACAAAATGTAATCTTTTACTCTAAATTTTCAAAGCAGTATCTTATAAAATCTGTGTTATAGGAAGCTTTTAATCTATCACCCAACTCCTAAGTTTCCCATTGAAAATACATTTTTATTGAATTGCATTTAAATTATTTAGCCATTTTCATAGGCATAAGGTAATCAGATACATAATGTATCACACAGCTCTCCAAACGTCCCTGATGGATGCTGTCTTTCTGCTTATTAAATCTACACCACTGTTAAGAGGGGAGAAAAGGGTTTGAGTTTTTCTTTCCTTTTTTTTCCTTTTTTCTTTTTTTTAAAATTATGTTCAGTTCCTTTTCTTTAAAAGGGAAATTAAAGGTCAGCTGTTAATTAGCTACTTTTGAAAAGTATCCATTAATATTACATAAATTACACTCTACAAATCCAATTAAATTCTTAGGTCATATTGAAACTAAATAGATGATTTAATTTTCAGGGCACATTATGAAATGAGGAGAAATCGATACAGACACAGAAAAGGACTGAGGGGTGTGTGTGTGTGTGTGTATGTATACAGGTTTTCTATATATTTTTTTCAAGTGACAAATGCTATGATTAAATGGAAGTTTACTGGATGTTCAGTTAACCCTCTGGATTGCTTCTGAGAAAAAAAATTTACCTAGTAGTACCTCAGTGGTATAAAATAAATAAGTAAATTAAGTAGGGGATATGGGGAAAATAAATGCATAAAAATTTATAAATATTTACATTTTAGAGTAAGAAATGAGGTGTTGTGAATATTTGTTCACCAATCCACTAATTTAAGTCTTTAGAAGATATTCATTTACCCAAAATTTAGTATGTGTGATAGTAATGAATGATAATCAACTTCTATCCATGTAGTAGAAAAACTGGGTATTTAAAGGAAATAAAGAATAAAGAAATTATTCCCTAAATTATCTTTAACTCAGCAGTTTTCAATATTTATTTTGCCTTGTGGCTCCTATGATATTATGGCTTTAGAGAGTATGTTAGTTTTCTAGGTCTAGCATAACCAAATACTATAGATCGGGTGGCTTAACCAGTAAGAATTTATGTTCTCACTGTTCTGTAGGCTAGAAGTCCAAGATCAAGGTGCCCATAGCTTCTGAGCCCTCTCAGAAGGGCTGTGTCTTCTGAGGCCTCTCTTTGTGGGTTGCAGATGACCATCCACTTACTATCTCCTGTTGTGGTCTTTTTCCTGTTCTCCTGCATCCCTGGTCTCTCCTGCGTGTCTTAATCTTCTCCTCTTGTAAGGACAGCGGTGAGATCATATTAGGAACCACTCTAAAAATATCATTGTAACGTAATCACTTCTTTAAAGATCCTGTCTCCAAATAAGTTCATATTCTAAGGTACAGGGAGTTAGGGCTTCAACATATGAATTTGGGGTAGGGTATACAATTCAGCGTATAACAGAAGAGTATCATTGTATATTAAAGAACACTGCACTTTACTTAGACTTATTACTTGGCCTAAGTAAGGAATAACTGTGCGAGTAGGCAGTATAACATCGTAGTTAACGTCATGGAGTTTTAATTCACAAGTAGGTTAAAATTCTAACTTCCCTTTTACTAGTTGAGAAAACTAGAACATGTTTTTTAACTTTGTTTCAGTTTCTTTATCTGAAAATAAGATATTTCTAAAGACTTGAGGGTTAAATAAAATGTTTAACACATTTAGAATATTGCATGAAAGGGATGCCTGGGTGACTCAGTCAGTTGAGCATCCGACTTTGTCTCTGGTCAAGATCTCACGGTTTGTGAGAGTTCAAGCCCCCCATAGCACTCTCTGCTGTCAGCCCAGAGCCTGCTTCAGATCCTCTGTCCCCTTGTCCCACAGTCCCTACCCCATGCATGCGCTCTCAAAAATAACTTAAGGAAAAACAAAACTTTAAAAAGCAATAAAATTTTCAAAATAAGAATATTGCATGAAAAAAGATATAGCCAATAAATTGTGCTATTCTTTTACTTTAAAAAATATTTAATGTTTATTTATTTTTGAGAGGCAGAGAGACAGAGCACAAGTGGGAGAAGGGCAGAGAGCGAGGGAGACACAGAATCCAAAGCAGGCTCCAGGCTCAGAGCTGTTAGCACGAAGCCCGATGTGGGGCTTGAATTCAAGAACTGTGAGATTATGACCTGAGCCAAAGTTGGACGCCTTACCAACTGAGCCACCCAGGCGCCCCTCTTTTATTCTTTTTTTAAAAAACTGATTTGTTGAGGTCTAATTTACATACAATAAAATTTAGTCATAGTATATGTACAATTCAATAGTTTTTAATAAATTGCAAAGTTAGGCAATCATCACCACAATCCAGTTTTCTAAAATTTTCACCAGCCTCTGGAGATCTCATACTTTTTCAAAGTCCTGTCTTGTTCCCATTTCCAGCTCCAGGCAACCAATCATCTATCTTTTGTCTCTATAGGTTTGTCTATTCTGAATACTTCATATAAAATGGATGCACGCATAATATGTTGTTTTGCATCCAGGCATTTTCATTTAGCATATTTGAGACTTCTCCATGTTGTGGCATGTATTAGTAGTTCTCTTTTATTCTGAATAAAATTCCATTGTATGGATATATGATATTTTGTTTAATCACTCATCAGGTGATGGATATTGCGTTGTTTCTGCTTTTTTGGCTATCGTGAATAATATTGCTATGAATGTTCATGTACAAGTTTTTGTGTGCCTCTTTCTTTTCATTTTTCTTGGGCAGATTCCTAGAATAAAAATGGTAGAGTTGTATAATAAAATGTTGCTTAAAGTTTAAAAATTTTCCAAACTATTTTCCAGTGTGACTGCACCATTTTACATTTCCACCAGCAATACATGAGTGTTCTCCTTTCTCCACATCCTCCCTACTACTTGTTCTGATTTGCGTCATAGCCATTCTAGTGGATGTAAAGTGACATCTCCTTGTGGTTTTAATTTTCATTTCCCTAATGAGTAATGGTTTTGCATATCTTTCAATGTTTTTATTATTCGTATATGTCCTTTAAGAAAATTTCTATTCAAGTCTTTTGCCATTTAAGAAAAATCAGGTAATTTGGTTTTTATTGCTGAGCTGCTAGTGTTCTTTACTCTTCAAAATCTAGTTACAAATCCTTTATCAGATGTATGATCTGTAAGTATTTTCTCTCAGTTTGTGGTGTGTGTGTGTGTGTGTGTGTGTGTGTGTTTTCATAGTGGTGACTTTTGAAATGCAAAGTGCTTAATTTTGAGGAATTAGATTTGCTATTTTCTTTTCTGAATTCTGCTTTTGTTGCTGTATTTAAGAGATCTTTACCCAACCCAAGGTGTGAAGATTTTCTTCTGTTGTCTTCTAAAAGTTTTATAATTTTAGCTAATTTTTCAATATTTTAGGTCTATAATCTATTTGTTAATATTTGTATAAGGTGCGAAATAAGGATCTAAGTTCATCTTTGCATGTGTGAATATCCAATGTCTCCGCACACAGTAAGTTGAAAAGATTATACTTTCTTCATGTAGTTAGTTTGACTCCTTCATCAGAAATCAACTGACCATAAATATGAGTTATTTTTAGACTCTGTTCTCTTCCATTGATCTGTCTCTCTCATGCCAATAACACAGTCTTGATTACTGTAGCTTTATAAATCTTAAAATCAAAAAGTATCAGACCTCCAAATTTGTTCTTCAAAATTGTTTTGGCCACTTGGATTGTTTACATTTCCATATAAATTTAGATTGGGTGGCCAATGTCTGCAAGAAAAACCTACTGAGATTTGATAGGGATTACACTGAAGCTGATTGATTGGTGTGGGATGAATTGCCATCTTACTGCTATCAGCTCTTCCAAGCCATGAACATAGAATACCACGCCATTTCTTTCGATCCTCTTTAATTTCTGTCCAGCAATGTTTTACAGTTTTCAGTGTATAAGCCTTGTCCTTTCATTTCTTTCTTCTTTAAAATTTTTGAAAAATGTTTATTATTGAGAGAGAGAGAGAGAGAGAGAGAGAGAGAGAGAGAGAGAGCGCATGAGTGGGGAAGGGGTAGAGAGAGAAGGAGACACAGAACCTGAAGAAGGCTCCAGGCTCAGAGCTTTCAGCACAGACCTTGATGTGGGGCCCGAATTCACAAACTGTGAGATCATGACCTGAGTTGAAGTTGGACACTTAACTGAATGAGCCACCCAGATGCCCCTGCCCTTTCATTTCTGAAATTTAATTCTAAGTATTTAATTTTGGGATGCTGTTTTGAATAAAATTAATTTCCTAATTTCATTTTTGGATTGCTAGTATATAAAAATACACTTTTTTTAAATTGATCTCATATTCTGACTGAATTCTTTTTCTTTCCTTTTTTTTTTTTTTGAGGGGGAAGGATTTTTTAAGATTTTCTCAGTACAGGGTTATATCATCTATGAAGAAAGACAGTTTTGCTTCTTGTTTTCTATGTTGTTGCTTTTTACTGCCTGATTGTACTGGATGGAATTTCTAGTACAATGTTAAATAAAAGTAATGAGAACTGAAATCCTTGCCATGTTACTGATTTTAGGGGAGATCTTCTATCTTTCACCATTAAGTATAATCTTAGCTGCAAGGTTTTGTGGGTTTCTTTTATCAGGTTGAGGAAATTTCCTTCTATTCCTGACTTGCTGAGAGTTTTTATTATTAATGAGTGCTGAATTTTGTCAAGTTTTTCCCACATGTGTTCCTTATCCTTATTTTATTTCAACATTATGGAAGCATTCCCAGGCTAAAACATATCAGCTTTTCTTTTTTCTTACTAAGGTTCAAGAGTTTTTTCTTGAATTAATGCTTCTCAATTCACTATTTGCCTTTTTCCAGTGTCCAGAGTCCAGAAGTTGTTGTTTGGACCATTTTTTTTTTCTTTCTAGAGAGGATTTGCTATGCTCATCACCCACCCATTTCAGAAGTCACCCCCTAATGCCACATAGCTATTACTCTTGATCCAATTATTCAATTTCAGCCTTAAAATTTCCTCTTTGGTAAAATAGGATTACTAACCCTCTGTTGGCTTGTTGGGAAGATTAGATATGTGATATAATTGAAAATGCTCATTGCTGGGGTGCCTGGGTGGCTCAGTCGGCTGAGTGTCTGATTGTTGACTCTGGCTCAGGTCATGATCTCAGGGTTTGTGAGATTGGGACCGGCATCAGGCTCTGCACTGACACTCCCCCTCACCCCCTACTCTCTCTCAAAATAAATAAGTAAATAAATAAACTTTAAAAAAAAAGAAAGTGCTCATTGAAGCACCTAGTACACAGTATATTCAGTAAATAGTAATTGCATTTGAAGATCAGGTGAATATAATAGAATAGAATCATTAAGAAGTGACTGGAAAGTGTCGGATTTCAGTGTAACTTGGGGAGCTCTATGGACTCCCCAATTAAACTATGAGAGGAAAGATTCAAACGTATATTTGTTAATTCACCTTACCTCCTTGTTCTCTGGGATAGATAGATTTATATCCTCTTATCTTCTACTTCCTTATTAAATCAGGGCTATCTTGTGATAATCTGCCTTTCTTCTCCTCTTAGAACATTTTACTTTGAGCTGCTTCTTAGTTAATAAGTGTAGGAATAATTTTGATATATATCTGGTTTATTGAGACTTTGGAAAGGACAGTGGCAGTGTCCTAGATACCAACTTACCATGATACAGATCCATTAAAAGAATGTTATTTTGTTGCTAAGGGCATGTTCTGTATATCACTAATATCTAACATCACTCAGCAAAGGTAAAGACCCTAGTAAGTCCAGATGAAATCAAATTTGCTGTTTTCAAGTTTGTTTTCGCCTCCTTTACCTTAACTTTTTGGTTGCTTATTGTAGAATATGCATTGTTACCGTATGTGTATTGGAACAATGGTAAACTTGTAGGGAATTAAGCAACAAGGAAGGAACCAAACCTTTATGTGAAACTTTTATTTGAATTGAGCTAGGATTCAGCCCTATCTGCAAGATTCCACAATTTTATTTTATTTTTTTTTTTATTTTATTTTTTTAATTTATTTTTTGGGACAGAGACAGAGCATGAATGGGGGAGGGGCAGAGAGAGAGGGAGACACAGAATCGGAAACAGGCTCCAGGCTCCGAGCCATCAGCCCAGAGCCTGACGCGGGGCTCGAACTCATGGACCGCAAGATCGTGACCTGGCTGAAGTCGGACGCTTAACCGACTGCGCCACCCAGGCGCCCAGATTCCACAATTTTAACTGACTCTAGTGGGATCAACACAATATCCTGGAATTCTCTAAAATAGACTGTTCTCTACCTTCTTGCCTTAAAATGCTTATCAATACAATTCAGTGCTCCTTAGTAATGGCTTCTAGTAGAAAAGATGTTATCCTAGTGGTGCTGTTACGTTTATTTCATACTGGCTTTGATTGTTTTGGTCATGCTTACATATCTCGATCTATTCTTTATTCCCTTTTCTCTATTCTTCTTTTTATAACTTTTCTCAACTTATTTTCTGTTATTTCTTACATCTAGTTTTCTTCTTTTTTTTTTCTATACCATCCTACTTTCTTCTTGTACCCATGCCTGCCTTTATTTCTTTTCCACAAAATGCCTCACTCACACTTGTTTCTATACCATTCCGAACATGTCCAAGTATATTGGGAGCAGTTTACACTCTCCAAATAATCCACTCGAAGAAGCAGTTAATGTTATCTTTCTAATAAACAATTTCAATTGTAGTAGCCATAAATATCTCAAAGATGATTCTCTCTACATTTTCATTAAAGCCAAGGCTTTGTTTGGTGTTTTGGTTTTAAACAAACACTCGTCCCAGCAGTGCAGCTCACCAATATAGAACAGAATTACAATGTACTTCCAGCCAAATTCCGTTTATTGTCAATTTCAGTAGTGTTTCTTATGGTAGCAATTATTTTCTGAAAGCCTGCAAGCAAGCAGCAGAAAACTGAAATCATCAAAGAGTTTTTATCTGCAGCAATTCCAGAAATGGCAGGTAGCTGATAGTTTAAACTTTAGTTCTCTGCAGTGGAATAGTGCAAATAAGAGAATGCCATCTGCCTGCTCCTGGAGGCTTTCTGAAAAATATACCCAAGTTAATAAAGTTTTGGGGTGATATTCGATGACTTTGGTTAGTACTGCACTGAATGCTACGACATATCTATGACCCTTCGCTGCTGCCCTAGACACTCCTGAGACAAGTTTCACAAGTTGCAGTGGTATTGCTTTTTTTAATATATAAATTAAAAACTTGAATTTTTATTTCAATTTTCTAATTACCTGGAGCAATATCTTCTAACTGCAGTTCCTCGATTTAACCTGGAAAATAGGGTTTTTTGCTGAGAGTTACATGACCAGGAACAAATATGAAAATGAGAAACCAGCTTTGGATTTATTCTTGAGAGAATGTTTAGGAGATAAGATCAAGGGATAATTGTAAAATGTCACCCAGTTTATTCTACCTGTTGGTGATAATTTATGTAATGCATGCTATAAAGCAAGTAGACTGCCATTTTCTACAAATGTTCTAAAAGAAAAAGAATTTCCTTATTTCTTTAATCAATAACTCAACAGATATCTATTGATCTTATTTGCCATGCTTTTGGAATACAGTAATAAAAAAAGCCCTGAGGTTAAAACAGTGAATAAGATAGAAATGGTCTCTTGTAGCTTATATTCCAGCATAGACGAGTATTGATAGCACTGTTGTTTGAGTACAATTGTAATAAGTATACAAAGGAGTCACGTATAGAATGCTAACAGGACACAAAACAAGCTGATATGATCTGAATATTTGTGTCTCCCTCAGAAGTCATATGTTGAAGTCCTAATGCCCAATGTGATAGTGTTAGGAGATGGAGCCTTTGGTAAGAATAGGTTGTAAGGGTGGCATGCTCATAAATGGGAATAAAAGATGTATTTTAAAATATTTATTTATTTATTTTGAGAGAGAAGAATAGAGAAGAGGGAGGAGAGAGAATCCCAAGCAGACTCTGTACCATCAGCACGGAACCGACACAGGGCTTGATCCCACTAACCATGAGATCATGACCTGAGCCAAAATCAAGAGTCAGATGCTCACCCCATTGAGCCACCCAGGCGCCCCAGGAATATTGCCCTTATAAAAGAGGTCCAAGAACAACCTTGCCCCTTCCATTAAGTGAGGACACAGGGAGAACTTGTCAGTCTACAAGACTTCACCAGAACCCAACTCTGCTGGCACACTCATCTGACTTCCAGCATCTAGAACTGTGAGAAATAAATTTCTGTTGTTTATGAGCTACCCATTCTGTGGTGTTTTGTTAGAGCAACTCAGATGGACTAAAACACAAGGGAACCTGTGCTTGTCTCCAGAAGTTTCCTTAAGGAAATTTGATGAATCACTAAAAAGATAAATTAACTCCGTAAATGAGGAGAGTGTGTGGAAGATCAGTCCAGGCAGAGTGGACAAAGTGAGCAACGGTTCAGAAGAAGAAAGCAATATTTGAATATTTGAAGACCAAAATGAAAGCCAGAGTAGTTAGATCACAAGTGATGGAAGAGTTGTTCAAGGTGAGGATGGTGAAATAAGCAGGGTGAGGTTGTGCGGGGATTCATAGGTCAAATATTTTGATCTGTATTTTAAGAACAGCCGAAATCTAGGATTTTAAGCAGGGGGGTGGCATGGTTTGTTCTTTCAAAATAACTCCATCTGCAATGTAGGAAGTCAATCTTTGAAGCCAGGAGTGGATATTAGGAGACCAGTGCTAACTTACCTCAGAGTGGCTGTAGACACAAGATTTATGTAAGAGTGTGTTTAAGAGTGTTTCAGATGGCAAAGTAACATGCACTGAAATGAATGGAATAGGGAGTGGAAGATGTCAAGACTTATTCCTGTGTCTTTAACGTGTATAATTGGAGGTAGCCAGGTTGTGAAGTAGTAGAGAGATTAAGTAGACATTGGCAATACATAAATTTTAAATTGTGAAATGAACTAGGCTGGTGCAGAATATTGGAGGTGATCACCCATGTGGCTATTGAGGCCATGGCTGAAATCACAGAAGGGCAGAGTATAGAATAACAAGAAAAGACCTGGGTTCTAGTCTATTAAAACTTTAATATTTAAAATTCGGTGAGGATGATGAACAGAAAAGGCTATATTGGCAGAGATGTAGAAGAAGAAAGGGGATAATATGATTGCCAGGAAGTCAAGAAACACTGTTTTGTGAACATGGAATGAGCATCAGTCACATGCTGCCAAGAAGTTAGAACATCTTTTTGTGGGGTGTGTACATGGTTTTAATAAGCCTCTTTTCACTTTCTCTATCCTGAAATTAAAGGGGACATAGAAACCACTTACTTTTATTATTGACTATGGGCATTTTATCTCTTTTAGGTTGAGAATGGAGTCCAGAGTACTGTCTCACTATAAGGAAAACCCCTTCTTTATGCAAAGAGAAAATGTAAATTTAAGCATAGTGTTCAGGTGGATAGGAGCAGTGCAACTGAATCCAGAGGCTTCAACTCTACCTCTTTCTTATTAACATTTTATTTACAGTTTCTTTTTCTGTAAATATTATGGAAAGAATAAGGGTCACAATAATCCATAGCTTAGATCCTCCTGGAAATGCTTCTATAAAATAGATAATCCTTACAGTTTGAGGGATCAAGGCTTTGTTTCAATCAGATATTTTTAGTAAGGTGAACTGGATTCTTATGATATGTTAGTATTAGTGAAAGATGTGTGATATGATCAAATACAGTACTTGTATTGACACTAGTTTCTCCTGGAAGAGAATTTGTGTTAACCTAAAATACTTACTCTTGTTACCTAAGTTTGACTGCAGTGGGGTCTACATGGCTTATACATATAACCTAAAGATAACTGTAAGAATTCTTTTAAATTAAACCTTTATCTTGATAATGAAAATTATTTTTTATTAAATTATATTTGTTATGATAATGAAAAATTATAGTTCTGTGAATACTATAGATTTTATTAAAATAATGTAGGTTCACCTAATCACAATGACAAAAGGTATATACTTATATATAATTTACTGTTATGTGAATTACATATCTCAATTGATAAATATATATGAATTAACTGTGTATGTATATACTTATGTATATTTTCTATAGATATATATAAATGAAGGTTTAATTGAGAAATATAATTCACAAAATATAAAATTCACCATTTGAAAGTGTATGTTTCCACGTACAAAGAGATTTTGACTACTCTGAAATCTTTCACTAGAGATTTGTTGAAATCTTTAGGTAAATGGGACTAACCAGCACATTTGTATCTTGGTCTTTATATCTTTGTTGCTCTGTTTCTGATCTCTTCATTCCTCTGCCCAGGTTAATGTACTCTACCAACCTAATTGGTTTTATGACATGCTTATACACATTCTCAGTTCTTTCTTTGTGATTATTGAAAATTCATACTCTGGATTTCCATCAGTTTTCTTTTTTTTTTTTTAATTTTTTTTTTCAACGTTTTTTATTTATTTTTGGGACAGAGAGAGACAGAGCATGAACGGGGGAGGGGCAGAGAGAGAGGGAGACACAGAATCGGAAACAGGCTCCAGGCTCCGAGCCATCAGCCCAGAGCCTGACGCGGGGCTCGAACTCACAGACCGCGAGATCGTGACCTGGCTGAAGTCGGATGCTTAACCGACTGCGCCACCCAGGGCCCCCCATCAGTTTTCTTAAAATCAGTAGCTATTGCCGTACAAATAAAATACTGACAGGGATCTAACCACTCATATACTTTGAAGGAGTTAATTCTCAATGGATACGTGATGTTAATTATCATTGATTATTGGAATGATCTCCCTGATCCATGGATCACCTAATGATGGAAAGTGAAAACTCTATATATTGTTTTCTAACAATAGTATACTACTCTTAGGAAGAGGGAAATGCAATCTGTGTCTGTGAAGAAGAGATTAACTGCTACTTTCTGTGTCACTCTATCAAACCTTTACATCTTACTAAAATGACTGGGGATATTTACTATGTAACTGTTTCCTAGCCACTGTATGCAAACTACATGCACACAAGTGCTTGAGTTTACATTCCACATTTTGGACTAGATAGTCAAAGAAATTAAACAATGGCTATCTTTAATGAAACTATAACAGAAGTTCTCATCTATTAGTTGTTATATTTCAGAGTGTAGGAAACTTCACAAAATAATTAGAAATTTTAACTTTTGAAACTTCTTTTCAATGACAATATTGGTTGAATTTTTTTGACAGGATTTATAGGCTCGTTTCCATGAAGGACATAGAAGTACATTCACTTATCTTCATAGATCTCTCCTTAATCTTTAGGATCCTTTCAGACATTGAAGCAGATCTAACACATTTTGAATGGGCTTTTATTGGGGTGTCTGGGTGGCTCAGTCGGTTAAGTGTACGACTTCAGCTCAGGTCATGATCTCACAGTCTGTGAATTTGAGCCCCAAGTTGGGCTCTGTGCTGACAGCTCAGAGCCTGGAGCCTTCTTCAGGTTCTGTGTCTCCCTCTCTCTCTCTGCCCCTTCCCCACTCACGCTCTGTCTCTGTCTCTCAAAAATAAATAAATGTTAAAATTTTTTTTTGAATGGGCTTTTACTGAAGGATTTCTAGTAGTCCCTGAAGAACAGATCCTGCTTTCTACCACATATTCCACTGTGTATGAGGATTTGAAAGAGACTTGGTATAACATGGCTTCTTGTATAGAAATAACACATGGCACTTTATATTCAATATTTTAAATTTTATGGTGTTTAGTTTCAAATATTTTTAAAGTTTTTTTGCTATAAATGAAATAGTAACTTTTGATAGTTTCTAGTTTTTTTCACTTACTGGCTTAAATGTGTCTTTTCAGGTTCTCTCTTAATTCCGTTTAAGAATATATATATATTTTTTTATTCTAAGACCACTAGTATCCCTGTTCTTAGTCTTTTACCTCTGTGGAGCACTTTATACTTCACAAAATTTTTATAATAATTATTGGTTTTGATCCTTACTCACTAATGCCTGTGAAATACCTGAGGCATCTCCAATTAAACTTAATGAACTGATAAGACAACTGAGACCCAAAAATTGAGGCAGTTCTTTGGAAGTGTCTTAGAGCTATAAGAGCAGAGCCCCTGGCCTAACTTTTCTAGAACTGCAACCTCTGATCATGGTATGATTCCCCTCTCTTAAAAGAATAAATTTCATTCCCAGGCCAAATTCCTAAAGATGTTTGAGCACTTGCTGTATGCTTAGCACTCTCCTGGGAAGGATGGGTACAGAGAACGGACGTCCCTCCTAAACGTATATGAACTACATAGGAGCCACACAATTCCTTCTATAGAACATCTAGAATGGACTTCAGTGAGCATAACTATATAGAGAGTTCTTTCCAAGGCATGCTAGAAGTGGCTATTCTTATTTGGGCTTATTGGAAATACGGAACATGGATTTGAAGTAAAGCTAGTCAAACCCATACCCAGTGGGAAATGGTATCACTCAGACTTGGAGATAGGTAAAAGAAACTCTATCTTCTATCTCATTACTCAACTTAATGGCTCTATATCATTTGCTGAATGCTTTTTCCTTTTCTATGGAAACATAGAGAGCAAGGTCTATGGAAACAGATCTGTGGAATCATAAAGGAAAAAAAAAAGAAATAAAATTTACGTTAAGAGAGTGCACGCATTTTTTTTCAGTATGTCTATATTCCTTAACTATGAGAACCAAGCACTACATTTTTTCCCTACGTTTTAACTAACTCAGTGATTGAGACTTGATGGAATCATAGCACAAAGGTAATGTGTTTTTATAATGACAGGGCTGATTGGATTCCTCCCAACCTTGAATGGTTCTCTTTTTCATTTACTAACAATCTGGGTAAGTGTTGGGGCCAAATGTGCTACCCACCTAATAGTAAAAGGACAATAAAATCACATTTATAATACTGTTGTTTTCCTTTCCCACTGCTGGCAGCCATGGAGAAGAGAGAGATCCAGTCCAAACTCATTTTCTCTGCATTATACCTTTGTAATGTCTCTTTGTATAACAAGTAACGGAAGGCTTACAAACTCTCCCTCTTCTCAAAATAAGGAGGAATCTGCCACAGTGAGAGTGAGGACAGTGTGGTATTTTCAAAGTGTGGTATTCATAAAGGAAAGCTACAAAGTTGGATTTGAGTCTACAGAGAATACCTTGATCCAGTTAAAATCACTTGGATTCAGATTCCTCTCTGATTTTTTTTCCTCTCTTCATTTTTCCTCCTCCCTCTTCTCTTTACTCCTTGCCTTCCCATTTCTTTTGTATTAACATGGTTTTTTATGATGGGATAGGCATAATGCAAGGGGTTCAGGAGATATTTTAAGTTGTCCTTGCCCTTAGAAAAAAGTAATTACTGAGATTAGGATGGAGCCATGGCTATTTAGAAAAAAATATATAGTACTGGATAATGGAAAAGCAAAAAAAGTTTAATTCATATAGAGGGCATAAAAGAAAAAGTATGTAGGGGAGTATCATAGAAAGTTTTGTGGACCAGACTATAACTTCATCTCCAGCGCCAGTAAATACATAAAGAATAGCAACCACACATGGACTCCTGGGTAGCTCAGTCAGCTGATCTTCAGACTTCGTTTTGGCTCAGGTCATGAGGTTTGTGGGTTTGAGCCCCACATCTGCCTGTGTGGAGCCTGCTTGAGATTCTCTCTTTCTCCATCTCTCTCTGCCTCTCCCCTACTCGCTCTCTTTCTCTCTCTCTCTCTCTCTGAAAATAAATATATAAAAACTTAAAAAATTTTTAAAATAAAAAGAAGAGCAACCACACAAGCAATAATGATGATGAGCCATTAAGGTAGTTTTAGGTGATACGATGTGATTTTTTTTAAGGTGTACAATGTAATTATTTAATATACATATACATTGTGAAATGAGTTATTGAGAAATGAGTTATTGAGAAATCAAGTTAATTGACACATCTTTCACCTCACATAATTGCCTTTTTTTTTCCCTCTGGGGGGTTGCTAAGAACTCTTAAGATACTCTTTTAGTATATACCTTATTTAATCATTTTCTCATTTTTTATCTCATTGTGATCAGAGATTGATTTTTGGGGTGGGTGTATTTCTTGAAACTTTCTGTCCTTAGAGATATTTTTAAAAAGCTATTTATTCTCCAGTTTTTGGTTTAACTGTTATGGATATGTTCTGGGTATGTAGTCTAACTTTTGAACTGCGTTGTTCAAATTTTCTGTGTTCCTTCTTTTGTTGATATATTAATGAAAAGGGGACATTAATGTATCTCAGAATGTTTTTTCTTATTTCTCCGTGTATTCTGGTAATATTTGTCTACTCTGAGTTGTTTTTATTAGATTCTTAAAAGTTTAGGATTAAATACCATCCTTGAAAACTAAATCTTCTGGTCTTCATAGAATTAACCCTCTATTTGTAGTAATATTTCTTGCTTTAAATTCTATTTTATCATATCAGTAATAGAAAGTTTATAGTGTCTTTCATCATTTTTCTTCTTCCTGAGTTATGCTTTGAGTGTTATTTCTATTATACAGCTGGAGTTTTTTTGTGTATTTTATTATACCTTATTATGTTCAGATCTATTACTACTATTGTACTTTGTGCTTTCTATTCCCTTCCGTTTTTTTTCTTTCTCTCTCTTCTTTTAGCTCAGGGTTTCTCAGTCTCAGCGCTGTGGATATTTTGGGCCAGATCACATTTTTGTTGTGGGGGCCGTCCTGTGCATTATAGGATGTTTGGCGGATTCCCGGCCTCTACCTAGCATAGCAGTAGCCAATAGCAGCAACACCACCCTCGCCCTACCAGTTCCAACGACAGATAGTGTCTCCATACATTGCCAAATAAATTGTTCCCCGGAAGGCAAAGTTGCCCACAGAGGAGAAGGTCTGTTTTAGATTATTTAGCATTTGTTTCTTATCCAATAACCACCTCTAATAATATGTACATTATATTGTCTGTTTCCATTAGTTTAACGATTTGCCCAGAATTTTTGATAATTCGTATTTAACTTATAAAGTTTAAGGGAGGTCATTTTTTTTTCTTTTCTGGAACAATACAACTGCCAAATAGACACTTATCTGTGATTGCCTTTCTCAAACTATTTGTTGTCATTGTTTGGTATTTGAGTTCTATGTTTTAAATTCATGAATCAGGCATCATTGCTATTGTATAAAATCAGTTTGTTATATTTACATGATATTTATCATTTCTTTGTTTGTAATTCCTTCCTATTATGTTTACCTAAATACTTATGACTGATATAGATTCTTATTTAATGTCATTAGCTTCCTTTTTTTCATAATTTTCTTTTTCTCTGAAAAACAGTTTTGAGCAAATCTTCTATGGCAAATCTATTACTGACAAATTCTCTCACTTTTCTTCTGTCTGAGAATGTATTTTTTCCCACTTACTTTTCCTAAAGTATTTTTGCTGGATATAAAATTCAAAGTTGACAGTGGTTTTATTTTCTTTCAGTGTTTACAAAACATTGTGCCAGTCCTTCTGATTCCATAATTTCTGATTAGGAATCCATTGTTATTTAGTTATTTTTAATCTATATGCAATGCATTGATTCTCTGCCTGCATTCACAGTGTTGGTGTGTGTGTGTGTGTGTGTGTGTGTGTGTGTGTGTGTGTGTGTCTGCATGCACGTGTGTGTGTGTGTGTGTTTTAGTTTTCAGTTTTGACAAATATGATTCTAATAGTCATGAGTTTCTGTAGTTCTATCCTAATTGGGATTTGGTCAGCTTCTTAAATCTGTGAATTCATGCCTTTCATCAACTTTAGGTAATTTCAGCTATAATTACTTAAATAATTTTTCAACTCTGATGCTTTCTACTCCTTTCTACTCCAGGACTCCTATGATACAAATATTACACCTTCTGTTACTGCCTTATAGGTTCTTCAACTCTATTCATTTCATAAAAATATATTCTTCTTTATTGTACAGATTGAACAATTTCTATTGAGCTATATTAATTTTACTGGCTCTTCTGTCATCTGAGTTATTATTGAGCCCATTAAGTATGTTTTTCTTTCTCATTTTTGTTACTACATTTTTCAGTTCCAGAATATCATTTGGTGCTTATTTTTATCTGCTGCTTTTTCTTTGCTGAAACTTGCATCCTTTCCCCAAATGTCCATGGTTACCTGTTGGGGTATTTCTGTGAAATTTGCTCTGAAGTCCTTGTCAGAAAATTTCAACATCTCTGTTATCTTGGCATTTCTGTCTGTTGATCATCTTTTCTCATTTTAGCTAAGATTTACCGGGTTTGAGGTATAATGAGAAGTGTAAATTTTTTTGTTCCCTGGACATTTAGACTCCTATGAGAGTTTGTTTCATATTGACATCTATTTTAGTATGCTGTCTAGAATGCACATCCTGGATCATTTTGTGAGCTGTGTTTTGGATGTTAATGTAGTTTTCCACATTTTTTCAGTGTTATTCTGGTCTGTCTTGCTTGTATGCCACACAGAGACCAATCTGAATCTTTGGTCATATTCCACCTGTAGTTCATTTCTCAAAGCATTCATTATGTTTATTCTGTCAGTTTTGCCCATAGGTTACTTAAGAGTTTGCCTAGGACTTAATGCATAGATGTTAAGGATGCCTTTCTCCATATTCCTCCTACCTATAATTTACTGTTACTCTTTTTTTTTTATTTTTTAAATGTTTATTTATTTTTGAGAGAGAGACAGAGCACAAGCAAGGGAGGTAGAGCAGAGAGAAACACACACACAGAGAATCTGAAACTGGCTCCAGGCTCTGCACTGTCAGCACAGAGCCCGACGCAGGGCTCAAACTCACAAACCTTGAGATCATGACCTGAGCTGATGTCATACTCTTAGCAGACTGAGCCACCCAGGAGCCCCTACTGTTACTCTTTACATGGGAAGAGGGCTCCACTCTCTATTGTTGTTCACTTAATGCAAGGGAAAGGAATCAGCAACATGACTCTGCAACACAATCTCTTCATTGCATGAAAGGAAGGAAGATAGTACCATATCTGGTCATTGTTTTACAAGTACTTTGAATATCTGTTATCTGACTTCCTGTGTTGTTTTGAGAAGTCAACTATCAGTATAATGAACATTCTTTTACAGGTGATCTTTATGGCTGGTTATAGAATATTTTATTGTCTTTTAGACTCTGTAGGGTTTCTTTAAAAATTACGTACTTGGGATTCATTTTTTTTCTGAATTATAACACAATGTGTCATTTATTATGAAAGATCCTTATTTATTTTTTCTTTAAAAATTGCTTCACCTTTTTCTATTCTCTATTCTCTCCTTCTATGATTCTCTCCTTCTATGATTTATTTATATATTTTATTCTTTCTCATGTTGTCATCTGTCTCTATTCTTTTACATTTTCCCTGTTGGTTCTCTATGTTGATTTGGTGGCATACTAAAACCGACTTATACCAGCTTTCAAGAGCCAATTATTAAGTGTTCAGAAACTTTGTGAGCCAGTTTTTTAACTTTCATTGGCTTGAATATGTCTATGATGAGAATAGTTAGAATTGACAAATTCTACAAATCAGGGGTTATTTTTTGGAAGAGTGGTATTACTAGCGCATTGGTAATCATTTGAGATGATTTCTTCAGATGTATTTTCCAGTTTCCCAGTTACCTCTTCAGCTATGTCTAATCTTCTGTTTAATCATCCATTTATTTTCTGATTTCAGTTATAAATTTCAACTAGCAGTTGAAGTTGATTCTATATCAAATCTACCTCACCATTTTTAAAAAATTTCTTGCTGTTTAACTATTTTTGATACCCTCATATTACACAGGTAAATATGACATTTTGATTTGATAATTCCAATGACTGTCATTTTAGGTTGCAGTACTGATTTTGAAGATATTTGAAAATATATAATTTTGTTACCTGTCCCTAATGTTTTGTTAAAACTCATGTCTTTTCTATAAGAGATTTGTAAATGTGCCCTAGTGAGTTTGCCAGCACTTGTTACCTCTTAAGTGGTAACTGTTCCGTTTTGGTCTCCAAGAATTTCCTTTACTTTTTAATGGGTTCAAGAATACAGTTAAAAAATACCTTTAAAAACATTTTTTTTTCTGGTGGGGCGCCTGGGTGGCTCAGTGGGTTAAGCATCTGACTCTTGATTTTGGTGTAGGCCATGATCTCTTGCTTGTGAGATCAAGCCCTGCATTAGGCTCCACACTGAGCTTGGAGCCTGCTAAAGATCTCTCTCTCCCTCTCTCTCTGCCCCTCCCCCACTCACACTCACTCTCTTGCTTTATCTCTCTAAAAATAAATAAATAAACATTTTTTAAAATGTATTTTTTCTGGAATTGTTTGAGGTTTTTGTCAGGAAGTATTTTTGCATATCTGTTTCATGACATAGTTAACAACCAAAGCTGATACTATATTTGGAGTTTCAATTCAAATTATTTGCATAAATTGCTTAGACCAACATTAAGTGATTGATAGTCATTATTACTAGCATTGATTTTGCATTGAATAATGTATAAATAAAATGTACAAATCCATAGTCCAGTGGTGTGTGGTAGACACAAATAGTGTTCAGCAACATTTAAGTATCCTCTCTTCCAGGTATCACTCTCTTTGACCTTAGTAATGGTTATATGACTTCTTTGGTCAATGAATATCAACATAAGTGACATGTGTCATTCTTGGTAAAAACATTTCAAAGGCAATGTGTCATTATGTTTTCTTCCCTTAATCTGAAAAGATGTGTTAATATAAAGATGCCACAGAATTGAAACAACCTAGGACGTATCACAAGAAGGACATCTACCTTTGAGAACTGCCTAGTCCCTCAGTGATTATTGGCAGAATAAGAAACAAATTTTTATAATTGTAAGCCACTGACATATATATATATATATATATATATATATATATATATATATATGTATGTATATATATATACACATACATACACACATACACTAGGATGACTAGAGTATAATACATATATGTATATATATATGTATATATGCATGTGTATATATGCATAAAGATGTGTACATATATACATGTATGTGTAGATATATATACATAATTCTACACATGTATAATATGCAGACATTATATGTTAATATATTTACGTATGTATATTAAAATATGCATATGCATGTATATACATAAATTGCATATACCTACACATACATAACATATACATATGAATATACGTACATATATACATACATACATATATATATATATATATACATACATACATATATATATATATATATATATATATACTTTTTTTTATAATACAGCTTACCCTGACTGACACAAGTATATATTTGTTATGCTTCATGCTCATGAAATGCTAATTTCTACCTTAATATTTATTACATTATTCCTACTTCTTCATATGCTTTTCTTGTTCCTCTCTAATTAGATAAATTATCCTTGAATCCTAGGGTCTTTTGAACGCTTTTTTATTTAACTTTATGTGTAAAAAAAAACTTGTCTTTTCTCACCATATAATTTTCAAATTCTTGGAGATATTGATGACTTACTAAAACTGCTTTACTTCACCAAGCCACCTAGCTCAATTTGATATCTACAGTTTATTTTCAATGATTATTTTTGAAATACAATATATTTTAAGTTAAAATAATAAGTTTAGGACCTTCTTTGTACCATTTCCAAGAAAATGTCCAGCCAGTGAAATACTAGGATGATTAGAGTATAATACATACATGTTTTCTATCCCATGGAATATTATAAAAATTTTAAGCAGCAGCAATGGTGATATATTTGTAAAATGTGAAGTATAGGAAAAATGAATTATTTAGATTAAATGGTCCTCTGAAATAATAATAATAAAAAACAGGTTGTGCTCATTTATTTGGACATTCATTCTCTCACTTCAAAATAATACTGACTGGTTTCAGTCCATACCCTAGAGCTATAGCACATGTTTTATAACAGATGTTTTATTGCCTGGCACTTTGCAAAATTCATCCATCCAAAATACTATAATATGCCCCCAACCCCAACCACTACTGAAAATAAAACAGCAAGATTTTTAAAGCAACCCAAAATTGAACCCAAAAAGTCATTCCAGAGCTTAGAAACTGTTTTGTTCTTAAGTTTCTCCACATGATATGCTTTTTCTTTCTTAATTAAACTTTGGTCTTAAAAATTGAGTACTGGGAGGTTTTTTTCTGCTTTTCCTTTGCACCATTGCATCCAACTCATCAGAAATCATGACTGTGGATAATGTTACTTGTACGGTGTCACTGTTTGACCTTTGTTAATAGTTTGAGATTCATCAAAAATCCCTCCTAGAATTTTTAACATAATGGCAGAAGATGGACACCAGAGAGGAAAATCTCTTCTACTATATTATATGCTTTTGTAAAGATTCATTCTGACTCTGTATCTGCCTGCCTGATAATGTGAATCCATAGTTTGTAAGTACAATTGCTTCAAGTTTCCGGACAAACAAGGTAGCTGGTCAAAGTAAAAGGAAATGATGATTAGGAATACAGTAACAGTAGAGCATATAACACAACTCCCAAATAAAGCAAATTCAAATAAAACTGCTTTGCTAGAAGAAAATTCAGTCCTTGGTCTGCCAGTTTGCATCCCCTGTATAATACCTAATTTAAGTAGATCGTTCTTGCGTCTAATTTATATAAAGATTCATACTAGGAAGAATAGTTTTTACTGAAATCTTTTGGTTTATGGTACTTCTGTAAGTTTAATGGAATGTCACAAAATGTACCAACACTCTGTCTCAAGGCCTCTTCATCCTTGTATTTATTCATTCATGTCCATTGCTTTAATCATACTTCATACCTAATGTACCAACAAACGGTAGCCATCTCTTTCCTTTTATCCACCTCCGTCTCCTTTAAACATTGGCCTCTTTTTTTTCCCCAAAATGTTGCAAAGGTAAAGGGTCTAATTTTCTGTGATCTCATCCTCTATCTTGTGAATATTATCATCATCTATAACCAAGCCAAAGAAATTCTATGGAAATAATTGATTACACATTGTCTTTTAGGACAGGTTAAGAAAAGAAATCAGTATTCATTATTAATTTGGAAAAGATCAAAAGAGGCCAATCTATTAGGAAGCAAAGAGAGAAAGAAGCATAGTAGCCACTGCTTTGTTTTGTCATCAAGTCAAGGGGGGATAATGGTTTTGTACTCAAACTCCAAGAGATTTAATCTTTAGTCTGAAGTTGTGGATATTATATCCTAGTAGCAAATGATCTCACAAAATGTGTTCAAATGATGTGTATTGGCCTGAGATTGTTTCCATAAATTATAAATCCTTAGAGTATTTGAAGTTGTCTCTGTCTGAATGTCTGCTTTATGTTGATCCTATAACCCCCAGTGAGAACTTCTGGTATGACATATGGTCTCCAGTCAGCAACAGTGTCCTCAAGGTTAACCTAAATTAGGAACTCTAATAATTCTTTGTTTGCTCCTACATTATTAAATAGAACTTGCCTACTCAGATCATTGAGATGGATCCTCCTTGCTTTGGAATATATGACAGTTGCTAAACTACAGTAGATGGTAGAAGTTCTGTGTAAAGTTACTTTCTTATGAATACCTGAGAGGTACATGAGTGGCCTATAGTGGGGGGAGGGAAGAGGCTGATCATAAAGTACCTAATTTCTCTTGAAGAGGACATTAAACATTAGAAGAATTGGAGTTCTTACACTGTACGTGATGAGTGATCATCCACAAAGCACTCCTGTAAAAGACCTAGAGTAGAAAATAGATCATATAATTCCTTCTTTGGGGCCTTTGTGAATCGGGAAATTTCCCAATATGGTTTAACTGTACAAGATCATAAAATTTCCCCAATATGCATTTAATTTCATGGATGAGTTAAGATTTCAGAAGTACCCATAGGAAATATAAGACCATAAGAAATCCATCATTAATCATATTCACTTAATTTCGAGTTTCAGATATAATAGAGTAATGAGGTCCTGAAAGTTAAAGTCTTCCTCATTTCTCCTGTCTTAGTCTTCCTCAGCTCACCAAACTCCATCTGGATACATTCTCTGTCTTAGAATGAAACCTTATGTTAGATGCAGAACATGGAACCAGGGTCTAACCAGCCCCTGGGCTCCTTGTGCTTCCAAAGGCTCTATCATTGACAACCTGTCATGGAGTTCATTGCACCAGAACTACACCCTGAACCTATCGAGTTATGAATGCCAGCACTCCTACATTCCCTTTCCCTCAAATCCCCAATAATTTTACAGTTTCTAGTTCTAAAAGAGATGATAATTTGCTGGAAAACCCCAGGATTCTAGCCCATTTACCTGCCATCATTGACAAAGGAAACAAAAATAAAGCTGCTATTCTAAATACTGTTGTATTTTATTGCCTAATGAGAGGCCAGAAAAACATTGCTTGTTTGGGGAGGTGTAGATAAAAAATGAAAATGGATGTGTGGCTGGTAGGGAGGTGGGTACATGAGTGAGACACGGGCTATAAGAGCGTGACTTTGTTTGTTATTTTTGCTTATTATGGATGACATGCTTGCACAGAATGCAAGGTTAAGTTTTCATCTAGATGGAGGCTGGGCTGAGAGTACAATTATAAGAATATTTTAGTCAGTCCTCATTTTTTGTACATTCTGTATTTGTGGATTCTGTATTTGTGAATTCACTTAGTCACTTAAAATATATTCTTAACCCCCAAATTAATACTTGCTATCCTTTTGTGGTCATTCGTGGGCACGCACAGGATGGCAAACATTTGAGGTCACTCAATCAGCTCGTTCCCAAGTAAGCAGAGTAAGACAACGCTCTGTGTTCTTGTGTCAGCTCTCATGCTGTAAACAAATGTCCTTTTCACGGTCTATTTAGTGCCAAATTGTTTGCCCACTTTGGACCTTTTCTTGGTTATTTATTTCTATTTTTTTTTTTTTTTAGAAAGCGTGAGTGGATGAGGGGGCAGAAGGGGTGGGGGGTGGGAGAGAGAGAGAGAGAGAGAAAGAGAAAGAAAGAAAGGAAGGAAGGAAGGAAGGAAGGAAGGAAGGAAGGAAGGATGGAAGGATGGATATGAATCCCAAGCAGACTCCATGCTCAAAGTGGAGCCCAATGCAGGGCTCCATCCCACGACCCTGGGATCATGCATGACCTAAGCCAAAATCAAGAGTCAAACATTCAACCGACTGAGCCATTCAGGTGTCCCAGTTATTTCTCTCTTTAAAATGGCCCCTAGTGTCAACTGAAGTGCTGTGTCAAGTTCCTAAATGCCAGAAGGCTGTAATAGGTCTTAAAAAGAAAATACGTATCAGATAAGCTTTATTTAGGCATAAGTTATACTGCCATTGGCCATGATTTCAACGTTTATGAATTAACAATATGTATTAAATAAAATGCTTTTATACAAAAACATACACAAAACAAGGTTATGTATTGATTGATTGAACGAATGATGAAAATGTGACCAGAGATTCACAGGAACCTAATCCTACGTGGTTCAGTATGTATTAATTCAAGGTTTGCAACAACTCTATGGAACATAAGTGCTACAAATAATGAAAATCAACTGTTAAACTTTAACTTTTTAATTTACTTTTCTGGTGTCCAGCTAGAGAATGAACATATCTGTGTTTTCCTACAAGGAGAACATCAGGACTCTGGTCATGTTCTAAATGCTTCCCTCATAAGAACATCTAAGCACCTTGATTGTGACTTGCCAGCCACACCCTTCTCTGTGAAAAATAACTGCATTTTGCACAAATGACAATTTTCAGCAGGCACCTGACATATTTACTTCAGGGGTGGACAACTTTTTGGCCCAGCAACTCTAGAGATGTGTTTGTACTGCAGATGCGAAGCCAACTCAAGATAATGATTCTCTCTCTCTCTCTCTCTCTCTCTCTCTCTCTCTCTCTATATATATATATATATATATATATATATATATATATATATATTTGTCCTTTAAGGCAGAGTCAAGATACTCTCAAGATCAGATTCTTGCTTCTAATTATACCCTGAATTGTGTGGGGATGGGGGGAACCACCATAGTCACAGATGTACTTATGTGATCACTTTTTTTTTCCTGAAAATTATAGGGCTTCATGTGAAAAGAACCAAAATTTCACCATAATTTTTGCTGACTTGAAACTCGATCTGTTTGCAGGAGTGAGAGATATTTGGCGTTAGTACTGAGCTTGATAAGGACAGGTTTGCAAATCCATCTATGTAATTGCCATTCCTTCCAGAGGCCCCAGCCAGCCAGAATTCTGACACAAAACCTTGTAATAAAGCTGCAAAATATCCACTTGGAATCTTGGAGTTACTAACTCATTGTTATAACATGGTTCTCATAAAATTATGTAAAAACCTCATTTTACGGTTGTCAGGGGAAATAACTACCCAGATAAATAGGCATGAAAGTACCATAACTACAGCATAGAAAGCCAATTCAAAATTGGGCCCCAACCCCAATCTCCTAATTGGCCTTATTATGGTGTCATAGGAATGAAAAGTTCTGTTAGCAGTAGTTTTAGGTTTAGTCCACTGTTTTTGTAAGATACTGCATTATATGCATTATTGCTTAGAGATCGTGCCGTTGCTTGCTGTAGTATAAAACCATTTCTTGCATTGGTTCCCATGTGAATTTGTAGCACTTAAGCAAAAATGGCAAGGATTTCTGTTGTTTAATTTTCATAAGCATTTTAGTTCTTATGCAAGAAAGACTTTATTAATTAAGCAAGGGTCACGTTTCAGAATATTTTCAAATGTTAAGTTTTCCCTGGGCCAAGGCTTCTTATCATTTGCTACCATATTCTCCAATAAACAGAGATAAGACAGAGCATGTTGTTCATACTTTCTTCTAAAGGGAAAAGATTGTAGTAGGATTTCTGGGCTCTGAGTTTGAAAAGTATGTAAGTGCAGGTATGTAATTACTTCAAACCCTTTGTATACACATTGTTTTATAAAAATTATATTTTTAAATAAACATCTTCATGTGCAGATGAGGCATATATACATATGACAAAAACCTGCCTTGTAATTCTGAAGTTAGAATAAAGAGACATCATTACAGTGTTCATATATACATACACCAATGAACACAAACAGTGATTCTAATACAATCCTATAAACCAGTGTCTCCTCCGTGAATAACTGTCACATCTACTTTCTCTAGGATAGAAGGATATAGTCCCTGTTTACCAGGAATCCCAAAACCTGCAAAGAATATTCTTTTTTACTCAAGATCATTCATGAGACAGACCTACCAGTAAAAGATTATTGACCTAGAGAGATGGTGATGGAGATTCAAAATGCGGTAGAAGAACAACAAATTATTTTGCCTCTTTGCCATGATAACCTGACTTCCAATGAAAGAGGTATGATTGGGTGGCAGCTGGTGGGATGAGGACTTATGTTTTACATTATGTAAGTATAGGAGAATACTCCTAATCCAAGAAAAACAGTGGGACTATGGAATGGCTTTATGTTGATGACTGGAGGGATGCAAAATGGATATGTCTTTCAGCATATCCTAACCAGTCTAATCTGGAAAATGAGAAAGATTTAGTACATGTCATTACTGTATTCAAGGGGTTAGCATGATGCCGAACTCCCAGAATGCACTAAGCAGTGTGCATACCACATACTGTCTGCAGTGTTTTCTTAGCAGAAACTTGAAGTGACTGAGTAGGGAGTGAAGTGGGGGGTGAGCTGGTAGACCCACAGCTCGGGACAGCTCATCTGAGGACAATAGACACAGCTAGAGCCCTTATTTATTTATTTTAATTACTTTTCTCTTCCTCCTATTAAATGCCTCCTTCTTTGTTCTTAATTTGAAAGCATCTCCATCCCCATTTAATTACTGTGCTTTTGATTGACAAGAGCAGAGGACAGAAAAAAAAAACAGAAAGCTGTCTCCTTCATGTCCTATTTGACACAATATAATGAATGTGTGATGGCTAGTTTATTTTTTCCTTGACAACTTAAATATTTGAAGATGAAATGTGGAATTTAAGAACATAATGCCAGAGAGCAGAGAGAGAGAGAAGAAAAAGAAGAAAGGAAGTTAATTGGACCAGGAACCAAATACAATACTCATTTGTGAATTTGCGTAATAGTTTAATAACTGCCAATTTGGTGCAGGGATTCTGTGTAATTGTAATAAGAATTTCATCTTCAGCTCTTTCCAGGCAAAGAGGAGTCAGCAAATAGACTGTGTCCACCGGATGCCCTGGTCCTGTGTTTTATTATGTTTACTTTATAATCCCATCATCCCCACGCCACCAGCATGCTTGAGGGGTAGTGAAGGCAGCCGCGGCTGCTCCCTCTCGGCCCCCTGTCTTTCAGAGCTACCCTAAGGTACTTAAGAATGACAGTATAAAGAATATCTGTGCAGATGAGCCTGTAGATTTGGGGAATTGGCTGCTTATAGACAGGGATTCTTTTGGTAGACTTAATTCCTTTAGCAAGGGTGAAGTACCATCTGTGGGGATTCCTGTCATGTATAAGGAAGTTAGTCATGCTCTCTATGGAGTTGAGTTTCTTGAATTTTAATGAAACCCATGTCAATCTGTCTCCTCTATACCCTAGTGTTAAAATCAGTGGTCAGCTACTCAACAATCACAACAGTAAATCACAGTAGATAAACCAACCAGGACAGCTCTGAAGAATTTAAGGTTGTATTCCCCCCTCAGCCCTCCCTTCACAACCAGGACACTGAGAGAATGCATAATGAAATGGTGGCATTTCTGTTTTAAAGGGACAGCCTTGTGTTCAAGCCAGGAATCTAGATTTTTTTTTAATGTCCTCCTTCGTTGGGAAGTTTTCCTTCTCTGTTATTATTTATGTTCCTTTTAATAGATCTGTCATGGATTCTGGGGCTTTTGTATAGGTTATGTATGGTAAAGCTGTACTTTCACAAAATGCTCTAGGAGAAATGCTGATTCTAACTAAAGAAAATGAACTGTTATGTAGAAATTAAGAGAAAATGATGTGTGTGCCACCTGAATATAAATTAACTGTGAATGATGTAACTCAGGGAAGCAGGTGGCAGTTCTATATGAGATATTTACAATTAGCTGTATGCATCACTCTGAGAGCACAGCGTAGGAAATATCTCACCCAGATTGGATTGGCTCCCAACGGGTTATAATAGCATTACAGACCTCAGTGTAACTTTCTAATTCTTCCATGATGTGTCACTGCCATCTCAAAGACAAGGTCATTGAAACGTAACTTTCACCATCACTTTGTTTGCATGTATAAGCCAAGAATGTTTCTATGGGGAGGACTGACACAGCTAGTTGGAACTGAAAGTTCTTTTTGGCAGAACAGTTCTGGCACCAAATGGAACTCTAACTGGTTCCTTAATGGTAAAAGCTACAACCTCCATTTATCTTCTTGTTTGAGCTACTAGTTTGAATTACTGGCTGGCTGTTTTCACAGATCTATTGTCTCTATTCAGTGTCCTATTTCTCTTTGTTTTGTTCTTTTGTTGGTGAAGGTAAATACCATTGTAGCAGGCTGACAACTTTTATATTTTGGATCCAAATTGACACCCCTTCCCACTTAAATTAATGTGCATTTCCTTCTTAATTATGTATTTGAGTTAAAGGCATTGTGGGTGTTAATATGTAAAATCTCCATTTAAAATATTGCCTATCTTATATTCAAATTAACCCATGGATGTATGTTCAGTCTCCATTGCCATTCTTTCATGGCTTCATCCATTTACTATCATTTGACATTTAAATGTATCAGAAATTACATTGATGCAGATTCTCAATAAATAGAAAAAGAGCAATATCAAGAGAAACATTTTACTTTCAGGGAGTAAACAAAGGCGTCTGTTTTTTGTTTTTTGTTTAAAGGAAACAAAATGCATCTCAGCTTTAGCTCTTAGCATTTGCTGCCTGATCATGTCTTATACCATTTGAATTTACTCAGTGTGGGGTATATAGTAGGTACTCAACAAAGGCTTTTGATTAGTGACTACATAATATATTAGCTATTATATGAAAATCTAATCTTTTATTTTGATGATTGCAAACTTGGTTTTATGGAAGTCTTCTAGTTTCCGCCTTAGAAGCCAGCAGTCCACCAATACTATATTTATTAATTAATTTAGTTACTTATTTCAGCAAACATTTAGTGAGCACCCACTATGTGCCTATTGTAGCTCTCAGTTCTGGCAGGATGACAGAAAACAAGACAGATGCATTTTTCCTCCCTCAGGAGTTACCATCTAGGAAATGCCATCTGTAAACCATCCAAATGGCTCAATGTTCTTAATGCAGATGTAGCAATCCATCTACTTTTACCCAAATCACCCCTTCAGCCCTGCCACACTTATTCCTCCAGTTGTTATAACTGTTAGCAGCTGATTATTCAGATTGGATTCTCTCCAGAAGTCTTCCTCTATCAAAAGTGAGTTTCCTTCAATTTCACTTCCTTCCTTGGGACAGTCCATTTAATGGTAGGGTTGAAAGACCTGGAGTTCTTTCCCCAATGGGTGAGACATTTCTTAAGGGTCACCATATTCAGAGCTCCTATGGGATTATCTGAGGCTTTTGTTACAGTTACATCACAGTTCATTTTCTCCCTCTGCCTACTCCTACTGCCTTTACTCCATTAAAGGGAAGTCCCCATGTAGTCGTTCCCAATAAACCTTGATGATGTCAGTTTCTATCTCAAATTTTGTTTCTGGTGCAAGCCAACCTAAGTTAAGGCCTTGGCAAGTACCAATGATGAGGTTCCTAAGGGTAACCTTATCTTGGATCAGGAGTCTAAAGAACACATTAAAACAAGTGGTGTTTGAAATATGAAAAGATGTAAGAAAAAGTCCAAAATTCAGTCCCTAAAGCAAATAGAATCAAAACCCAAAGCAAACAGCATCAAATCAGAAAGAATGTACCTCAGTTTTTCCCTTTAAGAAGCTCTTTTAAATGTCCACACTAAAGGATTAGCAGGCATTCTGAGCTAAATTTGCAGAGTGTTCCCTCCTCGACCTCTATTGCTTATTTGAATATTTTCTATTCCATAGTAATTTCAACTATCCTGAAAGTCATAAAACATCTGTAATCTCTGCCAAAAAATTAACCTTAAATTTTATATTGTGTGTTTTTGTTGTACATACAGGTGCTTGTCTTGTCTTCCAATTTAGGTATTTTGCCTCCTCTGAGGACAGGAGCCTTGTTTTAAATTTCATATCCCACCACACTGCCCAGGTTCCCAGCATTTGGTAGAGTCCAGAATACACAGAAATGTCTCAATACTTGATAGTTATTAAAGGAGAGAAACACATTCATTGCCTTCCTTTTTAGAAGCTTGGAAAATTATTTGGAAAATTGAAAACAGTAAGTCTGTTAAAGCTTGAAAACTGTCTCTCCCCTCTATCTTGCCTTATATTTGGCTGTATGTACTTTCAGAATGAAGTCTTGCAATGATGAGGTATGAAGTTGAGTTCTAATATTGTCTACTTATAACTATATTGAAATATATATTTGAGAGAAAGCATGAGCAGGGGAGGGGAGGGGAGGGGAGGGGGAGAGAGAGAGAGAGAGAGAGAGAGAGAGAGAGAGAGAGAGAGAATATATCTTAAGCAGGTTCCAAGCTCAGTGAGGAGCTTGATCCCATGACCTGAGCCAAAATAAAGATTTGGACATTCAACCAGCTGAGCCACCCAGGCACCCTAACTATATTGAAATATTAAAAAAAAATCAAAATGGAATCAAAGCAATTGAAAAGCATGGTACATAATTTATTAGTATGTAGAGATTAAAACTGCTTATAAAACAATAATCCAAAATACTTCATTCCCATCATAAAATTATGACTATGCCCTCTACTTGAAATTAATAACCTCTAGAGTAATACTTCTTGTGGATACTTTTCTCACTGCAGCTTCTGGTTTTTCAAACTGTGGGTCTCTCTGCCTTGTCATCTCCACACAGAGTATTTTTGTTGTTGCTGTTTTGACTGATGCTGTGGTATTCTTCATCTTTTTTTTTTCTGGTACTATAAAGAGGCTGGGCCTCTGCAATTCCCGAGATGCCTGAATTCTCATCTTCAGGGAGAAAATTTATTTCATGTGAGGAATCCATTTCTGGAGTTGGCTAGAGTGTCATTTGATCAGTTGGACATAGTCTGATAACATCAAGATCCCTTTCCCCTCCCTGATATAATGAATGGAGTGCTTTCTTTCTCATTTTATTTTAGAAATCTCGGTAAAAATTAATCAAGCATGTTTTACTGAACCCCAGTTGCTAAGTCTCACAATTGATATATTCATTGCCTCTACTAAGAAGGAGGGGTTGGGATAGGGCAGAAAGAGTATTCATTCCTTTTCATGAATGCACATAAATAGATTGTAAGAATTTCAATTATGGTATTTGCATCCACAGCTTTATTTTTAAGATCAAATTTGGTGCCCCATGATTGCTTATTTATTATTCATAAAGTATATGTTACTCTGATTTTATACATTAATGGTATTTTCGGCAGCAAAGATATTACATCCAAACCACTTTCTCTGTAGTTACTGACATCCATGAGAGACTACTTTAGGGTGTTCTAGGTTTTAAAATTTTCAAAAAATTGTAGTGTCAAGCCAAGAGAATACAAACATTATTTAGTTAAAAATAGAGGGAAAATCAACGTCACTTCACTGATTAGAATATTTAAATATGAAATGTTAAGATCGGAATATACTACAACTAAAAAAACCTGGTAATGTACATCAAAATGCTTTTGGGTCATGTTATTGAAGCGCTTCACATGGTTAATTATATGTACATATGCACATGACCTATATTCTCTGTTCTGTCCATGTATTTCATATATTCTCTATTCTAAATAATAGCTTTAAAATGTTTCTGTCAAGATCCAGATAAAGTCTTCCTTTTTGTGATTCTAGTTCAAATTAACAGCCATCATTAATTCCTCAGGGTGGACAATTGAACTCAATTTTCTATTATGTTTACATTTGTAGAATCTACTATAGTACTGGGCTCACAGAGGGCACTCTGTAAATCCCAGTCATTAATAAATGAATAATACAAATACTGAATGGTATTATGATACCATTAGAAATAGACTATAGATTAATTCTCTTCCAGTGTCCTCTTCTTTTCCTACAACCTTCCCAGTGTTTTCTTCTCAGTTCCAGTTTTCCTTTCAATCTCCAGAGCAAGAAAGGTAAACCAATAATAAGGTCAGATGATCCAGTGATGTCACCTGAGTACCGTCTGGAGCCAGAATTACAGTAACTATTAGTGAAAAGTCCCATCTCTACCAGAAACAAATACTGAATAAACCACAGTAATTACTGCTATGGTGGAATACAGAAATGAGAAGTCAAGGTCCATGATTTCCAGGGTTTATCACCTCAACAGGAAATGGGCATTTATCCCTGCAACCTCTAATATGTGCTAAAATTGAGATATCAAGTTTTGTATGCTATTAATTAATAAAGTAACACTTAAATTTCATTTCAGAAGAGTAACTGTCTCTTTGGATTTTATAATCCAGGATATAATATTGCTTACATAAAATATCCTACATATCTGTCATATGCTGTATACTGTAAAGTGAAAGTTTTCTGCCTTAATTATTTTCTTACCTAATGAACAGTATAAGGTCAACAGTTCACTAAGCAATTCTTCCTGATGTGAAATTCGAGAGGGACCTTGGAGATATAAGTTTACTTTCTTGTACTAAAAAACATATTTAAGTCAGTAACCCATATTAAATAAACAATTAGCCTTGAGGATTTTGATATCCTTCAATATAAATCAGAAAGAAAATAGAAAGTGATGTGCCATCTGACATGCCAACATTCTTCTAATACTTCTGTACAGAATGGGTATCTCCTGCCCCCTGCTCATTTACAGTGCTCTTTGAATTCTCAGCTCAGTCATGCACTATTTCACACTGAAAGCTCAGTTTTTTACTCTAACACTATGAATGAGAGATTTTGTTTTCACTTCCAGAGTTTATGCTAGGGGCATGGGGTGGGAATCAGTTGCTCTAATTTGGACTAATTTCTTTTCATGGAACACCTGGGTCGCTCAGTAGGTTAAGTGTCCTACTGTTGATTGTGGCTGAGGTCATGATCTCACAGTCTGTGGATTTGAGCCCTGCATCAGGCTCTGCTCACTGACAATGCGGAGCCTGCTTGGGATTCTCTCTGTCTCCCTCTCTGCTTCTCTTTCTCTCTCTCTAAATAAACAGATAAGTAAAAATAATTTCTTTTCACATTTGTTTCTCTTTTAAACCTCTTCATTTCTCAACAAATTAGGAAAACATATACAACATCCTTAAAGCCTCAGGATAGACCAATGAACTCAATTTTCTATTTTGTTTTGATCTTAGGGATCTACAGAGCTAGGACCACAGAAGACACTTTGTGAATCTTAGTTAGATACAATTGGATTAACAATTACCCAGTGGTTATTTGAAATGAAAATGGGGAGGTGAAGGCAGAGAGGTGATGAAGTAACACTAAATTTTAATGAAGATTTGGGGTCACTAAATTCCAACTACCACTGGCTGAAATGTAACAACTTTCATTACCACTGTTGCCTTCTTTTCCTTTTTACTGAAGAGGTCACTGACCTTGTTTTGCCTTTATCAGGACCTCCCTAAATTGTTGGTTGTATTGATTTCAATTTCAGAAGAAGCTCACAAGTGAAAATTCCTCCTTGGCCATCAGAGAAAGTTAAAAACAAGCCAAATAAAACTACCAAAAACAAAACCAAACCATAAAGTGCCAAAGAGCGATGTTTATAAGTTTTCAAATAGAAGCTGAAAAACACCAATAAAGTCTGGATTTAGCTCAAATGTACCATCAACCTTAGGCAGCTCCCTCCCTCCCCTACCCCTTTTTAATGGTTCATTTGTCTAGTCCCCCTGGAAGATCTATAGAGAAAATTACCAGGGCAGAATGTAGATCCAATTGCACATCCTGCTACAGGAGAAACGATTCCTGTTCTCATCATTGGGATCAATAATTTGCTAACACAGTATTAGCAAGAGCAACAACTCCACCAGGTTAAAGGAGTTTTACACTGAATAATGACGGCCTAGGAAAGGGAAAAGCTGAGCGAGTAAATCCTGGCAGCCTTTTACTATTGAGAGAGCACATGCCAGTGAATCAGTAGTGGCTCTGGTGAGTCTGGGCTGTAAAGATGCTTTATTGTTCTGCCTAAGTACATTGGCAGAGATGCTCCTCTTAATATCTGTACACGGGAGCCACTGGGGTCCAGGCCTGCCCTATTAATGAAAGCATTTCCTCTACAGAAGAATGGAACTTCCAGGCACACAGAGCATGGCTGTATCCTATCTCTATAGAAACTGTAAGGAAAAAAAAAAAAAAGAAAAAGTCTGGGATAGAAAGATTGATAAGGGAAACCCAAGAGGTGGAAAGGGACCTAGAGCTAGGAACACCACTTTACCTCAGCAGATTTAAAAAACTGATCAACAGAAATGTTCTCCTAGATGTCTTACATGAGTCATTTAGTTAAATCTGTATTTCTCAAAGCAAAGACTATTAAAACCAATGTGTTTCTTGGATGGCCTCTAGGACAAGTAAGTCCCCTCTTGATAAGAAAACAAAATTTTGGAACAGTGAATTTGATTTACCAAAGTCATCAAATATGGAAGAGCTGAGGCAGGGTTGTAATACCCTGCGCTAATCACTAGGCTAGAGCCATCTCCCCCTGCTTCCAGTGATAATATACAATTTATGTCTCTTGGGTAGTCTTATTAGTCTTCTTTTGCCAAGTATTTAAGGAAAGAAATCTGTTCATCAAGTATCTCTGGCTCTCTACTTTTCAAGCACAAAGTATTTTTACTTTCTGTCCCCATCATGGTTGGATGGGCCATGGGACAAGATGTGCTAATGAATTGTGAACAGATATCCTTCCTATGCTGTGTGGTTACTTACCTATTAAATACTTGAAATGAAAAATGTGGCTAAGAGAAAGGAGAAGGTACAAGGTGTCTCTCCCACAGAAGCCTGACAGAGTAACCTCCAATTAAATTTTTAAAAAGGCAGGCATATAGCTGAGAATATAGAAGAAGAAATGTAAACACACACACACACACACACACACACGTACACACACACACACACAGAAGTCCAGGGGAGAAAAGCTATGGGTATGGCATTTGATACATCAAGTTTACTACAATTTAGTAGATGAGACAACAATTCAGTTTCTCAGAGACATACGTCCTCAGGAAGCAGTCTGAGAAAGCTGTTCAAGCTCCAAGTGAAGTCTAATGTCCAAGGCTCAATTCAGATGTGTGTGTGTCAAAAAAGGAAAGGCCTCCCTGAGCGGAGCCAAGGGCCATGGAGAATAGTGGTCTGAGTGTTCTCACGTAACTAACACAGGATCTAATTAACAAACATTTCCTGCTCACAAAGTAGAGTCCTCACTATCTCTGCCAAGAGGATTTTAGAATTGCTGCAGACCAGAGATAGTTTTGTGTGTCTTCCCTGTGAATGGGTTATTTCTGTGATTACCTTATTTCTCTTTCATTAAGGTTTGTGACACAGTAGAAGCAATTAACTCACATTTCAAATACATAGATTTTCTAATCAGGTGGACATGATTAAAGACACCCACACACAACCCTCTGATGTACTATTAATGCCATACTCTGAAAGGTTCGGAAATAAGACCTTTTGGATTGTCTTCCTTGGGGAGGAAGTAAAAATGTTTTGTCTGAGGAGGGAGTGTGATGTGAATATTTTGTGACCAGAAGGGTAGACTTTGCTGATCATTAATGCTGTCTATTATTTCTAGCCCTTTGCCACCTGATCATGTGCTTGGATTATACTTCCTGAATTCTTTGTAGATTGGTAATACCACGTGACGAGCCACTATAGCTGCGATACTTGTCATATCTGAGCCAGAAATCTCTTCCCTTTAAGCATCTTTAGAAGTGGTGCCCACTCAGTAGATACAGTAACAGAATAAGGAGGTGTAGAGCAGATCTTAGTCAAACCTTAATAGACCTGTAGACAAACAGGAATAATAAACATGTGCTGTTATAACGCTTTATAGTGTGAGAACTTTAGTTCAGCCTAATCTAGTCTGTTCTGACTAGTAGAGAATCTCGGTCATTACCTTCTCTTTCATATCTAATACATATAAACCAGTGTTATGCTTAATATAGGTGATTATCATAAAAGTAACAAACAAATGCATAAATAAAAGTATAATATAAAAATTTAGAAGTTATTATTTTACCTACTTCTTCCTCTAAAATTTTCCTCATTTTTATGCCCTGGGACTGAAAACATGAATAACTATACAGACTTAGGCAAACTGTGAATTTTTTCTGCAGATAAAAGTAGTTATTTCTATGTTCCTATAATAGTATGTGCAATTTTCAGAAGTTTTTATTATGGTCTCTCCAAATGACTCCAGAGGTAGATATTCTCACCCAGCAACCAAAATGGTTTCTATAAATGTGTTGGATTGTTAAAGAGCACTACTAGCTGGAAATATTCCCATATAGCTCATCACATCCTTTGAATGGTATCCTTAAAAATTATTTTCTCAGATTGTCTGTCTTCTCTAATTTTAGACCCAGGCTTATACAATGGCATCCAGACATCGGCCACTTGATATGCTTCACAGACTTTGGGATTCAATTCTTTCCTGAACTTGGGGATTGGATTTACAAGGTCTTCATTTTATGCACATATCTAGAGTTTATTTCATCATTAAAGAACTGTGCTTGAAGATCTACCTCCTCCTAGAAAGAGGAACCATAGTTGTAAAGGTGATGACCATTCATATTGGTAGCTAGATAAGATTTATGTAAAGTCCTTCTCCTATTTGTTCTTCTAATGTGCCTGCATTATGCCATTGCCTGAGAAAAGTGGTTATTTGAAGCAGTATTTTCCAAAGTAATCTACTCTCATTGTAGCACACCACCTGCGCATTTCAGAAACATTTAGAGAAGCGTTAACTATATTCAATAGTACATGGTTTTTCAGAGGCCAGCCAAATGAAATAAGTGTCTGGAAAAAAAACAGCTCTGAAATAATGAATCTCATTGGCAGCATTCAACACTCAAGTTAATTATTATTGGAGAAAACTTCATGGGGGACTGCTTTCTCTTATCAATCCCCTGTTCCCTATTTGTGGGAATAACTTACTATGAGTAGAATAGCAAAGTGCTACAAACCGTTCCTGAAATCTGCTATAACAGGCAGGAACTGATTATTATAATTGTGCCGACAAATGGAACAGAGTAGATTTCCTAAGTAAGGGTATGTCCAGTTCCACAGAATAGAATATTAGAGATGGAGTTTCAAGTACCATCCCAAGATTTTAGAACACAGGAAACTGAGGTCCATGTATGCAAAATAGTCTTCAATTTCACAGAGGTAATTAACAGAAGAGGCATTATTGCTACCAATGATATGGACTCCCTCTCTAATATTTCACTCATCAGTAAGTCCAAACACTGACATTCACATGTCTAAAGCAGTAAGTAAAAATCATTACATGTTATGACTTGACTCACTAAATAAACCCAAATTTATTTCTTTATATCAAATAAATCATAGCTATTTCAATTTACTCAGTGGTTTTCCAGATGAGTCCTTAAGCACCAAGGTTCCCTTAGGATACCTCATAGGTAAGAATGCCATATAATTTATTATTCAAACTAGGTCCATTTTGAGAGTGAAATGGGGCCCTATTTATAAATTCACCAGACCCACAGATGTAAACCAGAGCTGTCCTGGGCAAATTAGTTTATATTGTCACCTTATTCATTGTCTTCCAGAGTAAAGAAGGCTGTCCCTGAGCAAAGAGTTGGCAGCAAAGGATTGCCTGTCTCCCTACTCATATTCAAATAGAGGAGATATGCTTTTCCAGCTTATAGAACTGCAGTGCATAATTTCATTTGAAAGAAAAAAAGTTTTCCATAACAATAACAACAAAATGGTTTGAAAACCACTGCTTTGAATGAAACACAATCATTTGGGTACCCAACATAGTTATGAAATTAACACACACCCGTTCGTGAGTTTCTCATAAACCGAGTCATCTTTGTATGATATAGCAGTCGGAAAGTTAACGATTTCCTGGTATCAGTCCACTCAGGGCTTAAACTCCATGTGTCCTTTTCTTACTTCAGAATAGGCACTACCTCACACCTACACATTTAGGCTTATCTGGGACTGAAAGTGAGAGATCAGGACAGGGAAAAAAGGTCAACATCCTCTCCACTCCCTCCTTAGTCACATTTAAACCAACATTACCAAAAATATTAGAATAAGAGAAGAATTGGGGCAGAAATCGGAAATGGAGTAAGAGTGACATCACAGGTTTCCAATCTTTAATTTGGATAAACAATTCATTAAAAAACATGACAAAAAGAAGGGGCTAAATTTTATGCCCAGAATGACTTCCTCACATGTCTTAATGTCTTTGTGAATTCAGGAGGAGCCTGTACTTTTCTGAAGGACTTGAAGAGAAGATCTACTAATAAATTTTGTTTCCCATTCTCCTAGGTGAAGATCAAGATCATAGTGTAATGTGCTTAAGGACACGGGATGAGTCTATATTATTTTGATATTCTATTAAACATCAGTGCTTTTGGGGGGAGCATGAGTGTGTTCTCCACTTCTGTTAGCAAGTATTTCCATCCTTGACACACTATTTCCTTGCTTCAGTGTACCTTTGATAACCACATGTTCTGAACTCCTCTGAACAATGCTTAGCTTTATACATTGGACCCAGCGTACTCTTTGGTTCCATATATCAGTGACTTGGTACATGAGATTAAATTGTTAATATAACTTTTTTTTCCATTTTTGATACTCATGCTCATGATTCTAATTCCTGGAGGTCATCATCACATGTCAAAGTGGAGTGACTTATAAAACAAACCAATATATTTCAATGTACACAAACCAATATATTTCAATGTAAACTTATTTAAAGTCTCCAAATATAACTTATCCATCCAATAAGCTTGGTTTTATTATTTGGAAATTCCCCCAACTACTTTTTCTGCCTTAGTCATCCATTAGATAATATAACCTAATGTTAACTTCCTGTGCCTAGAACGCTACATTTATTGAGGTACAAAACAAAGAGGCATGACCCCTAGTTTTTAGGAGTTAACAATCCGGTATGGAAACAGAATAAATTTAAGTAATATGGTCTTGCAATATACAATTAATTTACAAAACGTGAGCAACAAACAATAATTGTCTCAGAGTCATCAAGAAGATTAAATTGAGGGTGTCAGCAATAAATTGGGAAGGCTTTATCTCTGAGGTTAAACCGAAGGTGAACTTCAAGGTTAGGAGTTCAAATGAAGAGAGGATAAGGGATGGCAGATACTGCTAGCTAATTACCCATTCCTTATAACCACCTTCCTTCAAAAAAGAACACAAACCTTGCCATTTTCAACATTATTCCCAGACAAAAAACCAGAGTTCCCAGTTTTCCATAGTTTTGATGATAGGAGTGGAGGGCATGTGACATATCCAAAGAGATGGAAATGGAAAATATATTGGATATTTCTATGAAAGTTTTGTCTTTCCTGGTATAAGTTCTATTTACTTTTTTATGGCTCTCTTATTCTTGCCTAAAGTGCTTTTCTGAAGCTCTACAGAGCCCAGAATGTGAATAAACCAATTTCCAATTAGGTGGAGACTACTTGGATAAAAGCCACATGCTGCAGATGGCAGAGAAGGAACTAGAAGCTTCTAGTCTCTTGGTGATCTGTTCCAGCAACTACACTTGCTTAACCTGTCCACTTCTAAGGTTGTAGTTGTAGAAGTAACATAAAACCTCTCTTTGGTTAAGTCACAGCAACTGTGATTCTGTTTCCTGCAGCCAGACACAATATTTCACTGATAACAGTGGAGTTAGAGTATTCCAAATGAGAATAGAAATGAGCTTTGATGTATGAAATAGAGAGAAAGGAACCACCCAGAATGGAGCCAAGCATCCTTCTAAGGGGCATGTCTCTGGAATAGGAAATTAGGACACCAATTTTGCTTAAAGAAAATACTGCAATTAGTACTTATCTGGTATTGCCATTCTCCATATTCATACATATGCTTGGGCCACGTTGGTACCTGTGGTTTATTTCAGCTATAATAAATAACCTGCCCACATATGGGGAGAAGGAGAAAAAAATGTGCTTTAAAAATTGTTAATCTCTTTTTTTTTATCCTGTTTGTTATAAAGGTTGAAATCCTCCCTCTCCTCCCTCGTTTTTTTCCTGTTCATACTTTTAAAATTAATTTTTAAGGTAATGTAAAATATGTCTATTATCAAACAATAGAGACACAGGCTAAAAGGGGAAAATCCTCATCACACCCTCCCACCTGTCCCTGGAAACATCACTTCTCTATATAGCTAAGCAGTATTGTGAACCAACTGTGCATGCTTCTGTATCTTTTTTATTATACGTATACAGTTACATATCTCACATAAACAGTGTTGCAAAAAATATCTTTGTGGTACCTTTTGTTTGTTTGCCTGTTTTAACATTGATAGGATCAATTTATTCATCTACATTTTTACATACATTTAAACTTAATTTACCTTGGATATCTCCATGTAAGATGCTGATATTCTTCTCTCCTTAGTAACTGAATCATATTTCATAGTCTATTAGTCAGGACAGGGTTGGTTATGCTACATTAACAAACAATCTTAGTGACTTAAAATAGCAAAGCTGTATTTCTTAACCATGATACATTTTCATCTCCACTTAGTGAGAGATCTGCTCCGTGATGCCCTTGCCCTGGGACTGAGGCTAATAGAGGAAACATCATCTAAAATGTTTCATGTTACCGCGACATGGGAAGAGAACTTGGCTAACCACACACTGTCTTTTGAAGTCTTCTGCTCAGAAGTGATACATATTACTACCACTCATATTTTCTTAATCAAAGCAGGCCATGTGGCCATGCCTAACTTAAAGAGGGTGGAGAAATACATTTCTGGATCATTGTGTCCAGAGAAAGACAAACTGAAAAGTTTCGTTCCTTCTTTAACTGCCATAGCCTTTCCCTAGCTGGCAGAATACAGTGAATTTTGCATCCCCAGAAACTATCTTCAATTCAGAGCCAGTGTCCAGTAATCCTTGAAAACTCTGGGAGTTTCCCTTTCCTCAGTGCAGTTATCCCATTCAATGGTCAAAGATCCCTTTAGGGAAAACTAAGAAATAGCTTTCTAGTCCTGGTAGCGTTGTGGGATCATTTTCCTCAAGGAGATTATTCTGTCTCCTCATTTAAAGGTTTCTAGATCTATGAATAAACTCAGGACTTGGCATTGGATGAAAGGTTGTGAGTTTATTGTGGGAATATGACTCCATTTGTGACCTAGGGATGCTTACTTATATAGATAAAGTATGAATTTTAAGAGCTTCCAATCTATTTTGGTCCTGAAAACACCACAATTAAGTAACCCTATTAAGAGGTCTTTGTGGTTAAGCCATTTTGAGTTCTCTATTCCTGCTTTCCATTACAGTAGCCAGACTCATCTTGTCTTTGGAAATTCACTGCTTCATTAGACTCTCAATTTCTGAGATTGGGAAATCAGGAAGTCTGTTTCAGTTTTGACATCTCTTACTAACAACCCCAGCTTTCAGAGGCCAGCCTCTGCAAAGCTATTTAGAAGTGATTATGCCCTCCTCACCACTGTATTTTTCAATGTGTACTCTGCGTCTTTCCAAGGTACTTATTTAGAGGATGTATAAGCAACTACATGTAATAAATCCAAACCAACACTCCACTCTGAGTGTGGGGTTCCTCTTAACATAATATGAAAAGGAAGTTCTGGGATCTAAACATAGAGATTATGGGTCTAGGTTTTAGTAAACTGACCAAGTAAAATGTATGAAATTCTTTCATTCCTTAGGCTGAATTTCTGAATCCAGAATCTCTGGTCAGTGCAGATATATTGATACATTTGACTTTTATCAATAAAACAATTGATACAATATTAATAATTTTATTATCCTTGGTCTTACACTTTCAGGATCAATCCTCATGCATATTTAGCAAGGTTCTACCAACATAAATAAATCTTGTGATTCTTTCCATTTGGATGGTGCTTCCTTCTGGGTCAGACTTTGTATTCATTTTAATAAAGAGAATTAGAGATCTATGTAACCATTGGAAGAGCCAGGGAGATTAAACATAAGGGAGGCTACTGCAAATGATACCAGTTTCCAAGCATTGTCATGGCAGTTACAAGAGTTTGTTGGGAAGCCACTGGCATATCTGGTAGGTTCTGCTAGGAATTGAGTCAAGTTTGAGTGATAGCAATAAGATCTGATGGGTCTTGCAAAGAATTGACACATCGTTGCAAGGCAATTTTCTCAGGTCTGGATAATAAATGTCTTCAGGCAAGGGGGAGGTAACACCTCAGACAGGAAAGAAGGAGCTGCTTTGCTGGTAAAATATGCAGCTGCATAGGATTTGGGGTTTCTAAGTACTCAAACACAGGCAGTAGAATCTATCAAAATGTACCTACTTCCAGTTCTCAGGATCCCACGCTTTCTTTATCATTGCTGCACTTTTGACTTAAGAGATATGATATAGCTTTGATTCAACATATGCTGTAACTTAGCCATCAGTAAGACCAAACACTGAGTGTGATGATCAGAAACATTAACCTTGAAGCTTTAAGAAATAAGAGATCCTTCTATATCAACGAAAGGAGCACTCTGCCCTTCTGACCATGTGTTAGCCTGATAATTAAAATCCCTACATTTATTACTTTCTGTCTGCAAACTTTCCAATGAAATCTGTTCCACAATCCTTGTACTCATACATACCCATATTTTCACTAAATTGCTCTATTCCAGCAGCAACTTGGTCCCTAACATCTTTCCTTCTACACAGACTTGATTCCAGCACCTATACGCAATAATGAAAATTGATTCATCGCTCTCAGTTGGCCACCAGGGTCGCATTTCACATAGGCAAATAGGCATCTTGATTTCAAATCTAATCTGATCAAAGCACATATTCCTGATTTCATCTTCAGGATTCTTTCTCCCAGAAAACAGTTTCCCATATGACATACTGTGTCAGTCAGAAGCCTTTCAATTCTTATAATTATTATGCTTTTGATGCAGCTGATTAGAGGTTTATACAACCTGTGGCTGAGTTGAGGGTTTGGATATCAGGGAAGTTATTGCCACTAATATAAATTTGAAGCATCAAAATGATGGTTCCAAAGAGTTTACTGGGAAACCATAGGTATATATATAAAAACTCTAGGAAGCCTCTGCCTAGTTACATATAGTGGGTTAGATTATGCTCACAGATTACATTAGGTATGATTGATTTTGACTTCACAAATGGTTTTCCAGTGTATATTCTATCAATAATCGTATGTTCCATTTTCCCATAATTTTACCAAAAATATATTAATCTTTTTAACGTATGGCAAAATTATGGAAGTAAAATAGTGTCCTAATGTTAAAACTAACTTTCCAACCATTTGAATAAGTTGCTATTTTTTAACCAAGAAAAATCTATGGTGCTAGGTGCATTTTTCTACCTATTTAGACTCTTTTAGAATCCTTCATATGAGCCTTTGCTGTGGATAACTTTCTCTTGGGTTTAGGATCTAATCTCAGACAGCATCTGAGAAAGCAGATAGAAAATGGAGAGAGACATATGCATTTTCGTTTTTGATGATTGATTTGGTGCCAACTCCATGAGTTGAACATCATCCACCATCACCGTTGCCAGTTACATACATAAAATATCAGGCAGGCAATGGATTTGAAAGGACCTGCCAAGTACAGTGTTGAAAACCCTAGAGATATTGATTTTACAGTTTCTCCAGTGATTCTACATCATGCCCCTTTACTTTCTGGCAATCTTTATAACTTTTACACTGACATAAATTGCCATAAAATAAGCATCCAGTACACCCCTCCCCTTCCTCCTCTAGAAATGGTTAAGGACACTCCATTATTCTATTAACATGTTTGACCATTAATTCAGCTGATCTCCCTGGGAATGACGAGGTGACTTTAAACTTGGAGGGCAATTTGTACTGCCCAGCAGATTTATTATTATCCTCTCTAGTGGAAAGCACATGAATTCATCTAAACATTTATTTTCCTTAGTGTGCCACTATTTTTCTTTTTATGTTTTTTAAAGTAGATTTAGTGGCAGAATATTAGCAGCTGAGGATACTGGAGTTGTTGTCTACCCAGCGAGGCAGGCAGTTCAGCTCTCTGAATGTGGCCTCAGACACTGGGGTTTTCGCTTTGCTGTAGTGAGGGAAAGCCAAATGGAAAATAGGGAGGGAAGTACAATGTTCCCTAATTGGTCAGAAATTAGCCAGTCTTTAGATGAACAAAAGGGCTCTAGGCCATAAAGACAGTTATACAGATAAGGCAACTACTCAGCCTAAAATACTGCTGTATTAGTTTTCTATTTCTTCTATAAGAAATTACCACAAACTTTGTGTCTTAAAGCAATACAAATTTATTATCTTACAGTCCTGTGAGAGTTCCCACACAGATATCACTGGTTTAAAATCAAACTGTCAACAGAGCTGTGATCCATTCTGGAAGCTCTAGAGAAGACTCCAGTTCCTTGCCTTATTCTGCATCTAGAGCCATCCGCATTCCTTGGCTTGTGGCCTATTTCCTCCATCTTCAAACTCAGAAATGGTGGCTTGATTTCCTTTCACACTGCATTTCTTGATCTTTTCTGCTACTGCTTCTTCCACTTTAAGGACATGTGTGATTAGGTTGGGTCTGTTTCTTTAATCCAGGATAATCTTCTTGTTTCAAGGTCAGCTGATTAGAAGCCTTAATTGAATCAACAATCTTGGTTCTCTTTCACCATGTAAAGAAAGATGTTCACAGGTTCTGAGGATTAGGATGTAGACATCTTTGAGTGCCATTATTGTGCCTACCATAGCTGTAAAATAATATGGGTCTTTGATTATAATATATAAAATGGGCACCTTACATTTAAAATGTATGAACTAAAAATACAAAGGTATTAGGAGGAAACATTGGGGAAAATCTCCAAGAATTAGGTAAGCCTTCTTACACATGATACCAAAAGCACAACCAACAACAACAACAAAAAAGTAAATAAATTGTGCTATACCAAATTAGAATCATTTGTGCTACAAACAAAACCATCAATAAAGTGAAAAGACAACTCATTGCATTAGAGAAAATATTTGCAAAATATATTTAATAAGGGACTTGTATCAAGAATATACTTTTAAAAATCTCTTATAACTCAATAACAAAAAGATTAAATATGCAATAGAAAAATGGGCCAAAGATCTGACATCTCCCCAGGGAATATATACAAAGGCCCAATAAATGAAATAAACAATAAATGAAAAAATGTTCAGCCTCAATCGTCATTAGGAAATTGCAAATTCAAACAACAATGAGATATGACTTCACACTCACTAAGATGACTATAATTTCTAAATGTAGGTAATAACAAGTGTTTGTAAAAAGGCAGAGATACTAGAACTATCATATGTAGCTAATGGGATTGGAAAATAGTGTATCCATTTTAGAAAAGAGTTTGACAGTTCCTCAAAACATTAAACATAGGATTACCATGTGACCAAGAAATTCCACTCTGGTTTATATTGCCAAGACAAGTGAAAATGTATGTCCACACAAAAACTTGTACACAGATGCTTGTAACAGCTTTATTCATAATAGCCCCAAATTAGAAACAACCTAAGTGTTCATGAAATGATAAATGGAAAAATAAAATATGGTATATACATACCATGGAATAGTATTTTCCAGCAAAACAGAATAAAATGCTGATACATGTTACAACATAGATTAACCTGGAAAACACTATGCTAAGTGAGGTCCATCACAAGAACAATATGATTCCATTTATATGACGTGTATTCTAAGGTTTACACAAAAAGTCCACAATGGACAAAGAATGTAGATTAGGGGTAGCGAGAGTGGAGAAAACAGAGATGAGAGGAATGGGAAGTCAGTACTAATGGGTATAGAGTTTGTTTTGGGGGTGATGAAAGTGTTCTGGAATTAGATTGTGTTGATGGTTGTATAACTCTGTGAACATACTAAAAACCATTGAGCCCTACGTTTGAAATGGGTGTTTGCATTAGCTTTGTCCCAAACTGTTAAAAAAAGGGAGTGGCAAAGCTAATGTGTAATTGCGGCATGTGGGTATCTCAGGGGTCACCATAGTTGTGCTCTGATGACCAGTTAGAGGTGATTCCTGAAAGCCAAACAATGCCTAGAAATTGGTTTAGAATATGTTAACAGTTAGTCTTACTTCTTGTTGTAAAAAATTACTTCTACTATCTCATGTGTATAACTACCATTAGAAGAATCTGGCTCTAACATCATTTTGATACACCAGGCTGCCTGTGGCTGGCCATGAACAACAAAAGGACTGATCACTTTTAAAAACTTGACATGTGAGTTTTCTCATTGAAAGTGAGCATAATAACATCTTGTTGTTATGGTTGTTGTAGATTGAGAGGTACTGCATATGAGTACTTTGCACAGTGCTTAGCACCTAGTAACCCAGAAGACATCATAAAGTGGAGATTAGGCCCTGAATTTGCTGCTGGCTGCACATCCTTACATCATCTACTTTCTGGACATTTCACTTGGTTATCCTGATGTACTTCAAACTCATTGTGTCCCAAACACACTCCTTTTCCCTAAGGCCACTCCATGGTTATCCCAAGTCCCTCTTTCTACCTCTACTGCCCCATCCCCAGCTTAATCAGCCACTGAGTTGAAATGATTCTGCTTCCTGAGTTGGCTTTACTTCCCTGGTTTAGGCCCACATTATCTCTCACCTACGTAACTTCCATACTTCCTGATTGGTCTTTTTAATCTCACCTGGTTGAGATTATCCCCATAATGGAATAGCATGCACTTCTGAAAAACACAAAACAAAAAAAGAACAAAGAGGGCCTAGTGGGGATACATATGAAAGATAGATTAATTAAAAATAAAGTGCTGACTAGTGTATAAGATCTGCTATGATTTGTGTAAAAATAAAAATATATATATGCCACACATATAATACATATATACATACAAATATACATTTATATATACACATTATATATATTTGCATCACTGTTGTATTTTCATAAATATTCTCTAGAAGAATATTCAGACAAACGAATAGTTTTGCCTATTTGTGGGTATGGGCAATGACTGAGCATATGGACAATGAGGGTGAGAGAAATGAAATTTCCCCATAAACTTTTAAAAATATTTTTCTTATTTATGAACAACTAATAGTCATTATTTACTCAAATCACCAAATCCAAATTATAAAACAAAAACAAGAACAAAAACAAAACAAAAAACTACTGACTGAGAAATCCCTGCAAAATGTTACTGGGAAAAAATATTTACAATTTTTAGTTTATATGGATCACTTTAGAGGGGGTTGGAATGTGGTTCTATTTGTTTTAATGCTTTGATTATCACTTAAATGGTATTTGGTACTTAAATACAAAATAATATCACTAAATTGACCAAGGAGATGAATAAAATCTCTGAAGTTATGTAAGAGTGATTTTATCTTTATTTACTTTTTTAATGTTTATTTATTTTTGAGAGAGACACAGAGCCCAAATGGAGGAGAGGCAGAGAGGGAGGGAGACACAGGATCCGAAGGAAGCTCCAGGTTCTGAGCTGTCAGCACAGAACCTAACCCGGTGCTTAAACCCCGAGGCTTGAATCTCAAACAGTGAGATCATGACCTGAACTGAAGTTGGACACTTAACCAACTGAGCCACTCAGGTGCCCCAGAATGATTTTGAAAGAAAGGGTACAAGGACTTCAGATGATTTAGCACCTGTTCTGACTTTACCCCAAACTGACCATGATAGAGAAAAGTGTTCCTCTGGAGCCTCCAGATTGAATGGTAAGACAATTGATACCAGTGCAGTGGAGACAGAAAACAAAGGAGTTTTGCATGCTTGAACGAAATCCATACAACATTTAAATAAAGGCAGACTGGGTTGGGGAAACCCCTGGCAAAACCAGATCCCTCCTCTTAGATAAAGGAAACGGTGTTACTAAGGGAATTATCAAGCTGGCCCCAAAGCACTTGCCTAGCATCTGATGCTGCGATTATTATATTTAGGAATAAGGCAACTGTGAGCATTACCTCAGGAAGAAGGCTTTAACAAGCAGTGTCCACTGAGAATAAGTGTAGAGCATGGAGGAATAGGGCTGCTGAGAAGACCTCAGCAAAAGAAATCAGATCAACTGTATACAGCACGTGGATATTTTGAGACACTGAACACTGAGAACCAACCCTAGTTCTGATCTGGTCTCTGCCATTATCTAGTTATGTTACCTTAGGTAACCTCAGTTTCCCTGTTTGCAAAATACATTTACGGATGAAGATAATTTCTGAGATTCCTTGATATTTTAGAATTCCATGAAGTCAACTAGAAAATCAATATGCATCTCATCCATCTGGCTGCATTTATTATTATATTTTTGTATGACTTTGAATAAAGAAGGGCTGAAATTATTTTCAAACTAATGAATAAAACAGAAGGAAAATAGCAAAAACCAAAGGTCTTTCTTGAAGATGAGAAGTATTCACCAAAAAACCCCAGAGTTTTACACATTTTTAAAAAGGGGGGGAAATTATGTTCTGATCAACTCTCTTCTCAACCATACATATAACTTGCTAAGGGATCTGAACAATTTTAAGTTTTCTAAAAATGTTTATTTATCTAGAGAGGGAGGGAGAGAGAGAGAGAGCACAAACAGGAGAGGGGCAGAGAGAGAGAGAGAGAGGGAGAGAGAGAATCCCAAGCAGATTCTCTGCTGCCAGCGCAGAGCCTGACATGGGGCTCAAACCCACAAACCATGAGATCACAACCTGAGCTGAAACGAAGAGTTGGAAGCTTAACCGACTGAGCTACCCAGATGCCCCAAGTTTTAAAGAAAATAAATATATTTCCTCATGTCCTGATTTACATGGTAACTGTTCTCATTACATACCCACAACTATATGTGAAATTTCTGTATTATTCAAATTTGTAAGAATTTGTATAATATCCTATAATTTGGGATACCTAATGTTTTTTCCTCTGGTGTTTAAGCTATTTAAGAATGAGAACTACCCCTGAATATAAGAAGTACTATAACATTACCAGATATAATGGAACTGCATGATTGGGATCAGAAGGTGAAGGATAAGGGCATGTGTTCAAGAACAATAGTGTGAAGAGAAAGCATGAATATATTTGAGAAAGGAAGTCATGTGAATTGTGTGTGTGTGTGTGTGTGTGTGTGTGTGTGTGTGTATCTTCCTAGGTCTTGAGAGAGATTAAATCTTAGTACAAAAAAAGGTTCATTCTCTATCCAACTCTTCATTCATTTTTCAGTTACACCACAAACATTGAAGAAACATCTATCTTGTAGAAGTGATTGTCATGTTCATCGTTGTTTCTCAGCTGTAGTTTCTTGCACAAAGGAAAGGATAAGTTCCCTGTTGGTATGAACCAGGGTTTTTCCTCAGTGGTAACATAAGATCTGCTTATGGAAGGTTCAGCAGGAATTCATAATGTGGAGGGGAGCGGGGAGTTAGGCAGAGGCAATCACAGGGGACATGGTATTAAGTATAAATGGAGTGTAGACATCTGAGAACTGCCAGCAGAATGGTCTGACTTGAGTTAGACAGGGTAGAAAGGTAGGTGGATGGAGAGTTATGTTGGATGTGATGTGACACTACACACCTGTGCTATACTAGGTGTTGTATCATCTTCTAGGGTTTCATTTTTCACTGGTTGAAGCAGGTCTCCTCTGCTATTAGCCAGCCTGTCCCCATGTGGTGTGGAGCAAAGCTGAGCATGACAATCCGTGTATGCACTTGGCTTTTTTTTTTTCACAAGGACATTCAGCACCAGTGATGCTTCCTTTCTCACATACCTTCCCATCAGAAGCGCCTCCCACAGCGCTGCCTGTGTTTGGGTATCTGAGCACTGGCACAGGGAAACCAGCCCATCTTCAGGCCTAGTTAGTTTCAGCAGTTGACAGGAATTGAAATGCTAATAATCTTTTTTTCTCCCAGAGTTCTTATAAAGAGACAAATGAGTCACACAGCTGCAAATCATCTGATGGCAGGAAGAATCTCTGACAGCTTCATTTGAAGTTCCAAAGTTCCTGTTTTATGGCTTGTTTAATGTTTGGTAAAAGATAGGCTGCTTAAATTAGAGAAACCTTGTGGTAGAAGATATAGTCTCATGGTGAGTGACAAGTTTTTCAAAAAAAAAATCTAAAAGAGAAGAAAATACACAATTTTGCAAGCTTGTGGAAAACAAAATAGTCTTTCCTTTTCCGTGGCTTCCTTTTTGTTTAACTCTTTGCAGAACTGTACAACACAAATATTTTTTCTCAGCTTGGTCCATCAATTCAGGGCTTCCTCCAGCTCTACTCAAAACTGTCTTCTGTATACGTAAAACAATCCATAACCAAGATTAGACAAATATTCATACATTTGAGGAAAATAGAAAGTGAACCAGACAGTCCTCAAACTTACTCTGAGAGAGGAATAATTGTGATACACTGACCACAGTGATTCCTTAATGGTAGGTTAAGGTATGTTGGTAAGGCACACAGAGGGTGGTGAGGCTTGTAATCTGAATGATTATATCACTATGTCTCATAAACTCATTCCCCTTTCATTGTTTTTCTCACTTTCCTGGTCAGAGCTCCAAGTCTACCCCTGAAAATTCATGAGTCTTTGGACAAGTCAACTACTCACTCTTGAGTCTCTGTTTCTTTGTTTTGAGAATCATAAGACTGCTTCCTAGCTCTTGGAAATATGACTACAACTTATAGTAGGGAAAATCTGTTATTTTACACATAAGGAAATTGACTTTTAAAGAGATCATGTGATACAGTCCTAGAATAATGGTTCTCAATTAGGGGGCAGTTTTACCCCCAAGGGGACATTTGGCAATTTCTGGAGACATTTTTAGTTGTCTCAGGTAGGTAGTGGGAAGAGGGGCTGGTTTAGCATCTACTGGGTAGAGGCCAAGGATGCTATTAAATATCCTACAATGCAGGGGAAGACCAATAAAACATCAATCAGCCCAAAATGCCAATAGTTCTGAAATTGAGAAGCTCTGACCTAGAACCACAGAATTCAGGTTTAGAAACTCAGACTACTCCATTTGAGTTTGAAGCCAAGCATTGTACTCATTTGCTTTTCAATAATAACAGTTTAATTCCTCCAGGAACCTCCTAGAGAGTGAACTGTACCATGACAGACAAATGTGGGGAGATGTTAGTTGTCTGACATGTACTAGAGAGCACATTTTAATTTATCCAGGTAAATGATAGAGAGCTTCACCTATGCGATTGCAGTTTTGTAATTAGCAATTTATCTTACCCTTTGATCATAAAAGATAATTTTTATGTTTGCCAGAGAATCCATGCCTATCTTAGATGGTTGCTTTCAAATCACTCCACATCCCTCTGTCTTTCTGTCTATACCTATCCCCATTATTTTATCTCGATTGATATTTGTCAGCCTGCACTCTCTAATGTTGGAATTTTCCAGAAATCTGCAGATGAATTGAATCTAAACAGGACACCCATAAGTCAAAAGAAGTGGCCTTATCACCCAAAGGTCTCATTTGATATTGGCTGAATCCTAAAATCTGGATTCCAGAGCCTCAATAATGGAAGTGGGCTCCAAACAGGCAGAACTGTCAGGGAAAAGTGGCTGCGTTATATTTGTTATCCAGGGTTTGTAATTGCTGAAGGAGTTAATGGAATTGTCAGACCATTGATAAAAGTGGATCCTGAAGAACAAGAGGCAGATTTAATGAGCAGCTCACCTCTGTCCTCACAGCGCAATATGCTTGCTATCCCAGTCCTGACACCCCTTTGTTCCAACCTTTTCTAACATGTCTGACTTCCCAAAGAGAAAGTGGTCAGTTTTCCCTATAATTGCTTTTCAAACTTCTCTCTCTGATAAGTGCCTTCATTTAGCTTGTACTACAAATCGCCCCTTTAAGGCTCATTCTAAATATGCTTCTTGGAGTATGTACCGTGATTAGATTGAATGTGCTGCTTTAGGTGAGGTCTAACAAAACACACAGCATTTTTTTAAAAATAATAATGGAGCTGAATAATCTTTAATATAGGTTTTTATTAAAATAACTCATATCTCTCTCCAGGTCAATATGCTGTAGTACCTTCCCATTAAGGAGATATTATGTCCTTTTATTACATTCTACGAAACTCATTATTCTGCATTTATCTGCATTGAATTTTCTATCTATTAGCCCAGGTATTTAAGTGAGCTAATTCTTTTCCTACCTGAGGATTGTTTTTCAGGGATGACCTTTCCTCCCAATTTAGCATCATCTGCAAACCAGAGCACTGTAGTGTAAGTAATGTGCTTGGAGTCAGTTATTTAAGATCCTTAATAGCAGGCTATCCAATACCATTTTTGGACCAAGGTAGCTCTGCTATGAGTAGCTGAGCTGTGATTATATCCTTTATCTCCTATTTCGTAACATAAGAAGGCTTGATTGTAATAAAAGCAAGAGAAAACACCTTGATTAAAACAAAACCTCATTTTAAGTAGAAGTGTCTTCTACTTAATTTCTTTGTAATGCCATGTCCTCCAGGATGAATCTGCGAGCACCTCTCACATCCTGGCAGGTAACTATTCACTTTAAAACCCTGGGTCACCAAGATAGACATCACTTAGACCTGGAAAATTGGTGCCATTAATTCCAGGCCTCTACTTCAGAAGTCCCTGAACTGGTAACTGTGGGTCAGTGACTCAAGGAGGGAGGTGGGGAAAAGAATGGAACAGAGCTCAGCTACTTATCTGCAAGTATTTCCTAAGCTAAAACAGGGAGATATGTCTGCTTGTCCACAATGTAGGGAGAAACCAGCCATTTGTGAAACATTTTCACCTTCAAGCCTGCATTTGATATCAACTGATTTTCTCTGAATAAAACAGTAGAGACAACATGGGTCTTTCTGAGTGAATCCTTCTTGCTCTGAAAACTAGCCATGACCCACACACTCCTGACTGAGAAGACTGGTATTTATGGGATCTTGGAACATTGTGCAATTTTAGAGTGGGAAGAGTTAGCAAACATAAGAGTAAATCAATGGAAATTGTCCATATAAACCATATGACTGTTGCTCCAAAACATAAAGATAATGATGGTATTCTACTTTATTAGAGGACTGAATTATCTACCACAAACTGCCATGCATTTAAGGGCTTAAAAAATGCAAATTTATTATTTTGCAATCCTGTAGGTCAAAAATCTTGTATAGGTCTCACCAGGTTAGAAGTGAGTCGATGGCAGTACTCTGTACCTTTGTGAAAGTTCTAGGGGCAAATCCATTTCCTGATCATTCAGGTTGTTGGTAGAATTCAGTTACTTCCAATTTTAGGACTGAGGTTCCTCATCTTTGCTAGGTGCTGGTTTAGCAACATTCTCAGCTTCTAGAGACCTCCACATTCCCTGCTTGCAGCTTCCATCCATCTTCAGTACCAACAGTGGTGTGTCAAGTCCCTCTCACACTTGGAATCTCTCCTGCCTCTTCCTCCATCACATCTCTCTCTCCTGCCTCTTCCTCCATCACATCTCTCTCACCTCAACAGGGAAAAGTTGTCTAATTTTAAGAGCTCATGTGATCAAACTGAGTATACTGGATAATCCAGGATAATCTCCTTATCTCAAAATCTGTAACCCTTAGTTACATCTTCAAAGTCCATTTTGCCATGTAATACAATGTGTTCCAAGGTTCCAAGAATTGGGTCAGCCTTCCACAGGACTTTTGTTTATTTGATTAGGACTGAGTTTACAGTGTGAAGAGTCGTAATCTTATCATTGTTTCATGAGTTACTCTTGCTGATTAGCCCATTTTCCTGACCATGTTTGAACTCAGCATGATGGATTTCTAATTATAGCCACAAATAGCTCTATGGTTTCCTACTGTCCAGATTCCAAATGTTTGTTGCTGTTTTAGTAACATTATCCTTGTATATATAGGATAACGTACCTTGCTCACTGACTAATTTGTATACCTTCATTGATTTCCTACTTTATATCATAGGCACCATTATTAGCATCACTGCCAAACCATCTATCTTGAGTCATCTTGATCAAGTCACTCCAAATTTGCTCTTGTGTGAGATACACACCTTTTTACCTTCACAGCCCTGGGACAGAGCTAGAGACTGAGTTCTAGTGGTTTGCATATATATTATGGATTGAGGGGATGAGTCTAGGAGTCAGAAATTCTCATCTTCCTAGGAATGTTTTAGGAAAGATTTGGATTAGAATAATCCCTCTTCCTCATCAATCTGCCTATCCAAGTTCTCAAAGTAAACAATGATTAGAGGTGATGAAGTATTTCTCCAGAATCTCTGTGTCATTGAGTATATGATCATCCCAAGGTCATTTGCAGGTTTCTGTGATAACTGGGAATGACTTTGGTAATTCTGCTAAGTCCATTTTTATTTTTTATTATATATATATATATATATATATATATATATATATATATATATATATATATCTTCTCAAGTTAGTTAACATACAGTGTAGTCTTGGCTTCAGGAGTAGAATCTAGTGATTCATCACTTACATATAAACCCAGTGCTCATCCCAACAAGTACTCCCCTTAATGCCTATCACCCATTTTCCCCGCCCCTATTAATCCTCAGTTTGTTCTCTGTATTTAAGAGTCTCTTACGGTTTTAAGCTACATCCATTTTTAAAGACCAGTTTCCAATTTCCTCTCTGAGTTGTTGCTGGAGAAACTAGAGGTTTCCCTTCTTATCTGGATGCTCTGGGTATGAGTCATGTGATAGGCAGACTAACATCCCATCCCGCAAATATCCATCCACATCCTAAGCCCTATATCCTGTGAATATGTTATATTACATGGCAAAAGGACATTAAGATTATGGATGGAATTACTGATCAGTTGAACTTTAGATTGGGCAATTATCCTGGATTATCCAGGTGAATCCTCAAATGAAAGAGAGAGACAGAGGCTTCAGTGTCAGAAAGATTCAAGTAGCCATTTCTGGCTTTGAAACTTGAAGGTGTTTACTAGCCAAGGAATGCAGGCGGCCTCTAAAAGGTAAAAAGAGGGAAGGAAATGGATTCTACCCTAGGGCCTTGAAAAGGAACACAGTTCAGCAACATTTTTATTTTAGCCCAGTGAGACTCATGTCAAACTTCTGATCCTCACCACTGTAAGTGTCAATGGCTCTCAGGCACACCCTCAGCTTTATGCACTTCAGACCCGAAGGGAGAGGGTTCAAGATCCTTCTGCCACAGCAGGAGGTGGGATGTATGCAGCGACATCTCCTTTGTCAGCTGGGGATGGATATTCTGGCTCTTGGGAAACCCACAGATTGCAAGGGGCTACATCCTGTATAGTCTTTCTTTCCTCTTGCTGTAAGTAAACTTAGTACCATGTGAGCCTAGTTTGTATGTTGTCTCTTCTCAGTGACCTTCCCTGAATGGCACACAAGTGCCTTTTAACCTTGTCTGTACAACTTGGCCACCCCATGAGCACTGAAAGAAAAAGTTTAATTAATAATACAAGATATGAGTACATTTACTGTTACATGATTCTGTGTGCCTCAGTTTCCTCATGTATAAAGTTGAGAGGACCAGATTATTTGCTCTCTGGAATTCTATCAGGCTAATCAAGTCTACGGTTCTGCAACAATGCAGGCTTGCTAAAAGACAGCTCATTTCTCTCCCCACACAATTTATTGCATCTTTTCTATACTACTATTGCTGATACAATATTCTTAAACTTCTGTGTTAGAGTACTGTGTTCATTTAGATTTAGTGATGGGTTTAACATCAGTTAAAATATGCTGTGTCCTAAAAGTAGTTCTTAAACCTTCCACACAGAGGTAAATACCTATAGCTGAAATGAGCTACATCTTCTTCCCCCCTGCATTGTTTGCAATTAGGTTACATACAGCCTAGAGGATGGGCTATGGACTCTGAAGTCAGGCTGCCTTCACTGGAGTCCTTTCTCTATAACTCACCAGAAAAGATTTAATATAACTGACTAAATATTCCTCATTTGTAGGGATGGTATGGGAACTAAATAAAATAAAACAAGTAAAGCTTTTGAAACAGTTCCTGGCACATCATAAGTATGCAATCAGGTTCTAAAACTTTGGTATTTCTGGATAGTGGTGTGTGTGTGTGTGTGTGTGTGTGTGTGTGTGTGTGTGTGACACATTTAGTATTTTGTCATTATCACTCTATATACAGAGGTCTTTTAGGTGGATTGAATCATTATAAAGTAGCTAACTAATACATGGAAATAAAACCACAGACACATCTTTTCCCAGTTGACCATGTTAAATTGTTGGGGATATTATATAAACTAAAAACTAAAACCAATTTCCACAGTTTATGGTGGCATACTGAATTCTTCACAACAGCAATAAGCTTATATATCTATTGGCTTCTCAACTATGCATTTTCAAATAGAACACAAAAATACTTAATAATAATAATAGTAATAATAAATACTTTATAATAATAAATTACAACTATTATTGTAATTCTAAGTTGGTCTGAGATTTCTGTGAAGAAGTGTTTACACATTCTTCACCTTCTCTGGGCATCCATGTCTCAAAAATGAGAATATTATTCTTCTCTCAGGACACTAATATTGGGACCAAATAGACTACTGGTTGCTCTTTATTCCATGCCTGGGAAACAATGGAATGAAAACAGAATGAAAGCGCCTACAGTTTCACTTAATCCACCCAGCAACCCTATAATAAACATCTAATTTCCCCTATTTTATAAATGAGAAGACCAAGACCCAAGCAAGATTAAATTGCATGTTGAGGTCACTTAACTAGAAGTGGGGAGAACTGGGGTTGGGATCCAAGGACCACCCTAATGGACACCTAGGCTCTCTGGTATAGGGTACATGTTATAGAGATGAATGTGGGTGACTCCAATTTTTTCAGGCCATGTTCCATATGTTAGAATACTGTGTATAATTTCAAGCTAGCATATTATAATATATGATATTTTTATCAGAGCACTCAAATGATCTGTCTCCTCTCCTATAAAGTGGGAATGCTTTTCTATTAACAGGGGATAAGCAGCAGATAAATATCAAGTGAAACTCATGTGTATGTTTTTTAAGACTGTAGCTTATGCAGTTCATCTAGCATCCTTAAATTTATAAAGGTCCTTGTGGCTTCTTAACTTCCTTATTAAGTACGGATTCATTCTCCTACTTTAATAGCAGTGTCTGGGACAACTGTTTTTATATAGTTTGTGGCTTCCTAAGAAGATACCACTTTGTTGGTGACTGAAACACCTCTAAATTAATTACAGCCTGAATGTATTGACCAGAAAATCAATAGATGCCCCACGAATTAGAGTTTAGATACTCCTAGTGTGATGTGTGCAATGTAAGGTTGCCTTTTGCTGAGCATTACCATGGCTCACTCTGAATTTCCTCTACCTAAGGAGCATATGCCTTAAATCCCTTGCTATCATTAAGAAACGGCAGCAAACAGTTAATCCTCTTCACTCAATGTCCTTGCCTTTGTGTCAGCATGAAGGAATGGAACATCTTTTGGTCCATACCACTCAGCACCTATGAAGACCTGCTTCAGAGGTATCAGTCCTTCCACAGCTGAAACTCAGTTTCTTTGGGAACATAGAGCCTATTGTAAAGACTTCACCCCCATACCTCATTGTTGTCAATATGGTTTGATAGCTGAGAAAATGTCATGTCTAACTCTGCTTTTCCAGGAAGGATCCTCCCCTTTCTTATCCTCTGGGTCTTAGGAGGATGGGAGAGGGCACTTAAATTTCCTTGTGTTTTGCTATTCACATCGTGATTCTGTGTCTCTATAAAAAGCTCACCCATTTTGAAGATGAAGAACTTGTTTCCCTATCTTCCACTGAAACCATATTGTTAGCCTTTACAAAGATTAACACAGCTCCATGGGGGTTAGATGGTTTCAATCTCTTCTGTGTCATAGACAAATGACCACCCTCACACCTAAGGAACTACAAAAAGCAAAACCCGCTTACTAGACATAAAAACAACCATTTGTTTCCTACTGACACTGAAATTAGAGTTGTCTTTGCTCACTAACTTTATGTGGGGTGCTCTTTGTACTTCCTCACACTTTGAGCCTTTTTTTCTACTCTTATGTACTATAGAGTCTCTCTCTTTTTAGAGAATTGTCAAAGTTTAAAATTTGGAGAAGTTGGGACAATCCTTATTTCACTCTTCCAAAAAACAACTTAAGAATGCCCAACCCCCAGAAGCCATAACCATCTTCAGTGATTTCTGGGGGTAGGGGGAAGCCACAACCCAATGTTATTTGGCATTGCAAAGGTGAAGTAAATGTAAGACATAAAGACTGTCTACAATTCACTTGGCTTTGTGATATCTACTTATAATATGTCATCATGACATTTATAACTAGATGAGCTGAAGCAAAACAAATAAATAAAAAAGCAATACAATGCAGAATAACCTTAGTTACCTGTATCTAGCATTAAAGATTGAAAGTAAGATGGTGAGGGTGAAAAAAGAGTAAGAGAAAGAAATAAATAAAATAATTTGCAGATGGTTCTTCTCTAAAAGCAAAATGAGTAAAATCTCTTTCTGGAGTCGTAAATAATTTAAATTCTATCAAACACATATATCCCCCTGTAACAGGCTCACACAATTTTCACAACACTGTATGTTGTTACTTTCTTTGGCTTTTGCTTTTCTGCACTCCCTGAGGATGTTCTCCAATGATTATTTCTTTCTGTCTTTATTTTGTTTCTTTTTTTTTTCCAACCCCCTCCTGTTCCCTGAGGAAGTATGCAGCCATAATGCTGAAGCGCTGCTAAATGCAATAAGGCAAAAATCATCACGGCTTGATGGCACCAGAGTGCCAGCGCTTTGGATAAAGAATTATCCCACTAACACAGCATGAACCAGCCAAAAGGAAAAAGAAGAAAACAATCCACAAACTCATGGCGTATTTATTTTTTATGATCCTAAGAACCTTTATTTAAAAAAGATAAAATGGGAATCATTGGATGAGTATATTTGAAGGCGGGAATCTCACAGGCAATTTGGACCAGCCGTAGTTTTGTGAGCTGGTCCTTGCCATGGGGTTATTGAGCTGGGAGGCAAACATGAATTGTCTGCCAACTTCAACCTGAAATAAAAGGTGTCCTCTTTGATTTGTTCTTCGTAACAAAAGCTATGATTTTTAAAGTAAGGTTTCTCTAATTGGAACTTTAAAAAATGAATTGAATGAGTTTTGGGTTTAAAGTATAAAGGAGATGGGGTGCCTGAATTGCTCAGTCGGTTAAACGTCTGACTTCAGCTGAGGTCATGATCTCACAGTTGGTGAGTTCAAGCCCCACATCAGGCTCTGTGCAGACAGCTCAGAGCCTGGAGCCTGCCTCAGTTTCTGTGTCTCCCTCTCTTTGTCCCTCCCCCACTCATACTCTGTCTCTCTCTCCCTCAAAAATAAACGTTAAAAAATAAATAAAATTTTAAAAAATAAAGTATAAAGGAGAAGAACACGTTTCTTTGAAGTCTCAACCTAGGTTATAATACATTTAAAAAATATATGTTACCTATATGTGTGTGAGTGTGTGTGCATGTGTGTGTATAAAACTTGTGCTTTCTGTTAGTAAGCTTTACCCATTAGCTAGGAACTTTCCTTGTTCCTCTATTTATATGACTCTTACCTTCCCTCAGAACACAAACATTCACACTTGGACTTTGATTCGGTTCTCTCTCTTTTTCTCTGTCTCTGTCTCTCTCTGCTCAAACCCAGATGTATGATTTTGTCATCATGGACTTAGGCATTCACTGTGATGACATGTATAAGTACCGTAAGTTTAATTTAGCTTGGGCGTGATTAAGATTTTCCTTAATGTCATTGTAATGTAAGTTGTCCTGTAGCCAAATCCAAGTATTGCTTGTTCAGGTTTTAGGTTGCCAACGAATCTTTTGTATTTGTTGAATGTTTGTGTATACAGATGAAGATTTATTGATTTACTTGGAGTTCATTTTCATTCTGTTTTTCCTATTTGATACGTTTCCGGACTTTATTTAGATAGTAAGCAGAATAACGTCTATTGTGGTAGACAAACTGAGATCACCATTGTTAGTTTACGTATTTTTGCAGCAAGATTTCAAATGGCAAACCCAATTCCTGGTGCTGAGTGCTGCATTTCACAACAAATTTACAAAGACTTCTGCATATATAAAAAGCCCTTTTCAATTATTTTACTTCTGAACATTTTGTTTAGCAACTAATAGGATTTTACTGATGATATTATTAACTGTGATAACCAACAAGGCCTGTAAAGCAGCCCTGTTAGGAAATTCACTTTTTTGTTTTATTGCACTGCTATCTGATTGGGCTCTTTTGGTATTTCTGGTATTTATTGCCTTTTCTTCTTTTAAAATCCCAGTTAAGGACGGAGCTGTTTGGAAGATGGTAATTTGCTCACTTGCATTATTTCTGGTATGTGTTCCTGTTCAGGTGACTTTTTTTGGGATCGCTCTTCTCCAAGAATCTATGCAGGACTGAAATTCCAACATCTCACAAAAGCATTGATTATATCACTGCATTCTTTTCATTTGTACAGCAGATGAAGGCAAAAAGAGCCTGGAGTATAATGAGGGAGGTTTTCTGGAGGCCAGCCCTCTAAGTAGCATACATAAGATCCATCCATGTTTCTTTAGGTAGAATTCAGTCTGGTGTCAGGGGTGTGGCCCTGCCCAAATACAAGACTAGCTGAAATATTAAGTCAAGTTGTGTATCCAGGGAGGTGATATGTAACAGGATTTGGAGAACACACAGCCTTATCTTTGCCAAATAAGAAAAATCATAGTAAGTATCTCTCAAATCTGTTGTGAGCAGAGAGATAATACGTATAAAATTATATCTGGTATTTGATAATTCTTGAATTGTGGGGAAAACAAATAAAACAAAATGAAAAGATCAAAATAAATATTTTGGAGGGCTAACATGATAAATCCATAAGAGAAGTACAGGCAGATTATTATGGGAATTCAGAGGTAGAATTAGAGATCAGTGTTCACTGTGAGGGATCAGTGTGACCACCTTTAACGTGGGACACTTCCCACCTCTGTCATCAGCAATGTGCTCTTCACTCCCATATTTTCCTTTGGTGATCTCTTGTGTCTTCCCAAGCCTCTCTTACCATGTATATATGACAGTAATGAATAAGCATCTACCTCTTTGATTCCTCTCCATATGTGTGTTCCAATGCTCAATGGAATACTTCAAATTTTATTAGGCTCCAACTGAGTTCATCTCACCTTCCTTTTCTACACCCATTCCGACATTTTCCTTTCCCACAATCCTCTTTTCCCCTCTGTTGTTCTTTACACCCTGTCATCTCTCTCTCTCTGAACCTTCTTACGCAATCAACCACCAAGTCTTGACCAGTTTAATCTCCTAGATATTGCCCTATTCCTTTCTTCTTTAACCACTTAAGCTACTTGAGGATCAGCCATCTCTAATATAGACCATGTGATTTCTCTGCCTTCAGCCTTGCTCCATCACACCACTGTCTTCACAGTAGCCAAAATGTTCTCCCACACCTGCCTTTGGAAGTAAACATCTAGTCAGCTGACTCTGCTGTTGCAAGAATGTTGATCCCCTATTTTTATCAAGTGAGCATAGACTCCTGGAAATAGCTTAGAACACCCAAACCATATCAACTCTCTGGAATTGTAGCTTTTTCCCTTGCCACTTTTTCTCTTTACAGCAGCCATACTGAACATCTGTCCATTTTGCTCATGCATAATGACTCTCTCATCTCTGGAACTTGCCACATGCTATTCCATCTGCTTGACATAGTTTTTCTTTCTACCCACCTGTGAGATTATAATTTATAATAAGAAATATATATTTGGTCTTTGTCCCTAGCTCCTGACTCACAGCTCCCAAAAGCCTTGGAAAATCCTGAGCTATAAGAGCAACAGGAATATCTTTTGTCGTAATATTTGGTGCCTTTCCCTCAGTTCCTGAAAATCACTTCAGAACCATAAATGGTAAAATGGGTTTCTTCCGATTCATAACAAGTGCCTTTCCACCATAGCTGGGTTTATGTTAACGAGGTGACTTTTGGAAAATGCCTAAGCACCTTCTTACCAGAAGAACTACCATGTGATTAGAGGTTTAAAACTTTCAGTCTCATTGCCTTCTGAGGGAAGAAGAGCTGAGACTGAGTTCAATCACCAATGGCTCAGGATTTAATACTCATGCCTATGTAATGAAGCATCCATACAAACCCAGAAGGACAAATCTCAGAGAGCTTCTGGGTTGGTGAACACATGGAGATTGAGAGAGAGTGGCATACTCAGAAGGCATGGAAGCTCCACCCTTTCCCCATACTTTTCCCTATATATCTCTTCCATCTAGCTGATCCATAGTTATATCTTTTTATAATAAATCAATAACCTAGGGAGAAAATAGGTTTCCTGAGTTCTTTAAGCTTCTCTAGGAAATCAGTTGAACCCAAGGAAGGAGTCCGTTAGAACCTCCAATCTAACTGGTCAGTCAGAAGCAGAGGTGACAACCTGGGTTTTTGATTGGCATCTGAAGTGGATGGCAGTCTTGTGGGACTGAGCCCTTAACCTGTGGAATATGATGATATCTCTGGGTAGATAGTGTCAGAATTTAGTTGAATTGTAGAACACCCAGCTGGTGTTGGAGACTTGCTTATTGTTATGGGGAAACAACCCATCCTTACATGCACACACGCAGACACAGATACACATACACAAACATGCATGTTGGAATTCAGTGCTCAGGACCCTTACCTCCAATATCCTCAAGCAATGAAAGAAGAAATCCAGCTCACTCTTACCTGTTTTTCAGAACTGTCTTCTTTACAATTTCTTTCAGGAACCCCTGTGATCCACCACCACTCCCTGACTCTTATATCAGTATCAAAGTGCTCCAACTTTACCCTTCTGTGTCCATTGATCAGACAAGTTTGTGGTTTCTTTACTTTTCAAACTAATAGTTATCTACCTGCACTTAATGGTAAGAGCCATAAGGCTATGTTTGGGTATAATATTTTTCATCGTTTTGTCCTCAGCAACTAGTCTGGTATAGTAAGACATTGATCATATTTTCTTTTTTGTATGTTTATTTATTTTTCAGAGAGAGACAGAGTGAAAGCAGGGTAGGGGCAGAGAGAGAGGGAGACACAGAATCTGAAGCAGGCTCCAGGCTCCAAGCTGTCAGCACAGAGCTCAATGCGGGGTTCAAGCTCACAAACTGTGAGATCGTGACCTGAGCTGAAGTTGGATGCTTAACCGACTGAGCCACCCAGGCGCCCCAATCATATTTTCAATAATTATGGGTGACTTTAAGAATTATTATTTGAACCGAGCCTTGAAAAATTGAAGATTATTAAACTAAAGCTAAGGGGTAGATAAAGGCATTCTCCCATGAGAGTAAGGCACAAAGTCCTGGAGGCAGGAGCATACAGATTGAGTCTGGTGTGGCCACCTGTGGATCCTGGTAAAGGTCCTGAAGGGAGGAAATAACAGTTGCTTTCCTACTGTCACAAATGTATTCTCTTGTACAGGAAATAGGCTTAATCTCAGAGTTATTCTTTCAGACAAAACGTCCATTTTTCTAGAGAAGCAGCTTCATATTCAGCTTCTCGTGTTTGGGATCTGCCCTGAGGAAGAGGCCCAGTAGCAGTTGTATGCCCCTGGGAATCTGCCTAGCAGCTACCCTTCCCTCCTTAACCCACTTGCACAGTTTCCTTCCTCCTCTTTCAGCTCAGGCTGCCCTCCAGCTGCCCCAGGCACTCTGCACGTAGGCTGTCTCCAGCTACGATGGAAAACAAGTACCTGGCAGCTGCTACTTCAGGACTCTCAACTTCCTCCAGCAGCTGAGTATGATCAGCTTTGCAACAGCATATGGGGATCTCTTCTTGGGGCATTCTGTTGTGACAGCAGCTGAGAACTCACCAGTTTGGAGAAATTCTTATTGAAAGGAGAGGAATAGTCAACACAGCTCAGGGGGAGTTACATTCTTTGTTTTCCGCTTCTCCCTTCTCCAGTATGAAAGTTCAAAGCAAATGCATTTTACATGATTTGTTGTTGTAGAGGAAATCGTCTTTTCTTTCCAAACCACTGATGTTAGTGATTCCTTAAACAAGCCAGCTACACCACATCCTTTAAACTTATAGAATGCTCCTTTCCAGCACTTAACTACATCATGGATTCTCCTGATTTCAAAGTTGTAGTAAAAGTAACAGAACATGAGTAATGAAACATCCTTTGGGCTACACTTAATTACTGAGCCGGTGTCCTGGTTTCAGCATCTAGTAAGAGCAGGGCTCTGTCTGTAATAGACATCAGGGAACATTTTTATTGAGAAACATGAGAATGCTTTTCATAATATAAACAATGAAATTGAGCTGTCTTCTGTGATATAAATCACCAATCATTCTCCAAATTCCTACTATTTCTTCTTAAGAATTTGTCATTCATATATTTATTCTTTTTTTGATATTATTTGCATTGCAGATTATTACAAATCATGTGGTTTTAATTTATTCTGCAGCATTCCAGAGCTGAATGAATAATCTGTGTTTTCTTTTATGACCGTACTGTTATGAATCATATGCCTTTTAAGAATTCACTGTAATCCTTATAGATCATTCCACTCATTTAGTTGATCCTCATACTCTTCATATTTTGGCCATTCAACAAATTTTCTCTGGCATAACCATAGTACTGGGGAATGTGTAAGTCCATGACCCTTTTCCTCTCATTGCTTAAGAGAGAGAAAGTTGCTGAAAGCTTGATAAATCCCTGACTCCCCATTGCTCCTGCTGTGTGTGTATGTGTGCCCACCCTTTCCTTTTATTGAAAATTCTTCTCCATTGTCCCTTTTTAATCCCACTCTCCCATTCTCTTACCACCAGAACATGCCAGTTCTGATCATTTTGCATGAAGCCTTGACGAGAGCCAAGTTTCTGTCTCCACCAGTGCCTTGCTGGTGATCTTAGGCCTAATCTCTTGGCCTCTCGAATCTTGCTATCTCGACATGCATGGGGCACCTGATAAGATTTTCTAATAACTTATATGATTTCCATCATGTTTGCACAGGGAACTTGTAAAGGTAGACTCAATGTATGCCACTGTTGCATGCATTATCCTTATCTCCATATCCCTTGGAGTGGCTAAGAACAGAGGCACATAGAACATCCTCACTGTGGTTTCTGTGTCCTCTGATGAGGTATGTATATACTCTGGCATGTCCCTGTTTCCTCTCCTAGTAGCTTTGTTGAAAAGATTAATCAGGGGCGCCTGGGTGGCTCAGTCGGTTGGGCGTCTGACTTCAGCTCAGGTCACGATCTCGCGGTCCGCGAGTTCGAGCCCCGCATCGGGCTCTGGGCTGATGGCTCAGAGCCTGGAGCCTGCTTCCGATTCTGTGTCTCCCTCTCTCTCTGCCCCTCCCCCGTTCATGCTCTGTCTCTCTCTGTCTCAAAAATAAATAAACATTAAAAAAAATTTTTTTAAAAGAAAAGATTAATCAATTACCCGGAAATTTCAGGAGTATATAGAAAGAGCAGTGGGCTTGGAGATTGAATCTTGTTACTCTATCTTTTCATTTCATCCTTCCCCACATACTAGCTAAAGATAAAAACAACAAAAAAACCCAAAAACAAACAAAAAAAACATGTTCTTGCCCATTACCTGCCTGTAAAATGAGGCATTTATAAGACATCACATCATACTCACTCAAGAAATGCTAATCTCCAATATCTCAGGTTTTACAGTTCTACAATAGAAAGGTATGTGTATTGTAGGAAAGCGACAGGAAGGGTGTGCGATGAGGTGAGGGATTCAAACCTAAAGGGATATGAGTAAAGGGAAAAAATTTGTGATTCTGTAACTTGGGATAATGGCTCTTTTTAGTGGGGAGAAGAGGTTGTGGTCGGCATGGCTGATAGCATGGACAGACTTCTAGAGTGGCTAGGAAAACTGTTTCTTGATTTAGGTGGTAGTTCTAAGGGATTTTTACCCTTCCTGTGTTTTGTGATAAAAAGTGATTTGAAAAATAGTAATAATTTTCAAAAATAGACTGGCAGGAAGTGTCTAAAGAGTTTTAATGACCATTAAAAGAATGAGACATCACAAAAACTAGGGAAAGAATGAGTATCAAGAAAGAGGGATATTTCACAGTATAAAATATCACAGACAGATCAGCATAGGTGACCCCTGTATGTAATGAAAGAAATCCTGGATGACACTAGCATCAGTACTTCCACAGAAGCAGTTGGGACTTTTAGTGAATGTGAAATCAGAAACTATAGAAATTGCTTACAAAAAGTTTGCCTATGAAGAGGAAGATGGAGGTTGTTTTCTGTTATCTAATTCAGTAAATCTAAGTTCTTGTTAAATTCTACTCTGCGGGATGCAACAGTTTGTCAGTTTACATAGCTTCCTAAAGTAACTATTAAGTCTCTTTATATCTTTATCCAGCCTGTCTACTAAAATAAGGTTCAGATATCACCTCCTCTGAGAAACCTGTAAACAGTTCAGCATAAAATGATCAGGGAACTCACTGGCCCTATGGAGATGGAATCAGATTTCATTGAAAATATTAGTAATTTAATCTATGACGTGGAATATATCTCTCATGTTATATATATTTTTCCTTCTATTTGATAATATACTTTGGTGTTGGTCACGTGCCTTTCTCAAACTCAGTCCATGTAAAAACAGACCATGTAAGAAGTAAAATAACAATATGAAAAATAAACTGCTCCAGAAAGCAAAGTATTTTAGAAAACTGGTATGAGTTTGGCCTTTATAATTGACTGATACACAGGAATTTTGTATTTGCTTGTCTATTTGTATTTGTCATTATTTCCTTCAATCTAATATTTCTAGCCTGGACATTTTTCTTGAGCTCCAAATTTGTGTTTTCGATGATTAAGTGGATATTGTCACCTGATATACTAAAGGAACCATAACTTTTATTCCGTTTCTGTGTCTCTCACTGCCCCCAACACTGACAAAGTCACTATGATATTTGACATATTAATGGAATTAACATACACCCAGTAACACAGGCCAGATCTTTTCAAATCGCTATCGCCTATTACTTTTCACTTTGCAGCCAATCATTTACCAATTCTCACTCCCTAAATAAATATCTCTTACATCTAGCTGGCTTTTTCCATCCCAACTACCACCTTCCTAATTTGAATTTCTTTATCTCTGGGCCAATGAGATAGCTTCTCAATTACCTTTCTTGACTAGTTTCTACTTGTGACCAGTTGAGTTATTTTTCGAGAGTGCAAATATATTTATGCACAATACCCTCCCTGACTAGAGAACAGATAGAATTTAAGTATTAGGCACTTCAGGATTTGTTCCATATCACATTTTTTTAAGTTTATTTCTTTATTTTGAGAGAGAGAGAGAGAGAGGGAGAGAGAGAGAGAAATTGAGAACAAGGTGTGGAGGGACAGAGATAGAGGGGAAACAGAGGATCTAAAGTGGGTTCTGCACTGACAGCAGAGAGCCTGATGCGGGACTCACCCTCACGAACTGAACCGTTAGATCATGACTTGAGCCAAAGTTGGATGCTTAACCAACTGAGCTACCCAGGTGCTCCCCCCTATCATTTTCTAGTCTCTCTTTTCTCCAATCTCATTTCCTAGTTTGCCTTCACTCTTGCTCACCAAGATTATGTTCTAGTCATACCTATAACTACTATAAATTTTCTGAACAGGTCATTAGTGTCTCAGGCTTCTGAGCTGCTGTGTGTGCCATGCATACTACTTGGATTGTCCTTCCCTCCTCATTTACCTATAATCATTATTTTCAATTTAAAGCCCAACTCATCCCTCTCGTCTAAATTTTTTTCTTATTTTTTGAAGGCAGTTTGGAGAATTTTGTTCTATATTTTAGTTACTTTACACATATCTCATTTTGATTCCTCAAGTTCTATTGCAGTCATTTTTTTAAATTTTAATGTTTATTTCTGAGAGAGAGAGAGAGACAGAGCATGAGTGGGGCAGGGGCAGAGGGAGAGGGAGACACAGAATCTGAAGCAGGCTCCAGGCTCTGAGCTGTCAGCACAGAGCCCGATGTGGGGCTCGAACCCACAAACTGTGAGATCATGACCTGAGCTGAAGTCAGATGCTCAACCGACTGAGCCACCCAGGTGCCCCTTATTGCAATCATTTAAAAGTCTCTTAGGTCTATCTCTGTCTCTTCTAGGAGACTAAAATTTCACTGTCAGAAGGACCAAATATGTTCACCATTTTACTCCCAACATTTAGCCTAGTGAGTCCATAAAAATGTTTGCTGAATCACCAAATGAAGAAATGTGCTGGAAAATATGAGTGGGCAGGAAGTGTGAGTCATTCTGGAAGAGGAGAAACTTCACAGAAAAATGAAAAGCATTTCAAAAAGTTAATAAGTCCCACTTCACTGAAAGTAAAGAGAGGTTCTACAATATTCCACAGTACAAAACATCCCCATTAGTAACAAGGCTGGAATCATAATTGAAAGCACTCAGATTATTTCCTTTGGGTCACTGAGGAAACATCAGGGAATTTCCTTCTTTCCTCTTGATTAATTAAGAAAAGAATATTTTATCTGGGACCTCTTTGCCTAGTGACCACTACCACATGTATTCTTTATAGTGACCACTGCCAGGCATTCCACTTATATGAGCCCTATTGAAAAGAATAAATGAATAAACTTTTTATGTGTGACTTGAATACCCCTAGTGTCCAATTTAGTCTGTAGTATTGCTGAGCCAATCAGCTAAGCCATAAGGCAGCTGCAAATCTGGATAATGCACAAAATGCTCAATTTGTTGGCCATATGTAGACATAGGCTTCGTGATGAATAAGCAAGACTAAACCAATCCTTTTCTTGTATGAAGAATGCCCATGCATGTTGATGAGCCATAAGATCCATCCTCTGCTGAGTCAGGAAAGCAGAAAAGGAAGCCCCCAAAAAATCCATCTTTTACAAAAAGAAAGCATACAGACTTCCACTAAGTTTCACTTGCCTAGAGGTTTAATTTATTCATACCTGTTAAGGACACAAAAGCCATTCAGTCTATTGACTTCTAGAATCAGTAAATTTATTACTAAAGATTTGTACATGGAAAATGTGGTCAATGGAGACAATTCACTACTGCGGAAGGTCAATTGGACACATTAATGGCCAATTCTCTAAAGCATAAAGGATCATTTTAGGGCTAGCATTACTATTTGTAGTTAAATAGACAGGTAAATGTTAAAAGGGCAAACAAATTTCATTCCCCTAGGCATTAGCTAATGGCCAGAGATACCAGGAAGTCAGCCTGCATTTCCTACACATCTTTCCCAAGCACTTTGACTCCTCTTCTACGGAATTAACAGTTATTTCTTGGTGCCCTCTAGCAGTCTTTGGTCTAGGTGGCCTTAGTCCTTAACTGATCCAATGAATGAATGCCAGGCATGCTGTGAACAGCTTTGCTCCAGCTGTGCCATGGCCAGGAGAAGAGTCTTCCTCTGCAGATTCTAGGCAGATTTCAAAATGTGAAAAGTACATCTTTAGTGTCCCTTTAACCTTAATTCTGCCTTCCTCTTTTCCTGTTGCTGTCAAGTATCCTAGAATTTCATGGTGCCCCCTCTCCATTGTCACTTGACAGAATGACAGTCACTTCACAATTGAAGTTCGTCTAAGACGGTCCTCCCAAAGTAGCACCATGAGCATGTGACTCTTCTTTGCATTTCCCATCAACTCTACCCTGCCCTTCCATTGCCTATGGAATTTTTGGTCAGTGATAATTAATCTGACAAAATATATCAGATAAATGTGTGTAGAAAGGCCTCTGAATATTTTAATCTGAGGAAGAAATATTTGTGGACATTTGAGGTGGCATGGCAGGATATAAATAAACTTTGGCAAAGGGGACTTTTGGAGACTGCAAATCATACCACTTTTATGACTGAGGTAGTTTGGGTCTAAAATTTGCCATTACAAGAGAACACAACAAAACTTAATGCCATAGATTTTTTTCTAACATATCTCAATTCTTACTTTCTCTGGAAAGTGTTCCCTGGATATTTCAGCTCACAGTGATCCTGCCCTAGAGATTATAAAGGGAAGTAAATGGTAAATAACATACCCCTCATATTGAAAAGAGACCCTCATGTGTCATTGGACCTGAGGATTTATGATGCATTTGCTTACTTACAAAGTTTTCCACCCATTGGGCACTGAGAATATTTTTCATATATATAACTCCTCATAACTAGGAGTCATTTTTTTTGCCCTGTGTGCCTGCTTTCAATAGGGTCATATGAAAAAGGTACAGAAACTGCATTCTAAGCTCCCAAAGGCATCTTGGTTTGCAGAAGGCTAGAGACTGGCTCCAGGGCTTGCAAATGTGAGAGGGTGTTTCACCTCAGCATCCCTGAATCCCCGCCAACTCAGGTTAATAGTGCCCAAAAGTCATTTTCTGGCCTACTCACATGGTTGGAAGGGGATGGCGTGATGGCGGCAATTTCAGACATCCACCTCCCAGATGAGCATGGCCATATGGACTCAGAGCTGGAAGGGAAAGTATGATGAGTTTGGAGGCAGCAAATATGAATGAGTAAGGAAGCAATTTGAGCCAGGATGCCAGGAAGAGCAGGGCACAAATGAGGAAAAATTGTTCAGAGGGAACAGCTTATGGCTAGGGATCAGGATACCTGAGTTTTTCCTGGCTCTACCTCTATTCAGCTAAGTGACCTTGGAGAAAGTACTTATTCTAGCTAGGAGAATTTTGTGTGTGTGTGTGTGTGTGTGTGTGTGTGTGTGTGTGTGTGTGTGTGTGTGTGTGTTGTATGTGTGTGTGTGAGAAACAAAATGAATTTCTTTACTCCTACAGTTTCTTCCAGCTCCAGAACTCTGAGGGAGGGATTCTTGAACAATATTTTGTTATAAAATAATTACATTATACTTTGTAAATCAGCAAACGTATGTACATCACAGTTTTATTTGTTTATATATGAAATAGAAAGTACCCATAACTGCCTTACAAGTTCCTCAAGAGAATCTAATTACTAATTCTATTACAATTAGTTATATGTGCATTATGCATGCACTTTTATATTTGCTCTCATTCAGTCTTCTCAAGAGTCCTGTGAAGTATTATTATCCCTTTTTAAGGATGAAGAAACTAAAGGTCAGAGGATATAAGATTTCCCAGTGCCACACAGCAGATGAGAATCCAGGAATTTTCGACACAAAGGCCAGCCTCTTTCACTGTGGTGTACTAACTCCAAACACATGTCTAAATTACATAATAGGCATAAAAAATGTCAATCTCTTCTCTTTATAGAATTTACAAATTATCCATGGAATCAACACACAGAAAATGTTACAACATCCACAGAAATGGCATTAAGAATAGTATAAACAATAAACACAAAAAGGCCTAATAAAATATAATAATATCAAACTCCACTAAATGACAACATTTGCAGAGATAAAAATACTGTTTATTGAACACCTACTATATGTATCTGTTTATCAAATAAGTACCTTGAATATGATATTCATTTTAGACATAAGAATTCATTTTAGACATAAGGAACTATGTCTAAAATAGTTATAACATAGGGACTATGTTCTTTTTCTGCACAATAAAAAGTTCAGAAAAATGAAGTGACTTGCTTAGAAATCACAAAGTTGCAGAGTCAGGATTACATTATTCATAAACTACACTGTCCCTGATTTTTCTAGCATGAGCTAGCTCTACTGGAATACCTTTCTTTATAAGGAACTTAGAGCCCATGATGAGAGACGGAGGGGAAGCTTTCCACATGAAACAATAGTGTGTGTAAATGTGTGGAAGATAGAATCTCTCTTGGGGAGAAAATCCAGAAATCACTTGCCTTACAGAAGACTTATATGTAGCACAAATGGGAATAATAAAAATAAAATGGTGATCATTTCAAAGAAAATGGAATTAGTTATAAACTTAAGAAAAAAAACATGGATAGGATCCGTACTGTATGCCAAAAATTACAAAATGCTGATAAAAGGGAAAAAAGTTCTAAGTAAATAAGTATAATTGGCTTATAGGTATATTGAAATCAAAGAATGGAAGACTCAGCATAGAAAAGATAACAATTATCCCCAAATTGATCTATGGGTTTAATGCACTTCCTATCAAAATCTCAGCAAGATTTTTTTTTGTAGACATAGAGAAACTGATTCTAAGTTTATGTGGTAAGACAGAGGCCCTAGGAGGGAAAATTTATTGATAAAGCAGGATGAATCACTCTTCCTAATATTGAGGCTTATTATAAAATTAGAGTAGTAAAGTCAGCATAGTATTGGTGGAGGAGTGCATACATTAGTGGAACAGAATAAAGAACACTGAAAAAGATTCACATGACTAGGCCCAAATGATGATTGAGAAAGGTGCAAAATGATTCAGTGGAGGAAGAGAGTTAGGCTTTATAACTAATGACAGAGCCAACTAAAGATCAAAAGAGGATAGATAGACAGATGGGACCTTGACCTAAACCTAACACCTTCTAAAATACTTAATTCAAAAATCAATCACTGGACTTAAACATAAACATGAGTATTAAAGTTTTTAGATGAAAACACAAGAGAAAATCTTCAGGATCCTGGGTGAAGCAGAGAGTTTTTAGAGTTAACGCCAAAAAACACGATCTATAAAAGGAAATATTGATAAACTGGACCTCATCAAAATTAAAATCATTTGCTCTGTGAAAGATCCTGTCAAGAGGATGAAAAAGAAAGCTACAGAATAGGACAGAATATTTGCAAACCCACGTATCCAACAAAGGATCAGTGTCTAAAATATATAAAGAACACTCAAAACTTAAGGTAAACCAAAAAAGAACCAATTAGAAAAAAATTGGACATTTCACTGAAGGGGATATACAGTTGACAGAGCATGAAAGTATATTCAACATCATTAATCATTGGGAAAATGAAAATTAAAACCACAATGAGGTGTTATTAATGCCCATTAGAATGGCTTAAAAAATAAGTGACAACATAAAATCCCGGGGAGGATGTGAATAAACTGGATCATTGCACTTTCTCAACGATTCATAAATTGTTGGTGGATATGTAAAATAGTCTAGCCATTATGGAAAGTAGCTTGACATTTTCATATAAAACTAAGCCTGCTGTTACCATACAACTCAACAATTCCACTCTTAGCCATTTATTCCAAAGAAATTGAAGTACAGTTTCAAAAAAAGGGGGAAAAAGCCTATACACAAATGTATATAGTGGCTTTATTCATAATAGCACCAAACTGGAAATTACCCAAATGCCCTTCATTTGACGAATGATGAAACATATTGGTATATGCATGTCACGGAATACTACAGAGAAATATAAAAGAATGTATTATTGGCACACAAAACTTGGAGGACTCTCAGGGTAATTATGCTGAATGGAAAAAGTTAGCTCCAAAAGATAGCATAAGATTCCATTTCTCTGACGTTCTTGAATGACAGATCGTAGAGGTGAACAACTAATAGTTTCCAAGGGTTAAGGAAGAAAAGAAGGTTGTAGCTGTAAAAGGATAATAAGAGTGATCCTTGCATGACGTAAATGTTCTGTGTTTTGACTATAGTGTTAGCACGTGAACCTGCACATGTGTTAAAGTTGCACAGAGCTAAACACACACACAGGATTGCATGTAAAACTGGTAAAATCTACAATTTGAAGGAATTGTGCCCATGTCCATTTTCTGGCTGGGATATTGTAGTATGACTATGCATGATGGCACCAAGGGAGGTACTGGGTAAAAGGTATACAGGATTTCTCTTCATTACTTCTTATACCTAACCGTGGTTACCATTATCTCAAAATATAAAAGTTGAAATAAAATATAAAGATGGCTTCAAAACATATCAACGGGTCTTGAAGAAATTCCAAGTAAGCCATGTAAAATTTTGGACCTAATTTAGGGAGCAAAATGGTTCAGGTGTTGCTGCACAGTGGTTTGCATGTTGCAGGAGGGCAATGCAAGGACCAAACCCATCTCAAGTTCATGTAGAGGTTTTGGAGCAACAGACTCCTGCCTTGGAGTCTCCGTACTTTCAACTCAAAGACAAGTTATTATGCTTGTCTTGTGGGTTGTTCTCTCTTAAAGACTTTGTCTGAGTCCACACATATCAGATTATCTGGATCAACCCCGATCATCTTGCTGCAGACTGGGTTGACAAACTTCATTTTTATGTGAATCCACTATATTTTCTAACTATCAGGCATATTAAGTTTTCCGTCCTTTTCTATCCCCAAGCAGGGGTGGGTGGGCAAGTTTCCTGCTGTGAAATAGAGCATGTTTTTCCCAATTGTTAAGCAGCTCTTTTGCATGTTCCTATATAGACCAGCAATGACTCATTGCCTTCCCTCTCTCATTGCAAAAATGGGGCCTGGGAGATTTGTACATACATCCCAAATGTTACATATTAGAATTGATTACACCAACACAACTATTAAGCTTTAAAAGGCATAATGTTTTAAGCCTGCTCAACTAAAATACTATAGTCTATGCACAATCAAACCTCTCTGAGGGGATTAGGCAGAAACCATTTTAATTTATCCATCCTGGAGTGTGGTACTAACAGCGCTGCAAAGAAACTGCTGAGTGAGCACTTGTTTACCCATCAGCAGAAGAGTCGCCTTGCTTTGGAAAAATAGCCCTGTGTTTTGCTCATCCTGTACACTTAAAAAATGGGAGGCCCTCCTCTAATCATGCTCCCAATTGACTCTTGCTGACATGTGCTTAAGGTTTTAGAGAACTTGTGTTTTTGATTCATGTGTCTTCTTCCTTTGTCTGTTTCAGAGCTTCCTTTAGACAAGAGGCCTTCTACTATAGATCTGTGTAACCTCAGCAGGGTTCTATGGCAGGCCCTAAATCAGCTTATCAATACTAAGTTACTTCTATGAATATGAATACCTAGTATCATTTTTGATTGGACACAGAAACCTTTTTGAAAGTGTATTGCAAAAAGTGACCTATAATTGAATAGGAACTCCCTCTGATGTGCACATTTAATAAGGCCATTTTTTAAGTGCCATTAGCTAAAACAATGCTGAGTGTGACTATGCCTTCTAAATTAATATTATTCTTCTGGATCCCTGCAGTGATTGAGGCAACATTTTGAGAATAGGCCACAGGTCCCTAAGAACCTTTAAGGAGGATGTCACATATCACACATAATAGTCTGCCGATCTTTCTTAAAAACTCAAAAAGTAAGGCAAAAGATGTATGAAATCTGCACTGTTAAAATATTTGTAGAGCTATTTGAATGGGATAGTAAGTTATTCGTAATATGGAGTCTTCTAAGGAATATGGCAGAAATTTGAGTCTTCATTCTTGTAGCAGGATTTTTGCTAAATTAGGTAACATTTGACTTGAATACTTACTATTCTCTGTGCCTTTTTGCTCCTTTCAAGTGCTTAACTATACCCTACTATACCCTCTGTGGCAGGCAATATCCTGTCCCTCAGTCACCCTGCCTCATTTCTACGTGGGAGAGTGCAGATTTTGTTTTCTTGTGTGTCTAGATACAGTCACCCTTTCCAACTCTACGGTATTCATCATGATTGGCTTACATTATGACTCAGTGCTCTTCAACACTGATCTATTCCCTGAAACATCTCCAATAATGTTCCTTCTAGGTTAAACATTATAAGGTTTCCATTATAAGGTTAAACATTGTCTATGCTACTATCAGACTTGGACGTTTTATTGTGGCACAGTCACATCCATTCGCTTATGTATTTTCCATATCTGCTTTTACACTATAAGGACAGAGCTAAATAGTTGTGACAGAGACCATGTTACTAGCTCATCCTTTGCAGAAAATGCAGAAAAGTTGCCAAGCCCTGCTATAGAGAGAGCCGTGACTCAAGTTCTCAAGCCATCATTGTTAGGTTGAATTAACTGAGCAGAACCATTGCTAGTGCAGCTAAGCTCTACTGAGATGAAAGAGAAATATTTAGTTTAATTTAGTTTTAAGTTTTAAGAGTGGTTTAAAATGAGAAAACTTTTGACATTTAACTTATTTAGAAGTCTAGAATTAGAGGTTATCAGGACTGATGAAATGCTGAAAGGAATTCTGCATTATTGTTACAGCTCAAAAATATCATTATAGATCTTCTGTCTTGCCTTCCATAGGTCTGCTCTGTCATGGTAAGCTTGCAGCCTCGCTCTTATGCCCACCATTCATGAACCTAAGATAGTAGGAAAATCTGAGACAACACATCGTCACAGAGCCAGATTTGGGGACATAATATAAATATATTTCTCTTCATTCTTTTTTTTTTGGGGGGGGGGATAGACTTTTCTCAGAAGCCTATCAGTAATCTTTCCCTTAAGTCCCACTGGTTAGGCTTCAAATTCCTTCATTTTCTTCTACCTTAAACATTAAAAAGAAAACATGGGAGCTATGTGAAGAAATTTCAAATTGTAAGCAATTTTCTTTATTTTTGGGAAAAAAAAAGAAATGAGAGGAAACTAAAAGATAGCAACGCCTCCAGTATTGTGTGTGATGCATCATATATGAACTTCCACATTTTCATCTGACAAAAGTCATGACATCACACAGGAGAAGTATGTTCTGACCATAGCTTCTAGAAGTGCAGGTGGGACTGTCCGTAGGTATTCATAGAACTTCTCAACAGGAATCCTAAGGGAGAGTGTTATGGCTAGTTCTCTACATCCATGGCTGAAACTATGGTGAATTTTAGAAAAGTGTTTCAGAAATGTGTATATTTTTTGCATTCTAAAATATCCCTCAAACCAGATACCAACCCTACATTCTCTCACTGAAGGATATCTTGAAGGATATTGATTATTCTACCAGTAAAATTTTATACCATGACTGTAGATTCTCAGAAGTATTCATATTTAATGGGATTTTCCACTTTTTTATTATTCTGAATAGATGTCCAAATCCAGCAAGTGTCTTTTAACAATTATATCTGTCCAGATAAGCATGTGTAAATGCCATATTCATTTCAGGCTTGTTCTTCACTGGACCTCTACTTGCCAGGGACAACAGGAAAATGTGTTCAATGGTTGTCAAATGACAATAAATAAAGTTGGTCTTTCTTCAAATGGTCATTTATAAATCCTCTAGTACACCTGTATTTTTGAGCTGTGATAATTATTTTAACACTTTCATTTTACAAGACTATTCAGAGGCCTAGGAAAAAATATTACCTATCTTAAAGACATGGAGAAAAGACTTCTAGAATTAATTTATGCATATTTTAATTTAGCTTATGATATTTTTATATTGGGCCTATGGTCAAGATAGAGCAAAGGAGTATGAACAATTTTATTTTGAAAGTCATTAAAAATCTCAGTTGATAAAAAGCTTTTGATGAATTTTGCTTTAAATATAACTAAACTAAGCAATATGGATAATTATATGTAACTCATAGAGTGAATTTTCTAAGAGAAAAAATAAATATTTGTGATTATATACCATACATACACATGCATACACACACAGAAACTTGTATATATTGTAATACTTTTTAAATGTATAATTTTGATTACTTTTTAAAGAAAGCAATTTTATTTCAATAAGACCTACAATTGAGGGGGAATTAGGATGTGTAATTTTCTTAAGATTCTTTTTCAAGTTTTGATATTAGTTAGGATTATACTGATCAAACAAAATGAAAGATAATTTCTTTCTTCATATCATAAGAAAGTTTGTGAGTAATAGTATTATTTCTTCCTTAAATGCTTTGTTGAATTCCCCAGTAAGATAATCTGGGCTGGTGTTTTCTTTGAGGGACATTTTAAATTACAGATCTGGTTTCTCTAATAGGTATAAGACTTCAAATTTTCTATTTCTTTTTCTATTGAATTTGGAAATTTTTGTATCCCAAGGAATTGTCTGTTTTATAGAAGTTGTTAAATGTATCCAGACAAAGTGAAATAAGTCAGGCAGAGAAAGACAGGTACCATATGGTTTCACTCATATGTGGATCCTGAGAAACTTAACAGAAGACCAGGGGGGAGGGAAAGGGGAGAAAAAAAAGGTAGAGAGGGAGGGAGCCAAACCATAAGAGACTCTTAAAAACTGAGAATAAACTGAGGGTTGATGGGGGGGTGGGGGGTGGGAGGGAGGGGAGGGTGGGTGATGAGTATTCAGGAGGGCACCTGTTGGAATGAGCACTGGGTGTTGTATGGAAACCAATTTGACAATAAATTTCATATTTAAAACGACAACAACAACAACAAAAAGAATAATCATTTAAAAAAATCAAATTACACCTTATTTGCTAGATGTATATTTTAATATAGAGCAACAAGTAAAATTTCTATTTTGTGCTAAAGAAAAGAAAAGAAAAGAAAAGAAAAGAAAATTCTCATTGCTCCTCCCCGGCAACTTTAGTCAAAGAAACTCTAAACAGCAAATAAAATCTATAACCACTCTGCAAAGCTGTCAGTGACCTTGAACAGGACACACAGATAAGAGATAAGAATCTGAAAATCAGTGGAACTAAACTGAGAATTGACAAAGAGCTGGCAGGAAGACTTTGGCCTTGGACCAAGAAGAACAGACCAGAGCTCTGAATTAAGGGCTGTGGACGAAATAGAATTTACTACCTAGGTGAGCTTGTAGCAGAAAAAGAAGCGGGCGGGGGGGTGAGGTATTTACTTGGGTGGGAGAGGAAACAATAGGCTAACACTGTTAGCTTTTTGCTTCTGTGCCTATACTTCACTAACTTAAATGCAGCATTGTTCACATCAGTCAGAGAAGTGAACCTCAAAACACTCAGTGTTAAATTTTTTGAACCCTGTGGCATGAAGGGGTTATCTCTTTATTTTATTGTTGTAGTCATATGACGAGGAAAATAAGTTTTCACTGGAAAACAAATTCAGTTGTGAGTACCCACTAACTCAAAAAAAAAAAAAAAGCCACTTTGGTTTGAAATGAAATAATTCAATCACAAGCAGTTCCTGTTCCTTGACAGGTCAATTTGATTTGCCCCTCAGCCTGACAGTAGGGCTGTGACTGAAGAGGACACATTTCCAGCAGAGTACCTGAAGCGCTAAAATATCCTACACTTCATAACACTGAAAGGAAATTTGACCAACCGGGAAAGATGCCCTATTGGCAACTTTACAAAGTTCTTGGGAGAAAAAGCAAACCTATATGTTTGTTCTTTGAATACTTTATGCAAATGTGTTGATGTATATGCACATGTTGGTGGGAAAATAAATGCAAAAAGATGGAAGTTCCAACGAATGAATATGTTGAATTGCTAAAAGCAACATATTGCAACTTATGTTCTGAGAGCTCTTTGCTCACCATGAAATCCCCAAGCTGAATATATTCAGAAGAAATGCAATAAGGTATGGAATAGTTCCAGGTTCAGATGTGAACACAGATACAAACACAGTGAACGCCGGAATGTGTATTTGATGCTGTTGTGCAATGTTGAGAAAATAAATTGGATGTTGTTCATGTTGCTAATGCAAAAACAGAATGAATGCTAAAATGAAGTTATCTGCTGATTTTGGAATCTCATTTATCCCCTGCTGATTCATATCATCTGTTTTGGTTATACACATGATGCAAACATTCGTTTTGCGAAATCCCACTCCTAAGTCTTCAACAACTTTACTCCAGCTTTCGAAAATTAGCACTAGTTCAAATACCAGGAGAATAAAGTAATTGATTTCAAGCTGGTTAAAAATGAATTTTCTGGGCTTGATGCTCTGTGGAAATAAAAATTGGGGGTAAATTGTTCTTTAAAAAAAGAGAAAGATGCTTTCTATACATAGTAGGTGTACCAAAATATTTTTGAGAGGAAAAAAAAATTTTGTCCCTCTCCTAAAGAAGCTTAAAATAAAGTTGGAAGAGACAAGGACTGTATGTTTTGTATACCATTAGACTAAACTACAAAACCACACCAAATAACAATCACAACACAAAGCAGTACATATTTAGGTGTCAGGTTAGTAATGATCAATTGGTCTAGGAATTTAAAGAAGGGAGAGTGTCATGGATTGGGTTTTATGGTGAATGTTCTTGAAGGATTTTTCTGGTCAAGCATTGAATGAAAACATAAGAAAAAAACATGACTAAGCTATGTATATGAGGAAAGTCATTTCTGTCGGTGGTTTTGTGTTTACTATTTAAATATAGAATTCTAGGCTTTGGAGAAATTCTAGAATACAGATTAAAGTTGGCTGCTTGAAGATATTTACACTCTCCTTTTGCCTACTATATCCAATTAGTTGAAATGTAGCCCACTTCTTTTATTCTTGAATTTTACAATAAATTGATCATTTGATAGAATTAAATGAATCTTTTCTTATAAAAAATATACTCACTCTACAATTAGGTTGAGAGAATTCATGCTGCTGTGATGGTTGGCTTAGATAGCCTTTAATTTTATGGCATTTTTGAGTCTGCAAATTTAGTTATTTAACACATTTGTATTTTTTTAATTGATTCGAATATTTCACTGAGTTTTACTAGTAAAAAATCTCTCTCTTGTAAGCCAGAGAATGGTAAATGGAGCTTAGTGTGGCAAAAAAGGTGTCAGAATTGACTGACAATTTGAAGAAGCCAGGTACATTTTTTTCAGGAAATCACATTTGATTAGTTTGTGCCTATTGTTTATACCTCAAGACATAATATCTGTAAAGACTATCTCTGTGACAATTGAGTGTTGGTTAAGCAATCATCCATGTAATGTTTAACATCCAGGTAATTTTCAATCTCTGAATATGTTCTCACAAACAGAACACCAAGACTTGTCACTATGGCAGACTGAACTGATATAAGAAACCTCCCTTTTCCTACTCCAAACACAAGTTCTGAATATGGCAAAGGGATCCCAAGTGGATACAGGGGTCTGAATGAGATTAGAATGGGGAAATTAAACCTGACATACATTTAAGAAGTGAGATCTTTATACTCCTAAGGGTCCTGAGGAAAAGCCTAAGGTCATATATTGAATGGATAAGAACTGAGTTCCCTGAATCATGGTGCAAACACAAAGGTCTGTATGCCACCTTTTTTGTTTTTTGTTTTTGTTTTGTTTTTTGTTTTCATTCACCCATTGGACAAATAATGATTGAGGGTCTACTGTGTGTTAGAAACTGGTAGGATAACAGTGAAAAAAAGGGAAGAAAGCAAAACGTTGTGTGCCTTGCATTGTGTATGGAGGGGAGGGGAAAAATAATGTAAGGGAGTATACATTAGATTGTAGTAGATGATGTGGAAAAATTAACAGGTAAGAGATATAAGGAATATGGTATTTCTGCAAGTCTAAATGGAGTCATTTGAGAAGTGTTTACTAAAAAAAATGTCTTTGAGTAAAGACTGGAAGGAGACAAGTCAAGACCTGAAAGACATATCCATGCATATGCCCATGCAGGTGAAACCACAATTACAAAAGCCCTCAGTCAGGAAAATACAAGAACAGTAAAGTGACCATTATGGTTGTAATATTGCAAGAAAATACAAGGAAATTGTAAAGTTGAGTGTTAATGAGTGGCCAGATTCAATGGATACTTTTAAGGGAGGTAGGGGTGAAAAGTGAGAAGTTTAATTCTGTGGTAATCATCCAAACAAGAGATGATGGTGTATTAGATCAGACTGGTAACAAAGAGGTGATAAGAATAGCCTGGCTATTACTTTAAGGTGAGGTCACTAGTATTTGCTGACAGATTGTGTGTGTGTGTGAGATGGTTAGAAAAAAGTCAAAGATGATACCAAAATTTTTGCTTTGATAGTGGAAGGATGAAGTCATTAGTTGACATGAGGAATATTGTGGAGAATGCCATTTTTGTTAGAAAAATCAGAACTCAGTCAAAGGATATGCTAAGGTTAAGATGGCTATTAGAAAACTAAGTAGCTGTCAGGTAGACAGTTAGATACATGAGTCTGAATTTGATGGGAGATGTCTGGGTTAAAGATGTAAATTGGGAAATCATCAGTGTATAGATAATATTTAAAGCCACCAGACAGGATGAAATCACTAAGGAAATAAGTATAGATGGATTCATGGTTATTAAATCACGTTCTTGAAAGACTGTATCTCCTGTCCCAGGATTGGCTGAAAAATAGATGCCCGGGGCTGTGAGTAGGAAAAGATTCGTGCATTTACAATTAGAAAACCAAACCCGCTTCAGGTGAGAGGGTAGGATCTGAATCCATACTACTGACCTTAGCACAAAGCTTGCGTTGATAAGTTAATAAGAAACTTGGCCCACTTTAGTGTAACTCATAAGTGTCTAGGGAGAGAAAGTAAGCTATGCAGCATAAAAGGCTTCTGGATGTCAGACTTATGAGTCTCCATACAACAGTGTTCCTACCAAAGATGACCTAGCTGTCAGAAACCACAATACGATATCAACAAGTACTTTAAAAAAAAAGACAAAATGTACTCACAAAGAGCAACATTAAATAGAGCATTTTATGAAAATAAATGCCATATTCTTCAAAAAATTGAAGAAGATGATTTTTAAAATAAACTGGTAGTGGATTACACATACATAAAGCAAGGCATAGTATATTAAAAGATAGATTTGAGGGTATCCATAATGCATCTCAGAAAGGTAAAGAGAATGAATACATGAGGAAGAGATTAAGAGATGTAGAGAATGGAATAAAAAGGGCCAACTTAAATTTAATGACGACTAAAGGACAGAATGAGGAAAATGAAGTGATAAAAGGATAATGGCAGGCAGTTTTCCAGAATTTAAGAAAGTTATAAGTCTTCAACTTGAAGGAGAATCCTAGTGTCTTAAGAAGTATAAACAAAAATAAATCCACTCTTGGGGCGCCTGGGTGGCTCAGTCAGTGAAGCATCCAGTTTCGTCTCAAGTCAGCTCAGAGCCTGGAGCCTGCTGCAGTTTCTGTGTCTCCCTCTCTCTCTGCCCATCCCCCATTAGTGCTTTGTCTCTCTCTCTCTGTCTCAAAAATGAATATACATACATACATACATACATACATACACACACACACATACATAAATTCGCTCTGTTGCTGATGCCTCTGGTGCTGACAGGATGGGCAAGTGTCACGGTCTTCATATTGCCTAGAAACTCGGTAGCCACTGACAAGATCAGAGGTGGCATGGCTAACAGCACAAGAAGGCCCACTTAAGGCGCAGCTCTGAAGCCAAACTCTTTTGGAGGCGCTTCTTAGGCAAAGGGAATTACTGTGGTGGAAAAAAGTAGGAGTAGAAGCCAACCAGCCACATTCTGCCATCAGAAAGTGTGGCAGGTCCAGCTGATCAAGAATGGCAAGCAAAAAAAAAGTCACGACCATTTTAGCCAATGATGACTGTTTGAATTTTATTGAGGAAAATGATGAAGTTCTGGTTGTTGGATTTGGTCTCAAAGGTCATGCTGTTGGTGATGTTCCCAGGGTTTGCTTTAAGATTGTCAAAGTAGCCAGTGTCTTGCTTTTGGCCTCATACAAAGGCAAGAAGGAAACCAAGATCCTAAGTTTTGATGGTGAAAATACGACAATAATAAATTTTCATATGCCATAAAAATAAAAAAATATACACCTAAACTCATAATGGTGAAATTAGAAAAACATCCAAGATAAAGTGAATGTCTTAAATGTAACCAAAGAAGATTTAATGAGAAAAATAACTGCTCAGGGCTAATAGTTGGACTGAACTTAGACTTCAAAAGCAATGGTATCTGAGAACAAACTGAGGGTTGATGGGGGGTGGGAGGGAGGGCAGGGTGGGAGGGAGGACAGGGTGGGTGATGGGTATTGAGGAGGGCACCTTTTGGGATGAGCACTGGGTGTTGTATGGAAACCAATTTGACAGTAAATTTCATATATTAAAAAAAAAAAAAAATTAAAAAAAAAAAAAAAGCAATGGTATATGTAAGAAGAAAATAAAATTATATAGTCAAGAAACTGAGAGAAAGCATTGCCAATCCAGAATGACATAGGTGGTTACACTATCATTCAGGAGTGAAAGGGAAATAAAAACATTCTCAGGAGAAGGCAGAATCAGTTTTATCATACATAGACCTTCCCTGAAAATCTAATAAAGATTCTACTTTACATTTTTGCATTTGTATTTTTCTTTTCAGTACAAAGACTTTAAATCTAAATAGGTATTGCCCTATAGAGAAGAGAAAGTGGAAGAGAGAAGGAAACAAAACTACTCTGATATTTATATATTTTGGATGCATTTGGTTTCAAGAAACAAATCTGAAATGGTTTCAATTGTTATAAACATGACTAATAGAAATCAAGAGGTAAAGTAGGCTCTTGGTTAGTAAGTCAGTGGCTAAGTGATATTAGCAAGGGCCCAATATATTGTTGTGACTTCAGGTGTGACCTGAATTTGCAAGTTAACTTTGGAGCTATAAATTAACTGTAGCAGTTCCATAAATGATATACAGGAATAACCAGTCTCACAGGAATAAATGGATCTATTCTGTGCTTGCTTATTAGGGAAAAAAAAAAAACACAAAAAATGTTGTGAGGATAAATTTTCGAGAAGCCCCGGGTAGACTTCCCTTATGATCCATTGACCAAGATTAGAGCACATTCCCATTACCAAACCTGGAGGGGAGAAAGGAGCTATTTATAATTTGCATAGACTTATTCACTGGGGGAAGATTTGATGTTGAGGAATTAGTCACAAGGAAGAGAGAGGGATCAGGTAGGAAGTGTAGAAATCTAAGGCCTTATCTCCCTCCAGAGGAGGATGAACAAAGTGATATATTTATTTGTATTTAGTTTTGATATAACCAGGTAAATAGTTAACCTCCAAAAGCTGGTGAGTAACTTTAAGAACAGGAATAACATACAAAAACTTACCAAAAGCAGAGAGTGTTACAATAAAAATAAAATAATCTACTGGGGAAGAGTTTATAATCACAAATAAAGAATATAGTTTCAAAGTCCAGAAAGCAACTGATAGGGTTAGCATAGATGTATCACCTGAAAATCCATGCCCATTTATATTTTTCTCAAGCAAATGCAATAATTATGCTACTAAATGCCTTTAACCCTCTCTGTTGTGTCCCTTCTGGTTTGAAGCTTGGTACAAGAGCCAGGGGAACCAAATATCTGTAAATGTCTGGCTTAACAGAAGTGGCTAGTTTTCCTAGTGCAAACACTTCCTAAATAGAAATGTCCACAGCATACAAAGTCAGAGGTCTATCAAGAATTTTTTTCCTTTACTTTGTCAGGGCAAATTCTAGGTACAACAGCCATAAAAGTTCCATGCCCAGTAGAGATAAATAATCAAGAGCCATTTTGTGGTTATATATTTTGTATCACAACATCTCTCTCTTTGGAGAAAGGAACTAACATGAATGGTTTTCAGGGAACTGACCAAAGTTTCTGGTGTATCTATACTACTACATGCTAAATTGTTTACTGGGCTCCAGTCTTGTCAATCACTAGGAGAAGTTGTTCGGGAACTAAAATGGCTTATTAGATAAGACCCTTAAATTAAGTGAGAGGGCTGGGGTTTCCAGGAAAATCGAATCAGGATAAAGACTTTTAGGATTTGTATTTAGATATAAGAGAACTGACAGGTAGATTAGCATGTGAGATCAGGAGTAAAATATGGAGGGAAAGCCTAGTATGTGAAAAGAACATGAATATTGCTGTCAAACCCACCTAAATGGAATTCTGACTCTGCCATTTACCAGCTATTTGACTTTCAGCAAGTTGTAATTTAACTGTTTTGAAAACATTTCTTCATCTGTAAAATCAGGGTTTTTGAGAAGAGTAGAAAATTATTTTTAAGTGTCTTTTAGATATTAGATATTTAGATATCTTGTTGAGTACAGTTATTAATAAACAGATGTCACTTAATATATTCCTTTCATATTTCTCATGTAATCTACTTTTTCAGAATTATAAGCCCATAAAACAATAAGAAAACTTTAAACTGGAATAATTGTGTCTAATTCTGCTTTCCTACCTTCCCAATGTTTAATTAGGTTCTCTGACTTTGTTTTGCCATATATAAAGTATATACTTGGAATAGGTAATTCAGACTACCTCTTTCAATTCTAAATTTATGAGGACTAGTTTTAGGCATAGGTGAAATAGAAGCTCACTTGAATGAGACCGGTGATGATCAAAGTGCCAGAAATTCTTCCATAAAGAAGTCATCTTTGCATTAACAGCCCTATTTTGGCTTCTTTGAATATACAGACATAAGTAGAAAATTGTGCACTTTAGTCTTTCATCCTAAATTGTGAAAGAGTCTGTCATCTTCTCTCCTAGCAGCCTCAAGTGCATAAGAAATATCACAGGACTAGAAGGAATTAAGGGGACACAGAAGAAGCAGATGATGTCAAGGGCCGTCTGCTGCATTAATATTTTGCTGATGGCCAGCTTGAATGATAAGATATAACCCAATCAGGTCTCAAGGGAAGCAGCTTTGCAAATGGAGGTTGAAAAACAACTTGGTGTTACAGCAGTAGAAACCCACATACTAATTTCTGGATCTCGGATTTCTGTATGCACAACAGTTAAATGCATTTCCAACCTTGTTACCAAGACTTTTGCAGAAACAAATAATTGATGTGTCTGACATGTTACAGCATGGAGGCAGGAAGTCTAATTAAATAAATGTGTTCAATAGCAGGTATATCTATTAGTCAGTGATACAAGTGTCAGCAGGTTGATGAATGTATAAATTTTTCATAAAGCATTTGAATGTCTCCCTGACAGTCATTTGTCCCTAGATGTACATAGTTATCCATGCTTGGATATGAGATTAAGGCATATCAGAAAAAGTCTTTTGTTTTTATTGTGAAATGTAACACATACTGAAAGGGTATAAAACATAAAGTTATAGCTTAATAGTTTATTATGAAGCAAACATAAGTAGGTCAAGAAATGCAAAGTTTCCATCACTCCAGAAGCCCCCACGTGACTTTCCGAGAGCAAATATTTCTGAGTTGTTCTCCCTTTCCTTAAAGTAAAGCTAAAGATGATTTTGATCTTCCTGGTATTGTTTCCTTGTTTTCTTTTAGAGTTCTCTATTGTTGGTATCCACCTGTAAACTCTCTAGGTTACTTTTTCCTGGTTTATTACAGATATCTGCATTGATTTATGTCACTATAGCTTGTTCACGTTTGCTTTATGGTATTCCATTGTTTGACTATACCACAATCTGTGCATTCAGTCTTCTAATGTGGACATGGAGTTCTTTGGGCTATTTCAAACTCTTAGGAATATTTTGTATATGGCTGCTGGTATGCATGTACACATATTTTAGGGGGAATATACATAAGAATGTTATGTTCTATTTACTATTTATCATTTGTTATATGTGTATGTTTAACAGAGTATTGCTAAGAGTTTCCCAGTGTTTGTAAAACTTAAATGCCCAGAAACAGAATATAAGACATACTAAAGGTTAATGATTGCCAACACTTCATATCTCAATCTGTTTCATTTTAGTCTTTCTGTTGGGTACTGATTTCATTTTTGTGATTACTAGTGAGGCTTAGCACCTTTTCATGTGCTTTTTGGTTCTTTGGAGATCTTCTTGTTGTGAAGGATTGTTACCTACACATTTTTAAGACAAGATTGGATATCTTTTCCTTCTTGAATTATAGAAGTTTCTCTGTGTCCCTCTCATTTATCTCTATCATATGTTTTATATATATATAATTTCAATATCATGTGATCCGTTTGTTGGTTTTATGTGTAGCAGAATCTTCTACTCTTCAGCCTGCTTTTTATTTTCTCACTAGTGTTCCTTTGATGAAAAATGTCCTTAATTATTTTTAGTGTTTTTATAACTTGTTTAGGAATTTTTTTTTTCTGTATTACCTTCTGGAAGCACTATTTTATTTTATTTTTTAATTTTGAGTGTTTACATTGAATTCTACAATTCACTTGGAATTAATTTTTGTTTCATTGTAAGGCAGAGATTAAATTTCATTGTGTACCAAATAGAAAATCAATTGTCCAAACATCATTAACAACAATTACCTATATTTCTTTTTTTTACTCCCTAGAGTTTCACTTTGTCACTAATCAAGTGTCCTTGTAAATATGGGTTTATTTCTGGCCCATTGCTATATTAGAATATCCTTACATTAATCATATTCTTCTAGTTACCTACCTATACAATCTGACTTGATTTCAGGGGAGTAAGTCCTACTTTATATCTCATCTTCAAGAGTTTCTTGGCTATTCTTGGTTCTTGCATTTCCATATGACTATTAATACCAGATTTCATGCTGCATAAAATATAGTTTGGGATTTTGTGTGAGATGCCAGTTAATCTAAAGATCAGTTTGAGAGAATTAACATCTTTACAATATTGTATCTATTAACTCATCTACATGGCATATCTTTCAGTGTATTTGATCTCTTTATTTATATCAATAATTTCTACTTTTCTGCTTAGATTTCATACATAAATATACATGAATATTAATACGATTATATGTGTATTCCTATATACTATGTTATAAATCTTATATTTTGAGAAAAGATGTTTGGTTGTTACTGAATAGAAAAACATTGGGTTTTTTATATTAACTATATTAAACAACTTTGTTGAAATTTTTACAGTTAATTCTAATAATTTGTAGATTCTTTTGGAGTTTTTGTCCACAACCATATTATTCATAAAAATGACAATTTCAGTTATATTTTTCCAGTATTCTTTTTATTGCTTTATCTTGGATTACTCATCTAGGTAGGAACCTCAGCATAATTTGGAATGAAGGTAGCGATAATATGTATTCCTGTACCATTTCTAATATCAGGAGAAAAGGTTTTAATCTATTACCAGCTAGCATGAAATTTGTTTTTTAATTTGACACCTGATAGCAGATAAAGGAATTAGGATAAGACATTTTATAGGTAGATATTGAATTTTATTAAATACATTTCTGTAACTATTATTATGATAATACATACTTTCTCCTTTAACCTGTTAAATGTGAATTTTGATTAAATTTTAAATATCAAACCATCCTTGCATTCATAAAATAAACATAACTTGTTTATTACTTAATTTTCTTCTTTATTTTTATAGTAAGTCTGTTAATACTTTGTTTAGGATTTTTACCTCTATATTTATGTGGGAAATTGGCCTACAGTTTTCTTCATTCTTATGAAGCTTAGGATTTGTGCTTTGATAGGCTCATAAAATAAGCCATAGAGTTTTCATTTTGTTTTTCTTTTTTTCTTATAGATTCTGTGAAAGCCAGGTATTATTTCTTTCTCAAATATTTAGTGGAATTTGCTGATGGGTCTCTTCAGTTTTGTAGTTTTAATTATGAAAATTTTTCTATTTATTAATTCAATTTAATTAACAGTTACCAACTTTCTATTTCTTCTTGGATCAGGTTTATAAGTTATACTTTTCTAAAAACATGTCCATTTACCTATGTTTTCTAATTATTGTACTTATGTGTCAGATACATAATCATGACTGGTGCTGTTTATTTATATTCTTGGATCAGATCAGATATTTGAGAAGGTTACTAATCTTATCAGTATTTTCAAGTAATAAATTGTTGGCATTGTAGATAATGGATACACAGATAGAAAAAAATACTATCCTTACTTTTATTATTTTCTTCATTCTATCTTGTTGGGTTTATTTTGCTTTTCTTTTTCAAATTTTGTAGATGCTTGACTTGTGATATTTTAGTTTCTTTTCCATGTAAACAGTTAAGGTTATAGATGTTCACGTAAGCACCACTTTTGTGGCTTCCCACATTTTTTTTATGTAGCATTTTCTGTTGTCATTAGTTTAAGATATTTCCTAAATTGACTTGTAATTTCTTTATTGTCTCATGAATTATTTAAAAGAATATTCCTTAATTTTAAACATATATTTTTTCAATATAATCTTTTGGTTTTTTTTCTAGCCTGTATGCCTCATAGCAAGTTGATCACACGTAATTTATTAAGAATAATTGTTTGGTCAGTATATAATAATTTTTGTAAACTTCATGACTGCTAGAAAAAGATGGAAATGTATTTGTTGGGATCTCTTTTCTATATATGTGACCAATCATATTTATCTAATCTTCTACATTTTTACTTAATGGTGTTTTGACTTTTAGATGTATATGACTCTGAAATGTGTGCTTAAATCTCTCACTGTGATTGTGGACTTGATTATTTCTGTAATAGTTTTATCAATTTTGTTTGAACTTTTTGAGGCCATGACATCTGACACAAACAAATTTAGATTCTATCTTCCTGTTGAAGTGATGCTTCCATTTCATTTTTTTCTCTTAAAGCTTATTTTCTCTGATATTAATATAATTTTGCCAGATTTCTTTTATGTGGTGTTTGCATTGTATATTTTTCCCTACACTTTTGATAGTTATATTTTAAATGTGTGCCCTATAAATATATAGGGTTTTTTCTGACAGTATTTGTCTTTTAACTGGATTAGTTGATTCATTTACATTTAATATTATTGATGATAAATCCTGGTTTAAATCTATCGTCCTGTTAGAGACAACTAAAAAAATTTTTTTTTCTGAAAATTCAAAATTACCAAAGACCTAACAGATAGTAAAAATTTTTCACGCCAAGATCTCATGGAATACTGAAATTGAGACGACTAATCTTGGCATTTAAAAATGTTTTGCCGTAAGGATATTTCCCCACTCTACGGTCTTTCTCTTTAAGGGTCACAAATAACTGAGAAATTTCATGACAAATAGTGTTTATATTTGAGCCTCAAGAGAATTGCCCAAATAGTGGTTTAAATCTGATTTTCCTAGATTTACAAACTTCATTAAGTTAATCCCTGTGTAGAGGCCCAAATGCAGAACACTTTTAGGATATTATAGAGAAATTGGGTGTAAGCTACTGGACAGGGAAGAAACCACTGCTCTTGACACAATTATAACTCTAAGAGACAGTGACTGATTTGGGAAGAATAAAAAAGTCTTATTTAAAAAAATGTATATTATATAGGATCATTATTAACTTTGATTTTCCATATTCTAAAGTCTGATCTGTGAAATGACAAAGGTTTTTAAGAACACAAAGTTTTATAAATATAAGTATGGCATGTCTTCTACACTTTGGAAAATTTCATACAGCAAAACTTAATTTATAACATTGTATTTTCCCATACCATTTTTTTCTATGAAAGTTGTTGAAAAAATTGTCAGAGGATGACAAGGAAAGTTGCAAAGGAAATGGGTGTCCTGGGAAATGGTAAAACAAGAGAAAGACAAGGGGAAGAGGAGAAAAAGTAAATGAAGGTTATAAAAGATAAGCAAAATTAAAGGAATAATATTCTTTATCCTTTACCCTCAAAATCTATTCATATGTTTTCAAATTTGAAGGGGAAGCGTTAAAATTTTCTGTAACAAAAGCTAGATTATTAGGACACTTTGTGGTGCCTTCTCTGAGTGTCCCCTGTCTCCCAGTTGTGCTGCCCACCCCAAGGTTCCTGCCATGTGGATGGGCTTGGAATTTAACAAAATCTGCATTAGATGGAGATTGTACTAAACACACACTAGAATATAAGAACCAGAGGGACTAGTCAAGCATAAACTCAAAGCAAAAGATTAGTTTTAATACTAGAAAGACCAAGTCCAAACACAATTTTTCCTGAGTCAAGATTGAGGCTATAGAAGTAGTTTATTTCATATATTTATGGGATCAGACAGGAATAGTTTCAGATGGAGGAAGGTGACTTATAAGGTGATTGTTGCAAATATCACTGCGTTTTTGCTGCCTGCATTATTGGTGGCAAAAGTAAAAACCAAAGGGCATTTAAGGCTTCTGTTGTTAAAGACATTTAATATGATTGCTTCCTCTAAAGCATTTGTTTTTTTTTCTAACATGCTATTTTAGCACTAGTCTAATTGCTAAAATTAGAAACTTGGCCTTCTAAATGTCAAATTATGTGAAAACATATGGAATAAAACAAGTCTGGAAGGGATGAGAGAATGGAAAAGAAGATCGATGCAACAACTTCATTCTCATCTTTAAAAGTTTTTGTTTTATCCTCTCTCTCAAATGCCTGCACATATACCTCTACCTCTACACCTTGCCCTTAACTCTTCTGTGCTCACAGAAATCTCTTTTATAAAAGATAACTTAAGATCTATAAAGTCATATATGCCATTTTCAAGCTGCAACAGTCTTTTTTTAAATAAAATCTTTCACTTTTATTCAAATGAAATCTGTCATATACCATCTTGCATATGTCATCTCTCTACATCACGTTTCCCCTGTGAGTATTACTAACTTTAATATAATTGTTAATTTTAATGTAATTTGTGCCAATAGGTTTTTAGTACATGCTAATTGATTGGCCAGCATGATAGTTCTAGCTTTGATGATTCTCTTAATATCGATAATGACAAAAGCTGAAATGATGACATGGAGGAAATTAAAAAAAAATTTTATGTTTATTTATTTTTAAGAGAGAGACAGAGCATGAGTTGGGGAGAGGCAGAGAGAGAGGGAGACACAGAATCTGAAGCTGGCTCCAGGCTCCGAGCTGTCAACACAGAGACCGATGTGGGGCTTGAACCCATGAACCATGAGACCATGACCTGAGCCAAAGTGGGACACTTAACTGACTGAGCCACCCAGGTGCCCCATGGAGGAAATTTTTGAATCTACAAATCTGAAAGGTGGCATTGCAGTTATAAGGTTTACTACACAGTGAATCATTAAAGGTCAACTCAAGAAAACCAACTGAAAGTTTACCCTCCACTTGCTCCTTTGTGTTCATAATTGTTAACAGTGGAAGGTCTGTGATATCTAGGAGAGGTAGAGATAAGGATTATATGAAGCCTGTTACAATAAAGTTAGGTTATTTTTTCCTTTGGGTACTACAAAACGTTGTTCTTTTATAGAATTGAAGCTCTCTGGCTTTTCTGTAAGTGTCCTGGGAAGCCTCTATTCCCCAAACAGAATCAGTAGTTTCCATATCAATGTGAAAAAAAAATTTTTTTTACACTCTTGTAATTTTCTTCTCAACCATTCCCACATGCACCAACACTGTCTCCACTGCTTCCCTTAGGAGATTGTATTCTTTTAAAGAATTGCTTGGCCCATGAATGCATATTATCTCTTATCTTGAAATATGCCAATAAAAAAGCAAATTATATTTGTTCTCTAAGATGTTTGCTACAAACCATGACTGATTAGTGTTATATGTGACATCCACAAGAACAGTAATCAAGGTTATGTTAGCATTGATTTTTACAGAGGTGAAGTCTCTTTGATGTATTACTCCATCAACACCTGCAATGACAAAATTTGCACATGAAATTAATCCCAATTAATTATACTGTTTGTAGATAGCACTGGCTCTTTTATGTTACAAAATAAATATTAATTTAGTGACTTTTTTTCACCTTGTGAGGCTTATTTAGTTAAGGGAGGGAGCCGCTATTGATCAGTATCCTGAAATATAAAATAAAGGTTAGACAATTGAAACGGTCTGGAAAACTAATCTAGCCAATTGGGAGCAACTCAAGTCTTAAGGCACTGAAGCACTATTTTATTTTCATCTTTACTACTTTAGCTTTGAATTCAGGTTTCTAAAGTAAAAATACTCAATACTATATGACCTATATTGAATATTGACTTTTACCCACACATGAATTTATTATACTTCTTCACATACCTACTGGCTTGGCCACTGTGTTTAATGGCCTTGATCAAATTCTTCTATAATGGGAAAAAAGAAAATTTCTTGAACCACATAATGGCAAGCAGAACTGAGTAGTGGCATTTGTTGAGGGCCTTTTCTGTGGTTTCTTCAGTCTTTTTAAAAAACTTCTGTAAAAACTGGGCTCGTGAAGTCAGATAGCTCCTTTATGTTCTCAGAATGATGGAAGAGCATTTCAAAATCATATTTCTAAGAAAACTGAAGTTTATTCTTTAATTCTTAATAGTTATTTTAAATATATGTAGACATTAAAACAAAACATCCTTACATTGCACACATCTCTGATCATACTATTGATGGGGGCTAGGGGAGCTATTTTTTGTATGTGTCATAATTATATGTGTAAACATTTTATTGTGCTTTAGAACAGGAGTGTTTCTGAAATCATTTTCTTGCTAAATGGCCTCAGCAGTCTTCATCTTTCCCACACTTTTATTGGCCTCTCAGGGTTTAAAGCTCCTATTTATAGATTCTAATATATTGACTAATTTCACATTCAACTAATTCACAGAGATAGGATCTTCCATACTTTACAATAACTTATTTATTTATTTATCTATTTATCTATCTATTTAATTTTTTTAAGAGAGGAGAGGGATGGGGAAAGGGGCTAAGGGAAGGAGAGAGAGAGAGAGAGAAAGAGAGAGAGAGAGAGAGAGAGAGAGAGAGAGAGAAAGAGAGAGAGAGAGAGAGAGAGAGAGAGAGAGAGAGAGAGAGAGAATCCTAAGCAGGCTGCACATCCAGCACAGAGCTCAAGACCTGATGCAGGGCTCAATCCTACCATCCTGGGATCATGACCTGAGCTGAAATCAAGGGTAGGATGCTCCACTGACTGAGCCATCCAGGCGCCCCATTATCAGTTTCTATAGTTACATTTTTGTGCATTCAGAGATAAACTGTAAATTCTGGATATGTGATCAAATTCTAGATGACTGAGTTGAATGGGAGACTGGCCCATCAACACCCTTTCTCCGAGTTAACTTTAATTTACCATTTTTTGTTTTAATAACCATAGCCCCCTAACTTATGTAATTGAAACTTTTAGATAGATATGATTTGACCTATAACACTGACATTGAGACTATTATTAGTTCATTTCTATAAACTAATTATACTAAATTTTTATTTTATTCATCATTTCTTCTCTCAACAGGCAATAATTTCTATTGTTTCATCTAAGATAATTATTAATACTCTATTGTTAAAAGGCTCTCAAAGAAAATACATCTTCACATTTGGGCAATTATTAAATAGCTGGCTATGATGTGTTATCTATTTAGTGATGTAATATTTTGAAGGAATAATGTGGCACAGTACATAGAAATTAGGCTCTGAAATCAGATACTGTATTTATCCAGCTCTTACATTTATTAGCTACATGGTCTTTAGTTATATATACTAACTGCATTTATATCTCTTTTATACTTTTAAAATATTCCTTGATGCAGAGCTCAATAAATAATTTCTGTCATTATACTTATTGCCAGAACTCAAGATGTTAAGGAGTTGTCACTAAAGGTTAGATGACATATTTAATTATCCCAGATCCTCATAATGACGCTATGAGGTAAACCCACCATAGGACTTTTATTGTAAAATGGGTCCCTTGTTTGGAGGCAATTTCATGCAGGGTTTACCCTTAGTAAATAAGTTCTTAAAGACCTCAAAAGCATAGACACTACCTACAAGGAAAGCAAATCCACAACCTGAGGAGAGAAAAATTATAGTAGGAACACACTTCTGTCCCCCTAGCAGGTCAGAGGAGTCTGATGTAATCACTTGTCAGGTGGGTTGCTGGTCTTCTCAAGAGAAAGGACTATGGCCAGGACTTAGGATGTCTCTCCTGCTGATAGGAGAACATTCAGTAGCAATGGTATTCGGATCAGCTTGCTGTGATGGAGCCCAAATGTGGTATAATCAGAGTCTCCATCTTTGAAAACATTCATAGTCCATCTGATAGTATAGCGAGCTAACACTGCAGTGGCTGAAAACAGGGCTAACCAATAGCCAGGAGACGAGCCATCATTTTCACCTGGTGTTTAGAAGTCTCCACCACAGTGGGTGCTTCCTGATGGGCAATGAAGTGAAGGGAAAGGATTGACCTATAATGTGCTCAGTCCCATAATTTTATCCATATACCTCTTCCCAAGCCCTCATTTTCTCTGATCTTACAGTCTTACATCTTCCAGGCCCTTACTGATGTGCTAAACCATATGCCACTGCCCGGGAGTTTCTCTATATCCTTCCTTCAGTTCTATCTCCCTCCACATAGAATGCCCAACCAATTTTAATGTTTGAATTTCTGCCCATTAGAAGGATTTCCCTCACCATTCCTTTAGGACTGCTGTCATGTGTGACTATGTTGCCATTTGCATTAACATACCAAACTGATACAGTCCTTATCTAGGCCTGGGATTTTTTTCTTCTCCATCAGCTGGTTTGGAGAAAGCTCACAAGAGGTTGTAAGTTTGAGTTGATGCAGAGATGACAGTTGCAACAGAGAGTGTGGACTGTTTGTGCCCTCTGGACACATTTTCATCATATATTTGCTGCAAGGCCTGCTCAACCTCATGGCATTGGGGGTACAGCAGTACCTGGCTCATGAAAGAGAGCTCCTGGCATAAGGCTTTGATGCCAATCATCAGACACCTGTCTTCAATAAGAGTCATTCGTACACCTGGAGCTGCTTTTCACTGTCTCATGGAGTTCTCTGCCGTGGAAGATAGGAACGCTGCGGCTTCAGCCAGTATTCAGAGGGGGATATGCTGCAGGGCTCCAAAAGCATCAGACTCAAGGAACTTCCGTTCCTGTTTGGGCAATGATATAAGGATATTTGTATTTTTATAAAACAATTAGCTATAATCAGTTAAAATATTTACGAAGACACTACTATCCCAAACACTATCCTAGGTGCTATGAAACACAGAAAGGCATAATCCATAAACTTAAGCAGTTTGGACAAAAGCAAAGCTGAAATCAAAACAGGGATAGAAGACTCAAGAAAAGCCATATTAGGCAGGAGAAATCTGTGTGACACCAGCATTGAGACAAGAGAGGGGCTGTTGGTTAATTTTGCAGTCTGCCTAAGAATTTAAAAACTAGAATTTAGGGGTGCCTGGGTGGCTCAGTTGGTTAAGCGGCCAACTTCAGCTCAGGTCATGATCTCGCGGTCCGTGAGTTCGAACCCCACGTCGGGCTCTGTGCTGACAGCTCAGAGCCTGGAGCCTGTTTCCGATTCTGTGTCTCCTTCTCTCTCTGACCCTCCCCCGTTCATGCTCTGTCTCTCTCTGTCTCAAAAATAAATAAACGTTAAAAAATTTTTTTAAAAAAACTAGAATTTAGGTTTCAGGCTTATTCGTGGGCAGTAAGGGAACTCTCCTTTAACAGCTTAGGTCAAAGCTGAAGTTACTGACTATATAGCACAGTCAAGAGTCCATGGTACTGATGGGTCAGAAACTCCAAGTCACTTGGAGGGGTGGGCAGCATTTGAACTGAAAACAAGGCTGTGTTTCTAATACTAACTCTGGTGCTTCCAGCAAGATGCAGGGCAGCAGGCAGATGGTTTCACATTTCTAGAGCTATTCTTCACCTGATTTCGAAGGTCACTGAGCTCCCTTCCCAATCCTAAAGTCTTTCCAGAGTTGGGAAATTAGGGTAATTGATGCAAAATAGTACTGACTTTTCTTATTTTTGTGGTCATTTATTACTTTTATATAATATTCAAAAATTTCTGGGGCCATAATAGTCATTTAGTTGAGATAAAGTAAATTTTTAAACATTTATTAAAATATGTATTTGTAAATATTCTTTAGCAATTGTCACTGGTTCTTTGTTATGCATTTTTAGGTATAGCAATTTGTGAATATATGAAATGCAGGCAAATATTGAACAGATGATTTTGGACAAGACATTTGATTAGAAATTATGAAGACCAAAAAAGTGATCATTAGATACTGTTTGTACTGCCAGCATTTACAATCTAAATGAGTACTTGAGCGGTGCATAATGTAGTCACATGTGCACACCTGCATGCATACACACACTCAGCTCAATAAAAGTTGAGGTTAAAATAACACTAAAATACAAAAGAAGCAACCAGTAAAATACTTAACATTGTCCCATGAAGTAGAATAGTAGCAATGGGGGTTAAATCTGTGAGGAATGTGGTATGTGTGAACAGTGGGGGTGCTGAGTGATAGAGCTTGACATTGGGCTTAAAAACATCAGCAATTGCACTACTAGGTATTTACCCAAAGGACACAAAGATGCTGATTTGAAGGGGCACATGTACCCCAATGTTTACAGCAGTGCTGTCAACAGTAGCCGAATTATAGAAAGAGCCCAAATGTCCATGGACTGAAGAATGGATAAAGAAGAGGTGGCAGATATAGATATAGATAGATTAAAAAATAGAGATAGAGATAGATACAGTGATGGAATGCTTCTCAGCTAGCATAAAGAATGAAATCTTGCCATTTGCAACAACATGGATGAAACTGGGGGGTATTATGCTAAGCAAAATAAGTCAGTCAGAGAAAGGCAAATATCATATGTTTTAACTCATATGTGGAATTTAAGAAACAAAACATGAACATGGGGAAGGGAAGGAAAAACAAGATAAAAACAGAGAAGGAGGCGAACCATAAGAGACTCTTAAATACAGAGAAAAAAGTGAGGGTTGCTGGAGGGGAGGTGGGTCAGGGGAATGTGCTAAATGGGTGATGGGAATTAAGGCACTTGTTGGGACGAACACTGTGTGTTATATGTAAGTGGTGAATAACTGGATTCTACTCTGGAAACCAATACTACACTATACGTTAACTAACTTGAATATAAATAAATACGTAGGAAAAGAGAGTGAATAAATTACATAGACACAAGAATAGTGTAAACAAATAGAAGAGATGTGAGTTTAGAGGATTGAAATATATTGATTTGTTGAAGGAAAAGGCTATTTGGGACCACAATTATGAGTGAATGCTGGATTATGAAGGGAAGTGATTACCAGGATGAGAAGTTAAGATTATTTAGTCAAAAAGAAAAAAGTATAGTAGTTTAATGCATTATAATTATGTGCATAGGACCTAGACCATTTTCACTTTTTTGCTTTTGATATTGTGTTATTTATTAAACATATATACATAAACTCTACTGATCCACAAATAAGGGCTATGAACCTGAAGAAAGAAAAAAAATTGATAACAGATTTGTCTTTCTTCTTTTGTGTCTGATGTCAGTACAAATAACTTAATACTGCTTGAGAAATCTAATGGATATGCTGTTTGTCAGTGGACCTTAGCCACATTGCAAAGTTTAACCACAATTCCTAGGGACCTCATAAAATTCATAGGTCTGTAGTGCACATATTTAGTATGGATGCCTTTTACACACCCAAATATGCCAGTGCCTAATATAATGCTTCCCTGTTGATATATATTAGTATGTTCAAAGAATCCAGGCCTCTCTATTTGCATATGAATGTGCAATAATTCTATGAATGTGCGTGTGGGATTTAATTGTTTTTTAAACAATATACTCTTATCTTTCTGGAAGTAATTCAGGCCATCAAAGGGTTGTCAGTGATGAGCTCGCTAATTACTTTCCAATACTTAGCCTTGTATTTCCCTTTATTACTGGTGCTCTGTTCCCTCTAGTTTTACATTGCTATCAGAAAGTTCATTTAGAATCCAGTCAATCTTCCAGTGCCAATTCTGCACTTTAAATTTTTTATTCAACAAGGACACAATGGGAATATTTGTAGCTTCCAAGGAGATACTCATAAACTTTTTCCTGCATTGTCTTTGCAAAATTTCATGGAAAATATAATTTATAAAAGAACAGATTATAGCTACAGAGTATTTGGAACAAAAATTGTCATTCTGGACTAGAAGACAAATAAAAACAAAAGTTAAGTTAGTTTGTGAAATTTGTATTTTTCAATGACGTGTATGCTGGTTCACTTTTACTTACCTCCTCTTTTGTTTTCTAGGCCTTTGAAGGTGGCCAGTAGATCAAAAATAATCTAATAGGATGATTATGAAGTTATGTCTAGTAGAATCTGTCAGCAGCAACTACAAAACTGATGTATTTCTGTTTGTTTTTTGGACTGTGCACTATTAGAAAGTATATAAAAGCATTATTAGCAAAGCAGATTATCTGAGAATAGCATTATCCCTTTCAGCAGACTGGAATAATAGTCTTTGGATGTGTTTACATCATGCCAATCATAGATATTTCTAAACATCTGGACTTTGGGCATCAAATCAATAAAACATCTGGATAACTGATTATCACTGTAATTGCTTTTATAATAGTGTAGATGCTACATATATTTAATTCTTCACCCAAATGAGATAAAGGTAGAATGTTTGGCAACAGACTCAGATCCAGTATTTGGGGTTTTATGGCTTGCTTCCATGATGAGGTGCTCAGATAAGGTCTTCCACATGTTTAGCTGTGCAACATATCCTGATACACATTTTTATAATTACTGATGTATAAATATAAAATCTCAGCGAAACTTTTCCAATAGTGAAAGACTTGGCAGGTAAAGTAGGAATAATTAGGGCAGCCAAAGACAGATTAAGACTGTGCTGACAGTTCATTTGAAAAATGATTATAGGCAAATGCCAGTAAACCTGTTGGATATTCACAGTTTTGATGAGGGTTCAGGGGTTTGTGTGATATTGAAAATGAAACACTCAAACCATGTGTGAGTCCATGAGAGGAGAATGCCCAGTGAGAAGGAACATAATCACAATCTTATTTTGAGGCATGCATATTAAGTGGTTAAGGTAGAACAATCATCTGGGCTGGTGAGACATGAGACATTCAAAGCATATTAGGATTTAAGCCAGAGAGGCTTGGAAAATGTCAGAAATTCTTAAATCGTCTAATTTGAAGATAAAGTCACATGAACTATTTCACTAGATTTGAAATTTAACAGATGCCATTCCCTCCTACGTGACTATTTCTACATAGCTGTTTAGAGGAGGAATTCCTTAAACTGAGATAATTACAAAGGTTTTCTAACTATATCAATGTAGTGTGGCTCTTCTTCTATACAGTGTCCTTGTGTACTTAGAAGCCAGACAATTAAAGCAGAATGAGAAATTTCTTTCACCAAATGAGCATTTTAACTACTTGGTTCAAATGAACTAAAAGGACCGCAATTATAATAATGTATACCATAACTGAGTGAACTGTATTACAAGATTTTGTATTCTAACTCAGATTGCAGGAAGATAAAAAGTCTTTTGATAGTGTAGTAGAACTATCTATAGTAAAGTTATGAGCTTCAATCATGTAAATAAAGGAATTATTTCAAAAGTAATTTTTTTTCAGGGCACCTGGGGCGTCAACTAGTTGAGTGTCCAACTCTTAATTTTGGCTCAGGTCATGATCCCAGGGTTGTGGGATTGAGTCCCCACTTTGGTCTTTGTGCTGTCATCAAAGCTTCTAAGACTCTCTCTCTCTCTCTCTCTCTCTCTCTCTCTCTCTCCCTCTCCCTCTCCCTCTCCCTCTCCCTCTCCCTCTCTCTCTCCCTCTCCCTCTCTCTCTCCCTCTCCCTCTCTCTCTCCCTCTCCCTCTCTCTCTCCCTCTCTCTCTCCCTCTCTCTCTCCCCCTCTCTCTCCCTCTCTCTCTCCCTCTCTCTCTCCCTCTCTCTCTCCCTCTCCCTCCCTCCCTTCCTCCTTTCCTCCTTCCTCTCTCCCTCTCTCCTCTCTCCCCCTCTACTTCTCTTCCCTACTCATGTGCTATCTCTCAAATTAAAAAAAAAGTAAGTTTTTCCCCCAATTCTGTATAAGTTTGGGCTATTTAGTTAGGTGTTCCAGGGCATTATCCAGGTAACTTGCTAACCATGAGAACAATGTTCAACTAATCATTTTTCTCCATGATATGGAGAGAGCTTCCTCCTGAATTATGAGAGCATTGCCTGAGTGAGCCAAGCATAGCTATGCACCAACTGAGGTGAGATGGCAGAAGTGGTTTATAGTTTGAAAGATGACTTGGGAGGCAAATCTAAAGAAAATAAAGAAGAACCAGCTCAAAGTTTTCATTATCCAAATAAATTTTCCCTCTACATCCAGCCTATAGTGACCTTATAACTTCATGACAAGTATAGGTTTTGTCTTGCATGTAGTAGGTCTGTACTGCCTGATGAAAGATGCTGCATTGTTTAATGCATTTAGATAATTTTATTATGTATGCAGTATAAACTGTGTAGTGACACAGATGTCTTTGGGTACAATTATTGAGCCAAATGAATTATTTTCTACAGTCTCTGCTTTAAAACCATGTTGTCCAGCAATCTAAGCCAACTGGAAGATAGGGACTATGTGTTTAAATGTTGGATTTCCATCAGTACATTGTTCAGAACACACATTGGGTGCATCATGAGCTACCATGATGATTGAAAAATTTCTGAAACCTGGTGTTGTGAGAGGTAATACTGAGAATTCATTAATATTTATAAAAGCCATGTTCTTTCTGGTTATTACAGAATTCTTTTTTTCATAAAATGTAGACAAAAGGAATATCTTCTATGAAAGAAATAAAACCTTGCCTTTGGAAACTTACATGGTATGTTAGAAAAAGCAGAACACGTGGTAAGGCATATTAAGCAATTCACTGAACCTCAGTTTCCTTCTGCATAAATTTAAGAAAATAATGTCTGTTCCATCTTCCCTAAAGTTTGTTGTGGGACTAAAAATTGAAAGGATGCAAAAGATTCATAAGTCAGTTGTTAGTAGAAATATAAATACTATTGTATTCGTTAAAAAAACCTATTTGATGTATTAGATCTATAGAAGAATGTAAAGTTAGAAGATTGAGTTATTTTTGGGCAAAATGCTCTGATCTGAAATAAATCAGTGTATGCCAAATTCACGTGCTATCCCATGAGGATAGCCCATCACAATGTGCTATGTCAAGTATAGCATTTGTACAAGGAGGTAGAAGAAAAAAGTTTTTTAAAGTTTCAATTATAAGCCCACACAAAAATAAAAATATCTTCTGTTTTCTCATTTATTTTTATTAGTTGGGTAGAAAGAGAAATGTGTAGATCTTTTGACAACTATAACAGTTTATGAACCATAAAGTTAGGTAATAGAAGTTGTTGATTAAAAAATACATGTTTTTTTGAAAAGTATTAAAAATAATAAGACACCCTGATGTTTTAAAGGTTTTGGTGCATAAGTCTCTTGTTTTGACATTTATATCATCACTGAAACGCCTTGATTAAACATTTAACCATTGTTTGAAGTTTGTTTGTCCTTAAATTTTATCTCACAATTTGATTCAAACTCTTGCTTCACTGATTTAATAAAAAATACTGTTAACTGTTTGCAATTATTAAATTGTAGGACTTTATTGTGGATTGTTAATATATCAGATGGGCATAAAATAGCAGTTATGGGAGAAAGGTTATACTAGTAAGCTCCTTTTCTCACTCTTCCTGACTTGGGTCATTTTGCTATGCTGACATCTACTAAAAGGAAAGGCCATTGATTACTTCAAAAAGCAAGTTCTTGGTTTAAGAAGGGTACTAGTTAGGGGGGGTCTTTACGTCATATATACTACTAATATATAACATGGGATGGCAGAGGTACAATCATAACAATCTAAGTAAATGTGTGTAAGTGCATTCCTCACAATGAAATGCATAAAGAGAAAAAAATCCTATAAATATATTTTAGATTCTGATTGTGAAAGTGTGAGTCTTTTTAAGAGCACTACTTATTTGTGAAGGCCAATGTGCATTTTTCATAAGAGTGTGCTAGTGTGAGGGTGATGTAGGTACATACTGCCTGAGCGTATGGATTTGAAGTCATGTGGCCTTGAGTTTTTGTCCCAACTCTGCCATTTTCTTAATGACCTTGGATACATTACCTAAATCGCTCTGCCTCAATTTCCCTAATCTGGAATAGTAATACTAGTACCTATTCAAAGAGCTGTCCAGAAGGTACCTCTCAAAATGCTGAAATGCTGCAATGCTGCTTACTAATTGTGTTAACTGTGCTAACAAAACACTGTAGACTGGGTGACCTAAACAACAGAAATGTATTTTATCGGTTCTGGAGGCTAACAGTCCAAGATCAAGGTGCCAGATGGGTTGATTTTTTTTTTTTTTTTTTTTTTTTTTTTTTTTTTTTGGTGAGACTTCTCTCTTCCTGACTTGTAGATAGTGCCTTCTTTGTCCTCATATGGCCTTTTCCGTACGAATGCATACAAAAGAGGGAACTTTAGTGTCTTCCTCTTCTTATAAGAATACCAGGCCTATGGAATTGAGGACCCACCCTTATTACTTCACTTAATCTTAGTCACCTCCTTAAAGGCCCTATCTCCAAACATAGTCACATTGTGGGTCAGGGCTTCAACATGTACATTTTGGGAGGACATATCTCAATCCATAACACTGGTCTTACTTTCCATAAAATTTGCTTGGATGTGCAGGATGCCCCCTGTGTTGCAGCACTGGTTTGATCTTGCCCTCTTATGTTGTGTCATACTTGACACATGGTTTATGACTCAGTGGGTCTCAGATTTGATGAGCAACTCATGCCTTAATTACTGTATAGAGAAACCTAACTATTTTACTCATATATGGGATTCTATTCATGCCTGCTTGATACTGACCTAGTTTAATACCTGTTAACCCAATAATCAGAGTGGAGGGGGAACACGTGAGGAAGCTATGTGGGACCTGTAAGGGACTCAGAAAATAAAACATAGGGAGAAAGGTTAATGCTTCAGATTTTAGGTGCTTTAAAGGACCCCAAGTAAGTCATTAAAATGGATTTTCTAACTGAAAGACCAGTGGCTCCTTAATATAGCTCTACAATTACTAAGACATATATTAACTATGAATTATATTTCCACCAGAGAAGATAGCATTCGAGGTACGATGGAGCAAGGGACATGGGGTGTAAGGTTAGTGCTCATAATTCCTTAGGAAGTGTATGAAACACTGCACCGCTGTTTCCAAAAGCTCTCAGCCGGATGCTGATCTAGGCTAAAATGTTTGGGAAGTTGGGTATTTCTCAGAGAAATTGGGGAAGACATTCTGACTGCCTAGTATCAGTGACAAGCTGTGGAAAGTCACCTGCCTCCTCAGACCTCCTTCAGACTCCCACTTCTAATGGCATAGGCAGAAACCAGCAGTTAAAAAACTGACTCTACACCCAAAGGCCAATCTCCCGTTATGTAGTTTCCTCATTTTCTCTCCCTGAATTCCATGTCTATTGTTAACTCACCACTTCATACATAGTTCTTGCAATTTTGAATCTTTCAAAAAGTTTATGCAAACAGTTTTCAGTATGCCCACATGCAAAGTTGATTCTAAGACTCGTATTCCCTGCTCTATCCCACAAAGATGCAGAATTTCAGTGACTCAGTTGCCTTTCTGAGGAGTAGGGCAACAATGAGGCTGAGGATTGTGAGGGTCATTACATCAGACCACAAACCCTGGATATTTCAGTGTGGATGTTGAGTTAACAAGAGAATAATCACTTTTTTTTCTGTTGAAGAATATGCCACATGGAAAAAAAACCAAACCAACCAACCAAACAAACAAAAAAGAGTCTTAAGAAAATGGGCTGAAGCCTGAGAGACATGCAGTCTTATTTTTCTGTGCCAGGTACAACTCCCTGTGTGACTTCAGTTGTTATTAATCTCACCAAATCTCAGTTAATTCATCAGAGTAATATGGGACCAAGAGTAGGATCTCCTTTATACAGTGGGAAACAATGACAGCTAACACAATCTCAGTACTCAGTAAGGGTATTTGTTTATATAAGCAGATATATAACTGCTTCAGCTCCCAATCTGGGTTTCATCTCTACGTGATTCTTTATCTTTCCATTTATCTTTATCCCCATAGCAGGCTAAGCATGACCCTACTTGATAACTTAGAGTCAAAGAGGTGAAATGAAAGGAACTTCTGTGAGCTAAATACTGTTCTAGGCCCTGGGCAATACAAGCATGGACAGGACAAAGTCCTTGCTTACCTGAAGGTCTTTTTTTTTAATTTTTTAAACATTTATTTATCACTGAGACACAAGGAGAGACAGAGCATGAGCAGGGGAGGGGCAGAGAGAGGGGGAGACACAGAATCTGAAGCAGGCTCTAGGCACTGAGCTGTCAGCATAGAGCCCGACACAGGGCTCTAATTCACAAACCGTGAGATCATGACCTGAGCTGAAGTCAGATGCTTAACTGACTGAGCCACCCAGAAGCCCCCCCGCCCCGCTTTTTTAATGGAGGAAATAATATATAGATATGTAATATGATTTGAAATAGTGGCAAGTTTTTTGAAGAAAAATAGATTGACAGAGAGTGCTCAATGGTAGAAAGATGAGGCTATTTTAGACCAAGTAGTCAGGGAAAGACTCTTTATGGGGGTGATATTTGAACAAAGAAAGGTTTCAATAAATTAAGTATTAAGCCCAGTGAGTGTATGATGGAATAACATTCCAGGGGAAAAGAGAACAAGAGGAAAAGCAACATGGGCTTTATCTCCTAGAAGTAAAAGTACATAAAATTATCTCCTAGAAGTAAAAGTACATAAAATATACATGAATGCCAAGTATTGATAGCTGGATATACCTAGTATATATGGCTTGATAAAATTAGGTTTTATCCTTACACTAGACTAGAGGGTGAAGGGGATATGGAGCCAAAGCCAGAGCTGTAGGCAGAGGTAAGACATTACATTGTCTATAGACTTTGGTAAGGGCATTAGCAAGTACAGGCTTAGCTGCAGTAATGAGGAAACCCCAAAATACAGCATCTCTGACATAGTAGCATAAGGTGTTCTAGAGGTGAAGAGTTTCTGGGATTCTTGGATGGCCCTGCTCATAGGTCATCCAGTTTTTTGTAACTTGTTGCCCTGCCATTAGGTGATATCCTAATCCACTATTTGGGTTTTAGCAGATGAGAAGAAAACAGAAACACATAGAGTGCTGAAGGGTATAACTCCCAAGTTGTACACATTGGTAACATACTAGCCCACAAAGGAAGCTAGGGAAGGTAGCCATTGCCCAGATAACTTTCTAAAACCTTATTATCAAAAGAAAGAAGCAAGAAGGAAAGTGGTTGATAGTGGAAGCCAATCACTAGTCACGACTATAGAAAGAAATGTAGATTTTATTCTGACTGTGCTAGGAAGCCACTGAAAATTATGGAAAGGAACAGTGAGGCTATTTAATTCACACATTTAGAAGATTGTTTATAGAATATACTTCTAGAATATACAAGGGCAATAGAGGAAAGGAGACAACTTAAGAGGTGATTGCAGCAACCCACAGGAGAAATTAAGGTAATTTGGGTCAGGGTGTTGTAGGATTTGCTAAAGGTGAAGCTAGAAGGTATTGCTAATGGTTTGAATGGCAAAAAAGGGGGGAAATGGTAATGAAAGATCCCTCCTAAGATGTTATACTAAGAATTGGGCTATCCACTATATCTGAGAACTGTGTTGTGTGTATATATATATATATATATATATATATATATATATATATATATCCATCCACTGTAAAATATGACGCATGCTTTATGGGTTTTGGGGTGTATATGTGTGTGTGTCTGTTTAATATAAAATATCAATATATGTGCAAGATATATGGTAATGCAAGTTTGGTTATTCTGTGATATCAAAATGTACTCTTCCCTCTCAGTTCCAGAGTATTAGTAAGCATAATGTTTCTTTTATAAATAACAGGCAGAAAAAAAAAGTGAATAGATGAAACCCAGAAAGAGAGAGAGAGTTCTAGGATCTATTTATAGATTAAATATTGCCTGACCTTGGGCAACTCATTCAACTTTCAAGGGCATAAATATCCTCATCTGTAGAGTGGGGATAATGATACTAGTCTTATCTACCTCAGAGGATCATTGTGGATCCCAATGGGATAAAAGATGTGAAAAGACTCTGTTTAAAATGTTAACATCATGGTGAATAATTTATATCACATTTTAAATTTCAATCTGATTCCTCCCATGGTACCACTTGGTAAAAGCAACCACTTTCATGCTTGTTCTCTCCAGTTCCCATGGCAATTTGGCTTCTCAAAGCAGGTCAAGCAGACTCCAAAATAAACCTGCAAAGTTAGAATCTGTAGTTTTGAGATAATTAAGTTGCTGTTGTTGATGTTGTTGTTGTTGTTGTTGTTGTTGTTTTTAGAGCCTAATTCGTTATTTGTAATGAGTAGATTAAGTAACTTTAGTATAAAGACTGACAATTACAGTTTTCTGGATAGCCAACACCACATTCATTTTAAGTATTATGAGCAAATTTACAGAAATGCTTCACCAAGTTCCTTTAATCAATCAGTAAGCCTGAGTATTTTCATGTAAGGCAATTTGTATCATCCTTTCTTAAAAATGTAGGACCACATTTTGGATTTAGGACTAGCAAAAATAAGCTAGATTTGGTAACATGCAGGACAACTGGAAATCTGAGATAAACCTTAATATTTATTTCCTTCCCAGAACTCTCATTGGAGAGCAATGCATACTTTTTGTTGTACCCACAGGTTTTGACCACCAACTTTCCTCAAACAAAATTGTACCTACTCTTAGGGCTATAACATTGTGTGTCTAAAGGCAATGCAACTCTATATTATAAATGTTATTTCTTCCTAGTGCATTATATTTCGCTGACAGACTTTTAGAAAATAGGTTAAAACTTTGAAACTTTATGCTTATGTTAAGATAAAAATTTCTTTATCGTGGATTTCAATGCAAATATTTGATGACTAAGAAAAAAGTAAAAGACAAAAATTTAAAGAAATACTGCATTAAAAGTGGCAGCATCAGGCTAAGTCCCTGACTTCCAGGGTGTGAATTTACTCCCATTTCCCATTAGAGGAGTATCAGTAAAAATATCTAAGGTGAACAGCTTTAGAGTTCTAATCAGATCCAGATGATTGATATACACACAAATGAAGTATTTCTTGTGCCTTTATCAGAGCCCTAAAATTGTGCTAGACATAGTGGATATGGATATGGATATGGATAGGATTTTATTTTTTGAAATCCTCTCAAATTATCTCCTAGAAGTAAAAGTACATAAAATATACTATGAATGCCAAGTATTGATAGCTTGATATACCTAGTATATATGGCTTGATAAAATTAGGTTTGATCCTTACACTAGACTAGTTTCTTTGGAGAACATTTATTTTATGTCATAATTAGGAAGTACAGGAATAAAACTGACCAAAGACTTGACAGAATCCAAAGGAAACTAACAATGTTTTAGGGAGTCTTACATTTTTAATCTTTCAGCTTAGCCTTTATGTGTAATCACACATTTTCCCACTCCACATGCTTTTCCTACATTTGACCAGGGAAAATGACTACTGGGCATTCACAAACCATATAATTTAACTTACCAACCATGGCAGGAAGAAATGGTTTTCTCTTCCCATTGCCTGTACGTAGTCCAGTGAAGGAATCTGATTGGTCCTACCCAAACCAATTAGTTTTGCTACAGTTCTGTGCTATCTATATTGGTTCAATTTGCATCATGTGCCCACAGTGATTACTAGGAACAGTGTGGTATCAGAACCAGATGGAAGATAGGGTGAGAGAGAAGATGAATCAGTTTCTACTACAGTCAGGAAACTCCTGAAGATAATTATTACACTGAAGCTTTGGTTTGTATGTTTGTTTCTTTCTTTGTTTAAGTCAGGGGAGTAGCATTGAATAACTTAGTAGAGTCTAAAGCAACAAGAACTAATGCCTAGTTTATTAATATCTCTTGTCTCACAGCCATACTCAACTTCACCACATTACGTGACAGGGAATCACTTTCCTCATGAGGCAACATGATTCATTGTTGGATAACTTTTGCTCTTCCAAAAATAATATAAGCCCAAATATACCTTCTGATTCTTTGAGTTTTATTTTTTGGAATGACATGGGCCAGACTTCCTTTTCTCATATCAGCTCTCATATTTATTGGATGCATTGTATCCTTTCCAAATATATAGTTCTCCACCTAGACACACAGTCTGTGTGATCCTGTGTCTCAGTCACTTACCATTCTGACATATCTCTTCTGGACATTTTCCTAAGAATGGTGCATGTGTGGCTCAGGGCGCAGAGCAGGAGGAAGAAAGACAAAGAGAGAGGTGTAGGAAGAGTAAATATAGCTACCAGGTGGCTAATTTTCTAATGTGTAAGCTGTTTAGGGGGCAGGTGGAAGAGACAGAAACTAATGGATGAACTCACTGTATTCGCCCATCAGGGCACATCAGCCTAGAAAGAATGCAAAGCAAATTAGACACAACACCAGTCTTTCCTAATAGAAAGAAGCAAGATGTTATTTAAACAAACAGGACTAGACAGATGGTGGTTTCCAGAAGAAGAATGATTATGTGTAAATCAGTCATACCTCAGAGTCATTCCAAAATTTAAGGTAGCTGCTCATTTAAGCCTAATTGCTCATTATCTTACTATTTTTCTTGTTAAATATGTATTTATTCATTCCTTTGTTTTACTTCATAGCCTGTATTCCTCTAGAAAATGGGAACATCCAGACATATATAGTCATATTCTTAGTGCCATAGGTAAGATGCTAATTACCTAGCTCTGTGCGTAGCAGATAGTGGATCACCTTAAAAAGCATAGCTACCACATGGAGTAGATTAAGCTGAAAGTAACTGAGAAAGATTTCTAACTTCTGTTATCATACCTTCAACCTGAGTTTTTTTACTAAATAAATTTGATATAATATTGTGTAGGTTTAAAGTATATGGCATATTACTTTAATACATTTATATATTGTGATATGATTGCTGATGTAGTGATATTTATCACATTATGCAATTATAATACAATTTTTTGTCTATGTTCATTATACTGTACATTGGATCCCTGTGGCTTATTTACTACATGTTACCAGCGTACTTTTAAACATCATTACTCTTATCTACCACCCCATTCTCCCTGGTAATCATCATTTAACTCTCTGTTTTGTACTTGTTTATTTTTTTTTATATTTCACATATAAGTGATATCATGCAATACTTCTCTTTCTCTGTCTTATTATCTCTCTTAGTATAATGTACTCAAGGTCTAACCATGTTGTCATGAATGGGAGGATATCTTCCTTTCTCGTGGCTGCGTAATACTCCATTGTGTATATGTACCACATCTTTTTTTTCCCCCACAGTAACCAATATTGCCTTCTCCCTGGAAAAATGCATATATACTCCTACAGAGATCATAAATTCTAGATTTAGGTAAGAGGAGAAATGGAAGATATTGAAGACTGGAACTATCATATAAGCTAATGCATGAAATCAGGAATGCCAAGATGCGTTCAGAGGACAAGTTAATCATATCACTTAATTATACAAAGGGATACAGCAATCTTAGAGGAATAAATAGATAATACAGGTACTATATTTTATTTGCTAACAAGTTTGTACTTTATTTTATTGGTAGGAGAAAGTCATTGACATTTTCTTTACATTGGAGAAGTGTGGAGAATGGCACAATAAAACATGATTTGGAAACTAGTTTATTATAACAATGTGTAGGATCCATTCAATAAGAAGAACAAAGCAATTTAGAGATAGAGAGAAAAGATAAAAAGGGCTATTTGTATAAGACTGAAGCTAATTTTAAATGTGATAAATCTATAGTGTCTTTCCGAATATCATAGATAAACCAGGCATCACCACATGAATATTTCATGGTTTATCTATATATTATATTGTGGGGATACATAACCTTGAATTCTAATTCCTATACAAAGTGTTATTTTATTCTATTGCATTTACACTTCTTTTGGTAAAATAAAGCAGTTTTAGGAAGTAAACAATTCTAAAACTTAAGGTACACTTGGATTTTAAAACTAGGTATATGAAATTGATAAACCTCTAGCCAGACTTATCAAAAAGAAAAGAGAAAGGACCCAAATAAATAAAATTGCAAATGAAAGAGGAGAGATCACAAACAGTACCACAGAAATACAAACAATTATAATAGAATATTATGAAAAATTGTATGCCAACAAATTGGGCAATCTGAAAGAAATGGATACATTCCTAGAAACATTTAAACTACTAAAACTGAAACAGGAAGAAATAGAAAATCTAAACAGACCCATAACCAGCAAAGAAATTGAATCAGTAACCAAAAATCTCCCAACAAATTGAAGTCCAGAGCCAGATGCCTTCCCAGGGGAACTCTACCAAACATTTAGAGTTAATACCTATTCTTCTCAAACTGTTCCAAAAAAATAGAAATGGAAGGAAAACCTCCAAACTCATTCTATAAGGCCAGGATTACCTTGATTCCAAACCAGACAAAGATCCCACTAAAAAGGAGAATTATAGACCAATATCCCTGATGAACATGCATGCAAAAATTCTCAACAAGATACTAGCAAGTCAAACATTGCTACAAACATTGTAGCAACAGTACATTAAAAGAATCATTCACTATGATCAAGTGGGATTTATTCCTGGGAGACAAGGGTGGTTCAATATTTGTAAATCAATCAATGTGATACACCACATTAATAAAGAAAGGATAAAAAATATATGATCCTCTCAACAGATCCAGAAAAAGCATTTGACAGTGTACAGCATCCATTCTTGATAAAAACCCTCAATAAGGTAGGGGTTGAGAGAACATAACTCAACATCATAAAGGCCATATAAGAAAGACCCACAGCTAATATCATCCTCAATGGGGAAAAACTGAGAGCTTTTTCTCTACAGTCAGGAATAAGACAGGGATGTCCACTCTCACATTGCTATTTAACATAGTACTAGAAGTTATAACCTCATCAATCAGATAACAAAAAAGAAATAAAGGGCATCCAGATCAGCAAGGACAAAGTCAAACTTTCACTATTCACATATGATAAAATATCCTATTTAGAAAACCCAAAGAGTCTACAAAAGTTGCTGGAACTGATACATGAATTCGGCAGTCTCAGTATATAAAATCAACATAGAGAAATCTGTTGCATTTCTATAATGAAGCAGGAGAAAGAGAAATTGAGGAATCGATCACATTTACAATTGCACCAAATACCATGCAATACCTAGGAATAAACCTAACCAAAGAGGTAAAAGATCTGTACCCTGAAAACTATAGAACACTTATAAAGAAATTGAAGATGACACAAAGAGATGAAAAAAAAATACATGCTCATGAATTGGAAGAGCAAATATTGTTAAAATGTCAATAATACCCAAAGCAATCTACACATTTAATGCAATCCTTATCAAAATACCACCAGCGTTTTTCACAGAGCTAGAACAAATAATTGTAAAATCTGTATGGAATCACAAAAGACCATGAATAGCCAAGAAAGTCTTGAAAAAGAAAAGCAAAGCTGGAGGCATCACAATTCCTGACCTCAAGCTATATTAAAAAGCTATCATCATCAAGACAGTATGGTACTGACACAAAAATAGACACATCGATCAATGGAACAGAATGAAAAACACAGAAATAGACCACAACTGTATGACCATCTAATCTTTGACAAAGTAAAAAAGATATCCAATGAAAAAAGTCTCCTTGACAAATGGTGTTTGGAAAACTGGACAGCAACATGCAGAAGAATGAAACTGTACCACTTTATTACAACATACACAAAAATAAATTAAAAATGGATGAAAGACTTAAATGTGAGACAGGAAACCATCAAAATCCTAGAGAAGAACACATGCAGCAACCTCTTTGACCTTGACCATAACAAATGCTTACTAGACACATCACTGAAGGCAAGGGGAACGAAAACAAGAATGAAGTATTGGGACTTTATGAAGATAAAGAGCTTCTGCTCAGTGAAGGAATAGTCAAGAAACCGAAAGGCAGCATATAGAACAGGGGAAGATATGTGCAAATGACAAATCTGATAAAGAGTTAGTATCCACAATCTATAAAGAATTTAATCAAACTCAACACCCCCCAAAAAACAAATAATCCAATGAAGAAATGGGCAGAAGACATGAACAGACATTTTCTCCAAAGAAGGCATTCAGATGGCTGACAGACACATGAAAACCAGTCATCAGCAGGGAAATACAAATCATAACTACAATGAGATACCACCTCCTATCTGTCAGAATGGGCAAAATTAACACAGGAAGCAAGAATGTGGAGAAAGGGGATCCTCTTACACTGTTGATGGGAATGCAGACTAGTGCAGCCACTCTCAAAAACAGTATGGAAGTTCCTCAAAAATTTAAAAATAGAACTACCCTATGATCCAGCAACTGCACTACTAGGTAAAAGGATAAAAACATACTGATTCAAAGCAGCACATGCACCCTGATATTTATAAAGGCATTATCAACAATAGCCAAACTTTGGAAAGAAACTCCACCATAAGAAACTCTTAACTATAGAGAACAAAATGAGGGTTGCTTGAGGGGTGTTGGGTGGGGGGATGGGCTAAATGAGTGATGGGTATTAAGGAGGGCACTTGTGATGACCACTGGGTGTCATATGTAAGTGATCAATCACTAAATTCTACTCCTGAAATGAATATCACACTGTATGTTAACTAATTAGAATTTAAATAAAAATTTGAAACAACAAAAAATAAGGCTAAGTATATATGTCAGAAATACTTTAATTAAGACGTTTTAAACAGGGTTACTTCTATGAGGAGAAGACTTCCATCAGTGATCTTAAAGCATGTAAATTATACTATACACACACACACATATATACTATATATACACATATATACATATATATACACACACTATATATATAGTATACACTATATATACTATATACTACTTATGCTATATATATATATATATATATATATATATATATATATATACACACACACACACACTTATATAATTAGAGCTACCTATTATATCTCTTCAAATGATAAGATGCAATTTAAAAACATACTTTAATGGGTATGGATATGGGAAATTTCATTTGCTACTTTATCACATCCCAAATATCTCCTATTGTCAGTTTTGAAAATATAGTTTATAGTAACACAGATGCACTATTTTCCTATTGTCTATGGCTTCTTAATGCTGTAATAGCAAAGTTAGGTAGATGTGGCTGAGACTGCATGGCCCACAAAGCCAAAAACATTTACTATGTGGCTCTTTATAAAAAAGTTTGCCCATCCCTGCCTTATGTAATATTCTGTACTGCTCTCTGTTTATATAACATATTTCTTTTCTCCCTCCCCAACAAAGAAATAAGTAGAGAGAGAAAATGGTGATATTGATGCAGACCATGATTAATTTAAAAATCATCCACATTTTTAATATGAACTTTAGAAAACAACTTCTCTAGAGCTGGGAGGATAATGATGATAATAACTAGGAAGCTGCTGCCAAAGTTTTCAGGAATCAAGAGCAAAAGTAATAGAGAGATGAATTGGAAAAGGGGGTAAATTGGGAAGAAGGATGAATATAAAATCATGAGAACATGATGAGTAAAGGAGCATATGAAGTAGTAAAGAAAAAATGTAACATCGGTGTCTGGGATACATTGTAGTAGATGTAATCAGGGAGGAAAATGTCAACCATTTTTATCAAAAAGTCAGTAAAACTCTGTATATTTTGATGTCTGATCTTGGGTAATTTTATCCAATCAACTAGTAAATTACAGGGCTGAAAATTAAACTTATATCTCTAGGATACAAAATACTATACTTTTAACCCATTACAATAAACTACTTCCAAACCACCTCAAAGCCATTTGGGGCATCTTCCAATCTTTCTAACTCACAGGCTTTGATTTCTTTTCCCTTGTCAAATCTTTTTCTCGAAACAAATCTGTTCCTAGGAAATGGTCAGGTCTCAGTGATACTGCTGTGAGTATTTTTTAATCTATTATGTTGTGTTTGGGTATTCAACTTCTTCACTCCACATGTGGGGCAGTTGATGTGTAGTGACTCAGTTCTCAAGTACTGGAAGCAGATACCAGTGGGATTTCGGGAGGAGACACAGACATTTTATTGAAAATGGGACACACCAATATCAACACACTTGCTGTATATAGATCAAACCTCTTTACCATGCATACCTTCTGTCCCACAATTGGCATGAACTACAAGGATTGATTCAATTTTTCATACAAAAGATATTTATTGAACACCTACTCAAACGCCTACACTATTTCAGTCAGGGTCTGCGGATTCAGTTAACCACAAAGACAATAAAAGGCTTTTGACTCCTTTCAAAAAACTTGCACTTAAGAGAAGAGATAAATATTATACAGGTCAATAAATAGATTACATTTTAGATAGATAAAAATGTAATTTTAGATAATGATAACTCCTAAGAAGATGACAAATTGTTGATTCTAAGGATTGGAGAGATCTAGTATTCTTAACCTGGGACCCTTGGACTTCTAGGGCTTCTATATATAGTAGGTTCCATAAACTCTTTGAAATTGTATAAAAAATTAGGTGGCTATTATACACATTTGGGGAGAAAGAGTTTATAACATCCATTAGTGTCTCAAAAGAATATGTAACCTGCAAAAGACTCAGAACACTTAGATTAGCATGATAAGTCTTTCTGAAGAGGTGATATTAAGTCCGAGACCTGACTGAAGAACGAAGCTATGAGAATTTATGCATTCAAGTACCAAGCAGAATAGAGAGTAAGTTTCTGAGGCAGGAACAACCTTGGTGAGATGCATGTGAATAAAGACTAGAAGAGCCAGAAGAATGAGTTGGAGAGAAATATTCAAATATTCAAAGAAAGAGATTAACAGATGGCTTAAGGAACTTTTTATACCAAAAAATTTAGATTACAAAAATGTGCTGAGAAACCATTATAGGGATTTGTGGGGAACTATGAGATATTATTATAAAAGAAGAGATTTCTTGAGAAGACACTATAAGGAGGCACGAAGAAAAATGCAGAGCCCACATAGAGTGTCTTCTAAGTGTCCAGGAGAAAGGCAGAGATGATATTAGCCAGAGTAATAGTACTAGACATAAAAATTTATACAGATCCCAGGATATATTTGTGACTCAAAGCTAAGAGGGTTTTCCTTGGAAATTATTAGTTCTGTTTTGACAATGATAGATTTGAGATTTCTATTTTGTACAAAATGCAGTCCATACACATTTTGGTTAGAATTTCGAGTATTAAAACCTAAATTTGACCAAAGCCAAATATCAAAATCATTCTAGGATATAAAAAATCTAAAACTATACAAAAATGCATTGTTATTACAATTTTTAAAATAAATTTTGAAGTTTTTTTTTTGAGAGAGAGAGAACTTGAGTGGGAGAGGAGCAAAGAGAGGGAGACAAAGAATCCAAGGAGGTTCCATGCTGTCAGCACAGAGCCAAATGTGAGACTCAACCCCACAAATTGTGAGATCATGACCTGAGCTGAAATCAAGAGTCAGATGTTTGACTGAGCTACCCAGGAACTTCTAATTTAAAATTTAATTGCCAAATTTTGAAAGTTTGAATTTTTGTCACAAGGCATGATAGTTTTTCAGCAGTAACAAGCTTTTATATGGCAATGATAGATGCCTACTCACTTTCAACTGATGTCACTGAAGGAGGAAGATTTTTTTGGTGTATGCTATTTTTAACTTTTTTATTTTTTCCCTTATTTTATTTATATTCTATATGATGGCTAAATTGGAAATAATTTATTTTTATACCTTTTTCACCTTGTTGGTATATTAAGAAAATGAGATCAAAATTGTGCCTTTCACTCAGCCTCCATAAGATGTAAAATATTTCTCAGACTGTTTTTTTTTTTTCTCATAGCCTAAGTATAATAAAGTAACTTTAATTCTGTATATATTTAACAGTTATATTGTTAAATGTTATGATGGTGAGTCTGCTAAATGTTTATATAAATAATAGGATTATGATGAAATATAATTTTTATTATCTGCTCTATATCATTATTTAGTTTTTATAGTCATTTCTTGATTCAGAAGTTGTAATGCTCTTTCTAAGATTATTTATGTAAATCACTCTCTTAATATTCATACTAAATGACTACCTATTTATTTCAAATTATCTTAATTATTTTACATAAAATTGAATTTTCAAATTAACATTTATTGTGAAGGATTTATAGTTGTATTAATATAAATATTTAATTCAATTAATATTTTAAATATTATAGGAGATTTACCAGAAAATCTAAGTATATTTTAAATACATATTCAGGAAATGACACTAAATTCAAATTACACTCAAGTTAAATTACAAAGCTGTATTAATCAAAACAGTAGGTGCTGGCACAAAAATAGATACAAAAACAATGGATACAAGTCAATACCAAAAACAAAAAATCCAATAAAAAATGGGCAGAAAGCATGAATAGACATTTCTCAAAAGAAGGCCTACAGATGGCCAACAGACATATGAAAATGTGCTCAACATCACTCATCATCAGGGAAATGCAAATCAAAACCACAATGAGATATTACCTCACACTTGTCAGAATAGCTAAAATAAAAAACTCAAGAAACAACAAGTGTTGGTAAGGATGTGGAGAAAAAAGAACCCTCATGCACTTTTGGCAGGAATCCAAACTGGTGTAGCCAACTGTGAAAGGCAGTGTGGAGAGTCATCAAAAAATTAAAACTAGAACGACCCCATGATCCAGTAATTGTGTTGCTGGGTATTTACCCACAGACTATGAAAACACTAATTCAAAGGGATATATGCACGCCTATGTTGTAACATTTATAATAGCCAAACTATGGAAGCAGCCTAAGGGCCCACTGATAGATGAATGGATAAAAAAATATGGTGTGTATGTGTATGTATATATCTAAATAGATACATTTAAGTATGTTTTATATATATTTATATATTTAATATATATTTATATATTTACACATATACATACACACTCACATACCCACACAATGGAACATTATTCAGCCATAGAAAAGAATGAAATTTTGTCATCTGCAACAATATGGATGAATCTAGAGAACATAATGCTAAGCAAAATAAGTCAGAGAAACAGAAATTATTTTACTCTTATGTGGAATTAAAGGAACAGAACAACAAGCAAAGGGTAGAGGAAAGGCCAAACCAAAAAACAGAGTCTTATCTATAGAGAAATAACTGATGGTTAGCAGAGGGGAGGTGGTGGGGGGGATGAGTGAAATAGGTGAAGGGGATTAAGGTATACTTACCTTGATGAACACTGGGTAATATACAGAACTATTGAATCACTATATGGTCCACCTGGAATTAAAAAAAAAAGGCAGCCAGAGAATCCCATATTTCCCCTCCTCCCCACAATTCAAATTACATTCCTTTTACATTTACTAACAAACAGAGATAGATCAATACATATATATTATTGTTATATGAATGATAATTTACACAATCACCTGATTATTCATTGTACATTTCATTAAATGTGCCAGAAATGAGATAGAAGCATATAGCTATTTAGTCTTCCAAAGCCAAAATTTAAGCATACAGATACTTCATCATGGATGTGGTTTATGTAAGAAAGAAATAATGAAATTGAGTAGATCCCAATCCATAAGCCTAAAGAAAGACAAATTATTCTTAAAAAATACATATTTGTTTTATATTTAATCAAAATCAGCTTTTATTTGAGAGAAAGAGAGTGCACAAGCAGGGGAGGAGCAGAGAGAGAGAATCCCAAGCAGGCTCTGTGCTGTGAGTACAGAGCCCAATGTGGGGCTTGATCTCACAAACCATGAGACCATGACCTAAGCTAAAATCAAGAATTGGACCTTTAACTGACTGAGCCACCCACGTACCCCAAAGCCAGTTTTTGGATTAACCAACCAACCCCTACCCCAACATTTTGGTTAATGAAATTTCTGTACCAGTCTGGAGCTTATTGAGGAATGAATAAATGCAGCATAGTGATTCTTCCTATCGCTATATACATATTAACATACTTAATCACTACAGTAAAGGGGAGATGCATAGAAAATGTTATTTTGCTGCTTTTTTGTCATCTCTTACCTATCCCCAGCCCCATATTTTACAAGAATATTGGTTAGTATGCTTTCTGAATATGAAATTTGGTTTGTCCCCATGTTCCTATTAGTCCAATATTCCCCAGGGAAGGAAATTACAATTTTTGCATAGTTTCTAATATAATTTATATTGATCAGATACTCTAGTTATTTTTTGCTCATATACTAAGCCTTAGTTGAGAATGTTGCCATGTACTTGGTCAGGTAGATGTGGAGACTTGAATATTATAGACCCTGTCTGTCATCTTATAAAAAACAGTCAAGTTCATATCACAGTGATAGGACCTTGAGATCTGTGAGGTCAAGACAAAGGCTGAAAATGTACCTGACCTCCGATATGACTTTCCTAAAGTTTGTGATGACAGGCAGTAAATTGAATGCAGTGTTTCACTGAGTTGATTTGACAGCCCATAGCAAGCTGTAAAAGTTTGTAGAAACTCCAGTTTCTGTTATCTCAAATATATGATTACAGTGTAGAAATAGAGCCAAGCCATCAAGATATATTATACACATGGGTAGTCTGTGTGCAGAAATACACACATGTGTATACCTTAATTGTGTGTGTTTGTATTCATCTTTTTAAAATCCAAATTATTTGGGGAAATTGTTGATCAAACAAAATTTTTGCAGAAAGCTTTTACCCAAGCAACTGGGAAGATGATTAATTAATATTTCTACTTTTTAGCTCATGCATAAAACATAATAATTCTTCAGAGAACATGTTTTGACCATTTTATTTTGTAAAAACATTTTTTAAAAAATCAAAAAAGAATGCCATTTATTTTCTCCTTCTCTCCTTTTTTTTTTTAAGGATCAGTTCATATAGTTGTTGCATTAAATAAAAACACAAGGAGCTGTTTGTTCTCAAGCACAGAAGTATGTTGGAAAGGATGTAGCCCAAAGAGACACACACTGATGGGGAGTTTCAAAGCTGATGGAAGAGTATTTATGCTGCATCTCAGTGAATTCTGTTCAGTAGTTGACCATTGATGTCATCTTAGGGCCTTGAGAAATTTTCCCAAATCTTTCTATCTTTGTAGACTTATGTTTCATGGACTCCAGACACTTGGACTATTACTACCAGAGAGTACTCAACTCATTTATGCTGTGACATGTATAAATCATGTTGAGGGATAAAGTCATTACTAAGTAATAAAGTTGAAAAATAATAGAAACATCTTAATAGTCCTCTTATGTCGAGGCACTAACATCTTCCCATTCTTTATCCCAGAGCCCGCATGATATGTGGGAAGAAAACAAAAACAAAAACCAATAAACAAAATACTTTAAAAAGTGAATAAGTAGAAAGCATAAGCTATAACATTAAAAGAGAAACTATTTACTCAGCATTGCTTCATATATCAACAAACAATTCAACCAAATCTCCCATCCTTGGTTCCTGCTTTCTGCCATCCATCCTTCTTTCCTTTTCCCCCATCCCTTTCTATATCTCGTTCCTTCGTTAAACATGTGTTGCAAGTATAGTACCAGGAATTCAAAGCAGAACCCAGTTCTTTTGGCTTTAATTTTGTTGTTCTTTCACTTGTACCAAAGTGTCCAATTTCATACTGCCCCAAGACATTGACTTCCACTGAGTCAATTCTAAGTTACATATGGATTTATATTCTATCAGGATAAATACGATGGTTAGAAATTATACAGTTCTCTTTCTAAATACCTTTGCAGGACTGTTAGACGTTATGTACAAGTATGCCTTCCTCATATGAAAACTTTGTTAAACCTCAGCTCATAAAAATATTTGCTTCTAGATATCAAGTAACTTGTTGATTTTTTTTAGTGCATTCTCATGGCCTTATATTGAGAAACAAGTACATTCTCTCTACAATAAAGGTGATCAATATAATACTTGTTATTGTTCCTTCTTGTTAACTTATGAGCACTGTTGTAAATAGAGAGAATACCATATTCCACTTGCCTTAAACTTGGTTAAATGTGTTGGTCCTACAGGTATTTTGTAGTGCAATTTGGCTATGGCAGATGAGTTTAGGATTTTTTAACATTTGAAATAGAAAACATGGACAAATTATATATAGAACATTATAAGGACTATAAACCAGATCAGAGAAAAGGCCATATATAGAGAATGTTCTGGATGGAATTATCAAGAGGATTTCACCGGACACAGGCTTAGTTATTTACTTTTCACCTAAAACATGGAGTTAGACATAAAAAATGCTTGGCTTTCATGGTGGTTGGCTTGTGCTTCTTTAGAATCTCTAAATGCAAACCAAAAGAAAATAGAAAAAATAGGGACACTATATATTTTACTTAACTTTGGGAAATTATTATTTTTAGGTCCATTAGACTCAGAAGTACATTAGCATATATTCTATTTTAAAGGGAAGGCAAAATTCTTGAAAGACAGCTTCTGTTTAAAAAAAATAACTACATTCCATTATTTAACTTAAGGAACAATCAGGGCTATGCAAAAATATTTATACACAAAATCGTATCACAGTTATTTAGAATAGTAAGAAATTGAAAGAACCTAGGAGCTTGATAAGAGAGGATTGGTTTTAAATTAACATTCATATGAGGGCACTAAAATATTTTTGCACAATGTAAAAAATAAATAGAAAAAGTTTGCAATATTATGTGTAAAAAAGGAGGTTACTCATACGTATATCAAGAATGGCCCCAATTTCATTTTAAACTCACACAAAGTGAAAAAAAATACTCTGAAAAATATGCATATATTTTCACAATGATGATTTCAAGGTGGTGAGATTACAAGTGCATTTTTTTCCATTATCTGTATGCTTTCCTGTATATTCCAAACTAAGTAAAATAACCTGCATTATTTTTGTAATAAAAAGGCAAGATAATTTTTAAAGAGTAATATGTAAAAATGCACCCTCAGAACTCCATTTTTTACTGTCACCATACATTTCCATTCATCTAGGTGTTTTAGGAGGCTCTGAATTTTTCCACTTCCATGCTGTAGAAATGTAATATACTGTTACAATCAGATTTCTTTACTAATTTATTCTAATCCTATGTGATGGCTGTTTATTGAGGAAAGTTTTACTGTAACTGATAAAGAGAGAAGTGGAAGAGAGAAGGAAAGGGAGAAAAGAGTGGAGGGTATATCAGAAGAGAGGAGAAAAGAAAGGTGAACGATAAAATAATAGCATTTAATATGACTCTAGAAACCAACTAGATTTTTCTGTGCCCATAAGACCACACTCCTCCAAATGCAACAATTGCATTTGCCACTGAAAAGTAACTTAAAAAAATCATACTCTGTTAAGGATTTTCAAAATATTTCTTACCAGTAGGATAGGATTATGAATTAGATTATCTAGGGAATTTTTTCCTTCACTTTTATTTCGTAATTACAACATAAGATAGGGTCCCTAGAAATTAGTGTGCCTCCTCAGGTCCTTCCACTACCCAATCAATATGATCTTTGCCTCTGCTCATATCTACATTTAACAATTAAAAGGAAGGGAAAATATCTTCGCAGAAACTTCATTCCATTAGGAAGCCATATTCCAGAAACTTTATTCCGTTAGGAAGGTTTGCTGTATTGGGGTCTTAACTCTCCTCTGTCAACAGAAACCAGGATTTCTCTCATAATGGATTTTTCTCCTCCTGGCTCATACCAAGCCAAACCAGAATAAGTGAAATGGGAGTTTGTACCTAAAAGAAAATATTACTAGTACCTTAAGGAGAAATCTTCATTGTGCCAGGAACTGTGCTTGGCGTACCTTTCTAGCTTCCAGGTTCAGAGATCTGATTACCTATTGCTTCTGCTGGTACTCAGGCTGTCAGATCTGACAGCAGTCATTACCAATGACCACTCTCCAAAATGGGCCTGACTACTGATCTCTTCATTTATCAAAAAGGGAAAAAATCAGTAGAGAGCCTACAAGAAATTTAATTATGAAAATAAATAAGAAAATTCTAAAAAGAGGGAATTTGTAACATTAAAAAAGATACTTTTTATAAATCAGAGAAAAAGATAAAGATATATATGCTCTCTCTATATTGAAAGATGTTGCTTTAATCAAATGAAAACAGGTCAATAAGAGATGTGATGTAGGTCAGGAAATAATATAGCATCTGAATTTAATTCCCAGTGTTAAGATTTAAGTGGAAGACCTACTGTTACATAAAATGAAGTCAACTGATACTGAGGATAGCTTTAGAAAAACAAACAGGGAGGAGAAGAAATAAACAGTAAGACAGAAAGGTAAATGATAGAATGTATACTGGATATGGGTCACTAGATCATGGAGATTTAGCCCATGTTGATTTCAGTCTCTAGAAGAATAAATGAAAAAGGCAGACAAAGAGGAAGCAGTGGCTATTACCAAAATAAAAAAAAGGAAAAAGAAATAAAAAGAAGTATGTGTCTCCCATATATAGTTTATGCACAAAGACAAAATAGAAAATTAGTGTACAAGAGAAAGCTATAAGAGAAATGAAGGCAAGTGTGACCACTATGGTAAAAAGTAAAGAAAATTTAATTTATATGAATGAAGAGGCATCATTTATATATTTGATCACCACGAAAACTAAATAATACAAAAAATGGAGTCATGTGAGGGTAAACAGATAAATAAATGTGATTATAGAAAAGCAAAAATGGAGATATAAATATCATAAAGGGGACAATTTACAGTGTAAAAGAAACATTTGACATGGATACAATTTCAATTAACCTATATGGATCAAAACATTGATAAAATATGGAGAGTCAAGGCTAATTTTTTTTGTTTTATTCCTTTTTTTAAAATATGAAATTTATTGTCAAGTTGGTTTCCATACAACACCCAGTGCTCATCCCAACACAACAGGTGCCCTCCTCAATGCCCATCACCCACCCTTCTCTTCCTCCCACCCCCCCAACAACCCTCAGTTTATTCTCAGTTTTTAAAAGTCTCTTATGGTTTGCCTCCTTCCCTCTCTGTAAGTTTTTTTTCCCCTTCCCCTCCCCCATGGTCTTCTGTTGAGTTTCTCAGGATCCACATAAGAGTGAAAACATATGGTATCTGTCTTTCTCTGTATGACTTATTTCACTTAGCATAACACTCTCCAGTTCCATCCACGTTGCTACAAAAGGCCAGATTTCATTCTTTCTCATTGTCAAGTAGTATTCCATTGAAGGCTAATTTAAAAGAAGCAAACCAGAAACAAAATTGTATCAAAAATGTTTCTGAAATTTCTTTATTCACATGCACATATATACTCACAAATGCATCAAGGTAATCAGGACACATGTAGAATAGCAGTCTTCCTCTGTTGTTACCTTTTAAAAATTTTCTTTCCCCTATCATTTTCTTCCCCAACATTTTCCATCCCATTCTTAAGGTAAATAATATTAACACTGTATGTCTTCATCTTTTGCTCTGTGCTCACAACAAACTATTCATATAAAGTAATAACTACATGATATTCCATAGCAGAGATGTTCCATAAGCTATTCAGCCATGCACCTATTGATGGCTGTTTCTTTTACTTATCTTTTTCCTATATGTACAATCTTGCAATACAAGAACTTAAGACATATATCCCTATTCCCTATTTTAGTTATTCCTGAGATTCTCAGCAATGGGATTGATGAGTAGATTTTTTCAAGTGTTCAGTATACTCATCTAGATTGCTTTGCAAAAAGGCTATTTCAGTTTAAATATCCATGAACCATTTTCCCCACCTGCAATAAGTGTTAATGCTCTTTTGAAATTTTTCCCAGTCTGATGGTTGGAGAGTAATAACACATTTTTATTTGCATTTTCCTAACTACTGCTGAGTTTGAGTTTTTATTTTGTTTTGCCACTTGAGTTTGCTCCTTTATGATTTTTATCTTCATATTATTATTCTTGACAATAACTAAATTAAAACTATATTATAGATCTTAACCTTTTGTCTTACCCCTATATTGCAATTTCTTCCCTAAATTGGTGGTAAATCTTTTGAGATTTCATAAACTTTTTTACAAAAAAATTCTACTTTTTATGACTAAATATTATCTATGGTTTTTTTTTGTAGTTTATTCTTTGTACTTTTTATCTGAGAAAGTTTCTTTAAGTCTGCTTGTCAGTTCTCTTGGAACAATTGTTTTTTATTTTACAGTTAACCATTTAATTCACACTAAATTTTATTTTCTGTATGATATCAGATAAATGGATTGTTTTATTTCTAAAGATAGGATCAGCCATTTGTGCCAGGATAACTTGTACTACCTTTATCATATAATAATAATAATAATAATAATAATAATAATAATGTTATAATATGTTAAACCAAGGGCAATCAAACTTTTTTCTATAAAGGTCCAGATACTAAATACTTTACTTTTGGCATGCCAGATGACCTCTTTTACAGCTACTTAACTCTGCTGTTGTATCACGAAAGGAGTCATAGACAATATACAAATAAACAAGCATACTGTTTTCTAATAAAACTGTACTTATGGACACCAGAATTTAAGTTTCACCTAAATTTAAGGTGTCATGGCATATCATTCTTATTTTCATATTTCCAAAGTCATTTAAAAATTTGAAACCTGTATGAAAACAAGTGAAAGACAGTAATTGACTCATGGCCATAGTTTGGAATCTCTGTGTGATACTAATATATTTCCCATTCCTATGACATTATATTGACTAGATCACAGTGGCTTTATAGAGTGCTCTGATGTCAAATAAAGCTCTTTTTCCATAGCTATTCTTTCTTTCCTACTTCTCTTCATTGTATTGGGGAATTTTGATAACATTCTTCCATTGTCAGATAAACTATTTATTAATTTGGGGTGAATTTACTTTTAATAGTTTAATTTATAAAAGAACATGGCATACATTTCCATTTATTTAGCCCTTATTTTTTACCCATTAAAAATTTTTGGTTTAATCCCTCTGTGTTCTTAAGATTTTTATGGGTGCTTTTCAAATTATAACGGGAATATTTCTTCCATTTGCATATCTATACAAAGCTTATACAAATATAGAAATAATATAGATATGTGTGAGAAGGTTAATATTTTTATTTTCAAAATTCTTCCCAAATTTATCTATTATACTGTTAAAAATTTAAGAAAACCCAAATATATTATCAGAATAAAGAAATATTTACATATTCCTTTCTGGTGATTTTATCAATTATTTTATTTTCTTGTTTTATTGTATTTATTAGAGTCCCTGAACCAATATGTATTAGGAATACTAGTCTTATTCTTGATTTTAATTAACTTAGTGTGTCATTCTTTGGGATAATATTTTCTGTGGATTTTTGTCTATGTGTTATATTGTTTTTAAACATTTTATTCTATTCCAACTATATAGAGGTTTTATTAGAAGGATGTTGAGTTTTTCCATGTACCCTTTTAGAATGTATTTGGATTTTCTCCTTTGTTGTTTTAATGATTTATTTTAACAGTGTTGATATGTTCTCAGAAAGAAAATGTGAAATTTAGAAAGATGGCCTGTGAAGATATTGGAGCAAAGAGAGAACAAAGACTGCTCCTAGCCCAGTAAATGTTCTTTGAATTTGCTGGGGCCCTATTCCTCAAGGAGCTGAAGGTTAGCCAAAGATTTGTGAATAGTCTGCTATGTCCTTTAAGCAGGAAACATACCAGCATCTGCCATCCTTTAAGGTGAGCAGACCAGGAAAAAGAGAGGCATGAACTGAGTGAATAAAGAGGATAATGATGAGCTTCCCACTGTTGTACTAGGTAATGTCCTTTGGGAGACCAACAAACATCTCCTACAACTCATGAGTTTTTTTGCTATAAGCCCCAGAAGCTAAACCTAAGACCCAGAGAACAAGTAAACGAAACAAATAAATAAATAAATAAATAAATAAATAAATAAATAAAACATTAAAACCCAATTAAAAAAAACTAAACAAAAGTTTCCTAAGTTCAAATAGAAAATCAGTAAAGCATATCCAGAAGATATGACTTCTAGTGAAACAGAATTACTGAAAGAATAGGCCGGACAATAACTTGAACAATAACAAAACAGCGAGAACAATTAAAATTTATAAGACCAAATTTACTGTGAGAGACTATAAGACCTTATTTTCCAAATAAAATATTTAGTAGCTGAATCATAAGGAAGATAATTTTGAAATATAATTAGATATGTGCAAAACAAGTAGAATAAATAAATGGGGGAGAAACATGAAAATCATAAAAATTGTGAATAAAAAGCCAGAGACATCGAGGATAGTCAGGTGACCCTCACATATAAATAGTAGGAAACGGGAAAACAAATTGGAAAAGAAATCTTATTAAAACTAGATGTCAGGTGTAGCACAAGCCATTAGAAGTTGTGAAGTTAGGTGAGAATGAAGATGAATGGAAGGATTGTCTTTGAACACGTCCTTAATAAAAAAAAATAAGAGCACAGAAGAATAGCTTTGAAACAGTGCAGAACTCTCTTCTATACAAATTGGGCAGAACAAACCCATGTTAAGATGTCATTGGGAAGATCTAAAAAAGCACAAGTCCTCTTTCTGTAGTCATACTAATTAAATTATGTAATTACCAATTCCTTAATTTGAAAAGATATCTGCACCCCTATGTTTATTATAGGATTATTTACAGTAGCCAAGCTACAGAAGCAAACTAAATGTCCATTGATAGATAAAAGGATAAGGAAAATGTGGTGTATTTGTGTGTATGTATATACACACATACACATATATACAATGGAATACTATACAGCCATAAAAAGCATGATATTGTGGCATTTCAGATGACATAGATGGACAAGGTAGATGCTAAGTGAAATAAATTCAGACAGAGAAAGACAAATACCACATAATTGCACTCATAAGTGGAATCCAAGCAACAACAACAAAATGAATAAACAAAAAAGCAAAAATCATATCTATAAATGCAGAGAACAAACTGACGATTGCCAGAGGGGCAGGGATGGGGGGTTGTACAGTATGGATGAGGGGAGAGGGAGATACAGGCTTCCATTTATGGAATGAATAAGTCATGGGAATAAAAGGCACAGCATAAGGATTACAGTCCATGATATTGTAATAGCAACGTAATAAGACAGATGGTAGCTGTACTTGTGGGTAGACAGAGCTTAATGTATAAACTTGTCAAATCACTAAGCTGTACACCTGAAACTAAAGTAACATTGTTACTTTACTATATATAGTTACTTCAACTATACAACTATACATTGTTACTTCAGCTATACTCAACAACACCAAAAAGGTAATTACCAGTTATTTAGGGAGGTAGAATTAGGCATTGATATTAGATATCTTTTTTATTAAGTTGTATTATTTTCCTGAATGTAAGAATAGAAAATACCACCACAACTACTACCTTTTAAAAATGCACTTATTTAAATTCAAGTTAGTTAACATACAGTATAGTATCGATTTCAGGAGTAGAACCCAGTGATTCATCACTTACACATGACACCCAGTGCTCATCCCAATAAGTGCTCTCCTTAATGTCCATCAACCATTGAACCCATTCCGCTACCCACCGCCCATCCAGCAACCCTCAGTTTGTTCTCTGTATTTGAGTCTCTTATGGTTTGCCTCCCTGTGGTTTTATCTTAATTTTCCTTCCCTTCCCCTATCTTCATCTGTTGTGTTTCTTAAATTCCACATATGAATGAAATCCTATTTGTCTTTCTCTGCCTGACTTATTTTGCTCAGCATAATACACTCTAGTTCCATCCACAAATGCATGGCCAACTAATCTTCAACAAAACAGGGAAGTATCCAATGGAAAAAAGATAGTCTCTTCAGCAAATGGTGCTGGGAAAACAGCTACTACATTTTTTTTTTTAATTAAAAGCCAGCACAAATTGATACTTTGCTTATCTCAGTTTGAGTCTTAATCCAGCTACAACCTTCCATGCTTTGTTTAAAATTGTTGACTCAGTATCTTGAGCCTGTGAGCAAATACTGCTCACTTTCTGTACCCAATGTTAGGTCCCCAAACCCTAGCCTGCCTGAAGAGCTGTGTCCCCATTTGTTTAAAAACAGAAATAAGATGATGATGATGCTTAAAATTAAAAACTGATAGTAATAAATACACAAAATAAGCAGCACTTGAGAATAAACACAAAACAATATTTATGAAGAAATTCTATATTATATGAAAAGCATTAAAAAATAAGTCTAGGCATGCCTGAGTGGCTCAGTCAAATGTCTGACTTTGGCTCAAGTCATGATCTCACAGTTCGTGGGTTCAAGCCCCTCATCAGGCTCTGTGCTGGCAGTGTGGAACCTGCTTGGGATTCTCACTCTCTCCTCTCTCTCTGCTCCTTCCCTGCTCATGCCTTCTTTCTCTCTCTGAAAATAAAGAAATAAACCTAAATGAATCAATCAATAAGTAAGTAAGTCTATAAAACAGAATTTGTGGGATAAAACCAAAGCTCTATATAGAAGGAAATGCTCTTAAACGTTTGCATTATTAAAGTAAAAGAATAAAATATTTTAAGTAATTACAGGTTTTTTTCCGTTAGTAAGTCAAAAAATAATTGTTAGGATGATTGAAATTATACTTTAAGTAAAAACAAAGAAAATTAGAGTGCAGAACAATAATAAATTTTTCTAAATTTTAGTTTTTCAAACAGTCAACTAACCTTTTATAATTTAATCAGTTTAAGTATTTTATGCAACTAGGAAAGAGCACAACAGATAAAGAAACTTTTCATGAAAAAGTAAATACTATGTGTGATAATATGCTAATTAGTGTGTATTTCTTATTGTTAAATGAAAACGACTGAGGAAGAAATGAAATTTTAAGGCACTATTCCAATCAGAACCTCTAAGTTCCAATGGTTTTACTGACAAATTATGCTAAATCTCTAATTAGCAGGTGGTACATGTGGTATATGGACTATTTATCACCGAACAAGGTAGATCCTATAGATTATTCATCACCAAACAAGGTGGACCCTAAAACTTAACAAAGTTTTCACCTAAAATGAGCAAATCTCATTTTGGAAGACTTGTAAGAACAAAATACAAACATAAACAACAAAAAATGCTTAATAGAAAGTACAATTGAATGATATACAAATAATGCTCCTGCTGGTCCACATGGTGCTTATGTAGAGAAACCAGTAAAAGAACTCTGTTTCTATAAAGCATTATAACATTAATTTCCCAATAGCATGGTCAGATCATTGATTACTTACTGTAATGAACGCCATGAAAGTGTGTTAAGCATCTTAAGTAAATTCAATTAGTTCTCAAAAACAATTCTATGAAGTAAATAATGTGATTATGTCCATCTTACAGAAAAAAAAAAGAAACAGAAGCTTCGAGAGTGGATGTAACTCTTCCTTTACTCAATGTGTAAATGACTCCAGCCTCTACTTCAGGCCTACTCCAGAACCGTACTTGCAAAGCATGTGCCATACTGCCTCCTGGCCAGTATCACAAATATGTTGGTCAGATGTGTCCTCATTCATAATAAAGATGCAAAAGTAGAAACACATGGACAACAGATTATGTTAAAGATTATCTATTTTGCAAGTCAATGACCAATCCAAATGAATAACAAAATGTTTCAATTACCCAGGTAAAACTCAGGGCTATCAAAAGGGATTATGAAATTACTGTATCTGTTTAGTTGTTTTTAATGTTCTCACAAATTCAATAATATGTTATTATTGGAGCATTAGAGATTTAGGCCTATCTGAAATTCCACACAGAGTCCAAGAAGGAAACAGTCCCATGAAGCAGCGTGGCCTGGAAATAGGGTCAGAATAGAGTGGTCTCTCCTGAGTTTTCCAAGTCATCTGGTGCCATGTAAAATGTTCTATGACCCAAAAGTTTTTCATAATATTATTGGTACTTCCATGTCGATCATTTTACATCTATTATTTCATTTGATCTGAGCATAACTAGTGAACTCATTGCTAATCTTACATTCATTTTGGTGGATTAGAGAACCAAGAAGCTAACTAGCCTTCCCAAAGCTAAGAAATAGTGTGGGGTTAGGTTCATCCACTACTACTGCTAGCTAATCTCTATGTGCCAGCATCCTACCAAGAGCTTTCCATGTCTGATTTCCCCAACTTTCAGATGGGCTATCTCTCAGAACTCAGATCTCCAGAGTCCCATCCTTCACCCAGGCTTTTCTAATATTTTTTTCTTATTCCCCCTTTTCTTTCTCCTTCTTTCCTCCCTTCGTCTCTCCCTTTCTTCCTTCCTTTATTCCCTTGAAAGGAGGAAGTTAACCTACAACTTTTTAAACTGTTCGTATCCCCTCTTTGTTTGGATAGAACTCAGCATGTCCACTCTCATTGCATTTGTAAAAAAATAATAATTTGAATAATAATAACAGCAATAATATATTTAATAATAAAATTATGCATTCGATAATAATAATAGTAGCTAATGTTTATTTAGTGCTGACTACATGTTCACATATTCAGAACATAAGCTCTGTGAGGGCAAGGGATTTTGTGTATTCAGTTCTAAATCCTTTTTCCTAGGGCAATACTTGCCACACAGTGGACACGATAAGATATTTAGGCAAATGAACATTGGTACTGTACTGGGAATGTTATGCAGAATATTTTATTTAATTCCTAAAATACCTCTGTGAGGTATTATAGTCTAGATTCCATGACTTGCCCAAAGTCACTGTCCTTCTAAGAGACAAGAATGGGATTCAAACTTTGGTCCATCTTAGTGCATAAGCTGAACCACTAAGCAAGCTTGTCATTTGTGTATTTAGAGTTTGGCATTAGCAAGTGGCCTTTATGTTTTAAAATACTGCACTATATGACTGTCTTTGCTGGTAGACACTCAATTTATCTCTATGTGTTCATCATAGCCATGTTTACTATCAGGACAGCTGTTTTGAGTTGATGTCAACTACCAGCCTTCTGGTCTGTCTTGCTCAGGTCCCCTTTCAATAGGACAGCAGGGACAAAAGAAATATAACACTGGACAGACCCACTCTAGCTACCTAGGTCTTTGTTTGTGACCATGTCCTCGCATGCCTTTATGATACCCTCTCCGTTTCCACAGATCTGGTATATTTCCTGGTTCTTACTACCTGGGAGACTTTGACCCACAGCTCTAGGTTTCTACTGGCATCTGACCATTTCTTTACCTAAATCTGGCACTAGCATCTTCCTGGTTCTCCATGTCTTCTCAGACTCAGCACTTCTGCAAACCTGACCTTTGCATTTGGGAACAAGTCTTCTCTTCCCTTGTTCTAACTTTTCTTTTGTCCATGCAGCCTGCTGCTTTATGCATTTGCGCATGACAGTCACATTTCCTGCTCCCCAAGACATTTACTCCCATTATTAGTATTTCCATTGCTAAAAATCTTCCACAACAGTTCCCCCTTGGGTGGAAGGATATTTGGGAAATGCCAGCTGGTAATTAAGATGCAAACCCAATCTCACAGCAAGGTGATTGGGAATGCTATATATTAAATATATTTCCACTGGGCTTTCAGTGGCCATGGCCATTTTTCTCCCTCTCTGTCATTTGTGTCATCTTGCCACATTCCCTCAGGGCCAACATCTCTGTTCCTCCCTGTCTGTGCAAGAAGAGTTTGCTCTGCTGGGAGTTGCCCTCCTACATATGAGCCATGCAGATATTCAGTAAAATAGAGGCATGCAGATTGTTGATCAACTTACTGGATATCGGGAAAATTACCTTGGAAATGTTCACTTTTCCTAATGCTTTGTTTGCTTGTTGTACACGACAGGCATTTGCACTGTGAGACCGCATTTACAAAGAGCAGATGGTGGAGCACTGCTCTTGGTCGTGAGGGATAGTTTCCTAACAAAAGAGGTTTCATTCTCCCCTGTATTCCTCTTCCCCATCGCAGGCATTTTCTTCCTTACTCTTCCCTTTTATTCTTTCTTGGACAGCATCTATGGTCTTGGCCACGGCCTTGTGGCATTTTGCTCATTGATCAGCATTAACTCAAAACTAATAGTAAATCTCTTTTCATTTCCCCCTCTGGGAGGCATTAAGGTTATGGCTTTGGAAAGTAAGTCATACCAGCTGGGTTGTCTCTGCTGTCTGTGCCTCTGGTGGCAGGGTGTCATCATGAGGATGCATTTATGAATCCCAGAATTGTTATCCAGTTTTTGTTTTATTTTTTTTTACCTTTTTTTTTTTTCAACACAGCCTGTGCCTTGTGGTACCATGGAGCAGGTGAGTCACTCTGGATAGCAGTGATTATGGGAAAGGAAGCCTCAGCCACGACCTTTGAGGTTGAACTAGCTGGAATAGACTTCGGTTTTATGGAGCATGTTTTATGCTTAAAATTCCTCATAGAGCTTTAAATATAATGAGTTCAGCAGTGATAGTCTAGGAGCCTTGTAAGCAAATAAAGTAACCTCCCTATGTTTTGTTTTGCTTTTAACTGATGATTTTAGAAAGTATCTTTATTATATCATTACTTTTAAAAGAGAAATGATCTTCTGAGGCACGCTAGTTATCTGTTTTCTGGCAAGTACTAAAGAAGTTATTAATGTTCCCAACACAGTATGGTGATTAAGATTATATCCATGTAAGAACGTGGTCCTCTGACTTCTAAAAAGCCCATGTGAACTACAGCTCCAGCAATGGGAGCTAGTACTCCTAAAACTTCTCCAAGGAACACCCTTCAGCACTTACAGGTCAGCTGGTCCTATTAGTTCTTAAGCTTACTTTTAATTTATTTGCAACACAGGGGCAGCAACAGTGATCATTTGTATGCTATTAACTAATCATACTATAGATTAAAGATGTTTTGGTTATCATCTAACCCGTTGGATGTCTGAGGGGTTAATAAGTGACAATGAAATCTAAATAGTTCTGCCTGTTTCATAAAACTGTGAGCTTCAGCTATCTCTCCCAGTCTGAGCAACCCTTCCTCTGTTTACTTTCTCTTTTCCCCTTCTCCACTGCTTAGTGCTGTTCTCCACATTAAAGCCAAATGAACAGAATAGGATTCTTTTAAAGTGGAATCATGATTTTGGTTGTTTTGAGGCTTAAACACTTGAGAATTTGGGTTCAAGTTTTCACTTTCTGTTTATTATGTGTATTGTATGTGCATGACTTAATGTACTATGCTACTTTAACATATCATGTACCAGTGACAACAGTAGCCTGTAACAGAAACTGAGGAACACTTTCTAAATTCCAGGTTGAGTCAGTTCTTGAGTTTAGGCAGTATTTGGGGTAGTTGAGACATCAGAACGGAGAATACCTTAGTGCCCTAATAGCTGTCCTGGGAGAAAGATGGGGTGGTTCTGATCTTCTAAAATGACATATTAAATGCTTTTAATTTTTATTCAGCTTTTTAATATCTCATAAAATGTTTTAATTACAAGTTTTTCTTTTTAGTGATGTTTTTCTTGGGCAAACAATGAAATTAGTTTGCATCAGACAAGTAAATATCAAGTGACAACCCAGGCAGCCCTAACTTGGCATTGCATTTTTGTTGCAGATGAAACCCATATGCATAATGAGAGTTAATACTACACAAATCAGTGAGGATTATATATCAAGAATATGTTTGAATAAAGCACATTTTTAGAATAGGGAAATGGGGGAAAGGAAGGAGAAAAGCCAGAGACCAAGTTGTCAGTAGTTCCTTGATCTACCTGGGAAGACTTCATGGAGGGAGAAAAGAAATGAAAATTTTCATCTCTCTGACTGCGCTTCCCTTCCGTCATTGAATAATAAAGTCAAGGCCTACACAAACATGACTTTTGATAAGATTGGAAACCAGAGGATCTAAGAACCTTTTCATTGCTAAGTTTTGCTGCTGTCAGCAGCCTGTGATGTGAGCTCTAATTCAGCAGTTGGATATCCTGTGGCATTTGTTCCTTGAAGGAATGGCAGCTACCAAACATCTCATAATTAAAATGCAGAGGCTGGGGAAGTTATAAAGCGTGCTGGAGTAGGCTGGGACAGGTGAAGAAAGACAAATAGGGAGCTAGAAGAGATTTTATCAGAAGAATTAGAAAAGGGAATATGACAGAATGCCAACTTGGTTTTGCCTGCTCTGTGACAGAGGGTGTCTGAGTTTGCAAAATGAAAAGATCAGGGAAGATATCCCAGAATTTCTCATTTCCAGTCCTACATGTGAATTGAGCTATTCACTCATTTATAATGGTTCCTATAACTGCCTTCCCTCCTCTATTTCCTGTAAAATTGCACTACGAACACCTGTCGTACCAATTAAATTAAAAAAGGGGCGGAAAAAAGGTAATGAATGCTTCCACCATCCTCCCAGGGTCCCAAGCCAGGAAACTTGAGAATGATTATTAAGCACTTCCTATTCTTCCCTAAATGCTTCCATAACATCCAATTGATAAAGCCAACCAAGATAAGAGATCCCCAAGATCAGTGGGAAACTTTTATGAGAGAGGCAAATAATTAAAGATTACAATTCAAGTTACACACACACACACACACACACACACACACACACAGCCCTGCTCACTTATTTTCATGTCATATTCCAATTCTCCCCAATTTTTCCATTAATCAATTTAGTTCGTAGGAATTGAGTTCTGACAAATTGAAGTTTTCCTGTAGTGACCATAAGAATTTTCTCAATCTCTTTTGTGGAAGTTATCCAACACAGAATATTTTTATTTTATTTTCTACCCACTAACCATGGACTATATGAAATTTCATCCCATTAAATTTCATCTCTGGAAAATGAACATCTTGATGAAAGAAGCTGATTCTGGCAAAATTCATACATACACAGCAGAACCTGATGCGACCGAAAGATTCAGTACATCCCACTCAATATGCCTCCTTGGCAGCAATTACAGGCTATCTGCATTTCACAGCCAAAATGGGCTTTGCTTCGCCAATTGGGGACACGCCATGAAGTAACAGGAAGAGAACTGGGAAGGGAGACAAGTGAACTGGGTTCTAATCCAGCTCTGCTTACTAGAATTTCTGAGTAAGTTACTGAGTCTCATTTAGCCTCAGTTTCCTCACCAGTACAATAGAACTAATTATACCTTCCTTATTTCATATATTTAAAGTAATCTATAATGAAGTGTTTCATAAAGTCATATAATTATTACTATTGATATAAGCAAGAAGTCTACAAATTTGCCATGGTATTGAAATCTAGATTCAAAAGTATTTTTCTCTATTCAGCAAACTATAAGTCTAATATATCTGGATAGAAACAACTTTCAGAGAGTGCCCTTGATGTGTGACAAAATGGGAAAAAAGGAAACTGAATAGATTAATTTTAAAATACTATGTGCTGACATGGAGATGAGATTTGAAATCTATTTTCCACCTTTTAGCTAAAAATGCTTTACCTTCCAGACATGGTTTAGGCCAAGACTTTAAAAGTTTCCCAACAGTAATTACTATAGTAAAAATAAGTAGGTGACAAGGAAAACAAGTAGAAGGGGTCCAGATTTTTCTCCTGTTCAGCAGATGAGGAGACGATGGTGCAAGGGTTATTGTTGGAGAACTATAATAATAAAGTATAGCCTAAAATTGACTATTGATCGTTGGGTCTTTAATAAAATTAATAAAAGGGAATTGAACATAAACTACGCAGAAGTAACCCTGCCAAGTACTGGGCTAAATATAAAGGTGTATAAAATGTGAACTGGATATTTAAGATGAGTACAGCTGAGATAAAGAGGGAAAACCTATGCACTTAAAAAGTTAATGAATAATGGAAAGTGGAAATTTCAGTAGACTTGAAATGGAAGTGGAAGAAATCTTAACTCTGGTACAAATTTTGATACACACTTGTATCAAACATCTTGCCTACGCTCTGTGAATTTGGGTTCGTCTATACACCTCTTCCTATTATCATCTCATTAATTCTGTGAGTCTGAGATTCTAAATGGTCAATTCTATGATATGACAATGATATTGCTATTGTCTTTTGGAAGAAATGGTGGTGAAGTTAGAAAAGACTTCCCAGAACAACATCTAAACTGCTTCTTTAAAAAATAAATAAATAAACTGCTACTTAAATAATAAGTAAAATTAACGTAAGCAGAGAGGAGTTGGATGAAAATTCCTGAGAACCAGAATGTCATAAGAAAATGCACAGTCTTTTAAATACAGGAGATTCTAGAAACAGCCTATTGACCAATGCAGACATTTAATGAAAAAAATAATAATAATGAGGAAATTCAGAAGTTAAATTGGGACCAGAAATTAGAGGGGTTTTTTTTGTAGCCAGCTCAGGAGTTTGGGCTTTCTCTTGTTCACAATGGGAAGGCTCTAACGTTTACTAATAATGTCTGCCTGATGCTTCACACAACTTCTAACCAGCAGGCATATGCTAATTGCTTCCAAATTCTAGTCTTCAATGTAGACTTCCCCCTCAAGTGAAAATCCCAGATTCTTTGGTTGCAATTGCTTTCTGGTTATTAACTCACCTTGATCTCAACAGATCCTAGATTTAAATGTTTTTAAGCACAATGTGGGAGCTTAATTGTGGACTGAAATTAGTTTGCCATGAAGTCCATGACATTTGTGTTTGGTCCTAAAGGACAAGAACATAAATTAATGGATGGAAATAGAGAAAAGAGATGTCTTCGAGGAGGGAACAGCAAGAACAAAGAAATGGAAATGACAGTTCACAGGATTTTAGGTGAATTAGGAGCTGCTATGTTGTACACGGATGTCCTGAGAATGTCAGCATGACTGCCGTACTCAAAGATAACCTGATAGGGAGATACAGATGAAAGACTAGTTACAAAGACACTGCCACAGTAGAATACAGAGGCAAGCATGGTATAATTTAAGGGAATTAAAGGAAATGAATTTCAAAAGTAATAGAATAATCAGCTATCTCTAGTTACTGATGGAATATAAGCCAAAAGGACTTTATAATCATAGTCATATATAGTCACAGTCTTTATAAAGATAGAATTTGTTCAGTTTATGCTAATTATGATGTTCTTTCCATGGTAAGACCTTGTAAAAGATTAGATATTGGAGATATTCTACTTCAACTATAGATGGAAGAAAGAAATGAAAGAAAGAAATACAGTGACTTATTTTTAAAAACTCTATAACATTGAACCACACTCTGAAAATTAATTTTATGTTCTCATCCATCTTGCCCATACCTCCTGTCTCTAGTCATTTTGTGGCTTTTGCTTTCTTCCCTAGACAGGTAATTATAACACCTGAGTCCAAAGCTGTAGTTCTTTACCGTGGCCACCATGTCCCCATTCTTATCTTCATCAAGTTTCTTTGCCTTTACCATTTGTTTGTGTCAGGCCATATCAAGAAATCTGTGAAAATCAATAGTTAATAAGTTACAGTAATATTTTCAATTTCCTGTCACCTACTTTAATGTACATGTATTCTCCGTAACTCCTCATCACTCACTAAATCCATCTTGTGATCAGTTAGATGTAACTTAATGTCAAGTTAATCCTTTCCTGAGTGACCTCAAATTTCACTGCATCAAAGCCAAGTCTGTGGGGCTTAGTCATTGTTTGGCACTTGAGAAGGTGAAAGATAATGAAAAAGGCAAAAGCCACTTATTGCTAGTAGTGATGCTCCTACTATGTAGGGCATGTGGTTGTAATGTTTTGACAAAAGTGAATAATAACTTAGGCTTTTAATTCTTAGGTTACTTGTTCATTTCACTAGAGTTGGCAAGTGTTGATATTCGCCGAGGTATGAATTGCCAGGTTCAGTGTTTCACTAATATGTAGAAAGCAAGTGAACCCACGATTTCTGGCATCACACATCTCAGTGGCATGAACTTTTTGAGATAATTTTTAAATGTATCCTAGAATTTCACAAAGAATCTTCTTCACTTGATGTTTCACAGAATAGCTCTGTGTGCAAAGTATTAAGAGAGCTGTTTGTATTTTTCCAACATACTCATTGCATTTGTACTAGTTTTTTTTTCTTAAGTTTCAATAACTTTTCTTTATCCAATTGTAAATGTAGAATATACTCACTATATAATGCTTGAATAAAGCAATAAAAATGATCACTTTTGCTTTTGTTACTATACTATATGACTATACTACATATATATAGAATACTATAAAACAATTTTATTCTTATTTTCAACTAAATATATTGTGGCCATTTTCCATGTGTTATTAAAAATAAGAATATTAAAAGTATGTTTTATTATAACAAAAATATTTCTGGCTCTTGCAAGATGGCATGCAAAAAAAACTTGAAAATTCTCTCTATAAACATCTAAAATGCTCATTAATTACAGTAACAAAACCAAAAATTAACATGCATTGCTAGGATGCTATGGGAGGGAAAAATACCTCAACAACAAGAAATGTTCAGATGCCAAAATCAAAGCCAGTAAGAACTAGAGATAATAGTTTTAGTGACCTGAGATGCGGTTGGGACATTTAAAGACTTGATACAGTGACATAAGTCAAAGCTTTAGATCCAGCAGAGTCATTTAGAACTGAGGCCTCTAAAGAATGCATGAGAAAGAAAAATGTGTTCATTTCTGTAGAGGACCATAAGAAAGCTTGTTGCTGCCTGGTTTTATCTGTCCCTTAAAATGTCAAGACTTTGAACCTTTGTCCTAAAACAGGAAATAATATAAATCAAGTCTTAGCGGGGATAATCTAGCGTCCCTGACATAAGAAAATGAAAACACACGCAGAGATAGATTCAAAACCCAGGAAATCCTGAATCCTCATTGAAGATGAACTTAAGTTTAAAAATTTCTTGACAGACAGCAACATACCTATCATAAATAAGAGTCTGCACACAGCAGTAGATAATAATGTTATCTGTAACATTGCCTACTCCTTGTAACTTTGTTTCTTTATTTTGCATTATTTCAACATCAAGACCCTCCGGCACAATACTGAACAGAAGTGTTAGTAAGAAGCCTTACTAATTGTTTTATTTTATTTTTTATTTTAGGGGAAAAATTGTTCAATATTTCACCATTAAGTATGAATTCAGTTGTAGTTAGTTGTAGGTTTGTTTGTTTTTTCCAAATTCCATGGCTCAGACTGAGGAAATTCTCTTCTATACCCCTATACCTAGGTTGTTGAATACTTTTATCCTGAGTGGGTACTGAATTTTTTTTAAAATATAAAATAATATCCTTTAAATACATCTAGCATCTACAGTAAACATCCTCTACTGTTCCTGACAGTGCTGGTTTTTATTTTTAATTCAGAATTACTTCAATTTCCTAACTCATTGTTTTGTTAAACTTCTTGTTGTATATTTGTTTTAAGTGTTACTCACTTAAGCCGTTATTTTTATTTCTTCCTTTGTATTTTAGGTTTACTTTGTCCTTTTTCTAGCATTTAGAAGTGAAATCTTAAGTCATTGGCTTTATACCTCTCTTCCTTTCCATAAATATTTAAGGCTATATATTTTTCTCCAAGTACTGCTTTGGCTGCATCTCACAAATTTCCACATATTTCATTTTATTTGAAATATGTTCCAGTTTCCTTGTGATTTCTTTTCTGACACATTTTTTTTCAAACTTCATTGATCAGTTTTTTAAATACTGTAGTTGGTTTCTTACACAGCATATTATACATGATTTCTTCATTAATTCCATTGTGCTCAGAGGATATTCTCTGTATGATATCAGTTTTTTTGTTTTGTTTTGTTTTGTTTGAGACACAGTTACCTAAAAGAGCAGATAATGTTTTTCAGCTATTTTGTGTCTTTATTGACATGTATCAAGGTCTAATTGTTCTAACAATTGCTGAGACAGCAATGTTAAAATTTCTTATTTTGAAAAATTTTCTACCATTGGAATTGTAAATTTCTACTTTCTGTCAATGTTTGCTTCACGTATGTTGAAATTCTGCTAACCATTTCTTCCAGATTGTCCAGTTTGTTGACATATAATTGTTCATAGAAGTCTCTTATGATCCTTTCTCTTTTTGTTGTGTCAGTTGTAACCTCTCCTCTTTCATTTCTGATTGCATTTATTTGAGCCTTCTTTTTTATTTGGTGAGTCTAGCTAAAAGTTTGTCTGTTTTGTTTATCTTTTCCTAAGATCAGCTCTTAATTTCATTGAACTTTTCTATTGCTTTTTCAGTCTTTATTTCATCTCTGGTCTTTATTATTTCCTTCCTCTTAACTTTGGGTTTCATTTGTTCTTTTTCTAATTCTTTTAGATGTACAAGTAAAATTGTTTATTTGAGATTTTTCTTGTTTCTTGAGGCAGTCCTTATTGCTATGAACTTCCCATTTAGAATAATTTTGCAGCATCCCATAGATTTGGGATGTGTAGTATTTCTGTTTTTATTTGTCTCCAGGTAATTTTTTAATTTCTCCTTTGATTTCTTTTATGACCCAATAGTTCTTCAGTAACATGTTGTTTAATCTCCATGTATTTATAGTCTTTGCTGTCTTTTTGTAATTGATTTCTAACTTCATACCTTAGTGGACAAAAAAGATACTTGGTATGATTTCAGTGTTTTTGAATTTATTGAGACTTGTTCTGTACCCTAACATGTGATCTATCCTGGATAATATTACATATGCATTTGAAAAGAATGTATATTCTGCTGCTTTGGATGGAAGGTTCTCTATATATCTATTATCTCCATCTGGTCTAATATGTCATTTAAGGCCAATGTTTCCCTGTTGATTTTCTGTCTGAATGATTTATTCACTGACGCAAGTGGGATATTAAATTTCCCTAATATTGCTGTATTGCTATCAATTTTTTAAGTCTGTTAATATTTTCCTTATATATTTTGGTGTCCTATGTTGGGTGCATATATAATCACGAATGTTATACATTCTTACTGGACTGCCCCATTTATTATTATGTACTATTCCTCTTTGTCTTTTACTATATTCTTTGTTTTAAAGTCTATTTTGTCTCATATGAGTATAGCAACAGCAGCTTTCATTTTGTTTTCATTTGCATGGTGTGTCTGTTTCCATTCTTTCACTTTCAGTCTGTGTGTGTCCTCCTTCTGAAGTGTATCTCTTGTAGCAGTGTGTGTATTTGTGTATATGTATATGTATATTGTGTATGTGTGTCTGTCTGTCTTCCATGCATGTGTGTGTGGTTTTTTTTTAATCCTTTCAGTCACTCTATGTCTTTTGATTAAAGAAGGTACTCTATTTACATTTAAATAATTATTGATAGATATGTGTTTGTTGTCATTTTGCTTATTGTTTTCTGGCTGTTTTTATAGTACTTCTCTATTCCTTTCTTCTTCTCTTTCTCTCTTGTCTTGTGATTTGATGAATTCCTTTAGTGTTATGTTTAGATTTCTTTCTCATGGTTTTTTGTGTTTTACAGTGAGTTTTTGTTTTGTGGTTATGGGGAGGTTCACATATATTATTCTATGTACATAACAGTCTATGTTAACTTGATAGCGACTTAAATTTTAACACATAATAAAACTACAGTTTTACTCTTTCTCCCCCCCCCCACTGTTTTATGTGTTTGATATAATTTTTACATTTTTTTTATTTATGTATCCTTTAATTACTATAGTTTTCATTAATTTTACTACTTTTATTTTTAACTTTCATGGTAGCTTTATAAGTGATTAATCTACTACATTTACTATATATTTACATTTTCCAGTAATATTTTTACTTTCATATGTTTTCTTGGTATTACTTAATGCCATTTCTATTCAGCTTAAAAAGTCCCTTTAACATTTCTAGTAAGACTGGTTTAGCAGTAATGAACTTGTTTAACTTTGGTTGTCTGGAAAACTCTATCTCTCCTTTAATTCTGAATGATAACCTTGCTGGGTAGAATATTCTTTTTTGAAAGTTCTTTTTCTTTTCTATGCTTTAAATATGTCATGCCACTCCATTCTAGTCTGCAAAGTTTCTGCTGAGAAGTCTGTTGATAGCCTTATGGGATTTCCTTTGTACTTAACAATTTGTTTTTTCTCTTTCTGCTGTTAAGATTCTCTCTTCATCTTTAAATTTTGACACTTTAATCATACTGTGTTTTGCTGTGGATCTCCTTTAATTCATCTTATTTGGCACTCTCTGGGCTTCTTGGACCTGGATATCTGTTCTATCCCTGGGTTAGGGATATTTTCAGCCGTTATTTCTTCAGATAAGTTTTCTATCCCTTTCTCTTGTCTCCTGAGGACCCTATAATATGCTATTGGCTGCTTTAGTTATTTGCATTTTTTAAGATTGTTTTTTTCTTTTTTTGTTCTAAGTGAGTCCCATTGTTTTGTTTTCTAGCTTGCTGATCCATTTGCTTTATCCAGTTTGCTATTGAACCACCCTAGTGAATTTTCCCATTTAGTTACTATATTCATCAGCCCTGTGACTTCTCTTTGGTACTTTCTTATGTTTTCTTTGTTAAAGTTCTCACTGTGTTCATTCTGAGTTTGGTGAGTGTCTTTACGACCATTATTTTTAATTCTTATCAAGTAGATTACTTATCTCTGTATCATTAAGGTCTTTTTCTGATGTTTTATCTTGTTGTTTGTTTGCCACATATTTTCCTGTTTCCTCATTTTCCTTGACTCTCTGTTTATTTCTATGCATGAGGCAAACAGCTACTTACCTCAGTCTTAAAGTGGGTGTGTGGGGGGGCGGTGGTTCCTGCATAGATGATGAAACTTCTCATTCACCTTAACTTTTGTTTTTTCTCAAATATTTGTGATTGTCTGAATTAGTTGATTTATTCTTGATACCTTGATTGAGGCAATGCCAGGTCCTGTCAGTGTTACAAGGGGAGGAATCTCATTTAGTACCTAGATTCAGGCTAATTGGAATCCTTACTCTCAGGTGGCAGCTTTCAGAGTATGCAACTATATACAGTCTGGTGAGGCCACAATTGTCATACCTGCTGGCCTCCAGAACAGGAGATCTGGAGGTATCTTCTGAGCAATAGTTGCAAACTCAGGGTTCCAGACAAGTCTGGGAGGTCTTGTCAAACCATAGCAGGGTACAAAGATGGTGTCCCCATTCCCTCCTTAGTCTCGAGATGTGTGGGAAACCTGATGCAGGCCCCTCAGGCTGAAGCTCCAGGCTAAGAAGCTAGGCCTGTCTCACAGAAAACTGGAGTTGCCTTTGTCTGTAGTCTGTTGATTGCCCCAAGGGTGCTTGCCTGCTATGAACTGCCCTACCAACTGTTACATTCCTGTGGAGCTCAGGAGCATCAGCTCCCTTGGCCACCAGGGCCATGTGATCACAGGGTGTCCTTTGTGTGGCTCGCATATACCTTTTGACTTTAGCTGGGCAGGTGGAGAGTGTAGGGTGCAAGGAAACATTGCTGGCTTCAGAAAGGCAGCAGGAACATGTCTGGACTGTGTCCTACCAGGGGCTTCAGGAAAGCAGCAGGAAAGTGCTTTGTTTATGTGCATACACTGGCTTTAGGCTGGGATCACGACAGTGCCTCAACTCACCAGCCCCAGCCAAGGAGCAAGAGTGTTGCAGCCCCCCTTGCTCATTGAATTTAGCTAGGAAGCAGGAGATTGCCACAATTGTGCTAGATTGCCCTGGACATGACGGCAGGGCTGGGGTGGGCGGTGGAGTACTGCAACTGCCATCATTCTTTGGCTTCAGCAAGAAAATGAGATAGTGCCATGATGGTCTGTTCCTACCTGTCTTAACAAGTGGCATGAGGGTCCCATGTCTCAGCTCACCTTCCCGTGCTAGCAGAGTAGGTAGGGGGTTTAAAACTAACATCTTCCAGTGCTTCTATTGCTGGGGAGAGTTTCAACTGTACCTCACCCCTCTCGCACATGCTTTTAGATTAGGAAATTAACCCTTCTCACAAATAGTCTAAGTGGTTTTCAAACTGCTATTTTCTCATTGAGTCTTGGGACAAATGAGACTATAAGTGAGCCCTTTAAAAGGGAAACCTCAGCTTCCTATTATACTTTTAGTTCCTTGGACATCAGCCCCATTGGTTTTATAAGCCAGATATTTGGGGGGCTTGTCCTTCCAGTGCAGATCCCAGAGGTTGGGGTGTCTGATATGGGGCACAAACCCCTCTTTCTTTGGGAAGAAGTGCCAGTTGGGTGAGATCCCTCCCTAGTGTGTGTCACCATGCCAGAGGTGGGGTTTTGGAAGAGACTGTGTCTCTGTCCCTCCTACCTATCTAGATGTGGTCTTTTTATCTTTGTTGTGGAAAATAAGTTCATCTCATTTTCAGACCTTTATCAGGGGGAAATGATCCATATTTCATATGTTCCTGTTGATATGGTAGTTATGTTCATGGGAGGAGGTGAGTTCAGGATATTCCAATGCTACCATCTTACAGAAGTCTCTCAAGATAGAATTTTTAATACTTGACATATGGATCATGTGATATGGAAGAAAGGTCATGAACTACTTAGAAATGATTTCTGCTAAAACAGGAAACCTGATTAATGGTGGCTAAATCCAGGAACTGCTTAATGAGTGCACAATTTACCTTTAACATTTTTATAGTAAAAGACAGCAATGAAGAAGGTTTGTCAGGAATGTATTTCAGGTCAGCAAATGTAGAGCTTTATTTCAATAAAGTGGAATAAGTGCACGTAGCTTTCAACATTCTTAAGGAAAGTATATGTTCTAAAAACGTAAGGACAACCATTAAAATAAAAGAAATAGAATGTAAAATTATATATTGCTGGAAAGTAAAAATAAAATAGCAAATATGTGATAAATTAAAGACAAAAGAGAATAAAGAAGCAAATAAATAATTGAAATAAGGGGATACAAAATAAGCCAGTTTGAACAAATCCAAATACAGGCATACCTCAATTTATTGTGCTTCACTTTATTACACTTTTTACATACTGTGTTTTCTTATAAATTGAAGATTTGTGTTAACGCTGTGTTGAGCAAGTTCATCAACACCATTTTTCCAATAGCATTTATTCATTTTTGTGTCTCTGTCACATTTTGATAATTATTGCAATATTTCAAACTTTTTCATTAGTATTATATATATTATGGTGATCTATGATTAGTGATGCTTGATGTTACTATTGTAATTATTTGGGGGCACCATGAATCATGCTTATAGAAGATGGTGAACTTAAATGTTATGTGTGTTCTGACTGCTCCACCAACCAGCCGTATACCCATCTCTCTTCCTCTTTTGGGCCTCCCTGTACCCTGACACACAAAGTCTTGAAATTAGGCCAATTAATAACCCTACAGTGGCCACTGAGTTTTCAAGTGAAGTGAAAACCCACATATCTCTTACTTTAAATAAAAGCTAGCAATGATTAAGCTTAGTGAGGAAGGCATGTCAAAAGCTGAGATAGACCAAAAGCTAGGCCTCCTGAACCAGACAGCCAAGTTATGAATGCAGAGGAAAAGTTTTTGAAAAAAAAAATTCTATACCAGTGGACACACAAATTATAAGAAAGCAGAACAGACTTATTGCTGATACAGAGAAAGTTTTAATGGTCTAATGAGAAGATCAGATTGATCATAGCATTCCTTTAGGCCAAGGCCCTACCTGTCTTCAATTTTATAAAGACAGTGAAAGGTGATGAAGTTGCAGAAGAAACGTATGAAACTAGAAGGGGTTGGTTCATGAAGTTTAAGGAAGGAAGTCGTCTCCATAACATCCAAATGCAAGGTGAGGCAGCAAGTGCTGATGTAGAAGCTGCAACAGGTCATCCAGGAGATCAAGCTAAGATCCTTAATGGAGACGACTCCAGATCAAGCTAAGATCCTTAATGGAGACGACTTCAGTGGACAGCAGGTCTTCGTGCAGACAAAACAGCCTTATGTTGGAAGGAGATGCCATCTAGGACTTTTATAGGTAGGGATAAGTCAGTGCCTGGTTTTAAAGTTTCAAAAGGCAGGGTGACTCTCTTTCTAGGGGTTAATGCAGCTGATGACTTTAAGTTGAAGATCATTCACCCTTCTGAAAATCCTATGGCCTTTAAGAATTATGCTAAATTTACTCTGTCTGTGCTCTATAAATGGAACAACAAAGTCTAGATGACAGCACATCTGTTACACATGGTTTACTGAATATTTTAAGCCCACTGTTGGGACTTACTACTCAGAAAAAAAGACATCTTTCAAAATATTACTGCTTATTTACTATGCAACCAGTCATCCAGTAGCTCTGATGGAGATGTACAATGATATTAATGTTGTCTTCATGTCTGTTAACACAACATCCGTTCTTCAGCTCATGGACCAAGGAGTATTTTTTTGTTACTTTTAAGTCTTATTATTTAAGAAACACATTTTGTAAGGCTGTAGCTGCTATAGATAATAATTCCTCTGATAGATCTGGGCAAAATCAATTGAATACCTTCTGGAAAGCATTCTAGATGTTATGAAGGGCATTAGTGATTTACAGGAAGAGGTCAAAATATCAAAATATCAACATTAACAGGACTCTGGAAGAAGCTGATTCCAGCCCTCATGGATGACTTTGAAGGGTTCACCATGAAGGTTCACCAACTTCACTTGACTTTGAAGTTCAAGACTTCAGTGGAGGAAGTAACTGCAGATGTGGTAGAAATAGCAAGAAAACTAGAATAAGAAGTGGAGCCTGAAGATGCAACTGAATTGCTGCAATCTTGCAATAAAACTTAATGGATGAGGGGATGCTTCTTTTGGATGAGTAAAGAAAGTCGTTTCTTAAGATGGAATCTACTCCTGGTGAATATGCTGTGAAGAATGTTGAAATGACAACAAAGGATTTAGAAGATTACATAAAGTTAGCTCGTAAAGCAGCGTCAGGTTTTGAGAGGATTGATTACAGTTTTGAAGGAAATTCTGTGGGTAAAATGCTATCAAGGAGCATTGTATGTTACAGAGAAATCATTTGTGAAAGGAAGGGTCAATTGACGAAGCAAAATTTACTGTTGTGTTGTTTTAACAAATTGCCACAGCCATCCAACCTTCAGCAGCCACTACCTTCATCAGTCCGCAGCCATCAACATCATGAGGGCAAGATCCTCCCCCAGCAAGAAGATTATGACTTGCTGAAAGCTCAGGTGATGGTTTGCATTTTTTAGCAATGAAACATTTTTAAATTAAGATATACACACTATTTTTTTAGACAGAATGCTATTGCACACATAATAGACTACAGTATGGTGTAAACATAACTTTCATATGCACTGGGAAAACAACAAGTTCACTTGACTTGCTTCATTTGTGATATTTGCTTTATTGTGGTGGCCTAGAATGGAACCCACAATATCTCCAAGATATGCCTACATATCAGTAAGTGCAATAAATATTTTTAGCTGGTCATTAAAATATAATAATTGTCAGATTAGAAACAAAAAAAAATCTGACTATATGATGTTAATAAAGATACACATTTAGAACTTGACATACCAGAAGAAGAGAGTGAAGGTATAAAGAAGGTATAAAATAAGTAATACTAGATATAGTCCTAGCCAAAAAAAAAAAAAAAAAAAAAAAAAAGCTGGTTATTTATATGAATATCAGTTAAAATATAGTTCAAGTTAAAACTATTACAAATAATGAAGGTTATTATCTAAAGTTAAAGGGAATGAAAAAAAACAAAGGAAGTGAATCTCTATGAAGATAAAGCAATTCTGCACATGTATGTAACTAAAAATATAAGACAAAGTACAAATAGCAAAACTGACAGATTTCAAAGTGATTTAACCCTGTTATTCCAATCTCTAACATTATTATGTGTATCAGTAAAAGGTATCTTAAGTATTGTTAACCCATTACCATACTTGGGTCCATAGGATTCTTTTATTCAGAAGAAACAAAGAGAAATGGAGGAAGTAATTTATTTTCACAAATTGAAAATAGCCTAAAGTCAATACTACAAAAATCACAAAGGTACTAACACTGGTCTCTTAGCTAATGAGACGCAATGAGAAAATTGATGGAGCTGCAGTTTCTTTTATCTTTTCCTTTCCCATTGTTTCCTTTTCAAAGAGTTCATTAACAAAAGGAAAAAGAGAAAGGGAAAAGTAAAATGAAAATCAGGCTGCTATTGGACAAAGGATTTACAGATCTCCCTTACAGATTATACCCAAGAGAGACCTAACATGAAATTGTAATATATACTTGTTTCTAATTCACAAAGCACAACAATTTCTTTATATTTCTGCATTATTAAAATTATCACTTCTACTTGTTCTTTGATGTGTGAAATCTCTATTTTCAGGGACATTTTTCAATCAAATATTTTCAATAATCACAATTTGCGTTAACTCAGAAAATAAATCAATAGTTTTAATTCTCACTGTGGCAGAAATAAGTGATATAAGACCTAAAAGCTGATTTCTTACTTTTATTATCTGTGGTACCCTGTGCTTCAAAGTTCATGGGAGTGTTCCAGAGCCTAGTGTGCTAGAAACAAAAGGAAGAAAAAATGTTTAATCCTATGATAAAAGCACAAACTTTATTGAAAAGAACCTCTGAAGACCCCAAAACAAATACAATTAGCTTTTCAATATAAGCATGGCTATGCTATTCACATAGCTTTTCCTAGGATATGTGGGTGTTAATGGACTGTATATCTGTTTCCCACCAAAATTCATGTTGAAATCCCTAACCTTTAATGTAATGAGATTTAGAGGATGGGCCTTTGGCAACTAATTAGGTCATGAGGATGGAGCAGTCATGAGTAGGATTAGTGCCCCTATAAGAAGATGCCAGAAAGCTAGCTTGCTTGCTTCTATCATGAGAGGACAAAAGGAGAAGTCTACAGCCCAGAAGAGGGCTCTCAACAGAAGCCAACCATACTGGCATCCTGATCTTGGACTTCCAGCCTCCATACCTGTGAGAAATAAATTTTTGTTGTTTAAGTTACCCAGTCTGTAGTACCTTATCACAGCAACCCAAATGGAATAAGACACTGGGACTTTGGATCTAGAGACGTATTCTTGTGCACAGAAAGCACTGGAGTAATTTCACTTCTTGGACATTATAGAGATATCTCAAATTGGCAATTTATATTACCTGTCTACTCTATCCATGTACTTTACCCAATTTAAACAAATAGCCTCCCTTTGTGTGCTAAAGAGATGCATTGAGGACAGACTAAATATATAATGATCAGAAGAGCTTCCCTTATAATCAGTTTATCTAATGTTATAAAACATTTGATGATTTATTCTGTTGTATCTCATGACTTAGTTGTCAGACATTAAAATAACCCAGATGTCAGATATTTTGGCTTTCAAAATTTCCAAGGAGAAGTAATACAAAAAGAAAATAAGGAGGGGAACTTGGGATATACATGCAATATGGGACCGTGGACACAATTATACCCCCTTTATTACCTTAAACAGTATCAGGTATAACCAAAACATTGTGATCATTCTTATTTATATATCATCATTTTAATTCAAACACCAGTGGTGTCACATATGTAACTGTAGCTCAGTGTCAATTCTACATAACATTTTGTGTATCTTTTTACAACCCTAATTATTTTATGTGTGAATGCTTCTACAGGACTCAAGATGCTTCTCCCCATCCAGAATAATTTGTCATGTTGCAAAGAGTCTATTATCAATATGTGCTTGATTTAAAAAGAAATCAGATGGGCTTGAGATTCTGGTTCCATATATAAAGAGGTTGGAAGTTGACATGTTATGCTAACAACAAGTAAAAAGCTGAGTAGACTGAAAAATCAACTTTTTCAATCCACAAAGAGGGGAGAACATAGGGCAGACTTCTGCCTTCAAATTGGAGAGATAAGCAGGTGCATATAGAGAGTCGCAAATATGAACCACTACAAAAATAAGCGTTGGGTAGGGAAACCTGAACTATAATTTAGAAATTGCTGCAGACTCATTGTGGACAACTGAGTTAAAAATTCTAGGGTTGGGGTGGGGCCTGGGGGCTCAATTGGTTAAGCATTCGACTCTTAATTTTGGCTCAGATCATTATTTCATGGTTGTGAGATCAAGCCGCGCATCAGGCTCTGTGATGGGTTGGAGCCTGCTTGGGATTCTCTCTTTCTTCTCTCTCTGCCCCTCCCTCACTTGTTCTCTTTCTCAAAATAAATAAATAAGAAACATTAAAAATATTCTAGAGGAACCTAATCATAGGGATGCTGCCACGATAGTGTGAGATTTATCCCCAGGAGCTTGATCAGATTTCCACAGTAAATATCAAAGGAAGCCTACTCATCTCTTTCGGAAAGATAACCATTTTTAAATACACCAGAGCACTCTGTTCTTAACAAGATCTACCTTCAGGTGAAACTAGTTAATCAGAACTTAACCTGCTGGATTCTTTTATGAGACTAACCTGAGGGAAGAGAGATTACCAACATGTCAGTTTTAGTCTTCCACGTGGGAAAAAGGACATACCAAACTCAAGCTGTCCTGTCACACCTTAGGGTCGGGGTGTTGGGGGGGGTCAGAAAAAAACCTGAGAAACATTTGTGATGTGCACAGACCAGAAGCATAAACTCGCTAAAAGACTTGACCTAATCTTAGGACTATAGAACTCTTCCCTCTCACCACTTTTTTTCAACATCATACTGGAAGATCTAGCCAACGTGATAAGACAAGTTAAGGAACTAAAAGGTAAGTATATTGAGATAGAAAAAATAAATTCTCATTGTTCACAGATGACATCATTATTATGTAGAAAATATTAAAGAATCAACAACAACAACAAAATACCTCCTGAAAGTAATAAGCAATTATAGCAGGATTTCAGGATACAAGATTAATGTACAAAAGTCAATCATTTCCTATACACCAACAATTAACAAGTGGAATTTGAAACCAAAAATATAATACCATTACATTAGCAACCCCCAAAATGAAATATTTAGGTATAAATCTAACTTGATCTATATGAGGAAAATTACAAAACTCTGATGAATGAAATAAAAGAACTAAAATGGAGAAATATTCCATGTTCATGGATAAGAAGATTCACTATAGTCAAGATGTCAGTTTTTCCCAAATTAATCAATGCAATCCCAATCAATATTCCAGAAAGCTATTTTGTGGATATTGGTAAACTGATTCTGAAGTTTGTATGAAGAAGGAAAAGACCCAGACTGGTGCACAGAATATTGAAGGAGAAAAACAGATTCGGAAGATTGATAGTACCTGACTTCAAGACTATTACTATAAAGCTACAGGAATCAAGACAGTGTTGTATTAGTGAAAACTAGACAAATAGATCAATGGAACTGGATAGAGTGCCTAGAAATAGAACCATATAAATATAGTTAACTAATCTTTGACAAAGGAGGAAACACACTACAATAAGAGCAAAAATAATCTTTTCAACAAATGGTAATGGAACAATTGGACATTCACAATGAAAATATTGATTTCAGATACAGACATTATACCCTTCACAAAAATTAACTCAAAATGGATCACAAGTCTAACTGCGAAATGCAGAACTATAAAACTGGAAGATAACATAGGAGAAAACAGAGGTGGCTTTGGATATGGTAATGATGTTTTAGATACAACAACAAAGTCATGATCCATGAAAGAAATATAGATAAGCTAATTAACACCTTTGAGTGAAGGATACATCTGATAAAAGACTATTATCCAAAATATAATAAGAAACTTTAAACCTCAACAATAAGAAAACAACTTGATTACAAGATGGGCCAAAGTCCTGAACAGACACATCACCAACATTACAGATGCTCAAAAAGCACATGACAACGTGTTCCACATCATATGTTATCAGGGAAATGCAAGTCAAAACAACAAGATATTACTACATGCCCATCAGTATGGCCAAAATCTGGAACAATGACAATACCAAATGCTTATGAGGATGTGAAGCAACAGGAATTCTCATTCTTTGCTGGTGGGAATGCAAAATGGTTTCTGAAGAGAGTTTGGCAATTTCTTATAAAGCTAAAGAACTGTGAAAAGACATGGAGGAAATTTAAATGCATATTACTAGGTGGAAGAAGCCAGTTGGAAAGGCTACATATTGTGTAATTCCAACTCTTAATATTCTTGGAAAGGCAAAGTTGTGGAAACAGTAGAAACTGTAGAAAGATCAGTGGTTGCCAGGAGTTGAAGTTGGGGGAGAGATGACTAGGTGGGGCACAGAAAATGTTTAGGGCTGTGAAAATACTCTGCATGGTGTTATAGTGATGGATACATGCCATTATACATTTGTTTAAACTCGTAGAATAAACAAAGCCAAGAATAAATGGTAATGTAAACTATGGACTTTGGGTGATCTTGATGTGTCAATGTAAGTCATCCTTGGTTAAGAAATAAAAGTACCATTGTAGGGGATGTTAAGAGGGGAGACTGCCTGTATGGGGGTCAGAATTATGTGAGTAATTTCTGTACCATCCTCTTAATTTTGTTGTGAACCTAAAATTACTCTTTAAAAAAAAAGTCTTTAAAAATTTTACAAGGACTTTGACCAAATTGTTACCATTTTTTTAACAACTTCCTTTCAGCATGTTGTGTTCCCCACTGAACAATGCAGTATAGGCTAAACTGGTTAAACCTTGTCCTCTGAGATGTGACACTTAAAGGCCCAAGAATGTAAATGCCTGAATGGGCACATTTCTTGGAAGTGAAGTTTCTTCTCAACTGTCCTACTGATTTTTCAAAGGCACATGCTAATGGAATTACATTTTCAAAATAAAAACACCAAAAAAAGCTGAAAACAAACGGAGTGTGGGTATATTGACTTCTCTTGCTTCCACTGGACCAGAAAGGGCTGGAAATGCTCCACTGCACAGAAGAAGGCTTTTGTCTTCTAATTATTTTTGTGACACCTTACCTCCCAGATCCTATTTTCCCCATGTAGGAAGACTTGCCACAGCTGCCGGCTTTTATTTCCTCCCCAACTCCCCTCCCCCCACACCCAATTACACAGTTGACAAATGTATTTATTTCTATTTATTTATTTTTTTCTCACTTCCTATCAAGTGCCTACTGTTTCCTTGCCCCATGACCTCGAGGTATCGGAAGCCACCAGCTCCCTCTGACTCTTGGGTCAGCTTCTACTTTCTATTTGTGTAAGACCTGATATCTAAATATTTAAACAATGGAAGAAATTGAAGCCGATCTTTCTTTAGATCTGCATAAGTTCTAGGGACATCTTATTTGAGTTTGTTACACTTACTGTCTATGGGGATCCAATGAGCATATTTTAATTATGGGGTTTGAGTACATAGTCTCATAGCCTCAGGTTTTGAAAGTTTTCTTTACCTTGCTTGTTCTGTTTTCCCATAGGGAAGTAGACATTTTGGATATATCAGCATATATCAGTATTACTACATTAAGTAAACATAAAATATAAAAATCATTTTGTCATGTAATGTAGTTAGGATAGATCTTTATGGCTTATCCATTATTTACTATATTTTTCATCTTGTTTCATGAAAATTGTTAATAAACAGGCAATTGAATGCCATCAAGATAAACATATTGGAATTCTTAGCCTTGATGACAAGATTGATTTAAAATAGGGTTTGAAAATGAAGGCCCATGGCCTGAATTGTGTTAGTAAATTCTCTCTTTCTCAAGACAGGTAGGTGAGTAGATAGACTAACAGACATGTACATAAGAAAGAGAAGGGAGGGAGGAAGGAGGGAAGGAAGCAAGGAAGGAAGCAAGGAAGGAAGGAGCAAGCATTGGTGTTGTTAGAAAAAGACTATGTACCTGTAGACAAGAAATTCTTCGTTTCCCCATAGACACCACCAATTGACTTTCAGACACCTCAGTTTACATCTTTCGTTACTTTCTTGAACCCTGTGTGCATTTAACTTGGAGGCACCTGCCTTAGTATTTTCAACTGGAGAATTTTACTCTAAAACTAACAAATATAAGGTAGATTAATAAATCAACAGTCAAATGTTTAAAACAAGTTCATAGAACAGAAATTCCACCAAAGATGTCATTTTCCAAACTGTGCTGAAGATATGCAGAAGAAAATATCATTACAAATAAATACTGGAAACCTTAGGGTAAACAAAGGTGAACTGATAAAGTGATTTTTATTATTTTTATTTTTTTAACGTGTATTATTTGAGAGAATGAGAGAGCAAGAGAGAGTGTATGTGCCCCGCACGAGCAGGGGAGCGGCAGAGACAGAGGGAGAGAGAGAATCCCAAGCAGGTTCCGTGTTGTCAGTGTGGTGCCTTGATGTGGAGCTCAATCTCACAAACTGGGAGATCATGACCTGAGACGAAGTCAAGGGTCCTACGGTCAACTGACTGAGCCACCCAAATGCCTCGTGAACTGATAAACTGATTTTAAAATTGTAGTACTCTGCCTAATCTGAAATGAACTAATGTGTAATTTGGATTATCAAAATGTTTGTGGGATTGTACGTAGTCAGTGTTTGAAAAGTGTATTTTGTAATAGAGCCTTGTAAATATATGTGTGTGCACAGAATCTCTGGGAATGACAGTTTTGTCACCCATTCTTTAACTCCCCCACATCTTTCTTTAGCTCAAAAAGTGACAGGATTCACTTGAAGCACTCTTTAATCTTTCCAGTCTTCAACAAGAAAGGTGAAATAATAAACTTAATAGTGGCTATTAAACATAGTAGACACAGGCAAAAACTATTGCCAGTTCACCCCCAGAACTACTTAATGTTTCCTGAAGGCTCTTATTGTCTGCACCATCTTACTTCTGGTACAGATACATGAGATCTACTGCCATGTATTCTAACTTAGTAGGCCTAGGGGCTTGGAGGACTTTAGACATTAGTGTTTTTTAATAGGATCCACACTTGATTCCATTGCAGTCCAAATCTGAGATCCACCCTTCTGGACTCTTCTTGCTCACAAAGACATTCAATATGTCTCTGTCTAACAAAATAACAAGGACTACATTCCTCACTTACCTTAACCTGCAATATGCGTTCCATCCTCCGCTAATCTAATTTTTCTTACCTGGACACATGGGCTGCCCCTATCATCCTGGATGCCACAGACAGAAATATATGTCTGCGGACCCTGTTGCAATCATGACTTTAGTTGTTACAAATGCCTAAGACTTTTGACAAAGAGCCGTATTAGCTCTTGTGGAGGAGGAAAAAAACAGTCTTATTCTAATATCCAAGTGAATCATCTGTGTTACTGCATTAAGACACAGTGACCACAATAAGAAAAATCTTAGTAGCTAAGAGAACAGGTTTGCATATGCCAAAGATGGGCAGATTTTCATCTGAATCATAAATGAAAACTGCAAGTATTTAACAAAACAATACCAGTTTCACTCAGCGTTCAGGTATTGCATTACAGTGCATAAATCTAATGAAATATAGCCCTCGGGTTAAACAGAGATGCTCACTTTCAAATGTATGAATATTAACCAGCCCATGACATTCTCAGTTTCATTAACTAGCCCCAACTAGTTATTTCAGCTGCTGCATATATAGACTGGCCTTCCTCAGAGAACAACCCACCTGGGGTCATAAATTGAAAACTGGTGTCAGGAGAATTGCAGATTGGTTTCAAAGCAAAGAATTACAGTGAAGAACATCAGTGCTGTTGACAAAGACGTCTCCTTGGTGTTCTGCATTCTATCATCGACAGTTCTCACATGGGGACAACAAAGAGAACGGTCCCATATGAGTCTCACTTTCTTGCCTTCTTTTGTATTTGTGGCTTTCTTTGTTTTTTTCTCCTTTTGTTTTCTCCTCTATTTTATAGCAAAAAGGAGAAGTGAGGCAGCCAAAAATACAGATAAGCTCCCTCTAAAAATACAAACTTATGAAATGGTGGAAGGTTTTTAGGGTATTTTCTCAACCTTACTTCTTTTTGTGAGTACTATAGTCAGTTATGGATTCCTCACCTTAACTTGAATTAAGTTTGTTTTTTAATGAAAATATCACTACATCTTGCATTTCCCATCTTATCGTCTCTGTCAGTTAGCTATCTACTTGGAAATTATATCAGATTGTATAAATCATTATCTTTGGAAATTAAAAAAAATAATTGTGTCATGGTAATTTTTAACATGATGATTTAACTCAATGTCAAGGTTATCAGTGACTGCTACATTACTAAATGATCAATTTTCATTTTACTTTCTCTATTTGTAGCATTTAACACATTTATTTCTCCCTTTTGTTTTAAGTATTTGTTTATTTTTCAGAGAGAGTGCCAGGGGAAGGGATAGAGAGAGAGGGGGACAGAGTATCCGAAGCAGGCTCCACGCTGACAGCAGCCAGCCTGATATGGGACTCAAACTCACAAACTGTACCATGAGATCATGACCTGAGCTGAAGATGGACTCTCAACCAGTCAGTTGTGCCACCCAGGCACCCCAACACATTTCTTTCTTCTGATACACTTTCTCCATTTGAGTTCCAGGATCTCACCTCTCCTTGGTTTTCTCCTAATACACTGGCTATGTCTTAGTCTGTTTTTTTTTTTTTTTTTTCTGTTTTTTCCTCATCTCCCTGACCTCTAAAAGCTAGTGTTACCCAAGGTTCAAACACTGGACTTTACCTTTTCTCTAACTATATTTACTTCCTTGGGGAATCTCATCTAGTCTCTTGACTTTAAATAACTGTTGTACACTGATGACTTATGTATTAGTTTTCAGGGCTTCTGTAATAAAGCACCATAAATTAGGTAGTTTAAACAACAGAAATTTATTCTCTCACAGCTCTTTGAGCTAGAAGCCTGAAATCAAAGTGTTGGCAGGGCCGTGCTCTATCTGAAGACTCTAGGGGAAAATCCATTCTATGCCTTTCCCTTCACTTCAGTGTCGCTGGCAATCCTTGGTGTTCCTTGGCTTATAGTGGCATCACTCAGTCTCTGTCCCTGTGTAACATGGCATTCTCCTTATATGTCTGTATCTTTTCTTCTTGTGAGGACACAAGTTGTTTAGATGAAGATTCCACTCTACTCCAGTGTGACCTCATATTAACTACATCTGCAACGACGCTATTTTCAAATAAAGTCATATTCTGAGATTCCAGGAAGGACATGAATTTCAGAGGAACACTATTTACCTAGCACAACTTACAAATTATATTTCTAGCCTAATCTCTCCTATGAATGCCAAACATGTGTATCCAAATCCACTTTCACAGTTCCTCTTCAAGTTGAAGAGATATTTCAAATTTAACATGTACAAATCTGGACTGCTGTTCTGCCACCCTAAAGTTACTCTTTCTACCGTCTTTCCATCTCAGTTCATAGCAACTCCATCCTTCCAGGTACTCAGTCAAAAATCTTGAAGTAATTGTTTCTCCTTTCCTTGTTTCATATCCCACATTCAATGATTCAGCAAACTCTGGTGCTTTAAAAATGTATCCAGTATTCAATTTCCCCTTGCCACTTCCTTCTTCCAAATCTCATCAAACCAATCAAACCAGTTTCTTGTGATTACTTCTAACCTAGGCATCCTGGTTTTTTTTTTTTTTCTCTTGTCTCTCTTGAGTCTATTCTCAAAACTGTGTATAGAATGATCACATTAAAACATAGTCTGATCACGTCATTCTCTGTCCAAAGCACACATTCCTGTGGCATCTCCTTTTACTCTGAGTACAACAAATGTCCTTTTACAAGACTATGAGAACGCTCTTCCATTTCCCTTTCTGACCAAACCCCCCAGCTACACTGGGCATCTTACTATTCTTGATATGTATCAGGCACATTCTTGTCTCAGAGACTTTCTCCCTCAACCTAGACTCTGTTTCACAGTTATTCCCAAAGTTTGTACATCACCAACTTCAAGTCTTCATTTGAATGCCATCGTTTTCTGAGGCCTTTTGTGAATACTCTGTTTAAAATTTCATTGCCCCAAACTCTCAATCCCCCTTCCCAATTAATCACATTTTTCTCTTTAGCATATACTATCTACCAGCATTTATGCTCACAATTTACAGAACTTACACTACCTGTATACGAGAACTTACACTACCTATTTTACTTACCTCCCCTGTTGAGAGTGCAAGCATTAGGAACACTGGGGTTTTATGAGCTTTGTCATTGCCATACCCTTTGCCTTTCGGAAAGGGCCACACACTGACACTAGTCACTACTCACTGAATGAAAGAATGAATGGTGTCTATTAGCAAGGAATAGTAGGTAGTAGGGACACTTGAGGACTGTGTTTCAGAGAAGCAGGTTCTAGCCCCAGCTCTACCGTAAATGTAAATCATTTGCTCATTAGTGAGTCTCTCAATCTCATGAAAGTTCTATTTTACAGACTATGTCCCGTTACGTGGATCCAATCTGGGAAGCACTGAAATAGGCTATAGAAGCACAGTCAGTCTAGCTAGTCTACAAATTACCTATATCTGTGGGAGACTTATAAAGGCTAATGTTAAACCACTAATAACCAAAGCCTCTATTTGCCATGGCCAAATGGATCTCTTTCTGAAATTCTACAATTTTTTTTTTTTGGAAGTGTTCAACAGTGATGAAGCATGAGCAGTTTCTCTTAACAGATGTTTTCAAGTCTTAGGTTAACATTTCTAATGTATTGGAACTTACAGTTCTAGATTTAGTTTCGATCAGAAAGACAAAAGTGGAATTAAAAAGGGAAAGAAAAAACAATTGCCAGACTGCTCTTCTTTATCCTGAGAGACTACAGATGCCACAAACCCCTCACAAAGCTCTTCTATTACTTCTTTATCAGTTGGTAAATAGAGATAACTTTTAAAAACCTGTATTTCTCTACTCTCCTTAATTGCTTCCACTATTAGGATTTATCTTTCTGATATGGCAAAATGTTTTTTTACAGAAACTACAATGTTTTGGAAAAGGGAAAAATATTACCCAAAGTATTCTATTAATGAATGTTTATGAGTTTCAGTTCTGGCAATTCAAAAGGCTCCTGAGATACCTATTCAGAGAGCTCAATTCAACAAGACAGACATTTAGGTTTATAATAAACCAGGTTATTTCATGCAAGATTTAGAACTTTCCTTTAATGTTAACTAATTTCCCCATTCTGAACTGATCACCATGAATTCATTTTATTCCCCATTCATAGCAAAATATCATTGAATAACATCCCTCTTCAGATCAGCACTGTAAGAGGTTTTCAATTTCTTTCAATTTTAATTGTATTATGAAATCCCAATTAACTGTGGGTAGAATTATACCATTCTAGTATAAGAGAGAGAAAAGCCATTTCCACAGGGTCAGACAAACACCCACTGATTGATCATAGAACTTCCTATCAGAACCTAAAATGAAGTCTGCTGATCAACCCCAGATACACTTCTGGTAAATGTGTTTTTGGGAATTACAGACAATATTTTCCATGGGAGAAACTTAGCACAGTTCTTTTGCAATGCTATGTGAAGACAAGTATTGTGATAATAACAGGTTTAAAGATATTAGTCACTGATAGTAAGATTTTTAAGAACTTTTTCCATAATATACTAGTGGCTTTTGACACTACGAAAAAGAAAGAAGAAAAATTAGGTCTCTGTGATCTATTATTTTTCTGTCTTTAGAAGATGAGTTAGAATCCTCTGTGAACTCTTTGACACAGCACAGCTCCTGCCTCAGTAGGTAAATCATCAGGACATACATATTCTTATTACTCAGACAGATATTTAATTTCAAATAAATTCCATTACTGTTTGAAAACAAAAAGATCACTTTTTTATATAAAATGACTTCCATTGGTTGCTGTCCCCTTCTTTATTTTTTGTAGCACTGAGGATTTAAGGCTACATGAAGGGCGACGAAATTTTGAAATCATGTGATGAGAAACCATCCTAAGACTAGCAGAAGAAGCTTTGGTAGGTCACAGAGATAGTGAAGAGTAGGGACTAATAAGGCAACCACTACTTGAAGCAAATTTGGTGATGAGTTGGATATAACTGGCAATACAGGTGAGGTATCTAGGAGGATTCTTGGTTTCTGGATTATAAATTTCGCTTGACAGAGATGATGAATAGACGATAGATAGAAAAGGAACCTATCTAGAAGGGAGTCATATTTTATATATGCATGTATGAATGTATTTGCACATGCTGATTTGAAATTATTTTGAAAAACTAGAGTGGATATTGGCAGTTGACCAGATCTGGAGACAGCAGACATGGATCTGTGAGAAACATCACTACCGCATATCTGGTGAGCAAAACCTAAAACTGGGTGAGATTCTTGTCAATAAGAACATACGTACACATGCCACCCAACGTGATAAAACAAAACAAAACAAAGCAAGACAAAACAAAACAAAACAAAAACACAGAGGAAGGACTGAGGAGGGCCTTGTAGTAAACCCTGGGAATTTCCAAGTACAGGTACCCAAAAGAGGTGACCCATCTCCATCTACTTCTGTGTAAAAAGCTTTGAGCTTGACTCAAAGTCTAAAGTCTCTAGTCCAAAGTCTTCAGTGACTTTAAATATCCACAAAATAAAGGCCCGTATCACTTGTCTCTTTTGGTGAAGTAGCCAAGAAGTTCCTTGGCCCCATCTTTTCATCACCCATCTTTCGGGTAAGTGACTTTGCACTTCCGATTATATCACGTACCCTCTGAGAGTAAACGCCATGTCTTGTGACATGATATATAGTGGTGATATGGGTAAAATGCTTACTTATCATAGACCCTAGTGTGTTTCAGGCATTCATGTCTCTGTTGCCTTCTCTTGTTTCTATCACAGTAGCCCCCTTGTGGCCTTGCATGTATAGTTCCTGTAAGCAACCCACATTTGTTAAATGAACGAACGCTTTAGTATATGAAATAATTCAATGTAGATTAAGTTCCTATTATCCAAATAATCCTTCTCTGAGTATGCTTATAAAGGCCTTTCCAGCCTTGTGCTATGGTTCTTGTTAGGAGACTTTAAGAAAGCGGAAAAAGGAAAACGGAGAGATTTATATTCTTATCATTGCTTTCATCTCCGACAAGTCAGTTAACTACCTTAATTTTATTCTTCCCATTTCTAAATGAGGATCATGATACTTTCCATCCCTATTCATCAAATTATTGTATCTACTTAAGATAAAGTTATAAAAGGTATTTGATAATTTTCTATCCATATTTTAAATCATATGGGTTTCTTGTGGGCTGTGATCATATGAAAGGGTTCCATTGAGGACTTTAATCTTAAAATAATAGAATAAATTTTGTATTGGGATGAAAAGACATTTTTTTTTTGTACAGAGATGCATGAAGAATATTGTAGGATAAGACAAAAATCAATGAATTAATAATGTAAGAAAAATCTAAATAGTTGTGCTAGATATTTTTCTTTTGAGATCTCCTCTGTCTCTTCCCTGTTCTGAATTGCAGGAGATTTACCTCAATGGGCTTTCTTGCCTTTAGACCTCTGGTTGAGTCTGGCCAGTGGGAAGCCAATGGTAGATCACTGGAGAACAAGAACACAGTAAATTTGGGACTTTTATCCCATGTCTTTTCTTGCATGGTTTCAGTTTTGCTGTGTCTCTCTTTTGAAAGAGGCAGTTCTTGCTGTGATGCATTTTTCCTACAGCTACCCTCTGATTGTAGTTTTTGTTTCCTAATCTTGCTTCTTGAGGTTTAGGGATGGTACCCCTGCTTCAATCTTTTCATCTCTTAATTGCTTTATTCTTTTTTTTTCACATATTCATAACCATTCTACTCTCTCCACCCTTCTGTGGTTCAGTGGGCAACTTTTGGCCAGCACTGTAATTGACACAATGTCAAAGTAAGGTTGTTTTGTTTCTTTGTTTCTTTGTTTCTTTGCCTATAAACACACAACAATCATACAACTGCCATTCCTCTTATACACACACATGCATAAAACATAGCTATTGTAACAATTCTATGATTAAAAGAGACAACATGGGAAAAGGTAGATTATTCTAGAAATATATGTCCTGGAAAATAGTCATTATCATCAGATAGTCAGAAATCTGCCACTTTGAGAAAAATAAGAAGAGTTGTTACTTTTGTCCTTAACTATTAGTTAATAAACCATATCTTTTTAACAAGATAGATATCATTTTTTTAATGTTTATTTATTTTTTGAGAGAAAGAGACAGAGGGAGAGCAGGGGAGGGGCAGAGAGAGAGGGAGACACAGAGTCCAAAGCAGGCTCTAGGCTCTGAGCTGTCAGCACAGAACCTGATGTGAGGCTCAAACCCACAAACTGCGAGATCATGACCTGAGCCAAAGTTGGACACTTAACCGACTGGACCATCCAGGCACCCCAACAAAATAGGTATCATTTTTGATGGGAAGTACAATCTTCTAAAAAATAAAGAAGTAAAAAATTCACTTGACCTCCTCAGAGTTGGTGAGTTCATTCTCCCTGAAAGTATTTCAAGAGCATCTAAGTATCTATTTCTAGAATTGAGAGTCTTATTTTGGTGGGAGATTGGACAAAATCATCACAAAGTATTTTGGGACTTCATGATTCTATGAAGAACTCATATGGCTAATCCAAACAGCAGAAGTAATAATTAGGGGTATGTGTAATTGTGCTTATAAAATGGGCACCTTATATATATATATCATATAGGGGAATATTTAAAACATGATTTCACAATCTGGCTATTATTATGTATTTGAGAACTGTTCTCAAAGTAAGTCTGAACAATTTGAACAATTTTCACTATCCTGTTATTTATGTTTCTGTGGCTAAAATTCCAGAGATACAGTACAAATACCCCTGTGTGTAACTGAGATGTTCATTTTCATCCCAAATGTTAGGCCTCACATAGATTTATTCATGATCTTCTTGCTGCTTTCACTGAGGTTCAGAGTGTTTTCTCCTTCCTTCTCTGATACAAGAAGTCCTATTTTCTGCATACCTACTCCTATGAAAACCACAATATTTCATATGTAATCAGAATGTGGATGTGCCTCACTTTAGGAAATGGGCATATTTTTTAATATAATTTATTGTCAAATTGGCTTCCATACAACACCTAGTGCTCATCCCAACAAATGCCCTGTTCAATGCCCATAACCTGCTTTCCCCTCTCCCCCCACCCTTACCATCAACCCTCATTTTGCTCTCTGTATTTAAGAGTCTCTTATGGTTTGCCTCTCTGTTTGTAATTATTTTTTCCCATTACCTTCCCCCATAGTCTTCTGTTAAATTTCTCAAGATCCACATATGAGTGAAAATATATATTTTTCTCTGACTGACTTATTTCACTTAGCATAATACCTTCCAGTTCCATCCACGTTGCTGCAAATGGCAGGATTTCATTCTTTCTCGGTGCCAAGTAGTATTCCATTGTATCTATAAACCACATCTTCTTTATCCATTCATCAGTTGATGGACATTTAGGCTCTTTCCATAATTTGGCTATTGTTGAAAGTGCTGCTATAAACATTAGGGTACATGTACCCCTATTCATAGCACTCCTATATCCTTTGGATAAATTCCTCATAGTGCTATTGCTGGGTCATAGGGTAGTTCTATTTTTAATTTTTTGAGGAACCTCCACACTGTTTTCTAGAGCAGCTGCACCAGTTTGCATTCCCACCAACATTGCAAGAGGGTTCCCATTTCTCCACATCCGTGCCAACATCTATAGTTTTCTGATTTGTTCATTCTAGCCACTCTGACCGGTGTTAGGTCAGTATGGCTTTGATTGTGGAAATGAGCATATTTTGAAAAGAAAGTGTGAGATACAATTTACCTCAATTAAATCTTATTTGAAAATGATGGAGAAAGTACATGATACTGAAAGTATATATTTAAAAAATGACTTAATTTAAATATAATTTTGATTGTGGAAAAAGTATCCTTTTTACATTTCTCCTATCTTTATTCAATTTGATATGGAGTTCTGTTAAGGAGAATATATATATATATATATATATATATATATATATATATATATGTATATATATATACGTATATATATATATATATGTGTATATATATATATATATATTTATACATACATACATACATAATAGAGTAGATTTACAACTCATTGTCACTTTCTTTCCATTCCTATAATTGCCCTATTATAGCTTACTCATACTTCTGTGCAGCTGTAGATTTGTGTGAAATTTGTAGAAATTCTAGAAATCTAGAATCTAACTGCATCCCAGGACTACCCTCTGAATGTTTATAAACATTAAGTCACCAATGAATGTACTAAGAAAACCAAATAACCAAAGAACCTTGGTGGTGGTGTTACATAAATTTAAACAGGTGCACAAATCCGTGGACCTTTTTTATTTCAGACCCAAAGAAAGAAGGACAGTAGAATATTTGTTCTGCCTTCAATGCCTTTAAGATTCTGGGTGAAATAGTCTTCATCAAATGTCCTTCCAGAATTAATTTTTTAAACTCTTTTTAGACCATTGTATATCAATTCATGGACAGCTTGCTCAGTTAGGTACTATTGGAAGTAATTTAACATCTTCAAGACATATAACTGCTCTAGTGATCTCACTTATACTCAAAGAAACTTCTTCCTAGAAAACTTCCATAAATTGCCCAACCTTCTACAGCAAACTAGAGGGGAACCAGGTCTTCAGTGTTTCTAGAGCTTGTTGCATAGGGATACATATGCAAGCATTGGAGTTAGAGGAGAATGATGTAACTTTTGATAAACCTTCTTTTTCTTAAACATCTTTATTGAGGTACATTTAGACATAAAATTCACAGCATTCAAGTGGACAGTTCAATAATATTGGCATGTATGCGAGGAGTATCACTATAAATCAGCTTTAGAATATTTTCCTCACCCCAATATGATTCCCCATGTCAATTTACAGGTAATTACTATCCCACCTCCAGACCCAAGCAACCACTAGTCTACTTTCCAGTCTATAAAATTTTTGGCAAGACTTTTAATTTCTTTGACCTTCAGTTTATTCAACACTGAAGTACGTTTAGTGATATGATACTATGAATAGCAAAGTAAATAATGTTTGATATGATAAAAGCACAAAAATTATTTTAGAAGTTGGTAGTAACATTAATATATTCATTGGCATTCCGAAGAGGACACAGGAAATTACAAGGAACTGAGATCACATGCCTATGTTGTCATTAAGATCAAGGCCAGAGTTCAAATTCAAATCAATCCATTCCCTCACTGCACTTTACCAGCTAAAGCCAAGTGGACTGTGAGATCTTTTCATATTTCCCAGCTCTGCTTCACCCCCAGTGTGTTCCAAATGCTATCTTTGACATTGGGCCTCAGGAAGTGATGAATCAGTTGAATCCTCATATTTTGGCCTGAGAACACCTGTTAATGGAGCCAATTAAGGCAAAGGATGACAGAGATTTGGAGGAGATGCTGACACTTGTCCAGAAGGAGCTGTGCTGAGATTGCCCATTGAAGTCCTAAATAAACCACCAAACAGCTGTCGAAGGGTAAGGATTTTGAAGGTCTTGGCCCAAGCCAGACTTTAGTAGCAGTAATGAAGTCGATGCCTTTGGATCCTGTGGTTGAAGAAACGTGTCCTCCTGGATATGGAGACATCATGGCAAAGGACTGCTACTGTAGCCTTACATTCTGAGAAGAATCTACTAAAAATATCTATTCTTCATATTCAAAGAACCTCTGCATTCCACACAAGCCAGGGGAGAGGGATAAGGGGAGCCTGGAGTGTTGATATGCTCATTTCAGCCAGAATAACTAATAACATGTTTGAAATCCAGTAGTACTTCACTGCTTTGGAAGTAGGACTGGGGGCACCTTGAATTTTTTTTCTCCACGTTGATTAATTGGAGCCAACTCAAGGTATGTACAAGTTTCCAAGTTTTCAACATTAATCACATAAATGAACTGAAAATAATTAGTTCATGGTGACTTTCTGACTTATAATAATAAGCCCCAACTTAAATATACTTAGTCCAGACAGCTAAATATAACACAGAAAAAATGGAAACAAACAATTCAAAACCTTCAGGCATTTTTTTTTTCCTGTGTAGCTCTCCTAATAATTAACAGAGGATTCTGTTTAATTGGCACACTTGATTAAATGACAAAAGTGGAGTGCCACCTAAAACATTAACACACAAGGCAGAGAAACTTTGGAAGGGGAATTAATAAGGAAAAGTGAGGCTTCAAAAGTACTTGGTAATACTATTTCTAATTCTTAACTTTTGTGCTCACACCCCCAATCTAAATATTATCTCTTCCTGGGGCGCCTGGGTGGCTCAATCTGTTAAGCGTCCGACTTTGGCTCAGGTCATGATCCTGCAGTTGGTAGGTTCGAGCCCCTGCGTCAGGTTCTGTGCTGACAGCTCAGAGCACGGAGCCTGTTTCAGATTCTGTGTCTCCCTCTCTATCGGACCCTCCCCCATTCATGCTCTGTTTCTATCTCAAAAATAAACATTAAAAAATAAAAATTAATAAATATTATTTCTTCCTTTCTTGTTGTTGTTATATTTCCCTGATGTGAAATATTATCAAGGTCCTAAGAATTTTACCTCACACCCACAATCACCACCATGTCTACCAGCACACAACTTTGGATTATAAAAATACTGTCATGACTTCTTTTTGTTGATAGTTGTAAATATTTCATTTGACTACCGATACCGTTTTGCACTGTAAATTTAAGTGTAAAGAATTTTATATAGTAAATGCTACCCTTAAAAAATAACCTATAGTCACTTGAACTTTTTAAAACTTGCTTCCAAAACCTATAATGTCCTTCTAGCTGCATGTGTGCTTCTGAAACGAGAGTTGGCCTGTTTGCTTTAGAAATGTGAGGAAAGGGAGATCAAACCAAGAACACATAACCTGGATAAGTCCAGTTAAATGAAGACAATAGGGCTTCACCAAGGAATCCCAAAGAGAATGTTCAAAGTTCTTTCTTTCTTTTTTTTTTTTCAGTGTTTATTTTTGAGACAGAGACAGAGTGTGAGTGGGGGATGGGCAGAGAGAGAGGGAGACACAGAATCTGAAACAGGGTCCAGGCTCTGAGCTGTCAGCACAGAAGCTGATGCGAGGCTCGAACTCACAGACTGTGAGATCATGACCTGAGCAGAAGTCAGATGCTTAACCGACTGAGCCACCCAGGTGCCCCAATAGTTATTTCTTTATTAAATGTTTATGTATTTGTTTTGAGAGGTGGGGGGGAGAGGGACAAGGAAAGTGAGAGAGAGATTCCCAAGCAGGCTCTGTGCAACTAGCACAGAGCCTGGTATGGGGCTCAATCTCACAAACTGCCAGATCATGACCTGAGCTGAAGTCAAGAGTTGGACTCCTAACCAATTGAGTCACCCGGGTGCCCCCCAAGAATATTCATAGTTCTATCAGGAATCCTGTCTATAATGAAAATGAATAACTGACTTCACTACCCTGAATTTGGTCTAATGCAAACAGTAGGACTGATTCTTGAAACAATCAATATCAATTTTGAAATTGTTTAATCTTAAGACACCTCTCCACTCAAACACGGGAAACAATAATTCCATGGCAGCCTGTTTTGCTCAGACAACAGAGGGTTTCCATCTTTCAGATCAGACATTTCGGTGTGTATTTAACGGGTCATAAGTATATTCCCATGTCTCAGTTTCTCTCTCTCTCTCTCTCTCTCTCTCTCTCTCTCTCTCTCTCTCTCTCTCTCTCCCCTCTCTTTTCAATAAGATACCATCCATTCTCATGGTCCCAGTCAACTTGTATGTTTGCCTGTTATGATAAGATCCTCAGGTTAGAGTTTGTACTCAGGTGTTGTCTTATAATTCAAACTGGCGCCTACATGTTTTCAGTGTCAGTAAACATTAATGCCTCTGGTATCCAACTTACTACAATTCCTTTTAAAGTAGCTCTTTCTCCAAATAGCCAGGCTTTTACAGAACTCCCTGGGGAGCAGTACCTTTTGTCCCTTGAATTCCTTCTCAGTTCCTTCTTCCTTCTTCCCTTGTTACTGCCCTTACATCTCATCTGGTTTTCTGATATGGCCTCTTATAAGGTTCCTTGTCTCCAGGCCACTTCTCTACTTCCATATTGTCACCAGGCTAATTTCCCTTTAATGTACTATGTTCATTTATGTGTTCTTTATTCATTTATTTGTTCATTGACTTCCTCTCTCCTTCGTTGAGCATCAATTATGTGCCTGATTTTATGATGCAAGCTAGTTCATTGAGGTCATTTCTAATTAAAGTCATTTACTGGTTATTTAAAATTTTATAGTTGGGGGCTCCTGGGTGGCTCAGTCAGTTAAGCATTCAACTTTGGCTCAGGTCATGATCTCATGGTTTATGGGTTCAAGCCCCATGTTGGGCTCAAAGCTGACAGCTTGGAGCCTGGATCTTGGTTCAGATTCTGTCTCCCTCTCTCTCTCCCTCCCCACTTGTTTGTTCTCTCTCTCTCTCCCTCTCTCTCAAAAATAAGTAAACATTTAAAAAATAATAAAAATAAAAATAAAATTTTATACTTGATCTTCACCTGCAATTTTCACTTTTTTTGCTGATAGTTTCTCACATCATCTCCCCTCCACGGAGAGGAGTGTTCTAAAAATGTCACTCCTTTGAATGGTTTAAAAGAGCAAATTTTCCTATCCAAATATTTTGTATTATTTCCAGAACAATGTGCATTACATTTTTTTAATTTCCCATTATCCCAGTCTTTCATTATGCCTGGAACAAGTTTTACCTTCTCTCCCTTATTTATCCACTCAAGAATCATTTATAGTATCTTTCTCAGATCTCCTTGTAGTTTCTCTCATCCACTTTTGCCATTTATAGCTGTGTATCTATTCTATTCCATTTGTCTATGTGTCTGTTTTTGTGCCAATACCATCCTGTCTTGATGATTACAGCTTTGTAGTAGAGGCTAAAGTCTGGGATTGTGATGCCTCCCGCTTTGGCCTTCTTCTTCAATATTACTTTGGCTATTCGGGGTCTTTTGTGATTCCATAAAAATTTTAGGATTTCTTGTTCTAGCTTCAAGAAGAATGCTGGTGCAATTTTGATTGGGATTGCATTGAATGTGTAGATAGCTTTGGGTAGTATTGACATTTTAACAATATTTATTCTTCCAATCCATGAGCATGAAATGTATTTCCCTTTCTTTGTATCTTCTTCAATTTCCTTCATAAGCTTTCTATAGTTTTCAGCATACAGATCTTTTACATCTTTGGTTAGATTTATTCCTAGGTATTTTATGCTTCTTGGTGCAATTGTGAATGGGATCAGTTTCTTTATTTGTCTTTCTGTTGCTTCATTATTAGTGTATAAGAATGCAACTGGTTTCTGTACATTAATTTTGTATCCTGAGACTTTGCTGAATTCACGTATCAGTTCTAGCAGACTTTTGGTGGAGTCTATTGGGTTTTCCATGTATAATATCATGTCATCTGCAAAAAGTGAAAGCTTGACTTCATCTTTGCCAATTTTGATGCCTTTGATTTCCTTTTGTTGTCTGATTGCTGATGCTAGAACTTCCAACACTATGTTAAACAACAGCGGTGAGATTGGACATTCCTGTTGTGTTTCTGATCTCAGGGGGAAAGCTCTCAGTTTTTCCCCATTGAGGATGATATTAGCTGTGGGTATTTCCAGAATTGGAACCACAAAAGTATAGCCAACTAATCTTTGACAAAGCAGGAAAGAATATCCAATGGAAAAAAGACAGTCTCTTTAACAAATGGTGCTGGGAGAACTGGACAGCAACATGCAGAAAAATGAAACTAGACCACTTTCTTACACCATTCACAAAGATAAACTCAAAATGGATGAAGAACCTGAATGTGAGACAGGGAACCATGAAAATTCTAGAGGAGAAAGCAGGAAAAAAAACCTCTCTGACCTCAGCTGCAACAATTTCTTACTTGACACATCTCCAAAGGCAAGGGAATTAAAAGCAAAAATGAACTATTGGGACCTCATGAAGATAAAAAGCTTCTGCACTTCAAAGGAAATAATCAGCAAAACTAAAAGAAAACCAACAGAATGGGAAAATATATTTGCAAATGACATATCGGACAAAGGGCTAATATCCAAAATCTATAAAGAACTCACCAAACTCCACACCCAAAAAACAAGTAATCCAGTGAAGAAATGGGAAGAAGACATGAATAGACAGTTCTCTAAAGGAGACATCCAGATGGCCAACAGACCATGAAACTATGCTCAACATCACTCCTCATCAGGGAAATACAAATCAAAACCACACTGAGATACCACCTTATGCCAGAGTGGCTAAAATGAACAAATCAGGAGACTATGGATGCTGGAGAGGATGTGGAGAAATGGGTACCCTCTTGCACTGTTGGTGGGAATGCAAACTGGTGCAGCCACTCTGGAAAACAGTGTGGAGGTTCCTCAAAAAATTAAAAATAGACCTACCCTATGACCCAGCAATAGCACTGCTAGGAATTTACCCAAGGGATACAGGAATGCTGATGCATAGGGGCACTTGTACCCCAATGTTTATAACAGCACTCTCAACAATAGCCAAATGATGGAAAGAGCCTAAATGTTCACCAACTGATGAATGGATAAAGAAGATGTGGTTTATGTACACAATGGAATACTACTTGGCAATAAGAAAGAATGAAATATGGCCTTTTGTGGCAATGTGGATGGAACTAGAGAGTGTTATGCTAAGTGAAATAAGTCATACAGAGAAAGACAGATACCATATGGTTTCACTCTTATGTGGATCCTGAGAAACTTAACAGATGACCATGGGGGAGGGGAAGGGAAAAAAAAAAGAGGTTAGAGAGGGAGGGAGCCAAAACATAAGAGACTCTTAAAAACTGAGAACAAACTGAGGGTTGATAGGGGGGTGGGAGGGAGGCGAGGGTTGGTGATGGGTATTGAGGAGGGCACCTGTTGGGATGAGCACTGGGTGTTGTATGGAAACCAAGTTGACAATAAATTTCATATTAAAAAAATAAAGCTGTGTATCTTTTCAATATGAGTAAAGTAAACTGTATTACAAATTATAATTTCTTGGGGACCAGAGAATATATGTTTCATGCCATTTTCCCTTCTGCAGTGTAAAAATATCATGTGCCTTACTCAGTATTAAATATAGAAGTGCTTCATGCATCCATTCGTTCTATTCTCTTTCCCATCTCTCTCTTTGGTCTGTATCATTTTAATCAAAGTGTGCCACCTCTATCCCCTGACCATTAGTTGTTCTTCATATATTTTATTATTTTTTTATTTTTTATTTTTTTTAATTTTTTTTTAACATTTATTTATTTTTGAGACAGAGAGAGCATGAACGGGGGAGGGTCAGAGAGAGAGGGAGACACAGAATCCGAAACAGGCTCCAGGCTCCGAGCAGCCAGCACAGAGCCCGACGCGGGGCTCGAACCCACGGACAGTGAGATCGTGACCTGAGCCGAAGTCGGATGCCCAACCGACTGAGCCACCCAGGCGCCCCTCTTCATATATTTTAAAGACTATATATGCCCGGGAATTTTTTTTTTTAAGTTTACAAACTACTAGTCAAAATTTTCCCCCATTACTAGATATCACGTATTTCCTTAACTCCCTCTCCCTGAGGTGTTCTTAGTTTTGCGTGTGTGTCCGCGCGCAGTTTGTGTGTGTTTAAGCTTTTTAAATGTATTATCATTCTGTCAATGACTACTTTCTGCTTGTACATATTACACTAGACTGGATGTTTGGTGACAATGAGTAAGAGTTAGATTTAAGCAATGACATTAGGTGGCTGAATGTCTTGGTTAAATGTAAACAGTGAAGGAATCTTAGGAGCTTCAGACAGGAGCAACAGCAATGACTTTGATTTCAATTTCTCTTGTGCTCTTTAGATGTCTTCTAGTGGGCTCTGTGGCCTTCTGAATTCGGTGATCCACCTTGCCTTCTCTTTGCCATCTCTCTCCTGTTTTCCACTCACCAGCACTTTGGCTCACACCATCCATTTGTCTTAATTGTTTTCTTTGTTTAATTCTACCTTCCCTTACAATTTGAGAAAAACAAAACTGCCATGCAAACCCACATTGGAGACATAAAAAAGAAAATAACTTGAGGAATGAGGACAAGTAAGGAGAATTAAATCTGAAGAAAAGCAAAGTTAATTTTCATTTCACTATCCTGAATCCCTGAAAGGGATTGTTTTACCTAGAGAATTGTTTTCTGATATCAGGCACTTACCTCAAGCCATTCACATCTCTATTACAATGTTCCCTGACTGGTTAATTGTTACTTGTCATTGAGCCAAAACAAGGAGAAGGCAAAATAACCTGGGAAACTACAGAGTAAGGCTGCCAATAGAGACTTTAAACAAAACAAAGGGAAAAATCCAAATGCTAGGCATTCAATCTAAAAAAGCATCTGTCAAGCAATGCTAGAGATGTGCCCATTTTTATCTATTTATCACTTAATATTCCCATTTGTGTACTTTGCCCTTTTTCCCTGTTAGCTACATTCACGTTTTATTCCAAAATAGTGTTTTCAATCTAAACTCTCCCACCCTCAGAAACAAAATGATAATTGAAATAACATAATAAATGCATCGTCTTTTCCATTTCTCCATCTTAAATTTTTTCCTTGCATTCCAGACATTACGGAACCAAATTACATTTTTGCATATTATTTCAAAACAAGTGCAATCACAATAACCATTTATTTCTCAGCATTTTCATTTCTTTTTTAATGAACTTTCCCTGAGGACATTCTCACAATTGAGTATTTATTTATTATAAGCAACAAAAGAAATCTTGATTGTTCCAGCTGTGACAGAGAAACTTACTTTGATAAGCATACAGTAGATGAAACGAGTAATAGTAATAATGATAAGCATTTCAGTACTCTGGAATCTAAAGAAACAAAAAGACACAAAGAGGCATTGGGTTAAGATATTCTCTTTCCCATCATTCTGTGAAATATTTTTAGTTCTGTTCCTCAGGATCAAATGAAATTTCTGTTTTAAAGTACCAAGTCTCCATAAATTACCTTTTTTTTCCTACAAAAAATGAAGCCTCTACTGGTGAAAAATACCATAACAAGAGCTCTGAAAAACAGTTCTATCATATGAATATTTAATAGCAGTAGTAGCATTTGTAGCAGGTAAATCATCTTTATTCATAGACCCATTTTAGTTCATAAAACTGTTCACCTACTTGTATACAGATGTTTAGTATTCATCTTTTCATTCATTCATTGACTTATATATTATCTTTCATTTCATGCTTTTTGAGGGACAAGGATTTGTCATTGTTTAAGTCTAAAAGTAAATTGAATGACTTTATTCCTCATTTACTAATTGATGCCTTGGGATTGAGCAATATCAACTGGGAACCATTCATTATAGCCATTCTACTGGATTCCAGAAAGGTAAGCAACAATGTTAGTAATTACTAAATACAAGTTCGGAATGGAGGGAAAATGATACTTTCCCACTACTTTGCTCACATCCTTTGGACTCCTGGAAACATACAACATAAAAGTGGATTATCCTTCTCTACTTTTAGTGTGCACATGTAGAAAAGAGAAGTCAAAATGCCATATGAAAGTCATTCATTGCTATGAAAATATATATTACTCATTGCTCGTAATGATTTTTTTCCCTTCTAATTCTCCTTCACCTTATAGAAACCTCAGTTAGCTTTTTAAGCAAGAACACAACTAGAGGAAAGCCTCCATAAATGCTCTCTGGATAAGGGAGAGAATAATTAACCAACTGCCTAACTTATTAAGTACAAAAAGTACAGACAGGCACTGGCAGTTCTGTTCTTCTTTTAAGGAAAGCAGAGAAACTGGATTGCAGTAGAGATAACAGAGGTATAATTCATCATTGTGGAAGTATAAGGTGTTTTAAAACATAGCTTCATTTTGTGGGATTATGTGTAATGGAGATCTTGGTGTATGATATAAATTAAGTTTGAAAGCCATCAGGTCTTCTTTAACTAAGGAAATACAGAGTGATGTAAAAATCATTAACATAAAAAATAAAAATAAAGTAAAATAAATAAAAAATTATTTACAGGTCAATGGAAGAGTTCAATGTGAAAGACAAAATCATAGCATTCTTAAAAGATGACACTATCTCTATAAGCTCACCAAAAAAAATTTTTTTTCTAGAATTACCCCAAAAGATACCATCAAGAAAAGATAAAGTTAGCTACGTTACAATAGAGAAGTTTCATCTAAAATCAAAAACAACAACAACAAAAAAACTGTGAAGAGAGTAAATAAACAGGCTTCCAACTGGGAGACTTTTGTAACACACAAAACTGACCACGTGTGACTATTCAAACATATGAAGAACTCCTAGAAGACAACTCAACAGAAATTGTCAGTGAGTCTTGGACAGACACTCGTAGAAGAGGAAACTGAAAAGACCAAAAAACATATAAATATGCTTCACCCAATCAGTATCAAGGAAATGCAGATGTAAACCCACCAAAATGGCCAAAAGAAGTCTTACAATATCAAGTATTTGCAAGGATGTGAATTGATGGACTCATCATCAACATCTAGATGTTTCCCTAGATATTGACTTGCATGAGTGTGACCAGAGAAAGAAAGGTGCAGGGTTATTCAAAACAGGATTATTTTTAATAGTGGCAAACACTGGAAACAATCCATATGCACATCAACTGTATGATAAAATATATTTACAGTTGTCAGCATCACTGAATCTAAAAACACACAATATTGGACAACGAAGCATGGTCTAGGAGAGTGTATATTGTAAAATCAAAGTGATGTCAAGTTCAGAAAGTGGTCAAATGGAACAGTACCTCATTTTGGGATACAAACAGGGTGAAAACACTAAAGAAAAAGATAGACTTATCAACAAAAATCCAGCCCAGCATGTTCTCTCCTGGGGAAGGAACAGGATATAATTGGAGAAGGGTACACAGGAACAATTAAGCTACTCACAATATTCTATTTCTAAGTGAGTGATGAATGCACAAGGATTTTCTTTGATTCTTATCTTTAAAATGGCAGACATATGTCTTATTTACTCTTCTGTAAGCAGAATTAATGAGAGCAAAACCAAAAATGAGTAGAATTATCAGGTGAAACAGGAAGTAGCTATGGGATATCTGGACAGAAGTCTCAAAGACTACCATGTAATAGTCCTTAATAATCACTGTTTTTCTCAGCAAGACATAGAGAGATCCTCAAAAATATAACCTATCGTTGTAGCCATTTCACCTACTGTCATGCCATTCATATCCACTTGGATCACTTTCCCCACTTCTATGTGCCTTTTGCTCCCCCCTTACAAATTTTTTTAAAAATTTTGCTTCCAATGGTTCACACCTGTGATACTATTTGCAAGCTGTTTGATGCTCACACCAAGAGAGCCACTTTACCTGAAAGTGGGAAGTGTTCCCATCTCCAAAGCCTTAGCTAATGACTGACTGGAGCTGGGTTATAGAAGCTCAGTTCCCCTGCCTTCACACAGGGTATGCTATGAAGCATATTTGAAACTCTGGAGAGCCCCCTGTGATGAAGCTTTGAATGAAGTTTTACCATTACTAGGCTTCTTTTCATTCTCTCACTCTCTCAGAGAGCCCTTGTACACTAACCTTCCTCTCAAAGTCTGCATCCAAATTCCAACTCATGTGATATTGCTGACATGCCACAATTCATTTATATTTTCTGTTTTCTTAAAAGACCATTATTTGAGTTGTAGTCTAATACATGGTTGACTTTGGTCTTAACAAGAACTACTTTCTGGGATAAATCTAGAGCAATGACAATTTTTATTCCTATTCTCTGAATGATGGTTTATGTGGACTTAATATACTTATAGATGGAAATACTTGAAATAACAGTTCCATAATAACACTTTCAAGTCTGATAAGAGATAAGACCTGTGTCAGGGGGCACTTGGGTAGCTCAGTGGTTAAGCACCTGACTCTTGATTATTGCTCAGGTCATGATCTCATGGTTTGTGAGATCAAGCCCCACATTGGGCCCTGTGCTGACAGTGCAGAGCCTGCTTGGGATTCTCTCTCTCTCTCTCTCTCTCTCTCTCTCTCTGCCCCTCCCCCCTCAAAATAAATAAACCTAAAAAAGTAAAGTCATTCAGATCTTCTGATTCAATATTCCCCTTCTTAGAGAGATATAGGACCTAGTAAAATTAGTAAGAATGGAAAAAAGAAAATCCTCCTGGGTTTACATTGACACTGATGTTTACTCATGATGCATATTTTATAAATACAACAAGCTTAATCAAGATTATTGTATTAGTTTGTGAGGGCTACCATAACACAGTCTCACAGGTTAAGTGACTTAAATAACAGATATTTATTGTCTCACTGGAAATCCAAAATAAGATGTCAGACAGGATCCTTCTGAAGGCTGTGAGGGAAAGATCCCTTGCAGACCTTTCTTCTTGGCTTGTAGATGGCTATCTTCTCCTCATGTCTCTTCACAATGTCTCTGTGTCTGCATTTCCCTTTTATATAAGGGCACAAGTCATATTATATTAGGGCCTACCCTAACGACCTCATTTTTACTTGATTTCCTCTGCAAAGACCCTTTTCAAAATAAGATCACATTCTGAGGTACTAAGAGTTAGAACTTCAAAATCTGAATTTTTGGAGGGACACATTTCAACCTATAACAAATATTACTAACTAAAAATATTATAATATTTTAAAGTTAATGCAATTCTCTGAGTTTTTTCATTTTATTGTTTTTAGTTCCATGCATAAGGCTGAGTTTAGGGAGATTCAGTGGTACACCCTGTTTATGAGAGAGAGCAAGTGCTAGGGCAGGTGTCAAACTCTGACATTTGACGAGCGACTAAGATCAGCAATCGCATTGCCTCTCAGAATCAAAAGGTTGTATATTTTTAATGAATCCAAGAATTTCTGTCCTGAGACAATTTAGTCTGCCCTCAGTTGAAACCTTTGAGAAAGAGGATAGAGGATAGATATATTTTAACTAGAAACTTTGTTCATCGTCATGACCAGCTAGTGCTTCCTTGTTTCCTTCCCACTTTTATACTTAATAGAAATGATTCTCACCCTGTCTCACCACTAACACCATTCTCACACTCCATATGAGGATATGTAGGTTTATATGAATAGCCGTGGATGATGAAAGACAAACCTTTACTACATATATGAGACTGGCTGTCTATCATTGTTTCTAGGGAAGGTGTATGATATTGCAGAAATTGACACAAACAATGCCCACTCTGATTATTACCTTAGACAAAATTATGGCTCAACATATTTATCGCTTACTTTTGTTTTTGTTTAAAATTAAGAAGCCTTAACTTTTAATGCCTATTTTTTCTTATATGTAGATTTTTTTTTCCTGTGAAACTTCAGAATTAAAGGTTAAAACTCCCTATCTGTGAAACCGTGGCTCTCTTTCCACCTTGCTTCATTCAAATACAAATTAAGTGGGAGCACCTGGGTGGCTCAGTCAGTTAAGTGTATGACTCTTGGCTTCGGCTCAGGTCACAATCCCAAGGTTTGTGGGATCGAGCCCTGCTTGGGCTCTGTGCTGAAAGCATGGAACCTGCTTTGGATTCTCTCTCTCCCTCTCTCTGCCCCTCCCCTGCTCTCTCTCACTGTCAAAATAAATAAACATTTAAAAACACAAATTGAGGGGAAGATATTTGGCAATGTTCCCCTTGCAAGATCTCAAAACTCATAATTCTGTTCCCAGAGGAGGGATATTTACTCATACGCCTTCTGCAGTCAGGAGCAATAGGTGCCCATTTTGCTATTACAAGGCCTAAAAAGAAGAAACACCTGGGCACCACAAGTATTTATACATCTGTACCCTTGTTTCTGCTTTCTCTTCTGACTTCTGCCAAAAGGAAACCAGGGGTGACTAGCTGGGACACAGAGGCTTTTAAAAATCAACAGTGAGTGTATGGTCAGTTATTGGGACGGCTTACATGCAGTTATTCTAGGAGGAGGGGGGATTGACGAAATGACCTTTTGAGGATGATTCCAAGTGTATGACTCAATAATCACACTTATCAACCTGTTCTAGTTGTCAAGCACAAAATGGGAGTGGGAAGGGCAGTCTATTATTAGCCACAGGCTTCTGATTAATCTTTTAAGCTAAGGGAGCTTGTGTCTCAGCCAAGATGTGAAGCTGTCTCCTGAGGTGAGGCCATTAACATGCCAGGAATGAGAGAAGGTTATCATTAAGGAGGCATTAGACCCTTATGACCATAGTGAAGGCAAGAATGGCTGGCTGGCTGGCCAGGCAAAGCTGGTTAAGAGCTAACACAAGGTCACTGTAAGCAATGCCAAGCCATATGTTCGAATTGAGGATAACTACACAGCAACTCTTTTGTCACCCTCTAGAGAATTCTATTCAGCAAATGAATGAGAAGGTAGTTCTATAAGAGTGATAAGAACTATGAACTGTACTGTGCATTTCAATATTGTGTGTATATATGTATACACAAATGTGTGGTCACATACTTTGTGCGTGTGTGTGTGTGTGTGTATTCTGGCCAATATCTATAAACACAAGAGATAATCTCTGGCCTTTAAAAATACATTAGCAAAGGAAATCATACATTTTCTTACAAAACCTATGTGCTTTCTCAAATTATACTTCTTCCTATAAAATAGAGATCAGAACTAAAATTTACAAATGTTCACATGTGTTGGGTATCTTAGATATCTATCACAGTGTTGCCTTCCATTGGTCTTAGAGAATAATTCATCATTTAAAGGGTAAAGAATCTGATGTCAATTAATCATTCAAAATAAAAGTATAAAAAGAAGCTGACTGAATTAGTTTAGAAAGATAAATGCATCTGCTAAATGTGGATTACTTTTCCACTTATGCTTCTTTCCTCTTGATCAACATAGAATGCTATAGCTATTGATATGGAAAGGATGAGTGACCTGGTAATAATAATCAAAATAAACATTTAAAAATCTTGAGTATTAATGAGTTCTTGGCTGGCTAGCATGTGGCTTTGGTCAAGAATCTCAGTTTCCTCGTATGTAAAATGGGGATGATAATGACCTTCTATTTAGTTGCCATTAACAAAGACTTGCAAGTAACAAACAATGCATGTGAAAGTGTCTTGGAATCTAGAGTAGAGTGTGCATATTGTTGTTGATGTTGTGTTTGTTGTCATTATTGCTAACATGAGGGTATGTTAGTACCTAAATGTCTACTGTTCTCTGTCCCAGGTGTAGTAAATGGCTGGCACATAGTAGATGTAATGAATACTGAGTTGTTTAATGAACTAGAGTATATTGATGTAGTTATATATGATATGTTCCTTTATGTAGCACGAAACTACCAATATAATGTTTATATATAAATTAATATAGCTGTAAATAAATATATTCCAGGGGTACCTGGGTGGCTCAGTCGGTTGAGCATCCGACCTGACTCAGGTCATGATCTCGCGGCCCATGATTTCAAGCCCCGCTTAGGGCTCTGTAATGACAGCTCAGAGCCCGGAGCCTGCTTCAGATTCTGTTTCTCCCTCTATCTCTGGCCCTCCCTGCTCATGCTCTCTCTCTCTGTCAAAAATAAATACACATTTAAAAACTAAATATATATATTCCATACACATATGTGATTTTCAAATTTGAACACATATAGCTTCATCTTTTTAAAATTTATCTTGTAATTATTATCTTTTGTTCAAGCCAGAGCTTGACATCATGTCAGACATCTATTCATCCATCTATGGACTCACCCCACAAACCAAAAAGCAGATCTGGGAATTAATGTACCTGAGTTCACATCCTCATTCAATCACTTACCCCCTATAAAAGTCTATTTTCTTATCTCTAACAAGAACAGTAGAAATCAGTAGTGACATTAGTGCTGGGAGAATGAAAAGACATCGTGTGTATAAAAGGACTTTCCAAAGAACCGAGCTCATAATGGTCAACAAGAAGTTCTCTGTTAGTAATTATTAAGCACATCCTTAATTCAGTGCCAGTATGTGTTGGTGTCTCTCCATTGACTTGCAATACAAAGGAGAACAAGACATAGTCCCTGCTTCTAGGAAGGTGCACTTGAGAGCCTCTGGTGGAGGGTCACATAACAGCAGAATGCAGCATTCTGGACTTGACCTCACCCAACGTGCTACACATACCTAACTTCTGAGAGTGAGGTCTAAACCTGCATTTTAAAACACTTCAGTTGTTCTTATGTGCAATAAGTTTAGCTATAGGATTTGACTTAGCAAGTTTTGTTTATAATGCAGAGATGGAGAGGACTGTTTATTTGTTATCCTGGTGCCTCAATATGGCATCTCAAACCATTTAGTCTCCTGCTTCAGAATGATGTACCCTTCCAAACACATACTTACGATCCATTTGGATTAAAAGTCTATGCAGTCTTCCCATCTGAAGAGATCAGAACTAAAGTTTACAAATGTATATACATGGTTTGGATATCTTAGATATCCATAAAAGTCTCATTTTCCATCACTCTTATAAAATAATTCATAATTTACAGAGTAAAGAATCTGATGTCAAAGAACCATTCAAAGTCCTCTCTTTGTGCCTGAATAAAATTTAAATTTCCTTGATCCCACTCTCTGTCACCTGTCCCACCATGGCAAAAACTTCTTCAACTCTTTGTAAGACTTGGCCTCAGTGGGAGTACCAATAGAGGAAGAAATCAGTGGAAGAGGAAAAAACCACAGAAGTAGGACACTGAGCCTTCAATCATCCATGTGATTTGCCTTTTTACATGAGCCAAACTGTAAAACCACAGAGAGCTCCCCCACCGGTTTCAAGGAATGGATTAATTTACCCTTAGTCTTTGGCTCTGTGATGGAAAAATCACTGTTTCTGCAGTGACTTCAACAGAAAGACGGGACAGGCACGAAAAGACAAAAGAGTGTAAAAACCAGTTTGACACTGCAAGGTTGTTAAATTCAGAAAACAAACTTTAGTAGTGTGTACCAGGAGTTGCATTTATCATTTTGCTCTTTTTATTTCTAATATTTACTCACTTTACTTACCCTCAGTGCAAATATATATTAAAAATTTACAAGTGTATGCACTAAAATTTATTAGTATTATACATTAATAAATATTAAGAATCAAGATAAATTATAAGCGTTCTTATGCATTCTGATTCATGTACCTTAAAACATAAACATATACATGGATATATAAAAATATTATAGCTTGCATGAATCAAAACAACCCAGGACTTGCCAATTTATCTTATTATTTAATATTCATTAATACATACTTCATTCCTGTAAATGCTGGGAGCTAGCTGATTGTTGTATCATTGGAGGGCACTGGAGTCAGTTCCATAACCAGAAAGCAAAGAGTGTGACATTTATTCATTGGACTCTGAAATGGATCTGTAGCATTAGGGAATGAAATGCTGGCCATGGTGCCCAGAGGTGTAAAAAACAAAAACTGAACAGCAGACACAGTGGCTTAGGATGATGGTGCCAGCTTTTTTTTCCCATTACCTGTGATCTGACATCAAGGTTAAGTAAATCCTCTTTTTAAACCCTGGACCACCATTCAGTGACTTCTTTCTATCCTAAGCCCCAGCCACTCTGTTTTGTCTGTTTTCTCTTGTAAAGGGAAATTGATCTGATAAATGTGTTCACACTTATTTAATATGAGATTCGTTTCAGTATGATTTGCATTCTAATGAAGAGGGGGGAGAGGGCAACCCTTAACAGAGAAAAATAAAACATTAACAGCAGGACTGCCAGGCCTAGAATAGAGGCAGGCTGGGAGGCCACCGTGTTAATAAGAATAAGCTCATACCAGGTAAAACACAGTGCAATGCCCAAGTGGAGGCCTGCCTGTAGGAAGGGACAATCTCCTCTCCACTGCTCTCCTACTATCTATCTATCTATCTATCTATCTATCTATCTATCTATCTATCTATCATTATATGTACTATATGTGTGTGAGGGAAATACCATAACAAATAGCTGTATGAGAAAGTCCTTCTATTTCCAGGTGACATAGAGATTGAAGTTAGATGAGAACTAGTTAAGATTCCCAGTCTGGGGAAAGCACGGAATTCCTCATCATCCCACCTTTATGCTAACAAATATAGTAGCACTCAACAAGGGTTTTTGCTAGTTGGACAAGCTGGAGTTAATCCATAAATCAAATCAAGTTAGACACTGTGGACTGACTACCGGGCCTTATTTCCTTACTTTTATTCCTTGTGTTTTTATTCTCTCAGGGCCTGATTTTTGCATTTCTGAGCTTACTACAATAAAAGGACATCATAATATCTTTTCTTCCTAAATGTGTGCTTCTGATCCAGAATATGCCTTTAAAAATAATGTCTGATGTCTAAGTCCTTACACTTTAAAATCTTGAAATCATCACATAAAACAATGATAATGCTGGTGATGCTGCTGATGGTAATGATGATGAAATATAATATGTATTCAGAGTTTACGAGTCAGGGAGTGTGATAAGAATTTGATGTGTATTATCTGTATTAATCCTCACAGTACCTCTACAGAGTCCATAGTATGGTTATATCCATTTTATAATCTAGTTAATATCATAATTATGATAATGACCCCCATATTTTTATTTATAGGTGAATGCTTATGAACATGCTTCCATTGTCATTATCTCTTTAGATCTTCACCACATGTCTACGTCTCTATAAAATCGGTAATTTAGGGGGAAGAGAGGGATTTGCTCTTGGCTCCCTTTAGTTTCAGGAACAGTGACAATCCCTAACTCCTTTACACAAGAACATTTTGGAGCCTCCAAAGACCCTAGTTAATTGTCCCTATTTAATTTCCATTTCTCCATCAAATTCCATTGCACTGTTAGCCCCACAATTGGGAAACAGCATGATATGGTAGCAAGAGTATTTGCATCTGAACACATGGTATAAAGTCAGCTTCTGTGTCTAATGAGGAAGGAATTAACTCAGAACTTGTCTGTAAACTAAAGCTTCTTGCCTTTCTACATCTTGGAAGTATCATATACAATATTTCAAAGCATTTTGTAACCCTAAAGCTTTTTTTTGCACAATTTTATACCGTATAGAATATGTGACGTGGATATGGTATATACATATGTTGCAAGGTAAGAGCATATCTGTATATCCAGCAATAGGCACCCTATAAGATATGGATATTTGTATATTGTCAAAATATAAATAGACAGTAAATTCTATACTTAAAATGACAGCTGCTTAGCAGTCACTATCTTGTCATACAAGAATCCCATATAGGCATGTCTCAGGAGACAACCAACTCTTCTTTGCTTGATACTCTGAGTATCATATTAGTCATGTAACTAACATATAAAAGCCCAGTGCTTCTTCATTTTTCTGTGAAAACGAATGATATAAGTGAAACGTGTAATATAGAATATGAATATAAACGTCCACCATATTTCACCAGGTAAATCGAGAACAGTCCTGTGTTCTAAATTATCAATACTAGCACCCGCTATGATATGTAAACAGATGCTATACCTACAACTTTTTGCTTATAATTTACTTGTTTTCCCACTTCTTTTTTACCAAGATATTTTAAAGCATGATCCATCAAGGTATTCTGCCTTGTCTGGTAAAACACCATTGTACGTTGTATTCTAATGATATTATATTCAAAGGTATTCTAATTATAGTAAGTGAAAGAAAAGATTTACACACAGTTGTGAGCATTAAGTGCAAGATTTGACAATATTTAGGACTCAAAAGCCTAAGGTATTTAATGAATAAGAAAACAAGAAGTCAGATAAAGTATGCAGCATATGAGTTGAGACATGCAAAAGGAAGCAAAAAAAGAGTGCTTTATCTACTGCCCCCAACTGAGTGTCCTGCTGACCTAGTGTTGACATAATATAACCTAATTTAAAATCATATGTGTGAACGAATAGGTAAAGCATGATTAAAAGTTAAAGGACAATGAGGTTATTAGATGGGAGAGAAAAGCAATTACATTTGCAATATTCACCAAGCCAAGGAAAGCACATTACTTTCCTCCTTAGGATTGGTTGATGGACTTACAAAGAGCTTGTAAAGCTGAAGGGCAGGACTCACAATGCAATTTAAAGTCTTTGTGATTAACAATTTTTAACTTTATTGACCTTTGTAACAATAATCATGCTTTCTCTCCAAGGGAAGTTCTTTCTATTTGTGAAATACTTCCCTCTCAATAGACTAGAGGAACTGAGTACCTGTTATTGAATCTTACTATAACTGAGGAATGTAGGAGGCTAGGGAGATTAAAGCAAGTGGCTTCTCTCCTTAACCCATTTTTTGGGGGCAGTGAGATCTGAACTACTGTACTTCTTTACATCACAAAGCACACTCACATAAGGAGAAAAACGGCATTTAAAAATCTTTGTCTTAAGGCCCAACATGGTTGCTGTATTTACTCACATTATATGCGTGCACATTTGCGAAGCTTTTGCCTTCACACTCCTTCTCAATTGTATTGTCTCAAAACTTAAGCACTTCCATTTCTCCCTAGCTTAACCTCTGCTAAAACAATAAACTAAACTCAGGAAACTGCCTTGGCACATATTGTTTTATTTGGTGTTCCTGAAGGTCATGAGCATTCTGCGCTCTCCTTAACCGATTAGACAGATCATATGCACAATTAATCTCCCCTAATCCCTCCCCTCAGTTAGACCATAGGAGAAAATGCACATCCAACAAGGATAATGCTTTTGTACATCTGAGGCTTCTTTCATCTGAGGATCTCAAAGTCCTTGTTACACATGTCAAAAGCTCCCTATCACTCTTTCGAAATGGGTATTACAAGATTAATTTGCAGAAGGGCAAAGGCAGGCATGGAAATGTTAAGAGACTTTCCAAAGAGCATATACTAAGGATACACAGCAATAACACCCTCGAGTTTGGGGTTCATATGCCCTGGGGGGATAGAGGACATTTCAATATACGGGAGGTTTATCTTTTAGGAAATGAGGTCTCACTAAACAGAAAATGGATTTCTTTACGTTATCATAGGTCATAGGGTTGAATAAAAGGCCTCAGACTTGATACCTTCCTTTCTCTTTTCTTTTAGTCTCACGGGTTTAAAATTGAGAGAGGCAAGGCTGTTTTCACTGTCTCTAAAGTACTTGTATGTGGGAGTGCGGAGTGAGTCTGGTTGCAAGCATATGTCCTTGGACTTGCACTTTTATTCAGAGGACTGAAAGGTCTGATGGAGGTCCTTGGAACAAAACAAACTAACATCAATAAAAGTAACAAACACAGATAATTCTAAGACTCTTTTGAAGTCATATGTTTGAAACTCAGAACTCATGTTTCCTTTGAAAGAAACCATTTTTATAAGGAGGTTAGATTCCTAGTCCAATCTGATAAACTTACTATACCAGTGATGAGGTCGAACTACTATGTATCTATCACTAATGTGATTAACATTTATAAATTATTGCAGTTGTGGTTGTTTCATAGAAAACATTTTTTGTTATTGTTTTTATTTTTAATTGAAGTATAGTTGACACGCAAAGTTACGTTAATTTCAGGCATACGGCATAGTGATCCCAAACTCTATACGTTATACTACCCTCACCACAAGTGTAGATACCATCTGCCACCATACAGTGCTATTACAATACCATTGACTATACTCCCTATTCCATTCATCTCAATGACTTTAACATTCCATGACTGGAAGCCTGGACTTCCCACTCCCCTTCATCCATTTTGCCCATCCCCTGAAATCCCTCTTCTCTGGCAACTATCAGTTTGTTCTCTTTATTTATGGATTTGTTTCTGCTTTTGTTTGTCTGTTTCTTTTGTTTTTTAGAGTCCACATGTAAGTGCAATCATATAGCATTTGTCTTTCTCCATCTGACTTATTTCACTTAGCATAATACCCTCTAGGTCCATCTATGTTGTTGTAAATGGCAAAAATCTCATTCTTTTTTATCAGTGGACATTCGAGTTGCTTCCATATTTGGCTATTGTAAATAATACTGCAATAAACATATAGTGCATGCACCTTTTTGATCTCATGAAAAAATAACATTTTAGTACCTAACGTTTCTAAAATATTATCTTTACCAAAGGTCCGTGGTCAAGGGGACTGTGACCAAAGAACAGGAGTGAGCACTCTCCTGTCTACACTCAAAAGACCTTCTTTGTGGGAGAAGGGCAATGACTATGTCTAGTTCTGAGCCAGTGACTCCAGCGTTGGTAGGGAGGGTAGAGCCCTATAGAGCTTTTTCTTACGTGACTATAGAGATGTCATTGCTGGAAAGGAATATTGTCTAGGCCTTAAAAGGTCAGGGTGGGGAACAATTCCTCCCATGCTAAAGATGACCTTGCCACCTAGACTCAAAGTTTCACTGGGACAGGAGAGAGTTTAGTACAGATACTGCCTTTCTCTACCCAACCCCTACATTCTCATATGGAGAGCATGGAAAGGAGTTTTTAATAAATATTAGCTCTTGTAAAGTCATATCTCTCTGTACACTGCTTTTCCAGTCTGTAGCATTCAATATCCACCAAGGACTTCCATTTTACACTCTTTCCAGTTTGCTTATAACCAAGCAAACCAAGTTTACTCTAAAAGTAGTATAAGCTGCTAAAGTTAGAGCCTGACCCTGAACTCTAGTTAGAATATGGGGCCCCTGGGACCTTGTTAAGCCTATCCAGCCCTTCTTCTTGTGATTGAATTCTCTATTTCAGCTCCTATGTGTTTTCTACCACACTGAATCATCTGGAACAAACAGAGCCTGAGGTACACCTTAGCTAGGTACAACTTTTGAATACTGTGCTCTGTGCTACCTAATTGCTATCTAGAACAACATCTACTTGTTGGGCCAGTTTATTCTCTCCTTATCCTCTTTCCTAACAGCCATGCTGATTGAAACTCATCATACTATGCCATGAGCTCATCAGGTGTGTGCACGTCTATGGTATTTGCTGACTGCAGGAACTTAAAAATCTTTCTTAGGGTTAGGGTATGTTTTCTGGCCAGGGTGGGAAGGGTCGAAGGGCAGCCACAGGCTTTTCTCACAGAAGCGTGGGGGAACAGAGGAAAAAAAAGTACACTTTATCAAGCACATAAGTATGTAATGGTTAATGATGGTTGTGGTAAAGAAAAATCTATGAAGAAAATTTAAAGATATTAGGAGACTGTATCACTGAAGAACTGAGCTGAGGTATCTTTAGAGTTGAAGGAATAATAGAAATGAGTCAGTGGATAAACCCAGGAGTTAACTTTTCTACCTTTTTTCATGTTCTTCTGTCATCATTGCTCTTTGTAGAGATGATATACAGGTTATTAAATGTCAAATTCTAAAATTTTGCAAATACATCCCCTCCCCCACCCCGCTGAAGATTTGACTGGTCATGTTTTGTTTGACAGGAAACCTGCCGAGCCAGAACTGAAGATGTACACTATGAGAATCAGAGCGCTTGTTATAACAGAGTTTATTAATTCACTCTCCTTCTTGGCAGTTTTAAAAAAATATTACTTTGATTGTTTTCAGATTATCATAACCTAATGCAAAACATGTCACAATCATTACCTGAGTTTCAACTATATGTATATCATCCATCAACTCATCCATCCCCTGTCTAAAAGTCTTATCACCATAAATTACATTTGAAAACCTAAAGTAGATGTTATTCATCCCTATTATTATTGAACAACAGGGGATGCACATGTTTTTTAAATCAAAATCCTCACTCTATATTCACTAATGCCTTTCAATATCTTATGGGATATTCAATTGGCAAATTAGTAATGAAGTTTTTCTAAGAGAAATGATGCCCTTAAAAAAATAATTTCAACACAAACCATTTTGCAGAGGATAAGCATCTCAATAATGGTCTGATGATCCCTGCACAGCTGGGGGGAGAATCTCTGCCTTTCAATCTATTCATTTTGACTCCTATGTGTGTTTGGAAATACAGCATTATTATTCTACCCACTGAATTTATCAAAATGCAGCTTTACACATTTTTAAGGTTACTTGCAAGTCTTCTCCAAGGTCATTCCCCATCTCTCCTCTTTTCATGTTCTCCCTCTCTGACCAGCAAGGACCATGGTCCTACTGAGGCACAGTTGCATCATCTCTAATGACATTAACTGCTGTCATTGACACCCTCACCAATAAAAGCAACCCCCTACCAAATGCTACTTCAGTACAAAACAGGGAAATAAATACTGCAAGAGACATTTCATCTAGTTAGGAAGTTTAACCTTTAACACTAAGGTTCACGGGAGGCTTGGAATTCTACCAATACACTTAGAGAAATGTTAATATGTGACCTTCAAATTTTGTCACCACTGTTAAATTTGTACATCTTTTTCTTAAGACTGCCTTTGACTACTTCCCCCTGTTTATCACATTGTTTATTATTGATATGAACACCAAAGTATTTCGTCTAATTTTTGATTTAATGCATGTTCTCAAGTGCCAAATGTGCTTTCTGTTTAGAGTTTGTATGTGCCCTGCTCCATCCGTGATGATAATGCCTACCTGATTGACTAAAAGGGCAAAAGTCCATCCTGTCTTTTATGGTAACTAACACTGCTACTCTGATGAGATGGGCTACCTCCATAGGCTCACCATATCCCAAGTAAAACCACTTCACCACCATTAAGTTAAAATAAAAGAGTAGCAGGCAAATACAAAGTGTATAAAAGCTCTAAAATTTTATATGTGGACATTTATATAATTCATTAATTGAATTTTATTTTATGTCCTATGTCTTTTGATGTGGAAAAGGTTTTTCTATTTAATTTATTTGTATGCAATAATCCAGAACCCAGAACATTGAAGTGATTTACCATGCACAGTCCCTAGTATGAAGATTACTGATTTTGTAACAAATGTTCTATCACAAACTGCTTTTATGACAAATTTGAATTGATTTTAAAAGCAATTCCATAGTTATTGTCATGTATTTTACTGCTATCTAGTTAAAAATATCCAAGTAATGAAAAATAATTTCAGAAAGAAATAAAGCAAAATATAGATGAGAAATAAATATTTTAAATAAAAATCATACAAAATCCTACTGCCAAGCCACTATTTCTTAAGTTATAGTCTTGGAGACTGGAATACCATCTGTTGATTTTCTAGTACATTCAGTGGTAATGATAATCATAGTGACCTTTTGTTGATGGCTTACCATACCCAGACTGTGTTGTCAAAGCTGCATGTGTGTGAATGTGTCTTATCTTCATGACAATTACATGGGGCAGATTCAGTAACTACCCAATGGTATAAATGAAGAGACCCATTTACAGAAACGTTAGTATTGAACTTAGTCTCACAGAGTTAGGGAGTATTAAACCAGACTTTTAATCTCTTTACCATACTAGCTTTTATGAATAAATTAGCAAAGTTAAATATCCACAGTTTCTTCTCCCAAATCCAAACTCATGTTTTTAATTAAAATCTATCATAAGTAAATTATTTTATTCTTATATTAAGTATAAGTTTCCCCCCAAAATATAATATATATAATCTGTTTTAACAGACTAAATATATATCTTCCAATAAGTTTGTTTCAGAAAATGTTCATGGATATTATTTTTGCCAAGTTCTTTGATGACAGAGGAGGTCTTTTGACCTTCATATGTGAGTCACCTCTTGGCTAGATGTCGAATGTGAGAAACTTAACTCTTCCTTCCTTTAGGAGCTGGTTGCTCATGATAGAAAAGAGAAATCTGAGTCAAGCCCCAGCACAGAGAGAGGTGATTTTACCAAGTCTTTACACTATCCCTCTTATAAGAAACACAGAATCCTATTACAGAGACACACTAGTTTAAGACCAACTCAGTCAGTGCTGAAGTCAGTCCCAAAGCTTACCCAATGGAACCAGAATGCAAAGGGTTTTAACCAAGATTTCTTCTTTATTCCTGGGGTACTACTTCATGATGGCAAGTGCTGGGTGTCATTGTAGGTAAACCATTTGAAAAAGATTGTTTAAAGCTGTAGGCCACTTCGTTACATTGTTGACAATATATATCTTTAGGATTTTTTTTAACTGCCTTAATATTATTAAAATTAAAACTTGTAGCTGTGCATAAAATTTCTATTGATTGTGTCTCAACACATATTCAAAAGAGCTGTATCTCATCAAACTTACATGAAAGGTCCTGGCCTGGTAAGACTTTTAGACTGAATTATAGGCAATTATTCTTTTGCAAGTTGAAAATAAGTGGAGAGTTGAAAATTTCCTATGGCTTAATCTAATAGGTTAAATGATCCTAAACTAGCTCTGGTGATGATGAAAGATTGATACCAAAGGCACATGTTAAGAGTTTGAACAAAATTGTTTCAGGTTTTAAGATGAAGGAAAAAGTATAATTCTCAACTACATATTTTATAATATGTGAATTTAAATACAGCTGGGAAAGTAAATGAACAAATTAGTTTTTATTATTAGATTGTTACTATTTTTTCAAGTTGGCCTAATTTTTAAAATTTCTTTATTGAGAAAATGTAGGACTGGTTTATATTCAGAGTGATCGCCAATTTTCTTATAATTAGGTATGTATTGTATTTTGTTCTTTGAAGGTACGTGTAGAATTGTGTCATTATCTTTTAGATTCCGTTATTTCATTGGCAGATGTTTAGATATTATGACTTAATTTTACATAGCATGAATCATTTCCATCTACAGGAGCAAGTCTTCTGTCAGTTAAACATATTTGTTCTCCATAATATTTGCAACTGTTTTTTCTTTTCTTTTTTCTTTCTTTTTTGTTTTTGTTCTTCTCTTCAGGAATACCAGTTTTCACAAGATGATAAGATGATTTCCACTGGCATCCCTCATCTCTTTTCTTTCTTTCTTTCTTTCTTTCTTTCTTTCTTTCTTTCTTTCTTTCTTTGTCTTTCTTTCACCTTTCTGTTTTTAAGTCTGTGACTTGAGTATCCATAAGCCTGTGATCCACATCATTTATTTGGTTTTCCACCATTTCGGTTCTGAATGTGAGCACTCAGTGTACTTTTTCACCATCTGTACCATGATTATGCACTCATGTTCATTCTTCTCTCAAGTCAGCCACTGCCTTTGTTGTGAGTCCATTCTTCTATCATCCCATTTTCAGCTTATATTTATTTAGGAACAAAGCAGTTGATATCTGTACATTTCTTTTATTTCCTAATATAATGTTTATTCCTAGCCATTTAACAGCTCTACAATATTCTTATTTTCTTATTTTAATATAAGATTTTTTTTTCTAATCTGTGTAAGGGGAATAGAGAGTTCTAGTGTGGTTCTGGAATGTGCTACAGTGAGTGGCCAATTTTTAAATACTTCTGTTGCCTTTAAATTTCTGTGTGAGGAGGCTTATCTTTCTTGAAGTCCTCTGTTTCTGTTGGACTACATGGGTGAAATGTTTCCTACTAGTGTACTTCCAGGCTTTCTCATAGCTTGCCCTTCACCAGGCTTCAGAGGCTATTAATCAACATGGACATGGAAAAGGTGAAAGAGTATATGGGGAGAAGGAGTTTCCCAACAGGACCCATGTCCCTAGGGTCCACACAGACCATTAGCTCTTGCTTGCCCCATAACTTTCAGTACTAATGTCCACTTATACAGGAATGGTTCTTGTGCCTGCCCCACCATTTTCCTTTTATTTGGTTCCATCACATGACACATGCCAGGAATCAGATGCAGCATTGGTAAATATCTTTCCCCACTCTATCCTTTTTGGTGATCTGGGTAAGGTTCTAGGGGAAGAGTTTGGAGGTTTGCTAGTAATCCTGTTTTTTCAGAACATCCAGATATTTTTATGACTTGAGAAATGGTAGATTGCTTGAGGGATTACAATCCATTTCCCCCCACAAAGCTGGAGATAGCTTGCTACCTATACGTAGTCACACCAAGAAAGGTAAACTTTCTTAAATTTGGTACATCTTACATATAAAAATGTAAAGCTGTCATCTTATATTAAAGGCAAACCCTTCCAGGAAGATTTTATTCTTACCTGCAATTGGCAACTTCATTTTCATACTGCAGAGAGGTATCAGGGTGGTAACTAGAGACCAAGTTTTCCAGATTATAGCATATACCCCTGGAGGACTGGTGGGCTGGCTGGGAGGGTGACATCTGTCACAGAAAGAAGCCCAAACACCTAGGATGGATTCTTGTCTTAGTATCAACTACTGTCCAATCAGAAGCCATTTCTTCCTTGTTCTTTATAAAATGATGGTGTGCATTTTCCTATTTTAGAAACACCTGTTAAATTATTTTCTTAATGCAATTCTCAATTTTGTAATGTAACACAATATGACTGGTGGGATGTTGTTCATGTTTTGGCTCAACATGAAATTTTAGTAGCTGAAAAAAATAAAAATTAGGTGTCAAAGTAGGCTTCTTCCGAGTCCCTTAAAGGCTGACACGAAGGAGATCTGTCAGAATTCTGGGAGTGGGAAAGGTTGGGTATTTTCTAAGCATTTCAGAAGTACAAGCATCCTGAAATTGGCACTCAGTAAACACACAAACAACAGCAGAAGACACTAATAAAACTAATTACTTGTTATGAATCATGTGGCTTGATTTATTTGCACACATACTATGTGTCTAGGCTCTACAGGGATAAGGATGTGGTAGATACTACAGGAATAAAAAGAAAATATAAAGGATGTTTTCTTCCCTCCAAAGCTTATGATACAATTAGTAAAATAAAATATTTATTTGGATTAACTAGTAAATAATGGAGTTCCCTGGAAGGGTACTTGTACATGGTAAACACTAAATAAGTATTTTTTAAATTAGACTTTTGTAAGTGATTCTACATCACCATGCTACATGCAGAAAAACACTATGTGAATATATTATTTCTATTATTATCTTAAATGTCAAGGAAGAGAGTTGTGTAGATTGATATATTCAGAAAAAGACATCATATGAAAATATTATCTGAACAGAGACTTGAAAACAAAGTAAAATAACGATATCAAAGGTAAACTAATGTGTTGGAAAAAATGGAATATGCTATTAAAAGACTAGAATACAAGCTCTTTAACTTACTAGCTGGTGTACTATTATTGATTAATTTAGCTCTCTATGATAACACAGTTTCCTTATCTGTTAAAAGGTGACCATAATAATGCCCAGGTCATTGGATTCTTGTGAACATGCTTTTCATGAAAATGCTTGGAAGACAAAAACAAATCAAGAAGTATTTCCTTAATCTGTGTTGTCAATCCACAAGGGGTGTGTGTGTGTGTGTGTGTGTGTGTGTGTGTGTGTGTAAAAACATAGACACCAAGGAGGAAATAAACAGTCATACTCATATATAAAGAAGTAAAGAGTCACCATTCTGGATTTAGTAGCATGAATATCTCTGAAGAAAGAATTCTGGTCAATGGAAAATGTGAGCAGACATGGAGATGTTATGGGGAGGACAGTTTCATAGAGGAAAGGGGAGTTGACTTTGTGCGTACAGGTAAGATTGATCTCTCTGGATGTGTTCTATCCCATCCTGGAAGTTCTTTCTCACCCACCTAATCCCCATAAGAAATACTCTTACGGTGACCTGTCCTTCTTGAACCTTGTCTTATATCTTCCCACTTCCCCCCTGGCAGGTGTTCTGTAAGACATTTGCTTTTCAGAATGTTGTTAGGACGATCTGCTCCTTCTTACATGTTTCTTGTGTGGGCATCCTTCCCTAAACTTGAATAATAAGCCTTAGTCCATAGTATCTTAGTCCATGGCAGTAGAGGTCAGCTTGGGTGTGTGCTGTGAAGGAATAGGAGATGATGGTTGAACTTGGAGGGTAAATGAGCATATCTTTCTCATGTGTCTGACACACATATAGATCTGCTTTTCTTTGTTTAAACTGAAACCATGCGTGTCATCAAGCATGTAGAGAGTCCTAAAGAGAAAAGAGACAGGGATTATTCTACAGACATAAAAGACCAAAAAACAAAAACCAAAAAAGAATCAGCCCCTGCTGCCCCTGCAGGCCCTAAAGACGAAGGGGAAAGTGGTGGGAGAATTCTCTAAAGCCTTTACTTATTACTTATTCTTGTCTTCCTCTATGCCTTTATAGGAGTTGGCTCAATCCATCTTTTCCATTCCTTCCTGTCAAAAACATTATTTTCATTTCTTCACTTCATTCTCTTCTCTTTGTCCCAGGGCTTTCAATCTTAAATTCATTTAAAACTTAAAAAAAAAAAGTTGAACTACTTGGGTTTTTCAGTATCTCTGGCATTTTAGTCTTGCTTTTGGCATTGCTTTTTCTTGGAATATTTCATAAGAGAGCCAGCATGTGAAGTTATTTGAACCTGACTTGTAATCTGCCATATAAAAATTGAAATGGAGTTACATATGGCAGGATCCAGTGGTAATGGACATATAACCTTAGTCTCATGTGGGTGAAGCGCTCCCTAGGCTTTAGGATGCAGGGAGCATCCTGTCCTCAAACCTGATTAAAGACTAGGTACCAGGGACAGAGACCAGAGGCTGCCATAGAGCTTTCCCAAATTACTCTTTTCTTTTCTCTAAATTTCATGGCACTCCTTTTTTTTTTTTTTTTTTTTTTTTTTTACTTCTCTTAGTACCCTATTGCTATATAGGTGTTCATGGATTTCTGTACTCCTCTGCCACCTACCCCACCCTCAACCCAACCCAGATGGCACCCTCTTTAAAGACGGGGGATTTGACACCCAGATTTGTTACCCTCAGTGCATTTCACACATTGTCTGTCACCCAGTAGGTTCAAACATTCTTTAAATGAATGGATGAGTAACAGTAATTCTAGTACAACCAGGTTAGGAATCAATGAAAGGTGAGGGGAAAATGCTCGAGCAGCAGGGAAATATGTACTGCCTCCTCCCAGAGGATACCTCCTTCTCTTCTACTTGTAACTACAGCATCAGCAGTTTATTTCAGTTCAGGAAACACTTATTATGACAAGCTCTCTGGTAGGTTATGGGGAAACAAAAGAAAGCAAAATATGGTTCTTTCCAGAAGGCAGTTATAATCTTCACAGTGCAACAGAAAAGGATATACACAGAACAAGTGTAGTATAATCCATGCATTGGAGAGACTTCTGAACCATCTTCAGTAACACAGAGAGGCATGGTCCATCTCTGGGTGAATGGTCAGAGAAGGACCCCTAGAACCAGATTTCAAGGATGAGTATAAATTTTTCAGGTCCAAGAATACAAAGATTTATTCTATGATGACCAATAGGAAGTACATGTGTGCCTGTGTATGAGTGTATATACGTCTATATGTGAGCATGTGTGAGTGTGCCTGACTAGGCAGGTACCTGTGTGAGACATATGTTTCCATGCATGTGTACGAGTGTGTGTGTGTGTGTGTGTGAGTGTGTGTACACAAGAGCGTGTGTGCACATATGTTTGTGTGTGTCATTATGGGAGGGGATGGTTGCAGTGATGGGCAGGGGATTGCACTAGAGACTGGGCAGACTGTGGGGTTGGTAAGTTCATTTCTCACCATTAATTCCCACTTCTAGAAATGGTCTAAGGAAGGCCACAGAAGAGGTGATGCTAAACGGGAAATCAGGAAGCACAGGCATTAATTTCAATTCTCTTACATGAAATTAGTGACATCAGAAACCTTTGTATTCCAATGTGTTCAGTGAAGGTGTACAGCTAGACAATGGCAAACTGATGGCTGAAGCCAAGGACTAATGCAGTGTTTCCCTTTGTGGTCAGAGTAGAGACCAACATCTGTGAAAACCTAAAGTGGCATGACCTGGCTGGTGGGAGCATGTGGGCTAGCATGAAAGACTTGGCCAAGCACGGCTCACATTCTGTAATTCTGGCTGTCATGCTACATCTCATGTGGAGATGGCAAAGAAAGTTTGACTAGAAAAGGGTCTACAATTCCTGATATTTGTTGGGGGAGTTTAAAGAGAAAAATTAAAGTATGAAATAAACCCAAAACAGCTTTTATGAAAAGAGAATTGATTAAAATTTCTTCCAAGAGACCAGATCATACTCTGCCTCTCTTATTAATAATATAACTATTATCTTTGATTTGGATAGAGGAAGGAAATCGTTCAACGAAAATTTTAGGAGCCAAAATTTTAGGAGCATTTTAGGAGCCAAATTCTTAGAGAAACATTTGAGGGGTTGCAGATGGGAAAAGAAAAATCATGGGGGGACATGCCAATCATCTTCAAATTCTTTAATGGGCTTCAAAATGAAGGAAGAACATCAGTGTTATCTCAGAATCTGGAAAGCAGAACTGGTACAGGTAATTTTTTGGACAGTCTCTCCTGCTAGACTCTGGGCCCCATTTTTTGCTATGGTCCAAGGATTGGCACAGCACCCATGCAGAGAGGGTGTCACCAATGATATTCAGAGTCAGCAAAATAGATGGTATGGAGAGACCAAGACTTCATTAAACATACAGGAGAAAAAGGCTTTAGACTCAAACAAATCCGATTTTGAGTGTATTTTTCTCGCTTAATAGCTATGGCCTTGAGAACATTGCTGTACCTCCTTGAGGTTCCTCATCCTCAAAATGAGAATGATGCTTATCACTTGTGAGTACAAAGATTAAATGCAATGATATATGTTAGGTTTTACTTATTTTGACAAAAATAGGTACCCGTTGAAAGGGTTGCTGTTATGATCATCTTATTTGAGCTTTCCCCGAACACTTTCATAGAGTAATGAGAAAACTGAGGGTCCTGGGGACTGAGAAATTTGCCTAAAATTGCACAAGTAGTAAATGATGGGGTGGGAATTCATATCCTCACCTGTCTCATAATAGAACCCTGCCTATACAGGACCCCATGCTGACTCTCAGCTAGGGAAATACTTAACGCTGGCAAATACGTCAAAAGACTATGTGTTACTCTCATGGCCAGACAGGACACACATGTTGTTCTTGTCACTCTACTCAATGTAATAGATACTCTAGGATTTGTCTGGCCTGGAATCTGTACCACAAGCTCCTGATTCAACTTTAACTCTCTATTTGTGGAGGTGCAAAACTGGGATTTGGTCATGACTCCTTTTTTTTTTTTTCCTTTTATCCAACTGAATGCAAGGACAGAACATGGAGGCTGACAGGGCTTGATTCAAAGGGAATCTCAAAACTCCTTGGCCACCTAATTCAGAACCACCTTCCCACCCACTCCACATTCTGCCCCCCACCACATACACAGTGTGTCCTCCCAATAGCTTTCTGTAACATGCAAATACTCCCAAAAGGGGAAACTATAAGCTACTGGCCCTGGGTGGTATCTTTCCTCCCTAGCACTGGTTATGAAACTGTGCAGGAAAAACCTTTTTAAGTAGGGAAAATAATAAAGGAAAACAATTTGTAAATGATACTTTTTCTTTCAATTTTATTTGTAAATTTCCGAATTTGGCCAAGTACTTTCTAAGTCACTTGGTGTTTTGACTACAAGAAATCTTATGTCTTTTCCTTCTCACTTCTCTATTCTCCCACCTGCACCTTGTGTCTTTGTTCTCTCTCTCTCTCTCTCTCTCTCTCAGCCTGAAAATTCTGGTTCGCTGTGGTTTAGGGTACACGTCGTGGTCGATCACTGATAACCACATTCCCCGTTCTGAGGTGCAGGAACACTTCCTTAAAGCAGAGAGTGCACGGACTAACAATTATATTTCAAGCTGCATTTAATGTTGAAGTATGAGACAACAAATTGATCTTAGATTTCTTCAGTCAAGCGTGACCTCACCTCTGACTCTGGCAGAAGCCGCCTCTGTGCCAAAGCAGTAGTCACACAGTTGTGAAACAAATAAAAGGGGCAAAAACCCCACAAAGCCTCATCCTCCCTAAAACAAAGCAGAAGAGAAAAACTACCACCAATTTTTTTTCTGCATTAGCAATACCTGCTTCTAGAAAGGCAGACTGGAAAACAGTAACTGAAACATTCTGACAGCCTTCTATGCAAACCACCCGTTCTAGTGTATTCTTCCTCTTAGAAAACATGGAAATTCATAGATATGTTTGTGTTAAAACCTAGGTCTTTTCATTGCAGAATATAGAAATTGAAATATTCAAATATTTGCCCCCAAAGTATCTAGTACGATGACTATTTAACGTCTAGGAATTATATGTAGTTGGTTATTTATTGAATCCCTTTATGATAATAGCTATTGAACAAAGGAAGAAAAATTATCTGGCTCTAAGAAGATCAAGCATTTTACATTTTTTCATTAATTCTCAGATGGTTTTTCTGAGGTAAGCAAGTAGTATTCTTACTTCATTAGAGACAGGGAGAAATAAAAATCCAAAGGGAACCTGACAGGTCCTAGAGATACCCAGTTTGTCATTGCTGGAATGGAGAACCAAATCCAATGGTAATAAAAGAAAAGTATATTTTAAAAAGAAGAAGAACAAGAAGAAGAAGAAAGAAGGGAGAAAAAAGAAGACCTCAAATAGCATTTTCTCTCTGGATGTCAATGACACTTTAAACATAATTCAAAATATATGAAAAAATCAGTGGAAATGATTCTGGGGCAACAAATTAAGATTGTGAAGTTGCATTTCAAATACCTTTGTCGTAAAATAAATATGGCTCCATTGACAAAGTTTATAATGTGAGATGTTTTCTGAGCTCTGAAATGCTATCTCAAATCCAGAATTAGCAATGGAAATGTATACCTTTATATTTTCAGTTTTGATATGAAAATGAGTTAATTTAGAAAGTGGACCTAATAAAAAAAAATCCTTTCTCTCTTCCCCAATGCCAGCGTTTATGACCAATTTTTATTCTTAGTCCAAGAAAGAAAAATCAGACCTTTTGCCAAAGTTTAAGAATTTATGTGAATATCTCAGCCCTTGCAGCCTAGCTTTCCCAAACTGCCTGCTATTCCAAGATTAGCTGCTGTGTGGCGTTAGTCCCCTTCAAATGAACACGTTCTTGCTTCCTCCAGCTCCTACTCATCTGCCTTGTTGCTTGAAAATGGTTCTCTTTGCTGTCACTGTAACAAACGGTTCTAATTGCTGGGTCGACTGTTAAGGGGGGAAATTGCAGCAGTCCGCAGTTGAAGGCTTTCGCTCTGCTTTGGTAATGACACAGAGAGCCAAACTGCTCCTTTCCTGAAGGAATAAAGAAGATAATCTTGAAAAAAATCGTAATAAATAATAAATCATTTTAAAAGCAGCAGAAAACAAACACACTTTCTGAATGGTTATAGTCGAACCTAATTGTAATGCATTTTCCCTCATGAAAGGATGAAAGTTCTTGGATATGTTTCCATATATTCTTGGTGGTGATGATGGTGGTGGTAGTGTTTGTTTTTGTCTGTGAAGTAATACGTGGTAGGCAATAATTTGGAATTGTAAACTTTCCAATTTATTTTCATGGCAATCTGTGAGATGTGTCCCTGGAGGTAGGCAAACAATTGCAGTTTTAGAGCTGAATTGGCCTCTCTCTTTCTCCTTTCTTACATTAGAAAGCATGCGATCTCATTTTGAGTAGGATTACAAAATTCCCAAAATCTAATAAAGTGCCAGAGGAATATTCGATAGTCTAAGATGGTCCATGTGTTAGTGAAGAAACACTCCATGATGGGAGAGGTAAAAACGAGAGCAGTTATTGTCAGATTTTACTGCCATAACAGAATTCAGGTTACAAAAGGCAATCCCTAATTTGGGAATTTAATCAGATAGCAAGCACCAAGGACAGCAGCTGCTGTTACATTAGCTTGGATAAAATTATAGGGACTATCAATTCTTATGCTTCAGGGCATAAGCTGATCACCAGCTGAGGTCAGGAGGAAATTTCCCCAATGGTAAGCTTGCGCAGTTATATCCATTATAAGAGATTTAACAACTACCCCCAAAACATCTGATGTGATTCATTACCAAACAAATACAAACATACAACATGTATGCATACTGATACATAAGCATGTGCACATAGGGACTAGATAAGGGAGGGAAGTGGATACTGGTCTAAATGCCCAAGTCTCATAATGGGCCAAAGGAAACTCACCTTCACATTGTCCACTTTGCTTATAGATGCCTTTTGTCTGAACCTGTTGGTGGTATTTTTTCCCGTGTCTTCTCTCATGAGATGTTCACATTTGCTTATGTGAACTCAATCTTCAGAAATAAGTGATAGTAAATGGGGCTGGTATTCAATTTTTATAGCTGTATAACAAATTACAAATTTGGCAGCTTTAAATAAAACAAATTTATTATTTCACCATTTCAAGGGGTCAGAAATCTTGGTATAGGCTAGCTGGATCCTCCGTTCAGGGTCTCACCAGTTAGAAATCAAGGTGTCAGCTGGGACTCTGCCTCTTACCTGAAGCCTGGGGTCATCTTCTAAGCTCACTAGTGTTGGAAAAATTCACTTTTTTGTGGTGGTATGATTGAGGTCTCTGTTTTCTTGCTAGCTGTCAGATGACTGGGGACTATTCTAGGCTCGTAGAGGACACCCATGGTTCCTCGCCCCATGGAGACCATCTTAGAATTTTACCTAAAACACGGCTCTAGTGAAAATAGGAAAGATCAATATTAATAGTGTAGGGCTACTTAATTTGGCTGACTCTATAAGGATTTTTTTCTTTTTTTTACTATTAGATGGGACTAGTCATTAATCTGTTCTGTTGTATCTATTACCAATTGTCCACTAGGGAAGGACAGATCCTTGGCAAATTTGCAATTACAACTATATAAGTAAAATTTTAGAATGGAAATGAGAGGTCATCTTGTTCAATAATTTTATGTGGCAGATAAAGAAACTGGGACTCAACAAAATTAGCTAGTGTGACTAAATTGGCTCTCTCATTTTAAAGCTGGGATGACAGTATAGTTTTCTAGATTCCTAAATAAATTACACAAAATTTAGCTCCAATTTAATGAGTTACCACTGGGGTCTTTGCCCACTTGGGGGCATTTATTCTAACTCCTATAAATTCCCAGTGCCCCCAGATCTTTGTGCATTTTCACCCAACAAAACTACTTCTTTGGAAAGATAATAAACTCACAGTGAGGTACCAGACTGATTATATTTTTCCTAATTACAATGATAGTATCATTTTCACAGAAATAAATACATTAAACTAAAAAGAGAAATGATACTGTCAAGGTAGAATTTAATGTTAGAATTTGAAGGAGAAAGGTGGAAGTATGTGAGTGTGTGTGTGTGTGTGTGTGTGTGTGTGTGTGCGCGCGCGCTTGAGTGCATGTGTGAATGTGTGCGTGTGCATGCATACATGTAATTTGTCTTGTTCTTAACAGCAAAGAAGATGATTGGGGGCACCTGGGTGGCTCAGTTGGTTAAGCGTTCAACTTCAGCACAGGTCATGATCTCACGGTTCATGAATTCGAGCCCCACATCAGGATCCTCACTAACAGTGCAGAGGCTGCTTGAGATATTCTCTCTCTCTCTCTCTCTCTCTCTCTCTCTCCCCCCCCCCCCCCTCACTTGTGCTCTCTTTCTCAAAAAATAAATAAATAAATAAACTTAAAAAAAAGAAGATGACTATTTGGAGTCAATTGTCTAATAAGAGTGTAACTGAAAATGGGAAAGTAGAGAACTTTTCCTTGCTCATTTAATTGTACAGTGGACTTTTCCATTTTCTCAAAATCTTATATAATCAGCTTTTCTGTAAACTTAACTTATTTCATGGATAACTACCACTTTAGAGGGGATTCATTACAGCTCTATTGCTATGAACAACTGGCAAGGCAGAGACCCTCAAGATGGGAAATGCTCTGGTCAGAGAATCTTGGAGGCTGGAGATAAATGCTGAAATCTATTCTCCTTTTAGGAGAAGTAATAAAATCCAGGGCAGCCCTGCCAGTTTCAACATTGAGACTGACTTTTGCACAATGCTCTCTCTTTGGATGCCTGTAATGAGTGAAATTTTGTGATTATATAAGCATCTGCCAGTGATTGATGACAGAAGCAGGCAATGTCAGAGGTTGTGTTTGTGAAAGCCAACACTGAAGATGGAACTTCTCAAGATGTACTTTTATTACACAGGTGGATGTGGGTGTTTGTGTCTATTTCAACGTGGACCACAATTCACATTTTCATCATTGTATCTGAAATGAATGAGAAGGAGAAGAACATGGTACCTAAAGATCTTTATTAAGAAATGTACCTCTCTGGGAGTGGCTGGGGTGGTTCAGTGGGCTGGGGGTCTGACTGTTGATTTCAGCTCAGGTCATGATCCCAGGATTGTGGGATCATGCCCCACATTGGACTCCACACTGAGAATGGAGCCTGCTTAAGAGTCTCTCTCTCTCTGTCTGTCTGTCTCTCTCTCTCTCTGTCCTTGCCCCAACTTGCACATGCTCTCTCTCTCTAAAATAAAATAAAAAGAAGAAATGTACTTCCCTGGCTTAGGTGGTACTCTTATGAGGCCTGAAAATTCCATCAAGTTAGTGTCTTTTTAAAAAAAAATTTTTTTAATGTTTATTTATTTTTGAGACAGAGAGAGACAGAGCATTAACAGGGGAGGGTTAGAGAGAAGGAGACACAGAATCTGAAACAGGCTTCAGGCTCTGAGCTGTCAGCACAGAGCCCGACGCGGGGCTCGAACTCACGGACCGCGAGATCATGACCTGAGCTGAAGTCGGCTGCTTAACCCACTGAGCCACCCAGGCGCCCCAGTGTCTTTTTTTTTAAGTGTATTTATTTATTTTGAGGGTGGGGGAACATGTGCGTGTGAGCAGTAGAGGGGTAGAGACAGAGGGGAGAGAGGGAAAATCCCAAGCGGGCTCCTTGCTGGCAGTGCAGAGCCCAGTGTAGGACTTGAACTCAGGAACCATGAGATTATGACCTGAGCTAAAATCAAGAGGCAGACACTTAACTGACCGAGCCACACGGGTGCCCCAATTAGTTTCTTAAATACATATTTTGCTCTGCCTAAAATATATCATAGCCTTAAGAAAAGAGTGCATCAAACTTTGTTATGTGTTCAGCATGAATTCATCATCTTCATATTAGACAGGGAAAGGCTGTCATCTTTATTTGAGCTATGAGGAAATATTCTCATATTTCCTAAGGAATGTCAATATTTTCAACAAAATATTATCTTAACCTGAGGATGAACCATTTTCTCATCCAGTATTCACACTGTCCTACACTTTTAAGCAACCATCTTGACTACACTATTATGAAAAATATTTCTTTAGAAATAACATCCTCCTAGTCCTATTGTCTGCTAAGCCAAATCTCACCTGATCTCTCACTAGAGAGTCTAGATTTTGCCCTTTATATGAAATCTTTCCTGGCTATCAAGCTCACAATGATCCTTCTACTCTCTGAACTCACAGAGCCTATTTTGGGGGGTATTTATTTTAACCTGTTACTATGTTTTATTTTTCTTTCTTTCATGTAAGTCCTATTTCCAAATAGGTTGCAAAATTCATTGAAAATAGGAACTTCTTCCTCACAAGTTTTTAGTACCTCCTACAATGCCTAGAATAATATTAAAGAGAATAAAGACTCGTAGAAATGGAAAACAAAATCAAAATAGAAACAAATCATATTGAGTGGCCATTGACCTTTTCATAGTTAGAATAGTGATTATTGTTTTCATTCTTTTTTGTCGTTGTTGTTGTTATTGTTGTTTCTGTTGGACTTGTTAGCTTGCTTGTTTGTTTCTTGCTTTGCTTAGCATACACGCCTAGATTTGCTTAGCATCGGCAACTTGACCTAAATATTATAACATTTCATTAATTACCATACCGTTTTTGATAGAGCACATCACACAACATTTAAAAGCAAAAGCAAACAAAAAATGTGGAGGGACCTAGGGTGGTACATGCCTACTAATTTAACTTGGCTCTGAAAGTGAACTCCTGACTCTTTTCTAAGACTTAATAACTCAGAGTTTGCATATTTTCTCCTACGAGTTTCCTGTAAATCAGCATGTGGTCAACATAATCATATTTTAAAACCAACTGAGGAATTCACAATATAAAGGGATTCTATCGTCAGTTCTCTCTGAAGTGAATAATCATCTCCTAATATTTTGTTATCCTAATTTTCTTCTAGAATTTCACATGCCAGGCTAATTTAGGCAAGGCACACCAGTAAAAAGCAGCCGACTAGAGGTGGTTTCATTTACACTGTTTTCCAGCATGCTAGCAACCAATAGCTTGGCCAGATCTCTAGTCACATACACCTTAAGTTTTAATGGTTACCATAGCAATGAAAAAAGGCATTACAAAATGCACAAGCTGTTAACATGTTGCAGAAGCCAAAAGAAAGAGCTAAGAATAAACTTCTGCAAATTCCTGATCGCACCACATTTAAGGAAAACTGCTGTTAAACCAACATCATGTCCCAGTCAAATAGCTCATTAATCTGAAGCCGAGGCTACGAATCCCTCCCTTGGAGCTCTCCATCAGCTGGGACTGGGCCATCTCCCTGTGAGAATATACGTGAGTATGTCAGAATGAGCAGGGGTGTGTGTGGAGCTGGCAGGGACATAGAGACAGAGAAAGAGAATAAACAGGCTGCAAATTGAGTCTCAGCTCCTTCATCAACAAGAAAGAAAACCTTCATGTTTTCTAACAGAGATGACAGACAAGAGAATTTAAATGAATCTAATTTAGACAAATCTCAATTTTATTCAGTGAGTAAATCATTATAAACATAGATCAGATGAGTGTTCTATTTGCTTTGGGTTTTTCAGCCAGAACCCAGATATTTGGGCTGCAAAGAAATAAAATATGCACACCCATATAGTCCCCTGCCAGGAAGGAAGTGCTGCTCACTGGGTGGAAAGTATCTTCTCAATGATGTAGTTTCCAGAATAAAGAAAGAAGAAAAAGAGGGCCCTTGGTTTGGGAATATGACACCACTAAAGAAGATAAGGATAAGGTGCAAGATTTCTTATTTAAACGGGCATCTGTTCTAGAGTAAATCGACAACTGGACAAAGAGATGGAACTCTTGTTTCCTGACAAAGCAGACAGGCAATGAGGGAGTTAATGAGAGAGATGAAGCATCAAATATGATACAGAAATGCAAGCCTGATTCATATGGTTTAAATGCATGTTTTTTCCAGATTTGTGGTTTCCAAGGAGGGAGGTCACTCAGGGTGGAGGGCAGATTGCCGTTGTGAATTAACCGGGAGAATGTTGTGGGCACCACCCTGGGGAGACACTTCCTCATATCCATTTCTCTTGAGGCAGAACTCTAATTGTTTTCCCTGTGCTGCTCTGCTCATACTCTGAAGTGTCCCTATGTTGTACTGTCTGCTGCCCCTGCTCAGTTCTCTGCTTTCTGAAGTCTGGTCCCTTTTTCCATCTCATCTCCACCTGGGAGACCATTCTTCCTCCAGTAAGGCCTGTCTCCATGCCATGTTCCACATCTCATCTCCCCCTTGCCTTCCAATTCCTAGTACATACTTGATAGTGTCCACTTTTGGCTCTGTACTTGATTATAAACTATTGTCCCTTATTTCCACTCTTAGACTTTATAGGTCCAACTAAATTCATGATTTAACTATCAGCCCTTCTTCAACAACAATGATGTCTCATATATTTCTGCCTAGTACTGTAGCCACTGAGCAAGGTCAATGCCCTAAAACATCTTCTTTCTTCTTTTTCTTGGTTTTAATTTTACTCCCTCAGTTAAGTTTTAGAGTCATTTAGGACTGGGATTTTATCCTATTTTTTGCAATGTTCACTATACCTAAAGCATTTTGCCGCTTCTACTAAGTACCCAATAAATGCTCAATGAATTGACTTGTATTTTAATTCCCAAAGGCAATGTTCTCTAGTATCACAGTACGTCTTGAAATTGTAGTTTAAGACATGTTGTTAACTCAGAGACTCAAGTTATAGACATACAGTAAATCTAGGTGAAACAGAAACCATAGTAATATTATATAATTTTTGCCAACAATTCATAGAACTGTAGAGCTAGAAGGGACACAGGAAGTCAACTACTCCAAACCCACTTCTCTTTTAAAGCAAAGATCATAACGCACAGGAAGATGCCCTAAGGTCATATATGTAGTTAACGAGTTAAGAAAAGAAGTTGAGTCCCTTGAGTCTCCCATGTGGATTTTCCCCCCAATGCCCTACTGCTTGCATTCATGTTGTATTGTTATTCATGGGTTGTTATATAGAGATTTGATATTACATTCAATATATGTACAGCACTCTGTATTTACTCCCCAGGATATATTTCCTTATCTGTTTTAAACTTTCCTGGTCAGGAAGCAGAAGGACACTTGTACCTGACATATCTCTCCAGCTGATAATATAGCCAAAGCCAACTTACTCTCATATGATACGTGTTTATTGATTAGTCAAAATTTGCCTCAAAACAAACACTATATTAGGTCTGTGGGATACTAAGTGAAGTTATTCTCCATCTCTGCCCTTGAGAAACTTTGTGGTCCAGTAGAGGAGAGGACCAATGAGAAATGTTAATGAAGGACCTAGACTTCTGAAAAGATCATGGAAAAAGATGTCTTCTGGGCCAAGTACCACATACTGGAAGATAGCAGATAGAGACTGAAAGTAAAACATTCTTCAGAGTAGACTCAGCATGTACAAAGAGCCAGGGATTAAAACGAACAGTTTGAAAACTTGGAATTAATTTTGGTTTAGTTCATATACTAAGCTGAGAGAAAAGGTGGAGTAGACAGGCAGAAAACAGACCATGGGAAGGCTTTTGGTCAATGTCATGGTATTTCAACCTGAAAATTATTCAGTATGTAAATTGAGCGGTGACATAATTATATTTATTCTAAGAAATACTTTTGATGCCAATGCAGAAGAAAGTAGTGGTTAAAGGAAAATTCAGAGAGCTTTAACAGATATGAATACTTTATTGAATGGCAAACTGTTCACAAATGGGGAGACTTCAAACTAAAAGTAGTTGGAAGCTCTACCCAGCAGTTACAGCTCCCTTTATGAGGTGTGGGTGAGGGAGTATATTGTTTATGCTGATTGGTTACTCATATTCCTTTTCCCTGGATAAACTTACTTGTTTCTAGCTGATTGGCTGGGAAGCTAAAAGTCACACTGACATGAAGAATGCTTAAGTTTTGTTTAGGGTCAGGGTCAGCATTTGGAAAAATCATGACAGTTTTAAATTCTTGTTACATGACTATGATGGTTTGGCTTAGGGGTGTATTCAAACCATGGCCTCCTTTTTGGCTAACTTTTAACAGTAGGTATGGGCTCAGCAGACAAAAAGGAAAATTTGCCACCTATTACAGTAAACCAAATGAGATATTATGAATCTGAATCAATGTAGAAGCAATAGAAATGGAGACAAGGGGATAAAAATCAAAGTAAGATTTTTATCAAAAAGAAGGAGCCGAAGGAAAATTTCAAGTTGACACACAGGTTTCTGGGGTGTGTCCCTGTGAATGGTGATACATTTCCTGAGAGAGGAACACAGAAACAGAAGTAAGCTTGACGATGGATGTCATTAGTTCATTTTGGACTTGTGGGTTTTGATGTGCCCATGAGAGGCTTCCAAAAAGAGATTAGACACCAGAACTTGGAACTCAGGGGAAAGGGTAAGGCTGGAAATACAGACATCTGTGCCATCCATATGGAGATGATGAAGCACTGAATCACCATGGCACTGGATCTGCCCCTAAGACTTAGCAGAGACAAATTCCTGGAGAAAGCAGAGTAGGTTTTAGTGTAGTCCCATCACATAATAATGTGCTTCCTCCCTTTTGACCCTAGCCTCTTACTTAGGCTCCTTGTCTCCCACCCACTTGCTTTTTCCTGTATATCTTTTTTCTGAACTAAGGTTATTAGAAACTTCATATATAACTCAGCTCTCTATCCATCTCCCCCATAGGACTCTAAAAGATTGAAAAGTCTTCCAGAAACAGGAATAAAGCTCTAATGATATAATTTCATGAAATTAGTTCCTTTGCTGGTTAATGTAGGCAATAATAGCTGCTATTTATAGGAACCTAGGATGACATTTGGACAGGGGTATGCCCATCATAATCATACAGCAAACGTAGATCTCAATGCAGTATGCCTAAGACAAATAGCTGATGTTTCTACAGCACTTACTATATACTGTAAACTTTTCTAAGAACTGTAAATAGCCATTTCATCCTCATAATAGACCTTAGCTACTGTAATTTTCCAACTTACAGATGAGGACACTGACTTACAGAATAGTGGAGTGACTTGGAGAAAGTCTGCAGGTGTAGGAGCTACAACTCAATGCTAGAGAGTCTAACTCCAGATTCTTTGCTCTGATTGTTTATAAAATGAATTAATACATAAACATGCATTAAAGTAATGTTATATAGCAAAGACAAGATAGAGAGGCTAACTCAACATTTCTTGGCTTGCAAATCATGTAACTATTGTACTTCTGGTTCATGAATTAAAGAAATTTTTAGCATTAGTGGTGACCAGGAGAAGGAGTTTTTATTCAAATAACTAAATTAAAATAACTTGGAAATATAAGGTGCTAACTAAAGTAAGAAAGTAAGGAGTGAGGAAAACATCACTCCAAAATTAATACCAAAGGGCAACATAGAAGAAAGAGCCTGAGCTTGGAGCTCGACCAGCTGAGCTTTGGTTTCTTTTCCTTCTTATTCTTCTTTCTTTTGTTCCCCAAGTATCAGTGAGATAACCTAGGGTAAATTATCTTAGATCTTGCAGACTTGATTTCTTCATCCGTAAAATGGGAACAGTATCACCTAATTCACAGAGTGGTTAGGTGGAGATTTATCTAAAAACTCTGGCTCATAGCTTATAAAAAGTAAATTTGCTATAAATACCTGATATTACTATTATCCATATTAACTCAAAAAAATGAGAGACAAATATAATTTGTCAGATTATAATCTCATATTCATGCATATTTTATTGTATCATCAAAACATCCCTGGGAAAAACATAGAGTAGGCATATTATTTGACAAATGAGGCATTTGAGGTTCAGAGAGATTAAATTAACATCTCAAAGTCCGAAGCCTAGGAGTTTGCAAAGTATTACTACCTAGGTCTTTATAATATGATTCAAAACAATTATTTCGCCTACCTTATGCTAAACCACAACACTGCCCTTAAACCTAAGTCATTTGACAGTCACCCTCAGGGTTCCTGGCAAGTGAGGAGAGACCACAAGAGTCAAGTTTCTGGGATATCTGTGCCAGAACCCACAACTCTTTGTCCTCCTACTTCCCATGTGTTATGTTTACAAGTCTCCTCCATGAAATAGCATGATTTATTCTTACTTAGAAGGCAAAGTACAGCAAATGGATTTGCCTTGGAGGTCTCCTACATCAGGTACTGACTCATCCTACCCCTGATTAGTTGTGAAATCTGATAAGATTACAACCCGAAGAGGTATGGTCAGTACCCAAGTTGGCAACTGGGCCTGATTCCTTTGTCTACTAGATGCAACCACCCAGGATATCCTTGTAGCCCACCAGTGGCCCAGCCCATACCATATTTCCCAGGTCCATGCCTCCGCTTCAAGGGGAAGCTTCCAATAAAAAGGTTTAACCACTCTGCTCCTTTTCCTCAGGCAGAAGCAGTGAGTGCTCTCAAGCTGCTTTCAGCCTCCCAAATAAATGAAATGTTTGACATGAAAGCATATGTTTTTTGGCAACTTTGTTTAATCCACATTTTAAAGGGAAAATTGAAACTCCACAAGGTGCGAAAGAGATTAGTGGAACGTTTCAGTATCTGGTGGAAAGCAGACCGTGTTCCCTCCTCCTTCTGTTCCCTTTTCCTCTTCCTTCATGTGCAGATATTTGCTTTATAAAAGCTGCCATAGAAATGAATCTTTTAATTAAGAATCTGAGCCACCTAACTGCAGAACAGAGAGAAATAGCAAATGACACAGGATGTAGGAGCCATCTGTAAGACAGATATGGCACATGTCTTCTTAAGAAAGATCACCACTCTCTGAAGTCACATGCAGGTCACAGAATCAAGGGTTCTAGGATTAGGCAAATGTGATTTCTATAGAGGTTACATTTCTTACCACAAGATAAAGAAGTGACTCCCCCAGGAAGAAAGTTACTTTGCCAGGATTTGCTTATCATATTAGAGAATGCAAAGTTATATAGGCAATTGCTTTCAGGAACCACTTTGCCAGAAGCTCTGACTGGACTGGTTTTAAAAACTTACAAATTTGGGCTCCAATTCAGCTGAAAAATCCATGCAGATGTCCCTTGTACAAGACAGGTTTGGAAGGGCATAAGGCTACAAACAGGGGTACCAGTAATGTGAGGAGAAAAGTAGAGGTTGGAGGGAAAGTCATCCATTTCTGTATACACCTCAGGTGCATTGGTCCTATATGTACTATGACCTTACTACCCCAACAATGACCTTGCCTGATGGTGGGGACTGGGGGCTGGGGTGGCAGAAAGCTAATACTGGAGACCCATAGTCTTATTTTCCTAGTAAATCACTGAACTGAGACACAAACCGGAGAATGAGTCTACTACCTATAGCTAAAACTCCATTGGTTCTGAAAATAGAGTATTGTGTTTAGAATAAATCATAAAACTGTTATTACATTTGAACTTCTTTACAATTAAGCAATAATTTGAGAAGCATCAAGATGATTTGGAAGCCAACATGAGAACATGGATCTGGAGCTAGATTTTGTAGATTCAAATCTGAGACTCCTCTCAACCACCACCCCTCCAAGATAGACACACACTTACTATGTGACCTTGAGCAAGTTATGAAACCCGTGTTTTCATTTTTTTAAATGGGTATAATAATTAAGAAATCTTCTACATACTAATATTGTGAAGGTTAAAAGAATTAGCACAGGTAAAGCAGTCAGAATATACATCACATAAATTAAATGCATAGTATATCTTTGCTAATTCTGTTATTGTTTAAAAGCTTCAAATTGGGTTTTCTCACATTTTTTTATTGTGGCAAAATATACATAATGTAAAACTCACCATCTTAATGACTTTTAAGTATGCAATTCAGTGACATTAAGTACCCTCACAGTGTTGAGTAAACATCAACATTATACCTTTCTAGAACTTTTTCAACATCCTGAAGAGAAATGTTATACCCGTTAAAGAATAACTCCCAATTTCCCTTCCTCACTAAACATTTGGTAATCTCTATATCAGTTTGTGTCTATGCATCTGCCTATTCTAGCTAACTTATATAATTTCAGTTATATATGTGTCCTTTTATGTCTGGCTTACTTTATGTGGCACAATGGTTTCAGTAGTCACTCGTGTTGTAGCATGTATCAGAATTTCATTTCTTTATATAGCTGAATACTATTTCATTATATGTATATACCACATTTTGTTTCCCTATTCATCTGTTAATGGACACTTAGATATTCTACCTTTTGGCCTTTGTGAAAAATATCTTGTGAAAAATTAGTGTACAAGTACCAGTTTTGACACCTTTTTTTTCAGTTGTTTTGGATGTGTACCTAGGAGTGGAATTACTGGATCGTATTATAATTCTTTGTTTAACTTTTTGAGGAAGAAACTATTTTCTCCAGCAAGTATACCATTTACATTTCTACCAGCAATGCATGAGGGTTTTAATTTATCCATATCCTTGATTACCCTTGTTATTTTTCACTTTATAATAATCATTTTAATATGTGAGAAATGGTATTTTGTAGTTTTGATTTGCATTTCCCTGATGACTAAAAATATTGAGCACCATTTCAGGTGCTTACTGGACAGTTGCATATCTTCTTTGAATACATGCCTATTCAAGTTCTTGGCTCATTTTTAAACTGGTTTCTTTTGTTGTTGTTGAGCTGTATATTCTTTATATATTCTGACATTAATGTCCTATCAGGTATATTATTTACAAATATTTTCTCCCATTTAGTGGGCTGTCTATTTACTTTTTTGATAGTATCCTTTTTTGATGCACAAAAAAACACATTAATTTTGTTGAAGTTCAATTATCTCTTTTTCTGTTGTCTGTGCCGTTGGTTTCCTATCCAGTAAATCATTGCCAAACCTAATGCCATGAAATGTTTCCCATCTGTTTTCTTCTAAGAGTTTTAGGTCTTATATTTAGGTCTTGAGACATTATAAGTTATTTTTCTATATGGTTTTAGGTAAGGGTCCAATCATTCTTTTGCTTTGGATATCCAGTTACTCCAGCATCAGTGAAAAGACTGTCCCTTTTTGATTGAATAGTTTTGGTACCTTTGCCAAAAATCAATTGAGCATATATCCAAGTTTACTTCTGAGTCTTCTATTCCACTAATCTATATATCTGTCTTTATGTCACTACAACACTCTTTTGTTTACTATAGTTTTGTAGTAAGTTTTGAATTCAGAAGGTGTAATTTCTCCCATTTTATTCTTCCTTTTCAAGATTATTTTGACTAATTGGAATCCCTTGAGATTCCATGTGAATTTTAGGGTCAGTTTTTCTATCTACAAATCCAGCAATAGCAAGTCTTCCTTGAAAAGGATTTCCTTGGGGCGCCTGGGTGGCTCAGTCAGTTAAGCGTCCGACTTCATCCTGGGCCATGATCTCGTGGTCTGTGAGTTCGAGCCCCGCGTTGGGCTCTGTGCTGACAGCTCAGAGCCTGGAGCCTGCTTCTGATTCTGTGTCTCCCTCTCCTACTCATGCTTCTGCCCCTCCCCTACTCATGCTCTGTCTCTCTCTGTCTCAGAAATAAATAAACATTAAAAAAAAATAAAAAAAGAAAAGGATTTCCTTTTCAAGCTGCCATCTCTCTAGTTCTCTCTCCTGCCTTCCTCTTCCACCTGGGATTACATTGGACCTACTCTCATAATCCAGAAAAATCTCTCTATCTCAAAGTAAACTTATTAGCAACCTCAGTTCCATCTGAAATTGTGATCCCACCCCCACCCCTTTGTCAGTAGCCTGATTTCAGGTTCAGGAGATTAGGACATGGACATCTTTGGGGACCATTTTTGTGCCTATCACAAACATTAAACATATATAAAGATATGTCTTTACATTTTAGAGCTAGAAATATCCTTGACCAAATTCCTTTATTTATGCAGAAACTAAAGATGAGAGAAAGGAAGTCACTTTCCCAAGCCTGTCTCCCTAGAGGACCCCATTAAATATTATCCCCAGAAACTACTAAACAGGTAGGTCCCTTCTCATTTTCCAGCCTCTTTAACAACAGCAGAATCTCATCTTTTATATTCAATGATCAACTGCAGCTATGGTTTTTAAAAATTTCTATCATTTGCATACACATAACCATCATATTGTCTAATGCCTGATATTCCCACTGATAATTTTTTAAATACTGAGGGAAAAGCCCCAGAAAGTAAGTCAAAAGTAAGTCAAATTCTGAGGTATTCTACAAGGAATCTTATAAGGATCCTAAAATACATGGCTGTCAGATGTGGTTGTCTGCTTATCAATTCTCTGTAGAAATGGGTAACTGTCTACTAATAAGGACATCCCAGTCCTATTGGTCTCCCACTTGAGCAGAGGATTCCCAAAGCATTTTAATCTTGCCCACTCATAATAACAAGAACATATTCCTTCCTTTCCTCTTGAAGGCTCTTTCTTGTTTGCTCTGTTTTGACTCTAGTATTCAGGAAAAAGTATATTGATTCTGACAAATGACAGTAATTACAAATCATACATAAAAATAGACACTTTGTTTTAACTCACTTTTCTTGCATTGCAGATAGTCTGGAGCACTCAAAATATATTGAATGGAAGTTTAAGACTAAAAAAATGATAACTGAATTATTTTCTTCTTAAGATGAATGTGATCGAAGGGCTGTGAGTGTGTCCTTTATTTTAAAATATGATGAGACCATTTTCAACCCCAGAGTAGAGTGAACAATCTAGAAAATACAAATCACTTTGAAACTTAAAGTTTGTGAACAACATGGATCTCCTTTACCAGGAATGTAAAATTGGGAAATGTGCAGAAACCACATTGATGGTATCACATTAGTCAACCAATGTGATGTATTTGTTCAGTAGTTTGGAGACAGTGACTGTTACTACGTGCTTGAGGTTTTTTTTGAAACCCCAAATGATAGAACATTAAAGTTGAAAAGGAATTTAGAGTGTATTAAATACAATTCTCATATTTTATAATTGAAGAAATTGAAGCTCCTCAAATTTAGGTGACTTACATAATATTTTGAATTTAGTATGTGTTGAAGCATGGATGTTTGTTAGATTGAGACTGGAATGCTTTTTACCATATACCTACACAAAGCTAGTGTGTGCTCACACATTTGGTTCAAAGCACATTTGATGATCTTCTACGAATTCCCATCCTATGCTAAGTTCTGTGCTAAAAGGAAGACCATGCTCTTGTCCTTAATGAATTTGGAATCTAACCCAAGAAGCAAAACAAACGTAAAGTATAGATAATAAAAGGCACTTGATAGAAACATGAGGTGGTTTTCTCAGTTTAGAACTTTTTACTTACCAAGAATATTTCATTATTCTCACAATTAAACCTAGTCTTTACAATTGTCTCCAAAATTATCTTTCCAATGTCTCCAGAATTATCATTCCAAAATTTGTATGTGACAAAGTTTTATTAAGTTGGTAGTTGTACATGCTCTCCATCACCTATTGGGCCCTGCTTAGTATGTCATGCCAATTCTTCCACTTTGCTTGCTACTTCCTAGCATTCTTCCCATGTGCTTCTCCTTGGCCATCTCATACCGTTCGTTATTCCCTACCTGGGTCACATCATTGCATTTTTTTCCTTTTTGTCCATGTTAATTACAGAGATAGATCTTCAGACTAACAGATTATTTGAGTTGGAGAAATCTTTAAGTGTCTTGTTTTCAGGTTTTGAATCTGGAAAATGGTGTTTAATTATATGTTTTTTAATCGTTCTTCACACACAAACATTCCAAGACCCTGAGATGAAGACTGGCACTAAATAAGGATGCAGCACATAGGACATTTTTAGCCATTGATATAGTTGGAGAAGACTTCATATAGGAGATAAATATAGAGAATGAAGGAGTTAATTAGGAGATGCATCATATAACTACTTCAGTTTTCAAAAATGATTTTAAGATGGTCAAGGAAAGGTCTTCACATATTCCAGAAGATTAAAATGCAATGACACCACACTTTAGTCTTCCCCCTTGAACTTTCAAAACCTGCCAGTGATTGCCTTATTACATCTCCATTATGACATTTGCCAACATGCCAATAATGACCCAATATTTTGTCCAGCGAACCACAAAAGCTGCAAGGTAGATAAGGTACCAGAAATGTGATCAGAAAGTCCTTTACTGGGCTCACAATTCCCATAGTCTCCTTTATTGTGGGATTTCCAAAAAAATTTCCAATCCCTTGCTCCTGGCCAACCTGCTTCTTTAAGATAGCCTTTCAAGTGCTTCTCTTTCCTTTTTTTCTTGCCAGAAGATATAGCAGTGTTCTCCAAAGACCAGAAGCACTTCAACTTGGAAAAACTGCTTGATTCCAGGAATGCTGAAGGAAATTCCTCAGCCTAATTAATTCTTTTACCTGTGACACAGCCTTAGCATCTTTCCAATTTATACCTAAGCTTTGTACCCCACTGTTTTAAGAATGTAGAGATATCCACACTTCAGCTTTTTATAAAGCAATGTCCAACTCCAGTTCATCTTTATGAATAAAACTCTGCCCATAATTCCACTGAGTCCTGCAGTATACTGTAATCAGTTTATTCAACCTACCATACAAAAATCTACTTAGTTATACATGAGTACATTTTATCAATTATTGATTTATGAATGCGGAAGGTATGTTCCAGTCAGCATTTATGCACTAGGGTTTTATCATCTCCAAAGCAGTAACAATCTACTCTAGTGACACACTCTCTACTATTTAAAATTCCACACCTTCCATCTGATTACCCCATTAACCATTATGTTGTAGAGATTTTAAGGTAATTAAATGTCTCCCAACAGTCCTAGGCCTTTGTCCATAGACTCTTACTCTTGTCTGTAGTGGTGAACTCAGTGAGAAGCAATTGTCAAAATTCTGGACTGTGATGAGAGCACATGGCAACTGCCTTAACAAGCACAACCCCATAGGCAAGGGAATTGCGATCACAATTAGAGGGGATGTCTGAACTTTGGCTCTGGACACTCCCCACTGACCTAAAATTCTTCATGTAACCTACTTCTCTTCAACTTTTGTGATACATTTTCTTTCTCGGCAGTTTCATGAATTTCCATGGATTCAATTTCATTGAAAGTTAATGACTCTTAAATGTCTCTATATATTCTACAGACGCACAAAACTCACCCAGCTAAAGCCATACTCTCTATCTTCCCTTTCTATACCTACCCCTTTAGGTTCATCATGTACCAGATATTAAAAATCAAAGGATCATATTTCTGAAATTGCTCTCAGCCAAGCACTTGTTGTTGTTGTTGTTGTTGTTGTTGTTGTTGTTGTTGTTGTTGTTTGCTTGGACTCTGGTCAACTTGTGGTGATGAAGAAACATGAATCTGGAGTCAATGACCTGATACTCCTTTGGTTAATTCACTTAAGTCCCTGGGCTCCCAGCTTCTTTGTGTATAAAACAGAGAAAGTGAATATCTACCTTACAGCATTGCTTCAGGAATTTAAGGTGTTCACACATTTAGCAGGCTTTGAATGTAGTGTTGCACATAGCAAGCACTCAATAAAAATCACCTGTTGTGGTCACTCTCTGAAATGTCTCCTAGACTGCTTAATGTCAGTTTCTCTTGTGCAACCAATCAAGTCTTCTCACCAGAGTAAGGATGGTATTGCTAAAACAAAGATGTGTTCAGCAACCTCCTCCCCACAAACCACATACCTACTGTGTATTTCTTAGCTGTGGTTGATATTCTCAGTGTTTTATCCAAAGTGTTTTATCCATCTTGGCTTTGATACTCCACCCCCTATTCTCAGAACATACCTTGTTCCTCCACCCTTCTGCACTTTGTTCATGCTAGAGCTTATGTTGGAAATGCTCACAGGACCCCTTTATTTGCCTCTCAAAACCTATCTTGTCTTTCAAGACCAAGCAGAAGCATCATTTTCCTGAATCATGCCCTGACCCTCCTCTCAGTCAGAATTAATTTTTATCACATGTAAACTTCCACAGCACTTTTAGCTTACATTATTATAGCACGTAACCACAGTAGGAATTGCAATGTAGTTATTTGTTGACAATTCTGCCCTGCCCCCACCCCCTGCCATTGTGACTTCCAGATCAGAATGCTAGAAATGGCATCCTACCCAAATGGGGTCACTCACTCACCATGCTTAGCAGAGGACATTATTTTCCTGTTTATGGAATTGTATATGTTTTAGTTTCCATCCTAATTTGCTATGCAACTAATTGCAAAATGTATCACAGTGTATTTTTGACAACTTATGGAGCAATAAATTTAAATAATAGAAATGTTTCTAAGAGGGTAAGAGAAAGAACATTTGCTATAAGGTAAGAAAGGGTGGCAGAAATGGGCAGTGATACCACTGAAGACGTGTGGTGTGTTTTCAACTTTTTCCTAATTTCTACCTTTGAACTTAATTCTAAAATAAGATAGTTTGTTACATGTATAAAGCACTTTTGGATCTTAAAATAACCTTGTGAGGTAGGCATGGCCAATACTATTCCCATTTGGCAAGGTGGAGAAACTAGGTTTCTAAGAGGTCAAGAATCACATATAGAATGACCAAGCTAGAAATTGATAGAGATTAGACAGAACCAAGATTGCCCCATAATTCAGGTGCCAGACAGATTGGTTGGTGCCCCATGGGCCCAAATACACACACAGAAGATGGAAATGGAGACTCAGAATAAAGGCTATTCCTCCTCTCCTTTCTTTTTAAGTTGATTTTTATGGGCATCTAAAGGAGAACACTTAGGTTATTTTGAGCTGTGTGTTCACAAAGCATTAGAACAGCATATCAAAAGGTGAAAGATCAATCAGCAAGCCTACCTTTATTATTTGCCAAATTATTTTGACTGCATCGACAGCTTACATGGAACAGAAGGGATTTTTTCTAACAAATTATACTTATCTTTCAAAACCCAACTTAAGTTCTATCTCAGCTATGAAAATTCTTCTGACTGCTGAGGCCAGCATTGGCATTTCTCTCTTCTGAAATTGTAAGTGATATATCACAGTGATAGTATCACAGTGAATAAAATAGAATTTGCATGGATCCCTTATTTTCTAATAGTAAAGTTATGTTACTTTTGTTTAATACCTTAAAGTAAGAACACCATTACATAAATTATATTGTTTACTTAATACAGCAATCACTGGGTATTGTATAATAAAGAATTTATCTGGCCCTTTACCCAGGTCCTCCAGAAGAAACTTTCTTGGAATTTTGTAAGTGATAGAGGTTTCTTTGTTATTCATGTTGTGACCCTGAGGCCACATCTGAGTTTATGTTAATAAAGTAACATATGATGGGCCTCTACATAGTTTCTGGATGGAAGCCAGCCACACTGGAGAAAACAACCATGTTACTAGAGTGTTGGGGCTTTAAGCCATGTGATATCAACCCAACCTCTCAACCACCAAAGAGGTGCATGGCCTATAATTAAATCAGTCACATCTTTGTAGGAAACACCAGTAAAAACTCTGGACATTAAAACTCACGCTAAGGCGTGGGTGAGCTTCCTGGTTGTGGATACTTTGATTGATGCATTGTGAGGATGATATACCCTGATTCCATGGAAGGGGACATGGAAGCTCCATATTCAGGATGGTGCTAGATCTCACCCTGTGGGTCTCTTCTTTTGGTTGGTCCTGATTTTTATCATTAATAATAAAACTGTTATCCTAAGTAAGAGGGTTTTGCTGAATTCTATGAGTTGTATTAGTGAATTATCAAACCTAAAGCGACAGTGGAAGCCACCAAGTTTGTAGTAAGTTAGTTGGTCAGGGTTTGGGTGGCCTGGAAACCCCAGAACTTGTGATCATTGTCTGAAGTGAAGACAGACTTCAGCATCTATGTCCTTAACTTGTGAGGTCTGCACTGACTCTAGATAGTGTCAGGATTGCATCGCAGTATTACAGTGCGATGATGAACTATGGAAAAAATCAAATTAAGCTTTCTTTTACAGATGCAGTAACTGAAAACAAAAGAGTTTAGGTAATGTGCCCAAAACCAAACAGCAAGTTGGAGTGAATTAGTGCTAGACTTAATTGCATTGCTTTTATTACTCTTATCTACATTGTGCTCTCTGTCAATAATGTATGCTAGTTTTACAGAAGTTAAGACTAAGGCTATACAATCTGTCCCTTTGTTTGCATCTAACACAGTGACCAGTCTATGTTTGGACAAATGCAATAATAATCAATACAAATATTCTTATTGATTAAGTTCATGAACTTCTTAGTTAAATATTTCTGTATACCTAATCCTTACCATGACTGGGTTTACGTTTAGGTTGAAAGGAATATTTTAAGTTGGAAGTGGCACGGTGGAGGCGGGGGGTGGGGGGGTGGGGTGGGGGTGAGGAGAGAGGAAATAGGTGTAAGTAATTGGCAAATGTGGGAGCAGTCGATTCCTGATTTGTAGCCAAAATAGATTTTCTGGTGGGCTAAAAGACTTTTTAAAATACTTTGTGAGGTTGTCTTTTTGTACGACTAATCTTGTTTGTATTCAGGGATGTTGAGACTATATTTGGCCTGTTTCCTGAGAATGGTGTGCAGGGTCAATAATGTGGTGCTGTTTGCCCTGAAAAACAAGCATTTACCCCTACCTTTGAGCATATGTATCTCCATTTGGGGCATACATTGTGGGATCCATCCTCATTGGTTAAATGACCCTGAAATGAGATCACCTACCTGTTCTCCAAAGAGAATTGAACTGTCTTCAGGTAGAATTGATATTGGTCCCAGTAGCCACTTGGATTTGATTAGAACAGATCAGGTAGAAATGAGAGGGGTCGTCATCCTATAAACAAGGACTGTCTCCTTGAGATGTCTGATCCTCTACTGAATCTATTCCTATGATGCTCTGATAAGAATGTCATTTGAATTCACACAACCATTTTGCCCTTGGAGATGGAAAGAACGCCCCTGAGAAATTAGCTTCCAAAGAAAACTGTCTCAAGCAATTTCTCTTTTTTCCTTTTTCTATAGATGTCCTCAGATGCATATTTTCCTCTATTAATCTAAACTTGTACAAATTAGCAGTATGATGATGTACAAGCTTAACAATAGAATAATTTTTTTTACTTCAATCATGTGTTTTCCCTTTCATGGCCTAGTTGCCAAGGACCCATAATCTACAATCCCGGCATTTCTTTTTAATTCTGTGAGCCAAAATCCATCATTTCTGAATATTTTCAAGACAGGGAATCTGAAAGATTTATTCTGATCATTAATCAGTCCCCTCCAATTAAGTTCAATTATACCCTATAATCATTGCTATAATTATTGATTGATTAATCTTTCAACTATTAATTAAAAGTCTTAATTAAACTTTTTCTGATGTTATTTAAGCTAAAATATAATGATTATGCAATTTCCCTAGTATATGCAACATGCCCTACTAGCCTTATGATAAAGTCGTAGTCTACTAGCTATGAATCACTGACTAGTGGAATCTAAAATGAGTGAAATACTCTCCTTCATTCCCCCTTCCGACACACGCATGCATGTGTGTGGACATACTCAGGTTCATGGGTAAAAAGTTGAGAAGAGTGAGCTATATAGAATAGTTAAATATAATAAGAATCCTAGCACCATAGATGGAGGTAGACTTTTTCACAAACCTAATAGGCTGGAATCAAGACACAGTTTAAAAAAAATAAATTTGATGGGGCGCCTGGGTGGCTCAGTCGGTTCAGCGTCCGACTTCGGCTCAGGTCATGATCTCATGGTTCGTGAGTTCAAGCCCCGTGTCAGGCTCTGACAGCTCAGAGCCTGGAGCCTGTTTCAGATTCTGTGTCTCCCTCTCTCTCTGACCCTCCCCTGTTCATGCTCTGTCTCTCCCTGTCTCAAAAATAAATAAACGTTAAAAAAAATTAAAAAAAAAAATTTGCAAGATATTCATTTTTCTTATGTACCACCCAACTGCCCAAACTTACTCATGTGTGTTTGCAGGAGAGAGGCAGATTTCAGCTGTGTGAAGCTGTTGGTATGGCCTTTGTAGGGAACTCGGTTTATGTGTTTGACAGGAAGTAGGGAAGAAGAGTAATGTGTACTCTCAGTAGAAATCCTATCCCAAAGACTTTGAATTCTTATCATTTTTAATCCTCTCAAAACCCCCAAGGGAATAATTTATGTCCATTTTATAGATGAGGAAATATAATTGGAGAAGGAATCAATATTTGAACCCATACCTATCAAACTTCTAATTTGTCATAATATTCTTGATGTTCTTGTGAGATGTACTGGGATAAACAAACAATCAGTCAATCAAACAAACAAACAAACACAAATACTTGTTTAACAGAAGAGGATATTTTTGGAATCACATACATGGGGTTCAAATAGAAGCTCTATTGATAGGTTGCGACGTAGGCCAAGTACATAAAGCTTTGGAGTCTAGGGTTCCTGATCAATAAATTGGGAATAAAATATAACTTGCAGGATTTTGTTTTCAGGATTAATAACAATGGCTGGCATGAGAGGGTCTTCATCAATGGCAGATATAACTTGCTACTTGATACATTCTTTTTCTAAAGTTACTAGATCTTTTTTTTAGTCCTTCCTCACTACTGACCACTGTCTGACCTCAAGGAACCTATTTCCCATTCACATACTCCACCCTCCATCTCCGTCTGTTGTGTTTCATAGAATGTTAGTAGTTGCAGCAATCTTAGGAATTCCATTGACCAGAGCCCCATGCCATGATGAGGACACTGAGGCCTGGAGAGGGTTAAGGCGTTGCCTGTGGTTGCACTACTAATTACTGACAGAATCAGGTCTCTAGACTCCCAGTTCAGAGAGCTCTTTCCACTACTCCACATTGTCCCTCAAGCTAACATTTGCCCTACATTTTTTACAGGGTTGTCATGAGGATCAAATAATATTAAATATGGGAAAGTGCTTTAAAAAGTGCAAAATTATGCACAAGAGCAAAGCATTACTATTAATGGGCTTCTTACTTGGCTTCTTTGGGTAGAAATGGAATGTTATTTAAAGTGGCTTTAAAGGTGTTCTTAACTGTGAAATGCTATGAAGTTGTGTTATTATGTCTTGCAATGAGAGTACCAGGACTTGAAGAGGAGTCAGTGGGGCACATTTCACTTCTGTTAGTGAAATTCTATCATGGGTAGGATGGTTTTCTGACATGATTCAATTGCAGATAGCTTATCTGGGGGGTGATCCCAGGAAACTCCATTAAGGGAATGGAGAGGTAAGACAGGAAAGGTGAAGAATCCAATAACTGGTATATTATTAAGCCACTTACCACTTTGGGCAGCTGGGGCTCCACCCTCCCCTGCCCACCCCCACTCCCCCTGCCCCCTCCCCCCTTCCCAGAAACATTGGAAACACTGGAAGTCAGCTTAAGGAGTGTGGGTCAGAGGTACCATACCCGAGCTGATAGGGTATTTATCCACAATTCTCATCAGCCCTTGCTTAAGGGTATCCCACACGAGGCAGTAAGTCACCTGTACCTTGCTCATAGTACTGAATGGGTATTCATGGGTAAAGAATACCCTGAGGCAAGTAGATGCCAGTGCTTATGGTTCAAATCTGGTGAGCTTGCTTGAAAATCTGGTGAGCTTGTTGAGGCGCTATGAGCCTTCAGGACGAGCAACCTCTGTTTTTGTGACCTCTTAGAAGAAACCAAGCTCTCTGCTTTCAAGAAGTCAGAAAAACTTGTGCTTACATATATTGTCCTTATTTAGGTCAAATCAAAGAAGGACTATATTAATGGGGATTACTTGGGACATGAGAATAGTGCAAAAGATGTTTGTTGATGGCAGGGAAGCCTGGGCTCACCGAGACTGCCTCTGTTGTTTACTGTACCTTATAATCTATGTTTTCTGAACAAATACTGTGTCTCCAAAGACAAGTCAGTTGATAGGGCTCAAACATAAGCTGGAAAATGAGATATTGTTGCATTGCCACCAGCAAACTTTCAAGTTTCCTTTTCTCTGGATACCCTCCTAATATCCCCAGCTGTCAGAAATACCTTACCAGAACTGCCAACTTGGGTTAGTATCCTTCTGTTGTGCCCCTAATTATTTCTTTTACACCTTTCCATTTCTTAGCCTTTGGCTTTCATTTGGCTCTTAGACAAAATAACAATATGAGAAATTTATACATCCAAAGATGTGAATGCTAGGTAAGAATTTATAGTATTTTTCTTGCCAAAAGTTCATGTATTTTTACAGTCGATTCCTAGAGCTCTGAAAAAAATGTGCTCAAAAACATTAATGCTAAATGGTGACCTTCAGGCACTATGTAGAGAATCAGCTACTCTATGCCTAAAACTCTGTTGAGGAGCCATTGAATAATGTAGCCTGGAAACCTTTTTTCAAGGTAGCCAATTAAGAAAACCACAGACACCACAGAGAATCAAGTCATTCTCTTCACCTGGAATTCCATTCCTTGATTGCAGAGCTGATCCCTGAAGAATCAGTTCAACATCTCTTCCTAAAGTTGGCCTGATAATACCATCTCTTATTCATATTCATTTTTTGTTAAACATCTATAGCACACATCACACGTTTTTCATTTTTTGCTAGTACCACATGAGTGACACTCTTACCCCCACAACCAGATTGTAAGTCACTTGAGGGCAAGAATGTATTTTGTTTATTCTAAACTACTGTCAAGCCCTCATAATTAGCTAAACCAGGGCTATAGGTGAGTATTCACACACGTTCACTCTTCTGCTCTAACCATTAGGTTTGTGAGGTGGCTATTAGGCTAATTAGGCTGACTGAGAGATCAGGTTCAAGGAGATGAGAAGATTCACTTCAATATTCCTGTACTCTTTTCATGATGCCCAGTGTGCTTCATATGCAAGGTGTGGAGCAGAGAATGGAACTTTATATTTTCTTTCACAAAAGGTCACATGCCATGCTCTCTCCATTTCACAGGTATCATGTGACTTCCTATAGAATATAGCAAGTGTGTGCACTGGAGTTAGAAGATCCAAGCCTAAGACATTGCCCTGCCACTTCCCAGCTCTATGCAAGTCTGACCGTCCATTTCACTGCCTGTGCAGTGAGCAGATGCTTGCTCTACCCTTCTCATAAAGTTTTATAGACTCAAATAAAATAATGAATGTGGAAGCACTTACCATAGTTAAGCACTTATCACAGTTATTATGACCATGAACTTTGGAGTCAGACATGGGGTTAAATACCTGCCCATCACTACCATTTGTGCAAAGTTGAGCAAATTACTCATCTTCTCTGTCTCAGTTTTTTTTTTCCTTTGAAATAAGAATAATCTTTCGTCCAGAGTTGTTTTGATGATTAAATAGGTTCATACTTGAAAATGGCCTATGACATGTTAAGTATTGATAAATGTTAGTTATTTGGCTATTGTGCTATTGTTGTTGTCATTATTATGCATTTCTAAGCAAATATATGCCATTATTATAGAGATAATATTAATGTAATGGAAAAATATTGGGCTTTAGAGACCCATGAATTGGCTTCTTATCCTGGTCTTATTTTGGCAAGTTATTTCATATAACACCAGTGCAATTCAGCTTCCTCAACTATAAAAAAATGACATGCACCTCACAAGGTCTCTGTGAGTGTTAAATAAGATGATGTATATAAGCATATAGGGAAATATCTGGTAATTCATTGACGTCCAAAAATTGGATTCTTTCCTTCCCATACTTTAGTTATAGGGGTTGATTTTGAATGCCTTGAAGGTTTTAGGGTAGTGTTATTGACGTTTCTCTTTGAAGTTTTATAATTTTTAGTATGTTTCTCAAGCATGTAAATATGTATAACATAACAGATACCAAAAATCATAAAACACACTTAGTTGTTAGATACAGAACTATTAAAATTATCCTGGAAAGATGTCCCATTTTTCTAAAAGTAGAGGGGAAGCGGGGCGCCTGGGTGGCTCAGTCGGTTAAGCGGCCGACTTCGGCTCAGGTCATGATCTCGCGGTCCGTGAGTTCGAGCCCCGCGTCAGGCTCTGTGCTGACAGCTCAGAGCCTGGAGCCTGTTTCAGATTCTGTGTCTCCCTCTCTCTGACCCTCCCCCGTTCATGCTTTGTCTCTCTCTGTCTCAAAAATAAATAAACATCAAAAAAAAAATTTAAAAGTAGAGGGGAAGGACAGGGGATGGGGAGAATATCATCAACAGTCAATTTCTTTTATGGCAGATGTATTGGGTGCATCTTGATATACGGCTCCTCCCTGGCAGGTGCCACTTCTGTGGAAATGCTGCAAAGCTCACTACATCTTTGGGACAATATATGAAGTGCCAGCTAATGGACAAAATATGGTCTACCTTATAAACTCACTTGTGTCAGACACTTATGTTGCTTCTAAGAGTGGCAGAAATCAATAATGAGCAGAAAATTATAATCATCAAATAAACAGGTAAAACCTACAAGATCCAAGACTTTAGTGAATCTCTGTTGAGCAACAGTGTCTATAAAGGAGGAGAGTTGAAGCTTTTCAGCTGCTCAGCTGGAAACTGAAGGAAGACTTCAGGATCAGGAATTGTCATTCATTTCTAAGTTCAGGAAAGTATTGAGGATTACCACTAAAAGAAGTCACCTTGGCATTTTCTCAATAATGCTAAGACTTGATTTTTGTTTGTTTGTTTGTTTACTGTGCTTGCCATTTATTCCTAGAGCTCTATCTTACCTCATATGTATACAGAATGCCCCAGAAACCAAGTGCTGCACCCAGGTAGTTTTGTAAGATAATTGAAGCCTGTAGATAACCTCCTTTACCCCATTGCCCAGCCATGTTGGCTGGAAATTTCTAAGCAGTTTCTTAAGCTTGCCTGACTTATAAGCAAAGAAAATGGAAGAGAAAATCAACATAATTCATTATTGTTCTGTGCAATAGTACAGTTTCCTGTCCAGTGCTCTTGATAGCTGTCAGTTGCCACATTTGAAGTCACATTCTTTAATACCATCCCCTTCACTTCTGTCCACCCACATTTCTAACAGACACACACTCTATTTGCTTCGTGGGTTCTTAAGTTGAATAGAAAAATTGATTATATATTTTTTCTTTAATGAAAGTCATGGATTTCATGTATGAACTTCTTGACAATTATTTTGTGAACTTCGAGTCTCACCTTAAGAGCTGTTCTCTAGAAGGTCATAGTTGTGTGACTTCTCACTTTGGCATAAGTGTTTTTATGCTTCATGTGGGTCTCTACTGGAAAACCTCAAATCTATACCTACAGGATAAATGCACTGCAGACAGTGGGACTTATTGGTCCACAGGAAGATGACATAAAATATGGTAGATCCACAACCTGGAGATACATCATTAAATCAGTGTGTTGTTAGTTCTTCACAAATTTCAGCAATTGATTTCATGTCTTTATACATCATAACAACTTCCATCATGTGTCCAATTTTAGTAACTCACTAACTTCCTTGATTGGTACTCACTTTGGGGTTAAGCCATAACTTTGAACCCCTAAGTGCCATCAATATTTTCCTGAAGACTGGGTGCATGGCTGGGTTCTAGACTCTCTTTTCCACTATTGGACCTCTTTGGCCCCAATGATGATGCATCTATGTAAATATCTACTTACTAACACTCACTAAACTTTCCAAATTATTTTCTCTATCTTGGTGCTGAGATACTTGCCCATTGGTTGCATTATGTCTCTCTAATGTTCACGCCTAATTATTTGAGTTTCCTTTTATTAGCTCTCGCTGATAGCTTTCTTATTTCCTGGGTTTCTATCCTGGCAGGTGTTTCTAGTCATTTTCCAGCCTAAGTTGTCACCAACTTATTACTAAAAGCATTCTCTAGCACTGCTCCTTTCTTCCTTCCTTCTTCTAGTACTACTTCCATCAATTCAATAATATATTTTAATAGGTAGAATATTAATAGATCAACAATCTTTTTCTGATTTGACATATTCAAATGTCATTGGCAAAACCCTGCTGCATGAAGCCTGTAACATGGTAGTTTAAATACTTAGAGCTCTTACTGTGCTCTCTTGCCATGTCTCAGCATTCCTATCTCCATAATAAGAGACAGATACTTCACCTCACGACCCAGCCTACCCCCGACATGTACAGTAAAGCATATGTTTGTAATCCAAGCTTTTGTTGCTGCAAAAGATTACTTCCCATATAAAGAACAAGTTGGTGGAAACTTCATGAACAATCGAGAAGAAAGTAGGTAAATACCACACAATGGCCTCAAGCAGACATCCAAGTCCAGTAAAAGGGGACTTGTTTTAATTGTAATCTTTTCACACACAAAAACAACAACAACAACATTTTTTTCCCTTCAAAACTTTTGAGATAAATATCCTCTACAGCTCTAAGTTTTACCTTTAGATAATATTTATACTTAGCTCATAAGTCACCTCTGTTGACAGCTTTTTTTTTCTCCCCATCTCCCTTTTGTCCCATAGAGGAAATGGGCAATGAATCCCCCTGGGTGGTTTCTCTGGGGCTAAATAATGGCTCTACTGAGAGAGATCTACTCTGGCCCAGGAGAAGACTTCCCCTCTCTCTCCAACATAAATAAGGCCAAGATTTTCCTCTACAGGGGCTGATAGACCTTACAGTCTGGCCAAATGGCCTTTTGATGTCATAACACTAGGGAAAGATTCTAGGAAAAGTGATGGAGGGAAAATCTTAAATGTTCTCTGCTTCATTCACTTGAATTCAACTCATTAACAACCACCAATCACTTACCACCAACACCTACTGGAAATTTAACACACATTAGCATGCTTATAAAAGATTGGTCTTTCTTATCATGCATGGACTTATATACATTGATTCATTTAATAAATGTTAGGTACCTACTGTATACTCTTCTATGCACAGTAAATATAAAGACGTATAAGACAGTTTCTGTACCTGATGAATTCTATGAGTGACTTTTTAAATTAAGATAATTACTTTGATAAACTAAGTTTTAGAAAAAGTTCATAATTAATAAGATTCTCATCTCACTGATATCTACATTTAAAATGTAGACTGCAATGAAAAAAAATGCTTATCTTGAAAGACTATGAAATTATCACATTTCCAGGAAACAAGTGCTGTACAATGTAGGGCCTGTATTTTACGCATTTCAGATAGCATCATGTTGACAACCAATTGCAGAGCCAGCTTTATATGTTTTGTAAGTGGTTAGGTAGTGTTTTCTTTCACAATACATTCAAAGCTTTTAGTTACAGGTATATCAAAATTGATCAATGCACTGCATTAGGTATTAACGTCATTATAGGTATGGCACAACGACTCCCAGTGGACTGAGTGAAGAACGATGATGAGCAACTTTGTGCCAAGCACTGTGCTAAGTTCTTAATGTCAGTTATTTTATTTGTTTTATAACATCACTAATATGTTCTTTTTATCCTCACATTTTACAACTAAGAAAACTGAACATTGGAGGCATTTGCAACAATGATGGATGCACTTGCTAAATATTGCCAAAGCTATTAAATGGAAAACCTAGTATTTGAATCCATATGTACCTGACTCTGCAGACTGACTACTAACTTTGTTTACCTCAGTACAATTAAAACTCGGTGGGGAGACAGGTCATGTACCAAGAAAAATGGTAGCCAATAATAAAAAAGCCAATTATGATAAATGTGTCATGATTGATTTGGATAGACAATTATGTGGTATGAGGTTTATCAATCGTGCTTAATTTTGTTGTTTCTTTTCTCTTGTATTCCTACAACATTCCCTAAAATAGCATGAACTGGTAAATATTGTTAGCTCAGTTAATTATTTAGTATTGTAAATTTTAAGCAAAATATTGGAGCAGAGCTGAATTTTTTCTTTAGTGGATGTGATGTCTGATAGGAAGTGGGTTGAGATAGTCCTGATTCTTAGTAGAAATAGATACTTTCTTTCTACCACCTTCCAACATTCCTGACAGACAACAAATGGCTTCTAGAGTTTATGAACAACAGAATCATCTTATTTGACAGGTATGATTCTAACCTTTGACTCTTCTCAAAGATCAAACTCACTTTTATAACGGAAGGCATGTCATAGCTTTGAATATACCTTTATATAGGCAGCAGGGTTAAGTACCAGGTGACTATATTGTTTATATGTGTTTCACCGCAGTTTTGAAAAGAAGAATCAAAGGTCTAATTACTTTACAGACACATTCTAAAGGTTTGGGGAGCTATTTACAGCATGGTCATAAAGTGAGGTGATAGCTCAATTTTAAGATCTACAGTAATGGGCAGAACATACCCTTTAATTAGAAGCCTCTCTCATTCCAAACTCATCTCTCCCACTTTCTTTCTCATTTTTAAGACTCCAACTATGTGCAAGATTTCCACATCTAAACTTCCATTGAATTTACCTGTCAATTTTGTAAAATGACTAGGTTTGTGTTTTGAAAACAAAATAGGCTATTTCTAAAAATATTGTTATTCAAAAATAACTTGTTTGAAACTATTGAGAAAGATAGTGTAGTTTCTAGTCCCTGGCTTGTACTATTAAATCATGAAGATGATAGGTCAATTTTGAATGATTCTTTAAAATCTGTGACACCTGGCTAGACATATGGAACTCACCTATACAGACCAGTGAAATTAGGCATAAATAGTGAACACTTGAGTCATTGCGATGGGTAAGTAGGCTTTTATATAGGGGTGTTTCCACCAGCCTTCATATCAAATACATCAGTGGCTTCTTTCTTTGCGTATATATGAAATAGACCCTGTCCTGACATGGATTAAAAAAAATGCCTTGCCTTTCCCATCTCCTGCACATCAGCACACACGGTAGGCTACCTTTTCCCCAAAGTTCAGAGAGGGTTTTCTCCCGCCCTGCATCTCTACCTGCCACACAGGCCTCTCACAGCTCACAGAGAGACACAGCCTGAAATGCACTGCCGGGCTTTGAATGCTCTCTGAATAGCTCTTGTCAGTCAGGAGCCTGCATTTCATGTTTCAGATTTTTCCCAGGGGGCTTTGATGTTAATCCATTTCACACTTCTAACACATCTGTTCTTCTTCAGGCTTTCTTATCTTTTCTGAGCATTCAAATATATGTGTGTGTGGGGGGGAAACTTTTGGCTGTCATTGTGCAGTTTCTGAAATGAGACTTTAATGATGAAGCACATTCCACCTCCCCTCATTGATACTCAGTTCTAACCACACAAGATGCTGTATGTGAGTCATATTTCTCTACCATTTACTACCACCCCCATTAAGATCAGATGGCCTGGATGCTGGAAATAATTTAAAAAGCCACTTAGGTATTTAGGAAAGATGTGCAAATCTTGTTTGTGTTTTTGCCATGTGCCTAGTCAAGGCAAGGTACTGAAGAAATGTAAGGGGCCTGCAAGAGCAGTGCTGCTATTAAGCAGCATGAAGTTCCCCTGGTCAATGAAGATAACAAGTAAAACATTAAATAATCATATAATAACATTAAAAAATAGTTCAGTATGGCAATACAGTTGATTGCACAATGCAACATATGAATGATTGGTAACAATGACATGACCATTGATTATTACACAACAACAGAGGAAGAAAAAGTGACTCTAGGCTATCGTAAGCTGAGAAGGCTTTGGTGGGAAGGAGGTGTGGCCAGAAGGTAGAGTGGGAATTATATATAAGCTGGATAACTAAAGTTATCTAGCATGGATAGAATATATCTTTTTTGTTGGCAGGCATATTGCAATTGCTAAGATAAGTGATTTGGCCTAGTTTTAGCCCTCAGCAGGCTTGTGATTTCTAAGAGCAATAAAGGGAAAAGAAAAATAAGAATTTTGAAATAATAATATGCATGATAGTCTATATATTCCTAGAATGAACGACTATAAAAATTAATACCAAGGTACTTATTCTTTTTTTAATACACTCTTTCAATCCTATTCTTTTGTGAAAAAGTAACTACTCCTATCCTGATAAAATAAGAACAGCTCTGCAAAATGCTACAAAGTGCCATATTAGATCTATTACATGAATTTAAATGGAGGCTATTGTCAATGTTATCTGTCTTTCTTCTCCTTTCACTGAATGAAACATGGACAAATTTAATCTATAAACTGCTTTGCAGAACACTCTACAGTTACTACAGAATTTCATCATTAAGCATACATGTTACAATTAGCAACGTGCCTTATAGGACTTCTTGTCTGGGATTAAAAGTAACTAAAGAAAAGTAAAATATTGTTTAGTGTTCACAGGAATTTAGAATCAGAAGCTGAACAGCAATTTTTTTTTCATGTTGTTCAAGTCCAGACCTTGACCAATGTGGAGAGATTGCAGACAGACATATTTTGATATAACTTGAGAAAATTCTAACTATAGCTCTCCAACAGTAGAAATGCATTACAGGAGAGAATGACCATCCATCCAGCATATTTTAGTAAGAATTCTGACATGGGTGAAATCTTGTTTCTAAAACAAGTTTTCGGTCTTCTTCAATGCTTACAGTGCTTCCAGTAATTCAGAAATTCTATGATACAGCCATATCATTTTATGCAAGATGAGATGTAAAAATGAATGTCCTAACATGCAGTGACAGTTGAGTGTCATAGGGGCCAGTGGCTATGTGGGATGTGTGGTGGTAGGTTATCTTCCATAACCCTTCATGTATCATGCTTACACAGGTGGATGATGGATAGATGGATAGTAGATTTATAGATAGATGCAAATAACACACATCATAAGTATATATATATATTTCCCTTCTTCTAAATATATACTAACTTAATATTTTTCCCACTGGAAGTGATAAGGAAAATGTTGAATGCCAAGCTGCAGGTAGTATGTTGTGTAAGTCAGCTAATAAGGAGGGACTAGAAGGTCTGGGAACTGATCCTGCATATTTATTACTCTCTTTTTCCTTCATTAACACTCAGCCTCAATTCAAACTGTCTTTATTATTTCCCTCATAATAAATGACTTAAAAGAAACAAAATGGATAAATTTTGATGATTATGTCAAACATCTGGCTGCAGCAGCAGCAGCAACAACAACAACAACAACAACAACAACAACAAACTAAGTGCATCTGACATAATAAGATTCTGGCTTACAAAATGTCAAATCTCCATAGGCCTAATGTTATATGCCATAAATTTACAACTTTAGCTTTAAAGCACAAGTACTCCTCATTTGCTCTTTTGGTTGTGATACTGAAACGTTAAGGTGTTCTTTTTGTGATATCACTTTTTCACAAAGTTTAAGAATTCAACCCTTAGAGTATTTGCTATAACTCATGATGGTAACTCATGATCTCTGAGCCAGTGAGGCTGCTGTGTAAGTCAGCTAATTCCAGCCTAACCTCTGACAGCTAATTGGTAAACAAAACAATGAGAAGATTTAAAATATTAAATTAAATCTTGAATTACCTTCAACCCATTAGCACATTGTATTGTAGAGCAGTGATTTCAGTAAATGAGAATTCTAGGTAGAATGAAACACAAAAGACCAAAAAAAAAAAAAAAAAACAAAAAACCTAATCATACAGATTATCCAACACAGGCACTTAAATTACCACTCCTGTTTTATAGTTATTATCATACCTCTATAATCCATGTCCCTTTACAAGGCTATTCAAGCTATAACACATGACAGGCAGTGCATTGCTCTGCTATTTATAAGGTGCCTTGGGTCATGTTATATGGCATAAGACTAAAGGCAGAATGACTTAAACCACCCAAGAAGTGCAATAATCCCTAACAAATGCACAGCCTGGAGTGTCTTATTGCTGTTATGAAATGAAATGCATACATTAAACTAAGAAAAATTGTCAGACCCAGAGCATTTATTGGGAATAATAAACATGTCTGTCTATCCATTGATGCATTTTTCCAGCCTATAGGAATCAGAAGTGATTGTCCCAGCCCCAAAGATTATCTCTTGTTTCTGAGATGCAAACTGCATCAATCTTGTTAGTTTCAAACTTCCCCTACCATTACAAAAAGGACCCATTATACCAACACCTTTTAAGCTGGTGGCTTTCTTTCCCTAACATTCTCGTGTTTCCACTAGGTTTGATTTTAGTAATGACCCATGTAGGCTGGAGGAAAACATCAGGTCCAACAGATAATGAAATGCAATTTAAGAATACAATGAAAATAGACTTGAAAAAGATGTACTTCCATTGCTTGTTTGTATTACGGTAAACTGAGAGCAATGATGAATGGAAATGTGTCCAACTCAAAGGAGGCATTGGGTGGATAGCACCAGCAGTTAGGAGAGCTGGCTTTATTTAATATTTTCATTAATGATCTGGAAGATGGAGGGAGCCACACACTAATGAAACCATGAAGCAACTAAATTGCACTCGATCTTAGCCAAAAGGCCAAGAAGCGATGAAGCAACTAAATTGGAAGTTGTTGCAAGTGCTGGTGAAGACAGAAAAATAATACAAGTCCAATTAGAGAGGTTAGAAATGTAAGCAAAAATATAACCAACTTAAATTCAGTTTGATACTGTATAAACATATTCATCAGGGAAAAATAACATCCGACTCCTATCTTTACTAAAGAAAAAAGCTGTTAAAAACATACCCAAATTCAGGTATTCCCCATGTCGAATTTCATAAGTAGCATCAAACACCTAGTTTTACTGACTGTTCTGTTTCTTTTTGGGCATCTTAATGTTATAACCCAAGAGACTACAACTGCACTTCTTGTAACTGGTGATTTATTTGGAGCCTTTATAAAATCTTCAGTGACAAATCTTATCCTGATGGTTAAGTCTGAATGACAAGGCTTTATAAATATTATAGAGAAAAACAAACACTCATTCCTGGACATCAATATGTACATAAAAAGAAAGAGAGTGTAAGAATTACACAATACACAGAGAGCTTCAGAAAACTCCAAGATAAAAATGCATATGTGCAAACTGAAAAAAAATTTGTTCACATGAGTCCACATTGCAAATAAAACACATTTTTTCTTTTATATATTTATTGTGTATGTGGTGTATGTATACAAAGGAATCACTTCAGGGGTCATATGAAAAGCAAGGCCCCTCAAGCTATGTTTAATATTGTATGCGATACATACACATACACATATGCATACCACCCCAACACAATAAGAAAAGTTTGAGGGGACTGTTCAGAAGCAGTATTTTGTGTGCAGTGAGGAACACCTTCCTCCTTAATGTAGAACAAAACTATTCTTACCCCACATAGGACACAGTATGAATGCCCACACATAGAAATGTGTTTTACAATCACCAGAGGGTAAAAGACCCATTCTGAAACATTCTTTTGAATGTCAAGAGAGCTTAAGATACCACTGACTAAGAACACAACCTGGAACAATTGATGGCTTACAAAAGAGAAACATGGAAGTTTGGTTTGCTAACCCTGGGAGCCCCTAATACAAATTCCTTATATATGAAGACAAGTAGTCCCTGAGTGCACAGAACTGAAGCTTAAACTCTGGAGCTCCTGGATTCCTGTGTAGCTCCCTTTATAAGGAGCTCATTTGCATCCCTTTAGTGAGATCTCATTCAGCCCTGGGAATACTGCAGACTATTAGGACGATAGAAGCAGGACTATGGAGCCAGGCTAGAATCTGGTGACCTCAGAATTGTCTACCAATCAGCCTGACACCTTGTGATTTCAGAATTCTGTGTCACTCAAATATTGACCTTAGTCACTCAGCTCTTTGAAATATTTTGCAGATAATGCAACTGGAAACTTTGAGTCAATATTATACAAGCCATAAACGTAATGCCCAGATGTCTGGGTTTAGATCCTGGCTCTGCCCCTGTATGATCTCAGGCCAGTTACTTAAACTGTGTGCCTCAGTGTCCTTATCTGAAAGATGGTGACTGTAAGTTACCCATTCTTAGAGTCATTGGGACTTCTATATGGCTTTATAGAGTGCACATCTCCACACAGCTTGTGAACAATAAAGACCTGACCTAAGGTTGTAGTGCATTTTCTAGAGTTTATGTTTTTCAAAATCACCACTACTTTAGGAAACTGTTTCTATATTAGCTGTTTTCATCCTACAAAATATTAATCTCATCACTAAATTGGGATTTGACAATACTGTAGTCTTTCCTGGAATATGGTTTTGGAAAAGTGTAAGAGAGGGAGAGAGGAGGAATTTATATTAAAGCAATACAAACAACTTCAAATTAAATCGTGTATATATTTATTTGTAAAATGTTATTTGCCTACCCCATCACCAGGAACTTACTCCTCTATATTCTCCTTCACAGCCTCCCATTTACACTTTTACTGTAATATCTAAGAAGCAAAATTGTAGATTTCTTCCTCCCTCCCTCCCTCTCTTTTTCTTTATTTTCCAGAAAAGTTTTCATTGTTTAGTATTTTAAGTTGTTTCAACGTTTATTTACTTTTGAGAGAGAGAGAGAGAGAGAGAGAGAGAGGGCACGAGTGGGGGAGGGAAGGAGAGAGAGGGAGACATAGAATCCAAAGCAGGCTCCAGGCTCTGAGCTGTCAGCACAGAGCCTGACACGGGGCTCAAACTCATGAGCCATGAGACCATGACCTGAGCTAAAATTGGATGCTTAACTGACTGAGCCACCCAAGTGCCCCTCATTGCTTAGGGTTATAGAGACATACATGTCCTTCCGTCTTTGTCTAGACCTAAGGTCTCATCAAAATGTTTTCTTTCAAAAAACAGTTTGTTTCATAAAAATATCCTTGTGATATCCAGTAAACTAAAATATTTTCCTTTATGTTCCGTAAGTGTGATTATAAACTCTTCCAGGCAAAGACAGGACCATTATTTCACTTTGCTTTCCAAGTGACGAAAGTGTGAAGGATATGATATCAATAAGAAAATAGAAGCCGAAAAAGTCCAGCAACTTTCCCAGGGTCACACAAGGTTGTGACAAACCCAGATCGAGCATGCAGTGTATTTCTTTTATTCAAACCTATTTCCCTGACACGTTTGGTCCTTGAAAATCAGATGTAGCCTACACACACACACAACTGATCTACTCATTTAAATCAAATCAGCTAGAAGTTCTACTAATCAATTGTCTCCAGTAAAGTAAACAAGCCAAATCAGCATCCAAACATATTAATTGATTGAATCCGTGGATTCACTGAACAGGCTTGGCAGTTTCATCTAAAGGGTCAGATGAGGAGAGTATGTGTTAATGGTTATTTACTGAAGAACACTCTTATTCACCACCCCATGGAATTATATATTTCTTTAAATCCGCTTCAGGCTCAGAAACAAATTGTTGGACGTTCACAGAAATGTTGCAAAATGAACGAATTTGTCACCAAACAAGAAACACATAATCAGACTGGCTGAATGCGCCCTAATTAGATCTCAGCCCTGGGTTGACACTGACACATGTGTTAAACTACATTTTCGGGGAGCTGAAGTCTCATTATATGGGTGGTCGGGCTATTGCTATTCTGCTATTATAATTTTTACCAGATTTTTTTGAAGTGTACTTCATGTTTCTTTTCCTTAACTTCAGCCTTAGATGGAATTATAAGTAATTCATAGAAAGATTTAACATTGAAAAACTTCGAAATGCATTGCATTGATGCAGTGTGCTTTCAATGTTTAAAAAAACAACCACCTAAGCCAGCAAAAAATAAGAAAACTAATGTTGGGATCCTAGCTTGGTTTCTGACTAAGCAGTTGATTTTTTTATTATTTTTGATCTCCAAATATTTAAAGCTAATTCTCAATGTTTAGTTAGGTATCATGAATTTCTCTGGAGTCCTCAGGGACAGCGGAGCCTTGTTGGGTACAAAGAGAATAGATATCCCAAGGCTCCAGACAAATGGCATCCACACATGTAAGACAAACTCCAGTCCTCTTAGGACAAGAGGCTGTCAATACCAAGGGACAATTGAACAATTCTGCAGGATCAGGGGATCTAGAATCCACACGTGACAAAGTGAGATGAAAGACAAGGGTCAGAGCACTCTGCAGAAAACTGGAGAACAAGGAACCTGGGAGAAGAAAGGAGGAATGAATGGGCATGAAGTATCAAGCCCTGGATCAGTGCACTTTGAGATCTAAGTTTGTGTTGAACTCCAACTGGCTGAGGGTGCACATCTGTGGAATCCTGCCTCCTAGGATAAATACTTGGTTGGTCAGGACTCACACACTGGCAGGGATGGATGGTTTGTTGGATGGTGCTCATTCCTCCCTTACTCTTTGTTTTCAGTAAAGGAGTACATAGTCCTAACAGGGTCTCAGATTCACCTCACTGCTCTAAAAGTTGGGTTAGCCCAATGCTGTTATTTCATATTAACCATGAGATGTAATTATTAGAGCAAGTTTGCCTTTTAAGTAAACCCAAAGTTTCATTTATTTGTCTATTTAAAGACCAAAGGTGGTTGGGTGCACATACTCAAAGGTGCAAGCTGTGCGTATTTGTATAGTTTTTCAATGAAGTTGAGTCAATTAATAGAGGTTATTGAGGGATATGTTTAGAGTGAGGAAGAACAAATGGTGCCAGAAGACCTAGATCAACATTAGAGAAAATAACAAAGAAATTTGAGAGGAAAAAAATGTTAAAAAGACATATATTTGAAAGCAAAATTTCATTCCCTATTAGTCAATATTGTGAATTACATATTATACAATTCTACTCCATGGATGTGCATCACCTTTCAAAAGATACACATTTGTCCTCCAGGTATATTGCCTCACACATATTATATTGACTTTTTTTCCTCTGCAAGTCAGGAAAGGGGAGGTGATGCTGTAAAATAGGTCATAAAATCCAGATTATGGCTTGCAGTGTAAAGTCCTGAGTCACCTTCAAATAGAATATCCTGAATTCTACATCCACCTAAGAAATGGCTTCATAGTATTAATTAAGAGATTCCTAAATTTCATAGATCAATTACTACTTCACAGAGAGAGAAAAGCAATAGCTACCTGGGATTGATACTGCAAGCCTCTTCAACCCACCAGGCTTACAGGTTACAAACAGCTATCTGAACAGAGTAAACTACCTTCTAAATGAATGTGGCACTTTGTTAAATGAATAAATGAGCAAAGGAAAAAACTACAGTTTTATTCTATGTCATATTAAGAATCCTGCTGCAAATTACTCAGTTTATCTAAGGATTGAGTTAATAATAATCCTTATTAATTATACAATAATTAATTGTATACATTTACATCTCCCATTCCATCAGAGTCACTTCAAAGAGGCAGAAAAATATTTACGCTACCGTTCTATTTGGTTGAGAGCAGAGGACCCCTTTAAAAAGGCTGTTCACCCCTGAGGAATGTGATTTCCATTTGTAAGACCATTGTTCATCTTATTTGGTTAACTACCTCTTTGGAAGAGTGATATTAAATAGAGAGCTTTCAGCAAGCATAGGAAGCAGGGAAGATTCTACGATGGTCCAGCTCACAGACCTTGCTAACTTCTGCAGGTGCTTGTGCAAAATAACTAAGCATGAATTGTCTTATATTTTCAAAATCTTAAAATCTTACCAGACACAAATATGTATCGCTAAAGGTCTCTTAAGTATTGTAGTACACATTTTCTCCTGATATAAATTGATATCCCCTCTTATTTTTTGGTTCTTGAAGTGAAGCTTAGGTAATTGCTACTTGAAAACTGGCAGTCGACCAAAACATTCATTTCAACTACTACCTATCCTGGGTTGACTGATTTGCCAGCACTGTGCAAGGTGTCAACTCTGTATCTTTGGGCAAGTATCCTACATTCCTCTCAGAGTCCCCAGGTCCTCATTTATAAAATAAAATTTTCCCTTCAGTGACTTTCAAACTCTGCTCCTTGGAGTTCTGGGGATTCTCTAGAGAAATGGGTGAACAAGATAAACAGAATAGGTTAGTATGGACAGTCTATCTAGCTCTAATCTGTCCTAATTGTAGGCTTCTCTGTTCAGACCAAAGAGCTGCAGTTTTAAAATACTGAGAAACCACTCAAATGATCTTTAAAGTTCCTCCAAGAAGGCTTTATTGGGTTCCAAGAACAGAGGATTTGTGCAACATGATCTCTGCTGTAAGAAAGTTCTCAGATGCAGTTGATTAAAACAACAACAACAAAAATAAACACAAGAGATAGCAAACTATCCCAAATCTTTTAAGAACAAGAGCTCGGGGAGGTCAAATGACAAAAGTCCTAGGAGCTCAGAGACAGAGTAAGGAGGGAAGACTTCAACAAGAGTGGAAAGGAAGGGCTAGCCCAGGAAAGGAGGAATGAGACTGTGTGGATAGGCACATGCAAGTCAGGAAAGAAAATGGAAAACGTCAGAAGAGGAATGGAAATGGCCTATATGGAGGCCACCTAACCTACCCAGAAATATAAGTGGGAAAAAATGTTGCCCAGAAATTCCCAGCCAAACACTAGTGGGCTTAAAAAAATAAGACTCCTCAGGCTCTTGAGAAGAATCTTGAGGAAATTAGTCTGGCTGAGTTTATTAGACAGGGCAAAGACTAGATGGAAGAAATTCATCTGGGAGAACATGTGGCAATCTGGCTCAAGTTTGGTGTGTGAAATGAAGAGGAAGTAGCAAACCATTGTTTCACTGAGACAGCATCATTTTTACTGAAACTTGTGGTATTATTATCTAAGCTTCTCTGACTTCTCATTTACTATTGAGAAAATCTTTTTTCTACTCTCCTACTCAAAATAATAGAGTACATACTATGGATTGTAACAATGCAACATGAGCTCTTATGAATCTGGTGACCAGTGGGTAACAAATCTAGTTTAAGACCCAACATTTCCATCATGCCCTCATTTTTATTTTTTTTCTGTCATAGGCAAATCATATATTAGTGTATTTCCATTTCTTGGTATGTAAATAAATTATAAAGTCTGACCCACATGAGTGGATTAGGTGAGCAATGTAAGGGAAAATTGTTTATAAAATGTGTGGCTAATACACTGCTCACCTTAAATGATAAACATGATGTAGGTAGGTAGTAATAATTACCTAGAAAATTACTAGGGAAAATGAAATTTAGCTTGTTTCTTGTTTGGTGTTGGTTTTGTTTTGTTTTACCTTAGATCAAAGAACAGGGTGTCAAACTTGCAAAGTAGAAGTGTTCAGTACAGGATCTGGCGGTGGTGGTTTGGTCCTAGGGAAAGTCATCTGTAATAGTTTAAAATTTTTAAATGTGCTCATCTATGAATTACTTTAAGTGTTGGCAACACTGCTCTAAGATAAATAAGAGAGCATTGTCAGATGAAGGAGCTTGGTTTTGTAGAGGTGAAGCAATTTGTTAAAGGTGGAAGTTAATTAGTAATGACTAAAAGTTTAAACAGTGGTCTTATCTGGTGTCTGAAAGTGAAGATAATGGGAGAAATGTTATAACCATGTTAGTAATACTATGTAATAATACAGACAACATTAAATGAGTGATTACTAAGTATTAGGGAATGTTAAATTTCACATTGACATAGATTACTCTTATTTTCTTCATGATAGATTGGAAGAATCAAATGTTTAAATAGGTCTAGTAGTTTGCTCAATTTTAGCCCCAACTGGTGGAACCAGGTTTTTGCCTTAAGCTTTTCTGACTCCAGAATCTGCATTCTTAATCAGTTGAAAAGGTACAAAGCTCTGCCCAAAATGTACTGTTAGAAAGGGATTGCACAGATGTGGTCCGAATCACACCTCAGGAGAATGGACCTTTGTGTGTGTGTGTGTGTGTGTGTGTGTGTGTGTGTGTGTGTGCGCGCATGTACACACACACACACATGCATGCACACACATGTGTGATGAATGGAGGAGCAAGTTACTTCTGCATACTCTTGACACAGCCATACAGATAGGATAATTAGAGGATACAGCAGATTTCAGTGCTTGGGACTGAGAGTTGATAAGAAAAGTCATTCTTTTTTTCAAAACTCCTCTAGTCCTAGAGGGAAATGTAAGGGCAGAAAGGGAAACCAGACAGAATCCAAGCATACCACAGAGTGAAGGTTTAGACAATACATAAACTCAAATCCATAGTCCAGGTTATAGGGAGATAGGAGAGAGGTCAGCTTGAAATGCTGTGAGCTCAGAGGCCCCCATGGTTCTCTTAACACCAGGACTTTTGACACAAAGCCTGCAGTGACAACATTCTGAGACTGACTGGTCTACTGGTCGTATTTATTCCCATGGTTACAACTTGAATAGCTGTGTTATATGACCACACCTGTTGGTCATTGTTCAGTGTTCCAGTGGTCAACAGCCAACTGGACTTGGGTTAATCTTTATAATAGTGAAAGGTCAGCATAAGGACAGACAATACATACTTGGGACTATTGGTACCCAGGAGACCAATATTCATTTCTTGAAGATTACATGCACTTTACACAAACAGAATTCCTCTGCATCTGCTTTGCCCAGCAACTCAGCTGAGATCCTCAAGGAATCCACTTCTAGGCTTTATCTGCCTCATACCTTGAGTCAGTCCTAATGAGGCAGGATATTAACCCAGTGTCAGATCTGTGCTTTACTTCCCCTACCCCCTAGCCCTACTGTAAATTAGACAAAAGTTATCCATTTAGATCTAGGACAGAGACTCCAGGGAAATGTGGATCCCCCTCTTCTTTTTCCCTTTCCAAGTTTTTAACACTAACAATGGCCTTGACTCTATCTGTCCTTTCCTTTCCTCAACATATACCTTTCCTCTTGGCTCATTTGCCTAAAATTGAACTTTTGTTATCTTGGAATTCCAGTTATTTTGTCAGGTTTCCTAGCACTATATTATTATAAGAATTGTTTTATGAAATAAAATTTTGAGTTAGGTGTCCAACTTAACTCTTCTTGGGCCTCTTTCCTCCTGTGAATGAATAATAGGTTCTGTCCACCAGTTTCAGGATAGGATCTACCACCCAAGGAGGGAGGTCCTAATGATTACTGCTCTTCTCCCTGACTCACAGTACTGAATACCATCTACCTTATTTGAGCCCCAACCCTGACTCTGATGCTTATTGATTCTTGACAAGCTCTTGCAAGAGTCAGTTCTTGCAATAGCTCCAGTAATGCTCATACTTTCCTCCAATGACTGTGACTGAGGTTAAAACAAGGAGAAGGAGAGGAGGAGGAGAAGGAGAAGGAGAAGGGGAAGGAGGAGAAGGAGAAGGAGAAGGAAGGAAGGAAGGAAGGAAGGAAGGAAGGAAGGAAAAAAGAGAAAGGAAGGAAGGAAGGAAGGAAGGAAAGAAGGAAAAAAGAGAAAGGAAGGAAGGAAGAAAGAAAGAAAGAAAGAGCGAGCTCTGGTGACTGAGACAAATAGTAAGTTGTGTTCTATTGAACATACTGTTGAGAGGGTCTCACACAGTTAACAATTTGTGCCTGTCTTTGGAGAGCATATAGTCTAATTGAGAGGAAGAGTTAAATCTCAAATGATAGAACACCTTATACTTAACTTGTCAGAGTCCAAATCATACTGTAAGTGTGTGAAACAGGAAATACATGAAGGGTTGATAGAAACTGTCTTAGTGGTGATGGCTCCATTCTTGAAAGCCAGACTGTTAAATGTTACACCAATAAGGATGATACTGTTTTATAGATGAAGAAACACAGTTCCTTGTTTTCTCAAGATCACGCAGCCAATGTGACTTGAGAATCATGAAGTTTTGCATTTACTGTAAGTCCATGCCCAACCTAGTCACCCCATGTTCCTATGGAGAAAAAATAAAACGGACTAAAACCTCAGTGCTAGAACTTAGAGAAGGATGCAATAGGAATTGTTTGAAAGTGTGAACAAAAGGAATATGATTTGAACCCATATGGCTTTGTCAATGTTAATCAATCATTTGTGCCAGTCAATTCTCATTCAAATGGAAGAAACCAGCATGTGATTTATTGAGCAGTCTGTCATTTCTACTAATTCCACCAGGACTCTAATGGTGAGTACTACCTGGATATTATAGTAAGAATCCAGAAGCTCATAGGCACCAGTTCTGGGCAATGTGTGGCCCTGGGAGACTGGGAAAGAAAGCCAGACCCGTCCGGTGCAGAACCTGTTTGTCTCTACACTGACCACTTTCTCTTCTGCAAATGGCTTTTTTCCTTTTCTCCAGCTGTTATCTGATTTTCAGCTTGCAGTTTCTCTAATGAGGTATTTGGTACTTAATCTTTCAGAACAATGAATGAGTTCATCTCTCTGTAAAGGTGGTTCCTGTCCTGGGAGCACTGTGGTGGCTTGTCAGGATGCCAGGCTATTGTTTGTCAGGATTCTATGAGGCTGGCTTCCATGAATGTGTCTGACATTGAGATTACATTGCCTCACAGAGATGGGGAATCCTGGGAATGGCAAGGCTGTGAAGACACGCACTTCTCCTCAATGAATATAATGGCTTAGAATCACGTGTTAAATTCTCAAGAGGAGTGAAACGGCATGGCATAGACCATTCTACAAATTAGACATGTCAGTAAGATAAAATAATTTTTTCAAGTTCTTAAAATACCTACCTGTGTGTATATGCACACTACTCTAAAGCTGCGTAGTATAGACACTAGCCACGGTGGCTATTTAAATATAAATAAAATAAAAGTTAAATAAAGTTATAAAGTTAGTTCCTCAGTTGAACCAGGCACATTTCATGTCTACATTAATAACCATGTGTAACTAATTTCTTACTAGTGTTGGACACCACAGTTGTAGAACAGTTCCATTGTTCTACCAAATTGTCCTAGACAGCATTTTCTAGAAGAATAAACAAATGAATTTAGCATTCTTAATGATTGCCCTAGTAATTACTTCAAGCACATACCAATGTAAAAAAAGCGGTTGGCACATGTTCTGTCTAAACAAGGGAAAGAAATCTAGGATTATTCACCAAACATAGATCACTTAAAAAACATGCATTTGCCTATATAGCACTAGAGAATAAATAATTAATACAATTCCCCAGACTAAATAAACCACTGCATACAACAGGGATAAGGGCTGCCTATTCCTCAGCTCCATTCACAGAGCAAGACTCAGTATATTCTGTCAGGTAGTATGTCTCATGGTATGATCCCAAGTTCACCTGCATCACAATAACCTGACCAGAGAATCTGCATTTAATAAGCTCTCCAAGGTAATCTTTCTTACATTATAATTTGAGAATATCTGCTGTAGAGTCTGAGAGAAACAACCTCTTGGTCTCTCTTACTCACTTTTCAAAAGAAGACTGAGTCAGACTTTCTGGATTTGATTCTTAACTCAGCCAACTGTATTTCCTTGGGCAAGTTGCTTTCCCAGAAATTTTCCAGTGAAACTCTCCTCTAGTATCATTGGGCAGGTTTGGCTGTGTCATATGCCCTTGAGTGAACTCAAAGCAGATAGGCAGAATAAATGGACATGATTGCTTAGACTAATTAGCTTTCATCCCAGGACGGGAGAAAGTGCCAGGCAGTACATGGTGATTCAATATGAAACAAGGTTCAAGATCTTTACCAAGGAAAAAGAAGGGTAGAATGGCTCTTGGGAGGTAACCACAGTGCCTGGCACAGAATCTTTTTCTCTGATGCTCACATATGCCTTATTATTGCTACTCTTAGGTGATAGATGCACACAGCAAACTATAGAAATGTTTAAAATACTTTCTCAAGTCTGCCTAGCTTTTTGGTTGGAGATTTATAATTAGAGGCACTGTTAAGGGTGCCTTTTTGCTACAGTTACACACAGATGACTTCCACTGGCTTTCTTTTCCCTTTCTGTCATCTTTTATTTTTTATATGTCCTTTCTCTGTTCCTTTCATATTTTATATCAGGACATCTCCTCTGCACGTGGTCCAACCACCCCCACCCCAGCCCTGCATACCTCCTTGCTACCAGTCTCAATAATATACCATAAATTCCCTTTCTCCTTCTCTAGTAAAAAATATTGTGGGATTTTGAATTTATCAACTTGATCTCAGTCATTAGCCATGTAAAAAGATAATCCTACATTCCATTTAGGAATGTGTGCATGTATTATATATTCATATTCTACCAACAAGATAAAATGGACAAGAGACCCAAGTCTTTCTTTTTACTCAGACTGAGAGGCGATATTGTAAACAGGAGGAAATCTGACATCTCTTTATCATCAGTGGAGAAACCAGACTGCAGACTTTTGAAGATGTGGTAGGAGCACCAAACATAAAAACACATTTTCACAGAAGGAAAGGAAGCCAATACTCTAAGAGTTAGAAACCTCCAGTCTGTTACAGTTTTTGCAACTGTCTGGCTGCATTTCAAAACCTCATATTTATGACCTTGTGTTCAACTTCCCAGCTGTCCCAGGTGATGGCCTAAAAGGAAGGCCATAGTTTCAGGTGGGGAATAAGAGCAGTTGGGGATGGTCACTTAAAGGATGGGGTCCTGTTATCATCACCATACATTTGATTCATTAATTATTAAGGAATGAGGGTAAGGAAATTAAGGGAATATAATGAGCCTTTTCAAATAGTCTGTGCCTTTCCAAAGTGTCCATGAGATAGCAACTGTTTGGGTGCAAAGTGCCCGTGAGAAAGCACATGTTTTGGTTACACTCTTTATGGCAAGGATGTTTTGGTGTTTCTATATGTTTGTTTTTGTTTGTTTCAAATTATTTATAGGAGAAAATTTTATCTTTGATCACTTAATTCTGGTAATAGAGGTCATATTTATCCTCAAAGCAGAAGGAACACTTGACTGAGTGTATAGAATTTTAGGTAGTCTACAATAAGAATGACAACTATGCCATTTGAGGCAGGTTATCTGTAATTTCTTAGCTTTTATTTCTCTAATTGTAAGGTAGAGACAATATCAAAGCTCGTTGTATATCCAAGCTCACTCCCCAACAACAGGGAAGATTAACTGAGATAATTAGAGCTTTGTATAATGAGATGGAAATTATAGTTTGGATCTCCATGTGGGTCAACTGATATAAAAAGTTGCAAACAGCACTGTAGCAACTGGCAATGAATGTCTTCAGATCAAGACATTCATAAATAAGACAAATCTCCAAATTTAGTCTTATATTCTGTTCAGGCATCTCATACATGTTCATTGTTACCTGCAATATAATTGGTAGTATGACTACTCTGCAGAATCACCATCCTGCCAGGGGGAAATGAGTTAAAATGCAAGTGCTCCTCTCTGTATAAAGAGCTGCTTATGGGAAAATGTAAAGACACTGGCATCTTCCTTGAAACCGTGGAAAAATGACAGTGGAGCTAGATATGAAGACTTGAAAACAGGCTAAGGGATATAAAAAGGAGTGGCCAATTCAGGTAACCAAATCGGCATTATAGGAAAATATGAGACATAGATTAGCCCTGAAAGACTGAAGTGAATCTAGCAGAAAGAAAGGTGTAGTCTATGTGAGGAGAATGGCCAAAGGACAGAAGAATGACATGAACCAAAGCCATAGGAATACAAGGTACAACAAGAAAGCAAATTTGTAGATGTAGATATTTATGTTTGATTATAGCAGAGTAATCTCACAAATGCATTATGGGGCCCAAATTTTATCCACTGAAATGACCCTGTATGCAAAAGTTTGGACTTTTTTCTAGAAGTTGTTAGAGATGTTTGAGATTTGCTCAGTAAAATTATACCTTTGCTTTTATATTATTCTGATGAGGTATTTTGATAATAAATTGAAGAGGTACTATGAAAAATAATGAACTCATTAATCTTCTTTAGTTATTACAACAATTTTGAAAATGGAGACAGTGGAAAAGGAACAATGACCTACCTTCCCCTAACATATATTACTACCATATTGAAATATATTGTGGACTCTATAGAACCAGAGTTAGCAAACTACATGCCCATGGGCCACATGCAGCCTGCTGCATTTTTTTGTAAATAAAGTTTTACTGAAACACCATCATATCTATTGATTTACATATTTTCCAAGGCTAGTTTTGTGCTATAACAGCAGAATTGAGTCAAGAATTGAGACAGAACATGTGACCTGCAAAGCCTAAAATACTTACTATCTGATGTAGATGTCAGGACATACCACTACTATCAAGAAAGACAATTAGTCAACTAATCATGAATTAATCAATTTTAAGATAGATAAAAGTAGAAGGGGACTTGGTAGGGTATGACTGCTCTTCCTTTTATTTTAAATCTCTTTTTTATTAAAGTCCCTACTCTTACCTAGCATCTCAGCCCTTATATCAGAAAGGAGTAAAAATAGCACAGGTAGAGAATAGAAGACAGTCCTGACGATGACTTGCTCAAATAATAAAATGTTTGGACACAATCTGAGTGTGAATTATCTTACACTGATAAAATTTACCGTGCCAAATAATGCAGACTTTATTATACATTTCTAAATCTGGTTACATTTCTATGAATTTTAAATGTCTTCAGTAATTTAATTTTTCTCCTGACATCTACCAATGCAACTCAGCTGATAATTTTATGTTCCATATGTGGATAAGGTTCTATATCTTGGGGTGAAGCAATCTTTCAAAATGAGTCTCCAGCCAACCACTTCTTGTTTGGCTCTCAGAAGTCTTAGGCTCTCTAGGGGGTAAATGAATATGTAATTGTATAATTAGGCTATTGCTGCTCCTGTTTCTCCCACAATATTGTCTGGCTGTGCCACAGGACAAGGTCACGGAACAACATTAGACTAAAAATGGAAATAGGCTGATTGGAGAATCTGACAAGAATGACCGACCTGCTGTGGACTGTTTTGTGTGGGCATGAGGCCTCATGAGATCACCTCCTAAATTAAATTCCCCTGTAGTTGTATTCAACCATTTCCTCATGCATTTTATCCTCCTCTTCCTCAGTTTTAGGCAGAATAGGAAGCCACCTGGGTAATTTGATTTGAAAGATAAAAGAAAGCTGTCTAGCCCAGAAGAAAATGCATCTCATAGTTTGCTCCAGAAATAAATCTCCAACACTAGTGTATTGTCCCGTAGCACTAAGGAGCCAGTGCAGGAGTGGGAACTTACAGAATTCAGTGATAGTTGGCCAGGTTCTGAATGCCCCATTATCCACAATCTTCCCCTAAATCTTTTTCCTGAGTCATAGTGTCCCCCTCTTTCCTGAGCCATAGTGTCCCCTATACTGTGCATACTGTATGTGAATGGTTCATTATAAATTATGAAATTATAATTAAGGAGTTGTTTCTCTAAGTGTTCCATTTCAAATCCCAGCTGCCTCATGGAAGCAGGCATTGTTCTCATGCTAGCGGTATAATTTTATTCGATCATTTTTCTCTTGACAGTTAAGGGCAGGCCAGTGAGCAGTGGTCCTCAAAAGGTAGAAAAGGGAGTAAAGAGACAGAATGGTAGGGAGAGGGAAGATTTGCATATGGGAATTTTTTTTTTAAAGTGATATCTATGTATTTTGAGGTAAAGCATAAAGAGAGGGTTAGGTAGCAGGAACAGAATAGAGTCATAGAATGGTGAGCCCACAGCCACTGTATACAAACTTTATCTAGTTCAAAATTTTACCAAAGGGAAGTCCTAATTCTAACTGCTACTTTTGTTGTACCCAAGCAAAGGAGATTGAATCTAATTTTTCACAAATTTTTAACCAAATTGGAAGATTTCATTAAAAAATTAATTTCTTAGGGAATGAATGAGCCCCAGGAATATAACTCTGCCCTTGCATGAATCAAAAAGAAAAAAGAATAGAAGGGCAGACTTGCCAAATGCTTATAAATCAAATGTGCCCCCAAATAAGCTGCATCCCGGATAAAGACATGCAAATAGCCCAGGAAAGAGGCGTGCAAATCATCCTGCATGTAAATCACAGTAAGTGGGTGCTAATAAATTTTAGCTTGACTGAAATGGCAAAATTTCAGAGGAATTAGTAGAAGGTGGGAATATTTAGAAAGCAGATGGAATACCGTTAATCATTTGATGAAGTGCAACTGGACCCTATAAATTATTTTAACACATTTTCTGCCATTTCCAGCATTTTCCGGGAATCATTCCCAAACTAGGTCCATTTTCTAGGCCTAAATTAAACTTTTTTTTACATGAATTCCCTCTATATTAGAAATTTTTTCACTCTTTCTATGGAGTCTCCAGGTTGGGATTAAGTCAGCTGTCCCTCAGGTGCCTGTATAGAGAATTGCCTGCTTGTTTTTTTCTAATCTTACTGATTCTCAAGGCTGCCATTCCCAGCATGGAAAACATTCCATCCCTCCAAACCTCCCTCATCTTTGAATCTTCTCTCCTCCTTCCTTAGCTACAAGTGGATTTATTATTTAATTGAATGATTATATGATGTAACTCTGGGACATATTTAAGGGTACTGTAAAAGAGAAAACTGTCATTTGGTTAGGTCTTGTTTTCATTCACTTTAGTCTCATTTAAGTTCCTGGTGCCTATCTAAATGGCTGTTGATATCTTCATTCTCTTAAGATCCTGGGGAATAATAATATATGACATGCTCATTGGTATTTGACATGAAGCACTGTGGAAAAGAGAGCATATTCCAAAAGGTTTTAATGGTGATTGATTTATATTAGCTTTGAGTCACACTTGAGTTTGTTTTTTAAACTTGCTGCTCATAGTTGGAACACATTTCTGGTAGTTGAATGGTTACCTGAGGGAAAAGGTGGCTTTGCAACCATCTTTGATCACCAGAGCCATCCACTAAATACTACAAATGAGTTTTATTGGCTCAGGCCCAGACAGACTGAACTGCTTAATCTGCTATTAAACTGAAGCTGGAAGCAGTGATTTGAAAAATAGAGAACTTGCTTTGTCAAATGGTTTTTTAAAAATTTGAGGCAGATATACATACAATCACGCCCTCCTCACGGGAATGTACAGGGACCATCCTATCCCCACAAAGGACAATGATTTTGTAAATGGTTATCTGCTTTGCAATTTACATACCTCCTAAACTACCCAGGTATATGCAACTCACTTTACTCTTGTAGAGGAGAAAAGCATCTGAGATGTGTTTTACTCCTACTGTGGAAAAGTCTCTATTTGGAGACAGTCAAGTAGATTAGGCAAGCTTGATGTGGAATCATCTTTGTAGCAAAGCATCTTTGTGGAATCATCAACGAAGTCCTGTGTGGACCTATAAAAATACATTGGATATAGCAGTGAAGTCTGTTCCCTCCAGCAACTGAGGCAAAGAGTTCTAGTACAAACTGTTTTCAGTACCTGTGACCAAACTCTACCCTTTTTCAAACAGTACACACTTAGATGAATAATGGCTCTTCCAATGCTCTGGAGTCATACACATACATGTGTACACGTGCAATCAAATCCCATCCCATGTGTTAAATGCCTATGCCTCTACATCCAAGGGTGTAGAAGAAAAAATAATAACATCTGAAAAATTTCTAGGCTTTGTCTAGGTCTGGAGGGATGCTTTTGAGTAGATAAAAAGAGAGAACAAAGACTCTCATGCAGGATGGAGCACTTGAGCAAAATGCTACGGCAAGAAAATACAGAGTAAAGAGAATAATGAAATGAAATAACTGTGTGAGCAACTGGGCAATGGCAATGGTATTTGAAGAGATAGGGAGGAATCTACTATACAGGCTCAAAAGGGCCATTTCCTCCTAAGTAATTGGAAGCCATAGTCCTTTTGGGTAGAGTCGGATTAAGATATGTTGTTCTTGTGAACAGGTGTTAGTAGGATATGGACAAATATAGAAATTTGGTTAAATGAAAGATAAAACTCTTAGACTTGAGAGAACATCTCCTGCTGCTAAGGACTTACTCTATGTGAGTCATAGCCCTCCTGATGTGGCTTGAGACTTTTCCCCAGTCTCTCAGCAAAGTGTATCCTTATTTACCTAATGTCAGGGCTTCCCTTGAGTTTCTCATTTATTATTTTTGTAGGGATTAATTCATTGATTTGCAAGTTGGCAGCATGAAGATGGAATATAGTAAACAGAAGTTTCAATGAGTAGACGGGAGCTGCGTGAACATAGAAAAATGCGTATTATGCAATGTAACACCTGAGTACGAAATGGGTTGTCTAAATAATATATTCTGTAAAAGCAAGAAAATATGTGAATGTATGACTTGGCGAGTTTTTAGTGGATGGGAAGAATGATCAGAGAAGGAAGGTCTAATGTGATGGTTGGATGACAGACCTTTAAATAAGTGCCAATTTATAGGAGGAACAAAGAAAGGGACAAGACCAGTTTTGCCTGTCTCATACTTCTGGCTGCATCCATTTCCACTCAGGCTGACAAACCTATATATTCAAATCTACTCATTTGTTCTCTTCAGCCAGATCCACCTCCATCTTGAGGGTTTTTCAGACCACCCCAGATCGTTTTTCTCTTGCCTCAACACCTCTAGGACTCTTACTCTTTGGCACACAATGACATACTTAGTGCCCTTCTATCATTAAGTGTTATTTAAGTTTTTATTCTTATTTTATTTAACTCAGTGTATCATCTGTCTGCCAAACTAAATTGCAAGATACTTGAGGGCAAAGACAACATCTCACTCTTCTACATTCCCTGAAGCACCAAAGCCCTGGGCACAGAACTGTCATGTGGAAGGCTGATAATTCAATTTGCTGATCTCTGAGCATGAAGGAGAATATGAACCTATTCTCTGACATGAAGGTCCGAAGCTACAGTGTTTACTCTGTATCCAAGCTAATATAACTCTCTTCTTGTTGGCTGACCTAGCAGTCCTATGAAGAGGTGTATTTTTTCAGCTTGGACAGCTCAAGTGACGATGAGTGGAGGAGCCAAACCATCAACCATATACTGGACAGAAACAACACTGAATCATTTCACCTCATCTGAGCCAGAGATGTAGCTTGGAGATCTGCTATCTCCTGGGAGAGTTAGTCACCCATAGCCAATATCTTTGAACAGACTAAAGTTTTTCTGAAATAATTTAGAATTCTAAAGGTATATGGTCTATATGTTGGCAAAGGAAGCTTTACCTTCTAGAAAGAAGACATTTAAACAAAATAGTTTTGGTTTCTGCATTAAATCAACTCCTAGCAGCAAGCATTTATTGAGCACTTATTATGTATAGTGTGTTATGTAGCAAAAAGAAAATGTTAATACCCAGGCCTTTCTTGAAAATTGCTTGAGAGGAGCTGACATACATCATAATTAAAAGTTCGCCCTAGTTGAGCTATGGGACAGTTTTATGATATAGACATTATCATTATAGGTTTTTGGAATTGAGAGAGTAACTGTGGTAGTGTTCCTAGTATATTCACCCTGATTACTGTTAAAATGCAGGTTTTGAGCTACAGCTCACCTGTAGTGAAATGAAATGTCTGTACTAGGTGCCCAGTTATCTGCTCTTTATATACACCAAGATTTAAGAATTATTGTTCCATCAACCAGGATAGTTAAGGAGGACATCAGGGAAGAGGTACAAGAAAGATTCTGAAGGCAGAATTCTGGCTCCATTGGTCTCTTTTCTATCCTGTTTCCTGGGCCATTGATCAATCACAAGCAATGGTTGGCAATGGACTGAGAGGAGACTATCCCAATAATTTTCTTGGAATGTTTTTTTATTTGATATATTAATTCTCTTCTAATGTTAATTGCACCATTGTATACAAATGTGTTTTACCAGAGAGAATGAGGTTTTATACTAAACATTTCAGTAGCAATAGGCACAGTGGTCTTATCTCTAAGCACAGCTGCTGGAAAGTTAGAGGAAGAAAAAGCAGGTACCTATGGAAGAAACTACCACACCTTTGCCTATGGTGTTCGAACTTGACTTCACATTTCTAGATTGAGCTGTGTGAAAAGATCACCTCTTAAGAACATAAACAGCAACACACACACACACACACACACACACACAGAGTGGCCTTTACACAGTAGAATTGGTGTCAGTACTTAATGCCAAGTTAAGAGCATGGATTTTCATAGGTGTGCTGCATGCTCGAGCAGACACCCTTGCACATGCTTTGGTTTCCTTTTAATGGTCACAAACTTTAGTCTAATTTCTTAGGTGACTGAGATGCTAATCAAGCAGTTGAAGACAGAGAGCCTAGCGAAAATAATCAAATGTGAATTTGTCCAGGGGGACTCTCGACTTTGAAGAGGGAAAGAAGAAATTGTCACGTTGATTCCACTGGAGACAGCCTTCCTGTTACTAAGCGGCCCCTGGGGATTTGCTACCTGATTTGCTCTTCGTCAGGTTGCCATCTCAGTGACAAGGCAATTGTAATTAGAATGAATAAAATGAGAGATGTGCCAACTCTCTGCTTATAATTCAGATTGTGACATTAAAGAAACATTGCAGTTTTATTATTTTTTTAAAAATTTTTTAAAGAGTTACAAACAGCTAGTAGGTCTTTGCCTACTGGGATGCCTTCCATAAAACTCGGAACTGTCTTGCTAAAGAAAGAAAATATGATGTGCTTGTTGTACTCCAGATGGTTATATGTTACCTTTTGGGATTTTACACTGTCTTTGGAAATTGTCTTATTTTTTCATGCTTGTTTTTGCAATGCACAGGCAATAAAGACTAGGGGTAAAGAGGAGGTGTAAAGGAAGATTCCTGCTATCCTATTGCCTCTAAGTTCACTGCTGCTGGGAAAGAGTTAGATGAAGGCAATCTGGGCTGTAATAATAAAAACTATAGCCACCTGAATATGATGAGGAATATGCCAAGGTGGAGGGTAGGTGGTGGCAATAGAACCTGACTGATTCTGGACCGGGCCTTGACTTGGCATAGAACGTGAACAAAATCCCCCCAAATTCTGATAGCACATTTTGATTTCTCTTCTCTTTCTATTGAAGACTGGGGATTAGTTGGAAATCTGAAATGGTTCCAGAAAGTGATTTATCAATAAGAATTTTGGGGACACTTGCAATCTTAAAATTAAAAATGCAATGTTTAACTCTTCTGTTTTTGTGTCTTATCTGAACCCTTCATACAGGCAGTGAAAAATTTCTCATTCTTTTCCTTCTATCATATTTGGAGATAAAATGTGGCATTTTTCCTTTCTGCAAAATAAGATTCCCATTTATCATAATTGTACTGTGACTTTCCTTTTTTCTCCTGGTCGATCTATGCCATGCTTTTGTACAACTCTGTTCTGGTGCATGTGTGTGGGGGGGAGGTGGTGTGCACATGCCCATGCTCGTGTGTGTGTGTGTGTGTGTGTGTGTGTGTGTGTGTGTGTTTCTCTTCCTCCTCTCTTCTTTGCCAAATTCTAGTCATCCTTAATGAGTAGCTCATGCCCCATCCATGCCAGTTTTAAACATGTGTCTAGTATATACCCAAAGAAAAAAATGTTAATCAGGTGGTAGGAAGACTAAATCTAGAATTCGAGAGAAAAGTATGGGCTAGAAAAACAAACTGTCAGCATATGAGTGATATTTGAAATAATGAGACCGGATAAGATCACCAGACTGAAATAAGTTCTTCCTCACACACTAGCACATCTGTGGTTCCTCTATTTCTTATTTATACTAGGGGTGCTTCTCAATCTTTTCAGACTAGTCACCATATTTGAAGTGCACAGAACCATCTGATAGACCAGTTCCTTGGTTTAAGTGATGCTAGATAGATGTCTCCTCTAGTGGAATCAATCAGTATCAGCACTGAAGATATGGACCCATATGGTGTGGTGACAATTTTTGGTCACCACTTCCCTATTCGAGAGAACGTTTTCTAGTAAACCACTTTTCTTATAGGCACTCAACATGGATTGCTATATGTGTAGACATATTCAGTCACTTTATTGAAGGGAGCCGTTATGCTGCAATATTTTGTCTCAGGCAGTAAGTCAATCATCTGCTGCACTCACGCAAAATCATAATATAAAGCAGTAAAAATATTTAATATTTATGTTAAAATTTTGGAAAGAATTTTTTATAAAAATCTCTGCCTTCTTAAATGGGTAACTATGAGAATAGTTTCACACTTTCTTACTCTCTTAGAGTCATCTTCATGAATAAAAATCATGGTTGTAGGATGTCCAAGTTTGTACACCCGTCCTTCTGGTAATGGCAATGTATTCTGAATTCCAGGGCATGTTAGGAGTTCTACCACCTAGGTAGGGTTAGGGTTAGGGTATTTATTTTCTGCTTCTACTTTGCTACCTTCTTTTATACACAGTTGTCCAAATAGGGGGCTGAGGAGGCTATACGTCATTTCCCTTCAGCAATATTAAGAGCATGGAGATTATTTGCCTTGCTGCTAAGAACCTTTGCTTAAAAAATATCTCCTCCTACAGCTTTTTCTTCAGGAATGGCAATACAGAAGAGCTGAGATTGTTCAAAATTACCTACTGGCAAGTAAGCCATTGATTTATCTGACACAAGCATAAGCCTGCCTACTTTTCAAAGAACTTTTGTATATGTTATCATGTCATATCTGAAACAACCCAGATGCAAAAAAACAAAACAAAACAAAAAAACCAACCAAACAAAACCACAAACCCACCACATTCTAAAAAACAACTCCCAGTTCATAATGGCATAAATTGAGGTCTCCTATTCATATTTTCATGGAAAGTAAACTTTCACTTTTGCATAAGATAATTCCTTACATCTAAGGGTTGTCTTTGAGGTAACATTTCCCAATGATATTTTTTCAAGTATTTCAGAGTTAACATGGCATAGGTTTATCTTCCTCCTCTTTACCAGTGTTCTAACAAAGGACCTGTCTTATTTATCCATTGAATGGAATAGTAATACCTATAAAATGTGTTGCAGTAAATGAAACTGGCCCTCTGAAGTCAAATAGTTTAGACTCTACCAGTCACCTGTATGACTTAGGGCACATAATTTATTTCTTTAAGCCTCAGTTTCCTTATCTCTCACAGATGGATGATTGCAATACAGCCTCACCAACCTGAAATGAATGCTCCATGCGTTTGCACTACTGTTGAATCACAAGGTTAGTGACAGGCCCATTAAAGTGTAGAGTATTAATTATTAGGACATTTTCGTTTTATGACAAAGGAATTTGAATTCCAGATGAGTTAAGTTAGCTCCATCTTTTTCTTACTTTTCTCAGAAATGGATGCTTTGCATAGATTATTTCCTTTAATTCTCACATTCTAGAATATAAGCTAATATTCTCATTTTAAGAATGGTAAGTGAGGCTCAGAGAATGTATGTAACTTATCCAAAAACACACCGATCTTACACTGCAGGTTTATAATTCAAAGTCAATGCTTTATGTACCATTCAGCGTTGATGAGTCTCCACCTACTACCACATGCAGTCTTCCATATCATGCTGCACGATGATCTGAAGCTTCAGGATTCTAGAGGGAGAAATGTAAAGAGTGTGTACTAGGATTATGGATAAGAGAGAGGGAAATTCTATGTCTTCCCCTTTCTGAGAAAGGGGCTTCAAAATGGTTTTTAGGCACCAGAAGAAAATTTAGATTCCAATATTTAGCCACTGGCAGGCGTAACCTGTCTTATTTCTCCCACTATCAAGTATAAAGGTAGAACTGCCTGCCTCCTCATCAAGAATGCTGTCTCATACCCCCAAGTGGATCTTTACCATCTAACAGAATTAGAAAGAGTAGGGGTACAGGTAATTCTGTAAGGGTGAATAGACATTATTATGTAAAAACTGTTAAGCATCATTTCAGTAATGTATAATTCCAAATATAAGCACAGAGTGTGACTCCAAACCCAACTTGTCACTCTCTCCATCATGGTAACTGGGAAGATGTCTGTCTAGATTCTGGGCCCCCACCTCTATTTACTTCATAGGAATTCATTAAGAGAAGGCAGAAATAAAATAAATACCATCTATAAATATGCATTGCATTTAACTGAGAAAATGGAAAATGGAGAAGGAAATGTCAGATCGCATTCTGAAAGACACGGGTGAAGGGACATTGCACTGTGTTTCAATAGAGACTCCAGGTACTTTGGTTTTGAAAATTGCAGAGCAAAGTGTATGACTGGATTGGAAGGGTTTCATCCTTCCTGATGTATTTTCGTTGAACCCCAGTCACATGCATCAGACTGTAATATTCTAGCCGTCGACTGCTGTCACTTTGTGGTGGGTGTTGTTGCCAATGCCACTCACAGAGGAGGACAAATAAGTGGACAAAATCACTGGGCACATTGTGTATCAGAAACTGTATCATCAGGCCCTGGATCTTTCACTCGTCCTGGATGATGTAAAATGGTAGATCACAGGAAAAATAAGGAAATCAGCAAAACAGAGAACAATACCTCCAACTATTTATATTCTATTTAAATCTCGGTTTCCTTAATTATGAACTTTCTCATCAGTATTTCTGAATAATTGTAATTGTTTCCCCCCTAAGCTATCAACATATAAACTTACAGATGGTCCTAACCTCTCCAGCGCCTTTTTCATTGCTCTGAACTTCTGGTGCCTCTGGAGGAGTCTGGCTTATGGCTTTGTTTTGCCACAAATGAATCTCCTCTCCTCTCTGCTTTGCAGTAAAAGTTGTTTCTTCTTTCACCCCCTCTCTCCCCCTTCCCATTATGGTATGTTCATTCTGAATAGTAGGTACTGTGTCCTATGATCTCTGCTCCTCTCCCCAGCATGATTATCATTTGCTAAATCCAGATGATTGTCTAGAAGTTATCAGGATCACCTGGGGCGAAACACCTCCACATGTGCCTTGATTATGCCTGTCACTGATTTCCTGTCATTTTTTGAATATTGAACAAGTTGGAGCATTAGTTACTCAATGTAATACGTAGCACTGACTGCATCCTTTGCCTCACATGCTACTGTACAGGATATGAAATTGTTAAGGAAATGGACTCCATATTCAAGTAATTTCTCTATGGAAGAGATTAGACCAGCCCACATGAAAGAATGCAGATTTATATATAAGTTGAATTGAAAAATGGTAGAGATACAAATAGTAAAGGTAATTTCTAGTTGCCAAGTTAGAGTTACCCAATTTTGCGTTATGAGTTCAGGGGAGAGAGGTTCCTTTCATATTTCACTGAGGTGGGTAGGAAAAATTTAAAGATGGGTTAAATTGGAAGTCGACATTGTGTTTAGAATCTCACATGTAATTAGTAACTCCAAAGCGTCGACAAAGCTGTGCTCAAATTGCTTTTAGGTCCTTTATGTTATGTGTTGTACTTGGTTCTTTCCTTGGTTCTCTCATGTTCATTTCCACGAGTAACAATCATTTTAACTGAACACTTATTTAAAAGCAAACACAAAGGATTAGTAAAATAAAGTGTGATGTTGTTTTATAGAATCAGTGTTTCAAAAACAAGGAATTACTATATTCTCTGTGCTTTCAAATATGCAACCCCTTACATCCCCTCCAACCTCTGAAAAGGAGAGATGTGAATTTATGGAATCAGTGAGTGGAAGTCATACCTCTGGATATGAAAGCATGCCAATGTGTGAGGAAGAAATTGGACCAAAATAGCATATCTCAATTCCCAAGTCAATGAAATCACTTTCAGGATCACAACACACTGTATATGCTTTGGCGTTCATCTTTCAATTCATTTGAAGCAAGTCTTATCCATGGACATACTTTCCTAATTTCCTAACTACTTTCATGCATAAAATTAAAGTGAACATTATACAGGATTTACTATATATATGTATATATGTGTGTGTGTGTGTGTGTGTGTATGTATATGTATATGGTGTGATGTTGTTTTATAGAATCAATGTTTCAAAAATAAGAAATCACTGTATTCTCTGTGTTTTAGAATATGCCACCCCTTACATTTCTTCCCAACTCTGAAAAGGAGAGATGTGAATTTATGGAATCATATAATAATATAATAACCAATTTATCTGTGAGTATGGATCCCATTAAAGAAAGTAGGACCTGTCCTCCCTCTTTCCTCTCTGTTTTTTTTTCTATAGAAAGCACCTAGACCGAATTCACCATAAGTGACATTATCAGTTGGTTGCACTTTTGAGAACTTCGGAATCCACAGGTCTAAAATCTCTCACATTTTCTTTATTCATGGAAGAAATTACATTATAAAACTTGCCCCTTTTAGGTTTCTGCCAGGGTTTCTTTGGAAACCCAGAAAGAAATTCAAACCTGCATCCTCTCTGTGCCCAGTGGGCCATGGGGGTCTAAGGGCTTATTAGTGATTCTGCCACTTCCATCCATCATTCTCTGTGCACCATGGCATGCACACCCGCCAAGAGAACTTTAAAATAAGAAATAAAACTCAATGAACTCACATTCAATTAATATTAGTCATATTATTAATCCTTGCTGGTGCAAGGCTTATCAGGAGATAATTGACCTTGTCAGTGTTTCAAGCCTGCTGCATTGCTGTAGGATCTCTCACTCCCATCATGCTTAATTAGAATGCAATAAAACAAAAAGCGGGGGGGGCTTTTCCTGCTTAACTATGGAATGTTCACTTCGCTCCTCCATCCTCTCTCCAAGAAGGAGAATGAGGAAACGTAGCTATCATGGATGTATAATCTTCTCAATTAATAAAATGAAACTACCGTCATTGCTCCCCAGGGCATGACAAATGCACCTGTCTGCAGAACCAGACGACTGATGTCCCTTACGTGCCCAGACACTTTCTTCTTTTTCTGTGTGTTCAAAGAAAACATGATTTTAATTGGACTGTGAAAGAGGCATGGGTGAAGAGGAGGGGGTCTCGTTGATTTACTTTCATGTAAAAGGTGATGTTTCCTGACACTGATCAACTTGGTATCAGACTTGATATTATATCTCTTTTTCAAATTTTCTGAAAGTCAATTGTCCTTTATTCTTCCCGGGATCCTGTCTCTTTGGTTTTGCTGCTATCTCACATTTAACATGCAGGCCTTGAATTTCTACTTTTTAAATTTTCTCAGCCCAGAATTTGTTAGATGACCACCCATTCAGCATGGGATGAATGAATTTCATGTTTTAAGATCAGGGATTGACAAAATGATCCCTACGGACATTTTCAGATGAGAAAGTCTGTGATTAATTTTGAGGAAGACAAAGGTAAATCTTTTGGAGTAGATGAACAATAAATCTCCCTGCTCAAAGCAAAGCAGGGATCCTAAACATAAGTCTTCAAACAATAGACTAACAATCCAGAAATGCTTCTTAGGCCTGCTCCTTTGCTACCTCTGGGTAGCACTAGGAAACCTTTCAACCCAAACAACCTACATTCTGAAAAAGACGTGACATCCTTAGTGAAAACACACACACACACACACACACACACACACACACACACACAGGC